>NC_044559.1:6738577-7350012 GCF_007565055.1 Rhinopithecus roxellana
AACTCTCACTGGGTCCCTCCCACAACATGTGGGAATTCTGGGAGATACAAATCAAGTTGAGATTTGGGTGGGACACAGCCAAACTATATCAGATGCCTTTTATTTCTTTCTCTTCTATGATTTCTCTGGTTGGGACTTCTAGTACTATGTTGAAAAGGAGTGGTGAGAGTAGGCATCCATGCATTATTCCCATTCTCAAGGGGAATTGTTTCAGCTTTTGCCCATTCAATGTGATGTTGGCTGTGGACTTGTCATAGATGGCTCTTATTATTTTGAGGTATGTTGGATTTTATCAAGAGCTTTTCCTGAATCTACTGAGGTGATCATACTGTTTTTGCTTTTAATTCTGTTTATGTAGTGAATCACATTTATTAATTTGTGTATGTTGAACCAATCTTGCACCCAAGAATAAAGCCTGCTTGATCATGGTGAATTAACTTTTTGATGTGCTGCTGGGTTTGATTTGTTAGCAGTTTGTTGAGGATTTTTGTGTGTATGTTCACTGGGGATATTAGCCTGAAGTTTTCTTTCTTTGTTATGTCTCTCTGCCTGATTTTGGTATTAGACTAATGCTGGTTAATAGATTGAGTTAGGGAGGAGATTCTCTTTTTTTTTTTTTTTTTTTTTTTTTTTTTTTTTTTTTTTTTTGGTTTGCTTGTTTGTTTTTTGGAATGGCTTCATCAGGATTGGTATCAATTCTTCTTTGTATGACTGGTAAAATTTGGCTATGAATCCACCTGGTCTAATGCTTCATTTGGTTGGTAGAATTTTTAAATTACTGATTCAGTTTCAGAGCTTGATATTTGTTTATTCAGAGTTTCAGTCTCTTCCTGATTCAGTCTTAGGAGAGTGTGTATTTCCATTTCCTCTAGATTTACCAACTTGTGTGCATAGGGTTGTTCACAGAATTCTTGGAGGACCTTTTTTATTTCTGTCAGGTCAGTTGTAATGTCATCTTTGTCATTTCTAATTGTATTTATTTGGGTCTTCTCTTTTTTGGCTTTGCTAATTTAGCTGGGGGTCTATCAATTTTTTTTTTTTTTTTTTTTTGAGGAATCAACTCTTGGTTTCATTGATTTTTTTATATAGATTTTTGCACCTCAATTTCATTAAGTTCTTCTCTAATTTTAGTTATTTCTCTTCTTCTGCTGGTTTTCGAGTTGGCTTGTTCTTTTGTTTTTCCTAGATACATGAGGTAAAAAGTTGGATTGTTCATTTGATATCTTCCTAACTTCTTGATGAAAGCATTTAGGGCTATAAACGTTCCACTTAACACTATTTTGACTGCATCTTAGAGATTTTGGCAAGCAGTGTCCCTATTTTTATTAATTTCAAAGATTTTTTTATTTTTGCTTAATTTAATGCTCACTTTGGAGTTATTCAGGAGAAACTTGTTAATTTCCATGTATTTCTGTAGTTTTGAGGCATTGTCTTGACATTGATTTCTATTTTTATTGCACTGTGGTCCAAGAGAGTGCTTGGTATAATTTTTTAAATTTATTGATAATTGCTTTATGACTGAACATGTAATTGAATCTAGAATATGTTCAGTGTGTAGATTAGAAGAGTATATATTCTGTGATTGTTGAGCGGAGTATTCTCTAGATGGGGTCTTGTTTTTATATTCAGGCTGCCACTCTGTCTTTTAAGTGGTGCATTTAGAACCAATTTGGTTCTTTCTTAAAATTTCATTTTTCAGCTATTTTCTCTTTCAGTTCCTGGATCATTTCACTGGATCTTTTTGATTCCTTGGATTGGGTTTCAACTTTCTCCTGAATCTCAATGACTTTTCTTGCAATCACATTTTGACTTCTATGTCTGTTATTTCAGTCATTTCAGACTAGTAAAGAACCATTGCTTTGGAGCTTGTGTGATCATTTAGAGGTAAGGGGACACTCTGGCTTTTTGGACTGCCAGAGTTCATTTACATTCAAAGTTAGTATGGATAAGTATGTTTTTGATTTTGTCATCATGTTGTTAGCTGGTTGTTATATAGACTTGATTGCATAGTTGCTTTATAGTCCCTGTGGGCTATAAGCTTAGGTGTGACTTTATGGTAGCAGGTGTCACTCTTTTGATTTCATGTTTAGCCACTTCCTTAAGGACCTCTTGTAAGGCTGGTCTAGTTGAAATGTACTCCCGCAACATTTGCTTCTCAAAACAAGGTTTTATTTCTCCTTCACTTATGAAGATTAGTTTGGCAAAATATAAAATTCTTGGTTGGAATTTCTTTTCTTTAAGGACACTGAAAATAGGCTCCCAGTCTCTTCTGGCTTGTAAGATTTCTGCAGAGAGAGCTGCTGAGAGATCTGCTGCTAGCCTGATTGTGTTCTCTCTGTACGTGACTTAATCCTTTTCTCCAGTTGTCCTTATGATTTTTTTTCTTTTGCATTGATCTTGGTGAATCTGATGACTATGTGCCTCAGGGATGGTCATCTTGTATAGTATCTAGCTAGGGTTTTCTGTATTTGTTGGATTGCATGCCAACATCTCTAGCGAGAGTAGAAATTTTGGGGTACTATATCCTCAAATATCTTTTCCAAGTTGCTCATTATTTCTCTATCTCTCACAGGAATGCCAATGAGTCATAGATTTGGTCTCTTTACATAATTCTGCATTTCTTGGAGTTGTCTTTCATTTTTCTTAATTCTTTTTTCTTTATTTTTGTCTGACTGAGTTCATGCAAAGAACCAGTACTCGAGCTCTGAGATTATTTCCTCTGCTTGGTTTATTCTGTTACTAATACTTCTGATTGTATTATGAATATCTTGTAGGGATTTTTTTCATCTCTACAAGTCCAATTTGGTTCTTTCTTAAAATTTCATTTTTCAGCTATTTTCTCTTTCAGTTCCTGGATCATTTCACTGGATCTTTTTGATTCCTTGGATTGGGTTTCAACTTTCTCCTGAATCTCAATGACTTTTCTTGCAATCACATTTTGACTTCTGTGTCTGTTATTTCAGTCATTTCAGACTAGTAAAGAACCATTGCTTTGGAGCTTGTGTGATCATTTAGAGGTAAGGGGACACTCTGGCTTTTTGGACTGCCAGAGTTCTTGTGCTGATTCTTTCTCATCTGGAAGGGTTGATATTCCTTTAATTATGGTGTAATTTGAGTATAGTCAGTTGGCTTCACTTCTGGATGCTTTCAGAAGGCTACGGCTCTGTATAGAATCTTGATGTGTAGGTGAATTCTTGCACTTGGTTTCATAGGTGTATGTTATTAGTGGGATAAATTTTTGGTATTATAGTTTTGGCTCTGATAGAGTAAATGGTAATTAAGGGTAACATTTACTGGTATATTAACCTGTAGCTAGGTTAGTACACAGTCACGGGGCTCTTTTGTACTTCCTTGTGTTCGCAGGCATGCTCTGCAGTGGACGGGGAAAGGGAGATGGCCCCTTCATCCAGGTCTGTTCGTCCTATCACTGACGCTGCACTCACATTTTTTTTTGTTAGGTGCTTTGGGCTGCAGGGCTGCCTTGGGGCAGAAGCCGTGGCAGGGAGATATACCACACCTTCTCTGGACAGGTCCTGTGGAAGGAGGCACACCCTGCTCCTGCCCTGGCCCAGGGACCCATGCATTTAATCCCTCTAAGTGCTCTGAAGATGGGAGCTCCTCCCCTACTTGATTGCCAGCCACAGATCTCAACTCTACACTTCCAAGCTGTACACTGCTGCCCTCAGGGGCTCCTGGACATTCCATTGCTCAAGTTTAGGTTCTGGCTCTGCTGGGGGACTTAATGTGCTCCTGGGTCACTGGGAAGGTACCTAGGTGCAGCAATACACTCAGGCTTGACTGCAGGGCCTGTGCTGTTCACCCATTTCGACAGGGCGGCTTGGCATGGACCCTGGGAGGAGCCAGTGGGCAGCAGGGCTTGCAGAACAGATGCTCTTCAGTCTTATGGGAAGTTGGCCTTGCTCTTTCCTGGATCAGAGGTCAGCTGAGGTCCACATTCCCTGGAGGGGAATGGGGAGCCCTGGGGATTGGGCGTCTATGGCCTCTTTCCTCTGGATCTGTCCAGCACACAAAAGATCCCGGTTTCCACGCCATCGAAAGGCCTGTCTCTGCCTGCTCCCTGGGGAGATACTTTTACCAGGTCACACATCTATGGGAGATTCATGGTCCTCTGTGGCTAGGGTCTCTTATGTATGCGGAGAGAATGTGCCACCCCTCAATTTCCTCACTCTCCCCTTCCCTGGGAGCCCGTAGGCGCCACGAACTAGCCCTGGCATTCAGGCACCCTGCACAGGATTCTCAGCTTCCTCTCTCTTCAGCCTGGGCTTCAGCTTTGCGTCTCTATCCACTCTCAGTGTTTTATCTCCAAACACCTGCCCAAATTATGATAGGTTACTTGATAACTTGGTCTCTCTTAGTGGAAGTGACACTTCCTGGCTGCATCTAATTGGTCATCTCATCCCCTCGCTCCAATACTAGGAAGTGTAACACTGATAAAGCAAAAACCATTATCTAATCCTCTGTCCATTTTGAATTTTGTCACTTGTCCCAATAATGCTCTTTAAAGCAAGGGTCTACAAACTGTGGCCCACCCACCATCTGTTTTCAAATAAGGTTTTATTGGAACAAAACCAAACCCATTTGTTTACGTATTGTCTATGGCTGCTTTCACACTATAATTACAGAGTTGAAAAGTTGCAACATGGACCATATGGTCCATACAGCCTAAAATATTTACTATCTGGCTCTTTACAGAACTAATTTGCCAACCTCTGCTTTAGAGTTCTTTTATTCCAACCCCATTCAGAATTATGCTATGTACTTAATTGTCTGGTCCTTTAAATCTCCTTTAATCTGGATTAGTTCCTCATATTTTCTTGGTGTTTCTTATCCTTGACATATTTGAAAAGTATAGACCAATTATTTTGTAGAATTTCACTCAACTTGGTTTTTCTGATGTGTCCTCATGATTAGGTTCAGGTTATGCATTTTTGGCAGGATATCATCAAAGTGATGTTGCATCTTTCATAGTATATCCTATCAAGAGGGATGTGATATGGTTTTGTCCCAATAGTGATAATGTTAGCTTCAATCAGTTGGCTACGGTGGTGCCTATTAGAAAAAAATTTATTTTCTGCTAAAAGACATTATTGGAAAAATTAGCAACATTCAGATATTGGCTGTATATTAGGTAAGAATAATTTATCAATATTATAATTCCACTATTTGATCATTGCACTGTGGTTATATAAAATAATATCTTTATTCTTGAGAAACTTGTGCAAAGAATTTAGGAATGAAAGGTCATTATAATTATCTATTATCAAATGGTTATTCACACACACACACACACACACACACACACAGAAAGCAAATGTAAAAATAGAGTTTGGCCAATCGAAGAAACGAGTATCTGTATGTCCATTTTACTATGCTTAAGACTTTTGTATATATTTATTTTTTTAAATATCAGATTAAAATAATAATGATATTGATATAGGAGTCAAGAAGAAATCACTTAGGCAGCTAGCAAGGGATGGGAGTCCTCAGTAAGGTTTTTCTTTTTAATGAAAAGCAGCCCCACATCATTTTCTAAGAAAGAGCAGCCTGTAAAGGTGAGCTGCAGACATAGAAAAGCAAGCTAGGAGTTTGCACCTTGAATGCAGACAGGAATTAAGGACTAGACATTTTCAAAATGGTGGCTCCATTATGTAAACGTCAGTAACTGATCCAACCAATCTATAAGCCCTATGTGAATTAGACTGTCTCCTCAAAGTGGACTATACATTTCGGCACACTGGCTGCCAGCTGGTATTTTCCACTGGGAGACCCCTTCCTCTATAGAGGAAGCTATTTCTCCTTCTCTTCTCTTCTCTAAACCTCAGCTCCTAAACTCCTCGTATGTGTCCCTGTCCTAAGTTTTTCTGGTGCACAACAACAAACCCCAGGGATACACCATAGACATAGCTGCTTCAATATTGTATCATCTGGTACACAAGAGAAAACAGAGTGGGTAGAAGAAGGTAAAGTAAGTGAAGTTGAGCGTGGCCATTATTCCCTTGATACTGCAAGGGGTATTTGTAGTGACTGTATTATATAACAAGGCAGTTTCTAAAGGGAAAGACCCAGGCCATTTTCACATTCCCAGACCATGACATTTACCCACCTACTGGATCAAACTGATTTTTATTTAATTGGATGAAACGTGTCCAGAATTGGCTCCTTCTGGTGGGTTCTTGGTCTCACTGACTTCTAGAATGAAGTCATGGACCCTCGTGGTGAGTGTCAGAGTTCCTGAAGATGGTGTGTCCAGAGTTTGTTCCTTCAGATGTTCAGATGTGTCCAGAATTTCTTCCTTCTGGTGGGTTTGTGGTCTTGCTGACTTCAGGAGTGAAGCTGCAGACCTCTGCAGTGAGTATTACAGCTCTTAAAGGTGGCTGGTCCAGAGTTGTTTGTTCCTCCCGCTGGGTCCGTGGTCTCGCTAGCTTCAGGAGTAAAGCTGCAGACCTTCTCAGTGAGTGTTACAGCTCTTAAAGGTGGTGTGTCCGGAGTTGTTTTTTCCTCCTGGTGGGTTCGTGGTCTCGCTGTCTTCAGGAGTCAGGTTGCAAACCTTCGTCGTGAGTGTTACAGCTCATAAACGTAGTGTGGACCCAAAGAGCGAGCAGCAGCATAATTTTTGAGAAGAGTGAAAGAACAACACCTCCACAGTGTGGAAAGTGACTCCAGAAAGTTGGAGGCTGGCTCAGGTGGCCAGTTTTTATTCCCTTATTTGGCCCCGCCCATGCCCTGCTGATTGGTCCATTTTACAGAGTGCTGATTGGTCTGCTTTTACAGAGTGCTGACTGGTGTGTTTACAAACGTTTAGCTAGACACAGAGCACTGATTTGTGCATTTTTATTGAGTGCTGATTGGTGTGTTTACAAACCTTTAGCTAGACACAGAGCACTGATTGGTGTGTTTTTACAGAGTGCTGATTGGTGCTTTTACAAACCTTTAGCTAGACAGAAAAGTTCTCCCAGTCCCCACCCAACCCAGAAGCCCAGCTGATTTCATCTCTCAGAAATACCTCAACAAAGTTATTAATTTACCTATGAAAGCTACTACTTCCAAAGCAGTTGAGAAAAAAAAAAAAAATCAAGAACTAAAAGAAGAAAAAAAATACAGCAAGGGATTACTAGAGAATTGAAGCAAACCAAAGCATTTAAGCTATAGAAATAATGCAAATTATTAAAGGTGATGTCTCGCACATGTTCAAAACACGAACGTAAACCAGAATAAATCTATTTGCAGACAGACTTGAAACAGAAACTTCAGAAGAGAAGAACAGAAGTAGATCAGGCAAATGGAATGCAGAAAGCAGATGTAGCAAGATTAACATCAGACAAATGAGAATGTACGGGCAAAGGTCTACACATATACTGAGTGTACTTCATATTTTAACACGAATAATTCACAACAGAGATACAACATTTATGAACTGAATAATAAATCACGGAATAATATTTTAAAAACTGTTAGAAGATGAAAGGGAAATTGATAATAACATAGTTATAGTGAGAGTCCAAAACAAATTTCTGTCTTTGACACATTGAGAAGAGAACAATTTCTTTAAATTATATGGAGGACTTCATTAATTAATGTTTCATTAATACATGTATATCAAATATACACTTATAGAAAAGACATTTTTGATGCCAACAGTATATTTACACAGGTAAATCATAGCCAATACTAAAAAAGAATCTCACTAACTCAGGAGTAGAAATTCTGTCACAATTGACAAATTATAATGCAAATAAACCAAATACTTAACACTAACTAACATATTTTGATAAAATAACCACTTAATAATTATAAGTATAAAGATAATTAACATATTTAAAACTAAATAACAGAAAATTAACCAAAAAGCTCCAAACATTTTTTACTCTTGATTAAAGCAGAGAACAAAATTATCTTTAAATATTTTTTCAAAGTTAGTATCAAGCTAGCACTGTAGCTAAAACATTACCTCACACAAAGCTATATTCAAAAAATTCACATGCGTAATTATTTAGTATTACTAAATAAGAAACTAATGAAACAAATGTTTAATTCTAGAAACAAGAAAGTAACAACAAAAACTTCCTAGAAAAACATAGGAAACATAATGAAAATAAAGACAAGACTTAATAAATTAGAATAAGATGAAAATTGAGAATTCCGAGACCTGATTCTTAGAAAGGAACAATAATATGGATATGTCTCTAGTAGTACTAAAAACAACAGAAATAAAAACCCCAAAATATATAACATTATATATATATAATAGAATATATCCATAGATGTAAGAATAAGTGAAATAATTCCAATGGAACTAGGGAACTGAATATGTCATTTCAAGCTTGATAACATACAATTCTTGGTGCATGAAAAATTTTCTTAAAAAATACAAATTACCAAGATCTATTTTTAAAAAACTTAGGAGAGGAAAAAAGATTATTAGCTGTGATGGGAAATGATAAAAATTGTCAAAGAACTACCTCAGAAATAAGTGTTTAAGCTAGACTGTTCTTTGAAAGAATTTTATCCAATGCTATTTGAGGTATCAAAGAATAAGAGACTAATGCAAACTTCAATGAACTATATGAAACTAGTATAAAACAAATGCAAAACTTTGGGACTATTATGCTTTAAAACATATTAATAACCAATATAGAAAACTATAATAACAAGTAATAAAGGGAAACCCAGATATTCAACAAAGTCTCTAGGTAATATATATGACAGAAATTTTTTTAAGCCCAGGATGAAAAGATTGCCTATTTTTAAAATAAATCAATTGTTAAGCCACTAGAGGAAAACATAATTTAAGTGCTCACTCTACTATATACACAATAATTTTGGAATTACAAAGTTAAGTGATGAAAGCATTAACAAAATTAAATAATGGCAAATATATGTTAATTATTAGCTTCTGAAAACCTTCTAAGAATGGCATCAAAAGCAGTATCCATTAAGAAAAAAAATTAATAGATTTTACAAAACAAAATTGAAAAGTTATATAGGAAAAAATTCACTCAAAATTTATCATAGAAGCAGAAAACTGAGGATAACACATGAGATATACAGAATCTGTCATTGATATGGCTTGGGTTTGTGTCCCTGCCCATATCTCATGTTGAATTGTAATCCCCAGTGTTGAGTTGGGGCCTGGTGGGAGGTGATTGCATCATGGGGACAATCACCCTTGCTGTTCTGGTGATAGTGAGTTCTCAGGAAATCTGGTTGTTTAAAAGTGTGTAGCGCCTCCCCCTGCTCTCTATTCCTCCTGCCTGGGCATGTAAGACGTGACTCCTTCCTCCTTCTGCCATAATTGAAAACTTCCTGAGACCTCCCAAGCCATGCTTCCTGTACAACCTGTTGAACACTGAGCCATTTAAATCTCTTTTCTTTACTAATTACCCAGTCTCTGGTAGTTCTTTATAGCAGTATGAGAATGGACTTTATAGCAGTATGAGAAGAGAAGAACAGAAGTAGATCAGGCAAATGGAATGCAGAAAGCAGATGTAGCAAGATTAACATCAGACAAATGAGAATGTACGGGCAAAGGTCTACACATATACTGAGTGTACTTCATATTTTAACACGAATAATTCACAACAGAGATACAACATTTATGAACTGAATAATAAATCACTGAATAATATTTTAAAAACTGTTAGAAGATGAAATTAAAATTTAAAAAACTCATAAATTAATAAGTAAAAGAATAAAAAATAACCCAGCAAATCTACTTTTATGTATGTATGATAGGTAAATAATTAGAAATAGGTGCTTAAATTTGTTAAAATGTATTCCATGAAATATTATTTATGGACTCCCAAATTGGGAGAGGGGAAATTAAGCATCTGAAAATAAACTGTATTTAAATTATGGCACACGAATATGATATAATAAAAGGCAACCATTAAGCATATCATCACATGTTAAATATCATATATTATAAACAAATGATTCATATATTAATAGGAAAATGTGATTACCATTATGTGGTTACTAGTATATTGTTCTTAAGGAGTGATACTCACAATCATATTTGGTACATTTTCATCTTTTAAGAAAAGCAGCTTTGTAAAAAAAAGTTTCAGATGGATTTGCACAAAATTTTATCAGCAATTTATTTGGAAATAAGTGAATTTTCAGCTTCTTTCTGTGCCTTTGGCCTTTACAATTACACTTTAACATGCCTCAGAATCCTCCATTCATCCTGTAGAGCATGGCAACCCTACTAGGCACTAGGCCCTAGGGATGCTGATGATACAGCACTTAGCAAGACAAACACGCTCCTTTGTCCTAGTGGGCTTACATTATGGTGGAGTGGTAGCCAATGAACAAATAACTTAATAAGTCAGTAAGGCAATTACAAATAGGTATAGGTTCTATGAAGGGACAGGTGGGAAGTAACCGGGTACTGCTTAAGATAAAGTAGTCAGGATAGATGTGCTTCTCTGAGGAGGCAATAGCAGAGATGAAACTCGGAAGATGAGACTAAACCAATCACAGATGGTGTTGGTGGAAAAGCTTTGAGGCCAAGGGAATGATAGGTGTCAGGTCTTGGGAAAGCAATGGTTAGGTGTGTGATGAGAACAGAAAGGAGGCAAGAATGGCCAGGGAGTTCACAGTGCAGTAGAGACTCAGGCCAGGACAGAATTGATGGGAAGCCTCTGGGAGTCATACAGGACCTGATTTGCCCTGGAGTATATAAGAGGGCCTGTGTTGGCTGGAAGGGTATGGAAGTGAGGACGTGGTATGATTGCTCAAGACCATGAACAGGGTTAGGCAGCAATGTAGACAAGGTGTGATCCTTCTTTAAGAAAAAAAAAAAAAAGTAAATATTCTAGAAAAAAAGTAATTATTCTAGAATGAGAGGTGTCTTTCTAGAATTCTTTTTTCAACTCCACCTGGCAATTTTTGTTCCTCCTGAATACCAGTTTTAATGGGAATATAGAAAAACTAGAAGTACTCAGAGGGAAGTGTCTGAGATGGACAAAGTATGAAGGTATGACTAGGCTGAGGATGTCACGCATGGCCTTTAGGGAAGTTCCACAAGGGACATCACCACTGACAATGGACTGTGACTTAGATGAATTCTGTGCCTGGACTGGAATTGGGATGAGTGGGTGGAAGCTTCAGGAACCCAGAGTTGAGCTGTAGATAATGAACAACTTCTAGTTAGAGTAGCTCAGAGGGGTGGAAGTGGCGGAGATAGCAGGCAGGTAAGGAAGGGAATTGGCCATTTGATAGCAGTGTGAAAAGATACATATTTCCTCCTCCTTGCTATTCCCTGAGTATTTACCATTTAGGTTATTGGAATTATCCAGGCCAAGAATGTTAGAACAATTCTTCCTTGTTTCCTAATTCTTCTCTTTCTCTATACCACTCATCCAATCTACAGACAAACCCAGTTAGATGTACGCAGAATTCAACTGCTTACCACCTATATCATAACCACTGTCACCTCATAGTCTCCCCATTGTCCTTCCTTTTTCTACCTTATCCCCTTCAGTCTACTTGCTCTCCATGTAGCAGCCTGCACAATCCTTGGAAAACCCAAGCAATGTTACCTCTTTGTTTACAGTCCTCCAGTAATTGTTTGTTTTACTGAGAGTAAAATTAAAACTCCTTATATTTGGTCACATGTCTCCTATACCTCTCTCTCTGAGTTTACCATATTCCTCTCTCCCCACAACTCCCTCCTCCAGCCACGCTGTTCCCTTAAGACCCATGCCCTCCCCTTTTTCAGATCTCTGCTTAACAGGAAAGCCTTCTTGGCTGCCTTCCATGAAAACACCCAACTTCCTTGTCAGGTGAGCCCCATGAGGGCAGTGGCTGCTCTGGTTCATGGCTATATCTTCAGTGCCTTCAGCATTACCTGACATAAAGCAATTGTTTATAAATGGTGGTGACATAAATGAGCTCATTGAAAACATTTTAGGGGTAACAAACCACAGAGATGCTGAGGAAGCCAACACACATTAAGGAAAAAGTCGTAGACCAGTGGAGGAGACAGACAAGTGAGAGGGAAGGCTGGGGAGCAGCGGGGCCTGGTGTCACCTCCCATGAATGCCTGCCTTGCCTTGTGCTGAGTGGTGTCTCATCAACTTGCTCAGCTCTATGACGGGGGCATGTGGTCTTCACCCCAGAGGGGGATATGGGGGACTATGGTAGGGTTTCTTTAGGGGTTCCACGTGGTCAGTTTTGTATTTTATAAGGATAGCTCCAAGCATTTCATGGAGTTGGTAGGGCAATGGGTGAGATAGGAGGCTGCTGTAATATTCCCTGTGAGAAAAGGCTCTTGCTTGAACTTAAACCATCTATCAGTGTGGATGGAGATAAAGAAATGGCTTTTAGAGAGAGGTAGAAGGAAGAACCCTAGAATTCAGTAATGCAGAAGCATAAATCAAGCATAATCTTGAGAGGCAGATATTATTCCCAGAAGCCATCTCACTTTATCTGCTAGAGTCATTTCTTTTTACAGTTTTCAATGAAAGCAATTAGAAATACTTTCAGAATGTCTTCTTTATGAAAACCAAGGTTGTCATTCTGCACATTCTGGAGAATAGATGTGACTCTGACAACTCTCAACCCTTTATTCAGTTGCCAGCTCATACGGCACAATGAGTAACAAAACTACAAGTAAAGACCCAGCCTCTTATAGCTCAGTACCCTGAGCCACAGAGAAAGAAATAGATACTTTGAACATATTTCATCATAGCACCCATTTGTGGGCATGGTATCAATTTTGTTAAAGCTTTATCCCAGCGTTGTTAAAATCTAAACCTCCTGTCAGACTGAATTGAAACTCCCCTTTCTCCCCCTCATCATCATTTTTTCACCCTGCTAGTACCACATGCAGCCAGATCCCTGGTTCCCAAGGATCCTGTTGAACTCCAAATTCAGGACTTCCTGCCTTGACTTATCTGCCCAGAGAAACTGTCTAAGTCAGCGAGACCTTGACTTTTACATAGAGAATTCAAGTCTGGGCAAATCTAACATTGGAGCAACAACTACACGAAAGGGAAATATTGCAAAGTGTAAGAGGGATTTTTTTTTTTTTTTTTTTTTTTTTTTTTTTTTTTTTTTTTTTGCAGGGGGCGGGGTGATAGTAGTCCTGGGGAATGTGATTTAAAACAAAACAAAACAAAAAAAAGTCTGTGTTAAGGTGAACTCAGGAGTGAAAAGGGAAAATAAACAAACATCACAGATCAGAGAAACACAAAGTCCACAGAGGACCAGGTCGAGCCTATATACCCAGTAGAAGCAATTCCACTTTTTTAGCCTCTAACTTGGCAGTGAACAAGACTAGGTTAAGCTGGCTGGGCGCGGTGGCTCACGCCTGTAATCCCAGCACTTTGGGAGGTGGAGTTGGGTGGATCACGAGGTCAGGAGATCGAGACCATCCTGACTAACACGCTGAAACCCTGTCTCTATTAAAAAATACAAAAAAATTAGCCAGATGTGGTGGTGGGCGCCTGTAGTCCCAGCTACTGGGGAGGCTGAGGTAGGAGAATGGTGTGAACCCAGGAAGTGGAGCTTGCAGTGAGCCGAGATCACGCCACTGCACTTCAGCTTGGGCAGCAGAGTGAGACTCCGTCTCAAAAAAAAAAAAAAAAAAAAAAAAAAAAAAAAAAAAAAAAAAAGTCTGGGTTAAGCTAAACAGGGGGTCTACTACTTCAATGTCTCTACATAGGATTGCATTGGAGGGAGATCAGGCCTCTGAAACCAGTGCCTTTTAATACCTGGGAGACTGGCAGAGCACAGTAGACACAAGAATAGCAGTCAGTCTCAGTAGGATGGGTGCTCTATGATGGAACTCTCAACAGGAAGTCATCTGGTGGTAAGATGTCAGAAGCCAGCAATCCGTTAGCATCATGCAAAAATTCTCATCACATGCATTTATTCATGCAACAATCCCCTCATAGGCATTCACTACTGGGCTAGAAATATGGAAATAGAGGGTCATCTTTCTGCTGCCTCTGTTTTCTGTATAGAGGAGGATGTGACACAGTTATATAAGCAACCCCCTAGGGGAGGCCATTATTCATACCAAAGACCAGAAAGAGCCCTTTACTGTCTTCTGCAGCCGTCTGTTGAGGGGTGCTTTCTTTTTTGATGTGAAAAGCAATTAGCCACGACCAGAGACAGGGCACCATGATGCTGCTTTGATTTGATAGCAAGAGCTCAATGTACTGCTTATCTACACTTTATTTCCTTGCTTTTGAATTCGCGGGTCATAATAAAGCATTGCATGTCCACAGACCTGCACAAAGAATTAATTAAGAGGAGCCTTTTAATGTAGAAAGCGGCTTACTGAGATAATGGAAAAGGTTTTGGTAAAACTTGGCTTAATTGGCATTTCAAGCAATTCCTGGCTTGTCGTTCCAGGGATTTTTACTGTTATAGACTGGATGAACAAGCTGTTTAAAGAGCTTATGGGCAGAACTAGACTCAGAGGTCTCAGCAGAGATGGATTTGGTTCAAACAATTGGGGCTGCCTTAGAAAACGGCAAGCAGGGAGCATAGACTTGCTCTCTTGTCACTGCATGGACATGTAAGGCTTATAAACCTCTATTGTCCCAGGTAACTCAGAAACTAGAGGATAAACTGGAGGGTCAAGTTCCAGGACAGCAAACTTGCTGCTTATTTCTATATACAAATAGGCAATGAAATAAAGGGGGAACAAATGAAGAATATGGACTTTGATGTCTGAGATGCATGGATTCATGCCCCAGGTCTACTGTGTACTTCTTGATAAATTGTGGATAATAATGCTGTCCTCACAGGAGCAGTGTGAATATTAACTGTTAATAGAGCATGTTAAGTGCATAGTGCTCTGCTGCAATGTGCGGGATTCTCGGTGTAGGACACATCAGTGGACAAGACACAGACACATCCTTAGAGAAGTTTATAATGGGACATAGATGGCAGACAAATTATACTGGCTGGGATGAAGCCTTTTCCGTTTGAATCATGGTACATTAACTGAGCAACTGGAAGACCAAGCCAACTGAAATGAATGCCTTTCAAGGGCATAAGAGAGCTTCAGGGAAGAAGAAAATGGCTCTGTCTCTTCATGGGCTTGCTAAGGGTGGGCAGAGGCATAAAAAGATGACTGAGAGCTTAGCAATTTAGCCATGGCTTCGTTGTCTCACTGCCCCACCGTACAGCTCTAGGGCTTTCTCCCTGGTCCAAATGCTGCTGCTCATCGTAAACACCTGTGCCTGAAATTCAGTGCGGCCTTCTGAAGGGCTGTTTGTCTGAAAATTAGCTTGATTCACATCTGAATTACCAATGATTACCAATGATTAGTTGATTACATCTTGACGTAAGCTTCAATTGCTGTAAAGTGCTATATGTCACCCTAAAATATATTCTACTGGAAGCAAATTCTATCTACTTCTTGTTGCTGCATTGGAGCTGAACTCAGCTTGTCTTAGTACATATTGTGGATGGCTTTGGGGAACATGAACTTATTCTTCTCCTGTGATGTTTAGTCTACCCATTACATTAAGGAGTGCAAAGAGCAATTTCTCCTCCCCAAGATAAGAGCAGGAGTCTTTCGGGGGTGGCAATTTCTGTGGTAAAAATGCTGTTTCTTCTCTGGCAGTAACAAAGAGGAGGATAGAACTGAATCAGGGGCATTCTCCTAAAGCTTTCTTTAACTTAGCAAATACGTATGCATGTCTTAGAAAATAAGCAGCCTTAAGCAAGATCTGAAAGGCGAGAAAAGATCTAGAATAATATGGATTTGCTGGGGGCGGGGGAAAGGAAAGTATTCTAAATTAAGCAGCAGAAAACTTCCCCAGTACCACAGAAAGCTCCAGAATGAGCTTTTCAGAAGAGGCTAAATCATGGCAGTTTATGTGAAGGAAAATAGACCCATATCTGTTATTCTCCTCACTGTATGCTGTGTAAGTGCCCAATATGAGTCTATTACTGTTAGGAGCTTTCATGTTTGTCCTCTAATTTTATCTGCACAATAAGCCTGAAAGGCATTTGTTTTTATTCGCATTATAGATTAGGCTACCGAGGCTAAGAGAAGGCAGCCTGGGAAAATTACTACTACAAAATAACATTCCAGAAACAGTGGAGTAAAAATCTCTTAGTAATAGGAGAAAGCTTGTATTCTACACTCTTAACTGTTTCTGGAATGCTATTTTGCCTTCACTTTGCGATGACCTGGAGCAGTTTTCTGGTGGTTCTACTCTAAAACTCCTACCAATGTCCCTACCCTAGCAGCAGGGACCTCTGAAGACCTTCCCACTCCAGACCAGAAGTTCCCAAAGATAAGTGTGCCTTAGAGTCACCTGGAGGGCTTGATAAACACATATTGATAGGCCTCACTCCCAATTTACCATGTCTGAGTGTGGCAAGAAAATTTACATTATGTTTATTGAGATAGACTTTACATATTAAAAAGTTCAACCATTTTAAGTGTACGATTCAGTAATTTTTAAAAATTTTACCTATTTGTACAACCATCAATGCAGCCTACTTTTGTAACATTTCCATCACACCAGGAAGATCCTTTGTACCTAGGAAATCACTCCCAGTTCCCACTCCTAGTACCCAGAAACCATTAATTTACTTTCTGTGTCTATAGATTTGCCTATTCTGGAATTACACAACATATGGTCCTTTGCGTTGACCTTCTTTTTACTTAGCATAGTATTTTTGAGGTCTGTTCATGTCGTAGTATACATCAGTATTTCACTCCTTTTTATTGCTGAACAATATTTCATTTATTGTGTAGACCACCATTTTGTGTATCTATTTACTGAGAATTTGTATTTCTGACAAGTTTCCAGTGATGCTGAAGCTGCTATTCTGGTGATTACATTTTGGGAACACTTTGTAGTCTAGGCCAACAGTTCTCAACTTTGGCTATGCGTTGGAATTTCCAGAAGAGATTTTACAAAATACCGTGCCTGGGCCTCATCCACAGTTTGATTTAAATGGTCTGAGACAGGGCTCAGGAATGAACGTTTTATCAAATTCCACAGGTGACTGAAATTTACAGCTGAGGTTGAGAACTGTGTCTCTATACTCTTGCTACCCTCTCTATGGACCAGCAGCAGCAGTGCTTAGCCTGGGAGCTTGTGGTAATCTCTGAATCTCAGACCCGTCCCCAAACTTCCTGAATCAGGTTCAGTATTTTAACTGAATCTGGTTGATTAATCCTCAGTTGATTCTCAGATGCATGTGGATTTGAGAAGGGTTGTCCCACAGCACTGTATAATGCCAGGGAGAAGAACACAGGAACAAAAGGAAAATTTCACTTTCAGACTGAACTGTAATGATAACCAAAGAAAGGGCTGCTGATGGACAGGTGGTTCCTTTCATTTGAACTGCCGAGATTAGCTCTTGCATTGATTAAATCATGGGATAATTTCTGACCTTCTTCTTAGTCCCTGTGGCTATAGACGAATGTAGTGAAGGAAGCTGGATTAAACGGCCCTGGTCTAAATAAATCTCACTCCCTTTCCAGGGAGTACGGATGAGACATACTAATGAGTTTTAACTGTGCTCATCGTAATGCAAACATGCTGGGATTCTTCTAACAACAATTGCTTGAATTGCTAAAGCTGTTTGGATTCCATGGGACCTCAACATCTTGATCAGATTAATTAATCCAGTTGAGTGTGACCATTTTTTGGGGGGTGAACCTCCTTAGATCTCAGCACGAATAGGTAGGTATTACGGAATAGAAATCAAGCCATAGAGTATGTCTGGAGGAACTTGGTATACTAAGGAGTACAGAAGCTCAAAGAGGCACTTAACCCTCAGAGTGATGATGATGATAATGGAAGTCCCAGAAAGACAGACCCAAATCCAAT
This sequence comes from Rhinopithecus roxellana, assembly GCF_007565055.1. NCBI lineage: Eukaryota > Metazoa > Chordata > Mammalia > Primates > Cercopithecidae > Rhinopithecus > Rhinopithecus roxellana. The sequence continues at coordinate 6,756,415 of NC_044559.1, forward strand.
TTGGAGGGAAGAGTATAATCAGGGAAGCCTCCCTGGAGAAGGTGATTATTGGGATAATGTTGAAAAATCCATACTAATTTACCAGGCTAGGGGGATGGGATGTGAAAGTACCAGGGAAAACTAAGCAGGCAGAGGGAATAAGTAGGACAAAGGCCCATAAACATTAAAATACTTGATATCTTGATGCTTTTTTAGATCCAGGGTTTGTAAACAAAAATTGCTTTGCCTGTAGAAGCTCAAATTGTAATCTTTTGTGGAAGGTCAGGAGAGGGATATATGATTAGTTTTGAGCATGAAGCCAGAAGTACTTTCAATGCAGACAGAGACCCCAAACTCAGCTATGTTTTTAACAAAGAAATGACTGCACTTCTTGAGCCTGTGGGTCCTGGCACATGAAGATAAAGTTTAGGGCCTTTCTCCATCTTCTCACCCAGGGTGGAAAATCTGACAGCTTCTCTCTGGAGCCTTGTGAAATGGGGGTACCCAAGAACTTGCTGGGGAGGAAGCTGACAACCAGACAAGTGGAGAGTCCATCTCTCCAGGACACAAACAGACCCAACAGGCCAAACGAGACTAGGAAAGGAACTTAGGTCTTGACCTCTGCGAAATCAGAGATGTAGATAGAAATGTGGGTTCAAATTAGAGCCTAGAAACTCACCAACTGTATGAAAAGAGTGTGAGTAAAATGTCAAACACAGGGTCAAATTTGATATAGATGATCAATCAATGCCAATTACCTTCCCTGCCATAATCTGGGAATCAAACCCAGATTCCAATGATCACTTATACTATTTACCTCCCTTTTATTGCCAGTTATATTTACAGTCTTTATCTGTACAGCCAGAGCCACTCCTTCTGACTGTAGATCCATGAGACAGCCAACTAAAGAATTTAAATTTCCCATCTCTGCCTCCCTCCGTCTTCCTCCTTTCCTTTATCCTTCCTCCCTCCCTCTGTCAGTTTCTTCCTTCTTTTCTTCCTCTCTCCCTCCCTCCTTCCTTCCTTCTTCCTCCCTTTAGTCTTTCTTCTTTCCTGATTTATTTCTTCCCTTCTTTCTCCTTCCCTCTATTCCAAATTAAATGAATCCTGCTGCAACTGCCTGAATACTAAGGGCTTAAACACATTCAGAACAAGTGGAAGAAATTAACATTCAAGGGATTATCTCATTTCAATCCTTGAAATAACTCCATAAATTAGATAATAATATCCTATCCACATTTTACACTTTTAGAAATATTGAGGCAAGTAATCTTACCCAAGACGGCTCAGCCAGTCAGTGGTGGAGCTGGTGTGTCTAACATTTATTTACCCTGGATTCCGCTGCCTTACAATGGGACTGTTGCTTGTGCCAGAGGCTGGAGGAACATACGTTCCCGGTTGCCCCATAGCAATGGCATTGTGGTCACCACCTTCAGAAATAGACTATGATGATCTGGGAGCAGTCCTGGGATTGTGAATGTTGCTGTGAACATGATGGATATGAATCATCCCAACTTATAAGGTCTGTGACCACAGGCCCAGGGAGCTGAGAGGCTTCTCTGAGAGCGGGGCTCACCTGATGTTTCCATGTGTCTCAGTTAAAATCTGTACTGTATTGTGAGGTCACACAGGACTGAGATCCACTGAAAGGCACATGAATCACAGCTGCAGAACAATTCCATTTTGTTGGATACCGGTAGGCAAATTAGCTTGAAAAAAATTATGCTTACGAAAGGGTTGGATGAGTCCATTCTGGACGGCCTGCAGTGTAGCAGGATATTTCTTGTCTTTAATTACCCTGTCCTCTGGTAGGAACAGAAAATAGTTAATCCATTACATTCTGTCCTCAGAGCAGAAACTCCCCTTGATTATTTCAATTTTTAAAATACTCATTGTGTTTGAATGAATGTGATTGTTTGATTGTTGTTTTTAATTTGTAAATTAATGTAATTAACAAAGAAATCCTAACTGAAGTGTGGGATTACATTTATTTGGCATCTACTCCATTAATGTCTAGCATGTAAAAAGCATTGTTAGTCGTATGCACACTGTTAATTATCTCAACATGTTTAATTGCTGTTTTCTTAAATAACTAGTAGGCCATATATAAATGATCTTTCATGCATTAACATTTCATTTTGTGAAAAGTAAAACACAAAGTAGGTTGCATGAAACATTAAACCAAACATGATCTCTGGGCCATTCGAGGAGTGTTAGGAAAATGGGAATCCGAGATAATGGGTCCCCCTTACCATGCCAACCTCATACCTCAGTGGCCCAGAGGGGCAAACATAGCTACACTTGGAAATATTCTAGAAATGTCAAAAGAACAGCAGATCTGCAGTATAAATTGTGAAACATATGTTAGAATTCTATTTTTCCTGCGACTGTAAACTTTACAATTTTTTATCAAGCTAGGAAACAAAAGTAATAATATCTAGCATTTAGGGAACATTTGCTATATTCCAAGCACTGTGCAACGGCTGGATGGTTGTCTTTTTTCTTTTCATTCTATAGTGGTCCTATTGTGTAGAAAATATGATTATCATCTCCATTTGTAAATTCAGGGACAATTTAGGTAGCTTGCCCAAGACCACATTCCTAGTGTGGTGGCCATTAGGGATGCTGGTCTAGTATTTGCTATTTCCTGCTTCCAGGTGGGATTGATCAGCAGCCTCTTTTAGTGGACTTTCTTTACAAAACCCAATGACTCTACCTGTCTGTTTGCTAAGCATGTAAACTTCTCATCTAATGGGGAATGCAAGACTCACTCTCCAGCAAACCTAGAAAACTTAGATATCCTTGCTTCTCATCTAATGAGACAGATATATTCTTCTGTCCAGAAGAGAGGCTTGATGGGGGAAAATACTTCTGATTTTTTTCCTCTGTAAGTGGGGAGGCATAACGGTGAATGTAGAGGGAGGGGGAAGAGGTGTGTGTTTCTGTGTGTATGTGTAGAGAAAAAAAAGTGAGGATGTGTGAGAAAGAAAGACACAGAGAGAGAGAAATGCATAGAAGACATGAGAAGAGGCCTGTATTAACACATGCCTAGATATGGGTGAGAGATGCTTTCCTTTTTCTTCAGTAGTCCGGGGAAGAGTCCAGAAGTCACTCAATGCAACAAATGTTGATATTTACAGCAGCAATATTCAAGCAAATATTTCCACCCTGAAAAGATCACCTCATTGAGTGGTTACCAATGGGTCTAGGTGGGGCAGAAACTTTGAACCAAGGGAGGGACAGAGTAATATTCTGTGAGAATATTAGAGATGGGAAACTTCTCCATTCTGCTAGAAGGACCCAGCACCATAGTAACTTTGGTAGATTGGAAACAGTAAAGTGGCGTGTATAGTGATGAAAGCTCTAGCAGAAAGCAGATACATGATGGTGTCGAGGCAGAAGGAAAAAGGTCTGTGCCTGTGTGTGTGTTTGTGTGTACGTGTGTGTGTGTGTGGTAATACAATGGAAGGAGCCATGAATTAAGAATATAATACTTTGCTGTAAACATCAGACCACTAAACGTGGTCTAATCATTTAAAATTTTATATCAATTTAGAAATTTGTTCAACCTGAAAGGGCTGAAAAACATAGAAATTGAGGGAGTGAAACATAAGGTCGGGGCATACGGATAAGTGGGGTGTGATATATTGGGGCCAATGCACATGGCAAATCAAGGTGAGAAAATGATTTAGCCATGGGCAGCACACGCCACTGCCAAAGACGTGGTTCAGCAAACAAGTTCCCCAAAATGTCACGAATGACAGTAGTTGTACATTCTTGAAGGGAAAAGACTACACCAATTCAGTTCCTGGAGATTTCCTTTTTTCTTTTCTAGTTTCCCCTACTTATTGACATATTTGGTCACATTTCCGTTATTTTCTTGAGATACACACAAATCATTGGTTGTTCATGGGTTCAAATGCGTATATCCAGAGAAGAAAGAAGGACAGAGAATATACTTGAGTCTGAAGGACCTCATTCTCTCTAGAGAGATTACTCTCATAAGTCCAATGTAAATTGGCTTGCATGACATGCAAATACAGGCTTCACGAGTCCAGGAAAGACTCCAGCAGGTTCTAGGCTCTAGTTCTGCCCTGTTTGAAATAATGAAGAGTATTGTTTGTGAATAGTTTGTTCTTCTCAAAATTCCAGATGTGACATGGATTCCATGCCACTGGGCAACTGTTCAACTGTCCTCAAGAAATGGTGTAGGTATCGCAAGTATCACAGGCACTGCTGGGTCACTGAGTGCTGAGACTGTTTCAAAGCCATGATGTTTCACAAGTCTCTGATTCTTTTTTTTTTTTTGAGATGGAATCTCGCTCTGTCACCCAGGCTGGAGTGCAATGGCGCGATCTCAGCTCATAGCAGGCTCACAGCAAGCTTCGCCTCCCGGGTTCATGCCATTCTCCTGCCTCAGCCTCCCGAGTGGCTGGGACTACAGGCGCCCACCACCCTGCCGGGCTAATTTTTTGTATTTTTGGTAAAGACGGGGTTTCACCGTGGTCTCTATCTCCTGACCTCATGATCCGCCCGCCTTGGCCTCCCAAAGTGCTGGGATTACAGGCGTGAGCCACCGCGCCCGGCCCACAAGTCTCTGATTCTATATGTGCCGTTTACTTTGCTTTGAAGTGAAATTACTTCCTTATGCTTAGCACCACCATTGCCTGATTCCTGTCTGCCTGAAATGATTATCTCCATCTTCAACTTGCAGGTGAAGAAACTGAGCCATAGGGCCATGGCACTGTTAGGTGCTCTGGAAAGCAGTGGCTAAGATGGAGTTAGAAATAGAAAAGCTTATTGTGGAGTAATTCCTGGGGTGCGGTGGCTCATACTTGTAGTCCCAGCACTTTGGGAGGCTGGGACTGGGGGTTTGCTTGGGGCTGGGGGTTTGCTTGATCCCGGCAGTTTCAGAACAGCCTGGGCAACATTGGGAGACCCTATCTCTACAAAATATATAAAAATTTAGCTGGTTGTGATAGCGCACACCTGTAGTCCCAGCTACTTGGGAGGCTGAGAAGAAGGATCTCTTGAGCCTGGGAGGTCAAGGCTGCAGTGAGCCATGATCATGCCACTGCACTCCAGCCTGGGTGACAGAACATCAGGGGCCATCAGACCACCGTGCAGACTTGACAAGGTCTCTGCACAGTCCAAGAAGAAACAAAGCAAAGACTGCCCACTAGAGGAGTCCCCCTTTTGAAGGAAATGCCTGGACTCTTGTTTCACTACCATGCTTAGTCATTGGAAAGGCTGCCCTAAGAGCAATATGACCTCAGCTTATAAGGGTGGATGAACCCTATGCCTAATAGCTAGAGACCGTCAGCTATCTGCACTCTTCTCAACTGAGCAGCAAGTCCGTTCTTGAAAGGGAACTTGAGTGACCTATCTCTATGTCTGCCACAGGTGGTAAACTTTTCCACTGTCATGAATAGTAGCAAGTGCAGGAACAGGATTTGAACCCAGGTGGTATGATTCCAGCTCCAGCGTTCTTATCCACTGCTTACTGCAGTTGTGTCTAGCATGGAGTTGTCAGGGAGAAATTACAGGTACATCCACCTCCTTTTTCTACAGAGCTCTCTGTGGCCCACCCACTCCCTGAACAGGACTTAGGACTCTCTGGGTGACCAGGACCGCTCTGCTGGTGTCTGCTGCTATAAAGCCCTGGTGTGGCCCTCTCACCGCTTACCGTTGTACCAGCACAGGATGGGCCCTGTGCTCCCTCTAAAAGTAGCCTGTTTGCTGGCAGCTCTCCTCCTTTCCCTTCTGGGTCCTGATGGCCCCGTTTTTCAGTCTAGATTTTTCCAGGTAAAAAACAGGATAAACAACTTTATCCTAGTTTTTATGAATATCCCAACCTGTAGCCCTTCTGTCTTCACTTTGCCCTATGATAGAAGCAATCCTGTTGGGGTTGCTGATCTGCTTGTTCATCCTACCTCCTCTCTCAATAAATTCAAGGGATATTGTCTATAGGACTGATCTGAGGAAAACACCTGTGCCTAGAGCATCACATCAAATGTCAACCCTTCTAGGGGCCCCAGGTTCCCACGTCTTCCCTGTTAGGGTAGAAGGTTTACATCAGAGTCTTACCAACCATGAGTTTTAACGCCATAGTGACAGGGGCCATGGCCTTTCCCCAAAATGTCTATTAAACCCTTTCACAAATAGAATCCTCAGTGGCTCAACATATCAGAGCCTTACATAGTTCAACATATCAGAGTCTCTTCTCGGATAGACGTACAGAATAGCGATCACCCTGCAACCATGGCTACATTATAAATGAGCTTTCCAAAGGGGCATCAAACAGAGGAAGAGGGATGGAGAGAAATTTTGAGGAGATTTGCTTTGTCCCCTACCTTGATTGCGTATTGAATCTTTCCTGGGTGAAGATGAGATTCTACTCAGCTGTTCTCCTAAGGAGTCAGCTGTCAGTGTATTAATGTGATCCTTGTTGCAGCCCCAAGTGAATAATGATAACCTGGCAGACACGCAATTATGCATTGACAATTTTAGAGCTGTCTCTGCCAGCCCCATCCTCCCCAGCAACTCACAGCTTTCAAGCCTCAGCCCCACATGATTTCTAAATCAATCATAGCCCAGGCAGGGGACAGCCAGCCCACAGGTTTGTGAAGCTTGCTTCTGTAAGGTCAGTGTGGACATGATGAGGTTGAACCTTGGATAGTCTGTCCCGTTCCCCAAATGGCCCCAAGGTATCACTGAGGCTGTTTGCAACATGATACTGTTTTTCCCAAATGTTTTGACATTGAGGCTACATCTGCAGCAATAACCCAATGGAAAATGTAGCTAAAGAGATGATAACATGCCACCTGGGAAAGGAAACAGCATCAAAAATCTAATTTCCATGAACAAATTTCCGCAGCTCTCATTGATGGGGCAATCATATTCACCTAAATCTTTAACTGAGCATTTACAAACTATGATTCCATTAGATTTTAAACCAGACTATTCTTGCAAATGTGTTTTTATAGAAAAACTAATAAGAACAACCTAATATTGTATCTAGTGTGAGCATTTTTTTAAAAGATAATTTTAAGCTACAGAACTAACATAAACTATACCTCTATTTTTACTGGTGAATATTATGAAACAAAAAGATTTTAAAACCCTGGTAGACATTAGGATAAAACCCAAATTTAGCATTTGGGTTGCGTGCCAATTTAAATTTAATCCTCTAGTTATATTTAATTATTCTGTTCCTTTTATTCAGGGGTGTTTTCTCCATGTTTTCTGTGAAGGACACTCTCTCAGCCTAATGCCTCCTCAGGGACCTCTAACTTTGACCTCTGAACTGGGTCCTCCCAGGACCCAGAAGGAAGATCAATCACTCAGGCATGTTCCAGGCCGCCAGGTCAAGTGGCAGAAGTTCATCCTCTGGGATTCTTTGTCCTCAGGACCTCTGTAACATCGATTGTCAACTTGACAAGCCAGCCAAGTCTTTGTGTACAATCCATAGACAGAACTGGGAAGAGCAAACCATGAGAGGCCAGTACTAAACCCTCAGGGTAGCTAAAGAGGAAGCATGGTAATACCTCATTCTGCAACAGAAAAAACAATCTGCTCTACATGTATCCAGCATCATGCGAACATGAACCAGATCAGTAACATCTGGGCCTCTGTTTGCCCATCTGTAAAAGGGCTGGTTGCCCCTTCTTGCAATGGACAAGGCTGCATCCGCGGAGTTCTAGTCCTGTGTCTTGTGTCCTTGCCAAATCCTTCTCTGGGAGCACACAGCAAAAGCTCAGTTATTGTTAGCCCCCTTCTCTCAACCTCCCCAGTCATTGCACACTCATAGAGAAAGGACAATCCAATCTTTATGTGACCATAATAAAATTTGATGAGAGATCAGCAAAACATAAAGAAAGGTTCTTAAACGACATATTTATCCCAACATTGTTCTGGGAAGAAAAGTATCCATTGTAAAAACTAAACATGTCCGATTAAATGATAAATTCAGGAAGGTCACAGTGGAACACAGACACTATGCCAAAGATTCTCAGAATATCACAGCCCTGTCAGGCCACTTCAGAAAAGGGGATTCCCAGTATGAGTCCACAATACTTTTACATCTGAAGAGGTCAGTTAGCCTGAGGCAAAGGAACCACAATGTCCCAGCCTAAATGTTCTGCTTCTCACTCTCACAGGAGAAGGAAAACTGGAAAATGAGAATCAGTAGATGCAGAAAGTGGAGATTTTCCTAAGTATTCTGGGGATACTAGTAGGAGTTAGAGGAGAGAGAGTGTGTGTTTTGTAGCCAAATAGAAGTTTGGGACATGCTGGATTAAGAACTTTGCTAGACTTTTGGTATATGACATAGCATTTATTCCTTATCCCAACACTTCAAATTTTAGGTCAACATATCTCTCTTTCTCTGTAGTGGGAGATGAAGTCAATGACTTACTCAAGGTCACACAGTCAGTTATGTCAGAACTTGAATTTTATCTCAAGTCAGTTTTATTCCCATACTGGCAGTTTCCTGCATGATTGTGTTCATTACACAAGAAAGGAGGAGTAAGTTCTTTGGAAGGATATTTTGAGATTTAAAAATAAAGCTTTCCAATAAAGACTATGGTCATCAGAATAAAACCTGGACACTTATGGGCAGTATGCAGCTGATGATGTTCCCCACCTTCAAGTCTTTGCAAGATCAACATCCTAAGGCCAAGCATAAACCTCATTCTCTTTCACTACCTAGTACAGAGCCAGAGCATTTGATAAGAACCGTTGTCTTTGTTGAACAGAGAGTTATCATTAGACTAAAGAAATGTCATTGGAAATTCTTTCCAATGTGTCCAGTCCCAGTCAAGGCCCTTTCCTAGCTGGGTACAAGGATTAGTCAGGTGGCAGAGATACCCCTTTCTGAAGCCAGAAGAAGCAACTCCAACAAGGTCTAGGGCCTTTACATCTGGAAGTGGGGGACCCAGGCTGATTTTTTGAAACAGGAAAAGTTGTGTCCTGTCGTTCCCTTTTCCTGGGAAACCTGCCCAACTTTCCAGCCAAGTTTCTGACTCTCACAATCTGTACTGCATCTCAAGTGTGCATCCTTAGACACAAACCTAGCTCTGCACATCTGCACCCTTAAATGTTAAAATCATACCTTGCTCCCTTAGAATTACACCCCTCACACCATCTCCACAGAAAATGGTGTGTGCCAAGAAACGGACTTAAACTTTTTCATAACCATCAGTTTTCTTTTGTTGTGAGTTCGGTCTTCCTGGACTTGAAGGCCTGAAAGTTCTCACTCCTCTTTCTGGCTTTGTGTTTCTCCTTTTCCATAGTTTGTGTAGCTGTTTTGCAACCGTCTCCGGAATGCAGCTGCTTTTGGGGATTCTGAAACCACAAATAATCACTATCTTTTCTCTAGACATGATACCTCAGAACTAATACAGTTGAAAACTCTCAAAATAAATTATAATATTGAGACAGGACTTCTCTGAAAACAGTTTGTTTGAGCCATGTTCCTATAAATGTATGTCTGTATGTAATCCATGTGTCCTGAAGCCTCTGGAAGACAATCACCTGCCACTCAAGAAAGATGCCAGAATGCAGAGGATTTCTGCAAATGCTTCCCTTCAGAGAGGGGCCAAAGGCCCTAAGCTCTCAGGGATGAGAGAAAGAGGGAAGCAGGTCTTCTGGGAAGTACCATTCCTGAGAGGTGGCTTGGCCATAGGTCACAGAGGCCCCAGGGTCCTGTCTCTGAGTGGCTAGAGGCAGCAGCTCCCTGTCTCAGCCTTTGCACAGAAGACGGGTATAAATGACGGTAGCATTAGGTGGCAGAGGGCAAAGTCATCCTACAACTGCTTGTTATTTGGAAACTAAGTGCTATTTTCCAATATGGAGAAATTACAGATTGATAATGTGATCCTGATGGAAACAAAATACAGTGGTTGATCCCTTCTGTCATTCAAACCCTAGTGTCAGCAGGGAATCCCCATGCTGAGGGTTAAATTATCATGGTTTGAAAGGGGAGACTTTAAAGCACAAATATCAGGTATTTGTGTTTTACTTTACGGAAATTCTTGACCATTTAGCTGTTTGGTAATTGCTGTGCACAGCTGAGTAAATATATAGTGAGTTTCAAATCATTCAATATTAAGAAAATGGAACTTTCTCTCTCTATATATATATATGTATATATATGTATGTGTATGTGTGTATGTATGTATATGTGTGTCTTTGAGTGTGTGTGTATGTATGTAACTTTGACAATAAGATTTTCTATTCTTTTGAGCTATAACTGGAGTTCAGCTAGAATGTTGTGAAATGTCAGAACTGCCAAATATTCTATTTAATTTCAAATTCATAAATGTTGGCCAAAGTGATGTGAAAGAGGAAACTCAATCTCTCTGAGCACCAGTTTCCTGCCCCCATACCCTGGCCCTTTCTTCCCTGAGAAGGTTAGGCTTCTCTGTAAATAAATACTGCCATTTCCTTCCTTACTCCTTTCTACCAGTCATCTCCAGGGCAGGGATGTGGTTTGGCAGGGAATATCGGGGAGAGTGACCCAGGACACACTGAACCAGTTGCCTTGCCAGTCTGTGCCTCAAGACCTTTGCAGAGGCCATGCCTTCTTGTCAGAGGCATGTGAACCAGAACAACTCCTTCTTGGATAGGAGCTGGGTAAAATGAGGCTGAAACCTACTGCGCTGGATTCCCAGAGAGTTAAGGTATTCTAAGACACAGGATGAGATAGGAGGTTGGCACAAGATACAGGTCATAAAGACCTTGATGATAAAATGGGTTGCAGTAAAGAAGTCAACTAAATCCTACCAAAACCAAAATGGCCACGAGAGTGACCTCTGGTCATCCTCACTGCTACAATCCCATCAGCACCATGACAGTTTACAAATGCCATGGCAACTTTGGGAAGTCACCCTATATGGCCTAAAAACAGGAGATGTGAGTAATCTACCCCTTGTTTAGCATATCCTCAAGAAATAACCATAAAAATGGGCAACCAGCAGCACTTAGGGCTGCTTTGTCTATGGATTAGCCATTCTTTTATTCTTTTACTGTCTTAATAAACTTGCTTTCACTTTGCACTGCAGGACTCGCCCTGAATTCTTTCTTGTGCAAGATCCAAGAACACTCTCTTGGAATCTGGATCGGGACCCCTTTCCTGTAGCAGAAACCCTGACCCAATGGCTACCTTTGGGTAAGTGTTGGGGTCCTGCAACATCTTTCTTGCAAACCATAAAAGGGACAATACTGAGGAGACCTCCCTACCCAAAGGAAATAGAGTGCAGCACTGATTGCATCACTTTGGGTAACTGACGGGTACCTGGGTAAAGAATGGGATTGGGTTAGAAGCTCAACTTAGGGGGATTAGAGTCTCTCCTAAGACAGGGTGGGTTAGAAGCCTCTCTTAATAAAAGGCAAGGACGCTTGACTGACCTTGGGTTGGAGGCCCAACTTAGGACAGTTAAGAGTCCCTTCTTAGATTTAGGGGGTCAGAGACCCCTCTCAGTAAAGTCCCTCTGGACTAAGCACAGGTTTGACACTATGGGATGTTAACTGCTATTCTCTTTGGATTCATCTGCCTTGTACTCTTTGTTGATGACTGTGGGTGACAGGGTTAGGCATGTACAGGATCGTGGGACATGGGGAGCTTTTTCCTCCCCAAAAGGGGAAACTTGAGAGCTAATAGGATTGCTGGAAGAGATCCCTTTGTTACCAAGAAGCAGCTGCCTGAACTTTTCAGTGTCGCTTCAATGGAAGGATCTATCTCTGGCTTCCCTAATCATTTTGCCTTCCCCTACCCTGCCACAGGCAATGCTTTTTTGTCTCTCCTTTCCCTTTCTTATCTTTTCTATTACTCAGGGTGACCATCTTGCCCAGAGACCACGTGTTGACACTCCAAGTCAGAGGTTGGATTAAAGATGACAGGGCCCATCTGGGGGCAAATTTAAGCTTTGCCAGTTTGATATTAGGTGCTAAGCAAAGTGACTAATGGCTATGTTTTATCACATGCATTTTACTCTGGCCAGAATGAAACAACAACAATTTTCCTTTTTGATATGGCTTGGTCCCCAGGGTGATGGTGCTGCAAGTCAGATCACCAGGGCCACCCAGGGAAAGGGAACCCGGAAGCCAGGCATGCCAGCCAAAGTGTAACAATTTCTTACCAGTCAGATTTCTGACTTTTCTCTCTCTCTGTGTAAACAGTTGAATGAATGGGAAAAAAAACAGCAAACAAACAAACAAAAACATTGTTTATTTCCTCTGTAAAGTTTTGATTAATGTGAAGAAGAATTCTAAGTCTAGTCTTAAGCTGGTGTATTTTGTGCTATTAATTTGTTTTTCTATGTCGAGGGGTACTTTAGGATAAAACATGGGCTTAGAACACCTGTAAGCCTGATTTTCAAGATGACCCAGCAAGCTGGTCAGCAACAAACTTGGCTGCAGGTCCCTGAAACAAGCAAAAAAACTGCATGAACTCTCCACCTTGTTTGATGTCCTTGGGAGCTTGACCTTGTAACCACATGGCAGTACTTTTGGTCTCTGCCTTCCAGGGAACAGGAATTTTAGGGTTCATGTCATAGTTAGCTCTAAAAATCATATTAAATAGTTAAAAGCCTTTGCAAGCTCAAAATTAACTACTCTAAACTTCTTCTGGGGGAAAAAAAAATCAGAGGCTGCCCTGTGATGTAGCTCAGTAGCTAACATTTTGTGCTTTTGTAGTGGCAGTCTGGATTCTATTCCCCACCTAGGAAGTAAGTCATTTCTGGTTTAATATCTACGTGACCTTGTCTATTCTTTTCTCCATGGACTGTCTTAAATTTTCCTTTCTCTACGCACCTAGGAGGTTACCTTTGGTAAAGTTCAGAAGCTAGAAATGTTGGCTGCTTGGCATGGCTAAAGTTGGGTAATAAGAGATCTCCTAGGATTTGCTTTTTAAAGAGCACTATGGTTAGAAGTCAGCTTAATTAAAACTGGATAAACAAGCTATAGATATATTTAAAAGTCCTTTATGCTTTTCTATTCTTGGAACATGTTTTTCTGGAGAAAGGTTTTTTCTTCTCAGTTGACTGAATTATTCTTTTTTTTTTTTTTTTTTTTTTTGTCTTGCCACTCTTAGTGCACACATGAGAGGCCTTAAGATAACTTCTGGTAGCATGGGACTCCTTGGGAAAAACAGAGGAGGTGCCATAGATCACGTTGTGGGAAAAAAAGCAAAACAAATCTCTGTTTTCCTCATAAAACCCCAGGAATTAAAGACAGACAGATCCCTTTCAAAATCAAAGGCTCTGTTCTGTTTTGCATTGTGTTATCTGATGGTTTTGAGTTTGAGGGGTATCAGAAATTACTTTGCAGTATGAGAGAGCTTTGGGGTGTAATAAGTAGGTAGGGAATATACTTTAAGGGATGACTAATAGTAGTTAGGGAGGGGTACTTGAGTCTTCGCACACTTGGATCAGAGAAGCATGCTCTTGGCCACCTGAAAGATAAGGGAACATCCTTACCCCTCACTGGGAGATGAGACTTACATGAGGGATGGCCTGATTACAAAATGGACTGATTGGCTTTGGGTTGCCTTGCGGTGAAATGCACAGCTGGTAAAAGCACTGCACTGTCTTCTCCCGAAGTATTTCCTTCCTTTTGGAGATCCAGGATCTAGTATAAATGGGGATCTGTCTTTGCCTTCAGCTGCTTATTTCACCCTAGAAACACATGCTTTCCTGGCCCTGTTCCTCTGAGTGCTCCACCCTGAAGCCAGTAATCCAATTACGAAACTGGCAAATGAAAAATCTTATAAGTGCTGAATCTTCTGCCTGTCTGTGTATTTATACATTTTGTATGTTTATATACAAAAGAGCTTTAATTAATTGACTTAGAAAAATAAATGCTTAAATCAAATATTTTGTCAGATAAATAGAAACTTTAATGCCTTTTTGTTCACATGACTTTAGTACTCTTTTGGAAATAAAGACAATTTTAAAGATCACTGGCAAAATAAAATGTTTTGAAAATGTAAACATCTAGTCTAAATTAAGGTCAGACATCAGATTTTCTAAATGCCTTAAGGTCAAACTGTTTCTTTGACTTTTGAAAATTGTTCAATTTACCTACCTTGGAGACACTGGATTCTAGATAAGGCCTGGGGACATGTGGAGTTAACCACGCCCCCTAGCTATGCTGGAGTCAGCCATTATCTGCACTTCTGCCTGGTGTGTCCTAGGGTAGGCTCCACACCTAGGACACAATTAAAATTGCTTACTAACCAGGGTTTTTACCAAAAGTAGAAGTCGCCAGAAGTTAACATTGTAACATGTAATTAAGACTATTAAAGCAACAGTTTTATATGTAGGCTGTGTATGGAAAGTAGAAAGTACTTTTGGTAAAAGATTATAAGAAAGCATGGGAATGTGGTTTTTTTTTTTTTTTTTTTTTTTTTGCTTAAAGGGTTAAATAATTGTTTTAAGTATGAAAGAATCTAAAGGTTTAAACAAGGTGTGGAAGATTTATAAAAATTAATTGTAAGAGATTTTGTGCGTGAACATATTGCCTAAAGTTGAAAGGGTATTATTCAGTTTTTCCATAAATTAAACATTGGAATACAAGCACAACAGGTTTTCCTTAGAACACTGATCTGCTCTTTCACAAAAAAAATGTAAAGGGCTATAAAAGGTTTATGAGAATCTTACCTTATGGTTAAACATTAAAATTGGGTAAATATGCCTATAAGCTTTTATTAAAAATTGGGTTTGACATTAATAGTACATTAATGTAAAGGTGAAACTTGACTTATTTGGCATAAAAATCATACGGGAAGCATTATCAAATGTGAAATGCTGTTTTGCTTTCTTTGGACTATATTTGCATAATTGTGTCTTGGTATATGATCTAAAGTTATGGGAAACTCCTATAATTCTTACATGACTTTATGTATTTTATTAATAATTATAATTGTTATGTAAAATTTTGTGTACTGCAGAAGTAACCAAATTTCCTTATCAACTGTGGCTTTAATAGTGGCTGTCCTAAAACTTTTTATTACCCACAGACAATTGTTGTTTTAATTCTCTTTAGAAGGTGGTTTATAATCAACTGTAGATCTCTAATACGTGTTCTTAAATGCAGATTTTTCCGATAACTTTGAAAATTGTAACATTAGAATAGAGAAAACAACTTTCAAAACTCTCATGAAGAGCTGGAATGTTCATGAATATCAAATAGAACAGGACTTAACTGTATTAGCTGAACCAAAAGAAAACTGAAGTAATCTTTTTAACTTTTCTTAAAATGTTGCTGATTCTTTGTTTTGTTTTTCAGAGTCAAGGAAACTTTCCTTTTGAGCTATTTACAGCTTGTAGCAATTGAGTAAAGTATACTGCTGTGAACAAAATTTGGAACATATTTGTTTCTCTCTACTTGATTTCTCCAGGTTTTGGAAGCTAGTTGTGACTATTCTTAACTTATGGCAATATAGTTATTTGCATAAGTGCAATAAGAATCTGTTTTCTTTTTTAACAGGACACAATTGAAGAAATTGGTTATTTTAACAAGGCTCTGACAGGAATCCTGCGTTTTTCTTTAAGGAATTAAACTTAACTTTTAAAGCCAATAAAAATCACTTGGGAAACTGGCCTCATACCTTGTCTACACAGTCCCTGTAAAGGGTTTCTGACCTGGGGTAAGTAATGAATGTCACTTTCTATCAGGTCCAGGAGCCCCAAGTTATCTTGGGACCTCAAGAAGAAAGAAATTTACCCAACTCATAGGTGTTCGAGGGTACAAAACCTTGGCTGGGCTCAGCTTTAAAAAAAAGTCTTATTTGAAATTCCTTCTATGGAACAGAGTTCCATTAAAAGCCAATTTAAAAAGAGCCTATGTAAAAAAAAGAAGTATTCTTGCTGCACTTTATACAAATAATCAGGCCAAGTATAATAAAGCAAATCAATCTTACCATAAATGGGAAACTGGAGAGAGAGAAATATTATGTTTCAAAAATGATGGTATACTTGTTATTACATTTAGTTTCATCAGTTGTTTTTAAGTTTGTTTCTGCAATTTAGGCTAACTCTGCTTATTCCTGTGAACCAACCAGTGATCTCTGACTGTTACTCAGAAGAAACAAGAGGAATGGGTAATGTAAAAATCTGGATCAGTATTCTAATTCTGGGCACATTACAATCCGCTATCAACCCCATATCAGCTTAGCTCTAACAGTTGCCCAGTTCGTGAAAAGCCTTCTAATTCCGTTTACTTGGAATAACTTTACTTATTTTGCTTTACTCTTATGGAATATATTGCTGTTATACTCTTTTGTAGCAATACAGAACAAGCTTACTCAATGTTTTCTTCAACTAAACACTTATTAATCTTCCAGATATCACCTCTTGTCAAAATTCAAGAGTCATGAATGGCCCTCACCATACTGATGCTTTCTGACTGAGCTCCTCTCTACCCCGAACACAAGAGACCTTAATAGTTAGGCAACCTGAAGAAGTTACAGAAGATGGCTGTATTCAACCTGAAGAAGTTACAGAAGATGGCTCTTCATCCTCTGTAACCCTTAGGATTAAGGGTTCTGTTTGAAAAGGGAGGGGGGAAATGTCAGAGGCTTGTGAACCAGAGTAACTCCACCTTGAATAGGAGCTAGGTGAGATGAGGCTGAAACCTACTGGGCTGCATTCCCAGACAGTTAATGCATTCTAAGTCACAGGATGACATAGGAGGTTGGCACAAGATACAGGTCATAAAGACCTTGATGATAAAAACTGGTTGCAGTAAGGAAGCTGGCTAAATCCTACCAAAACCAAAAGGGCCACTAGAGTGACCTCTGGTCGTCCTCACTACTACACTCCCATCAGCATCCTGACAGTTTAGAAATGCCGTGGCAATGTCAGGAAGTTACCCGATATGGTCTAAAAACAGGAGGCATGAATAATCCACCCCTTCTTTAGCATATCATCAACAAACCCTACAAATATGCAATCAGCAGCCCTCAGGGCTGCTCTGTCTGTGGAGAAGCCATTCTTTTATTCCTTTACTTTCTTAATAAACTTGCTTTCACTTTACACTGTGGACTCGCCCTGAATTCTTTCTTGAGCAAGATCCAAGAACCCTCTCTTGGGGTCTGGATTGGGACCCCTTTCCTATAACATTCTCACTGGGTAACTGCTCCCAGCCACCACTCTCCTTCTGGCTAATTCCCCTTTCATCCTTCAAATATTCTGTTAAATGTCACCAGATAGGCTCACCTGACCTCTACAGACTCAGCCGTGTCCCTTGTTATTGGTTCTCGTTGTATTTTATATTTCTCTTTAAAACTTATCACAAGGAGTAACAGATGGATTCTGAATGGCCAGTCAGAGCCAGAGAGCCAGAACATGCAGGTCTTAGAAGGCCAATGCAGCTGATTGGCATCCAATCAATATGCATACAATAGTTCAGCCTTCTCTAAACAAGAGAGCCAAAGCAAGCCACATAGGGGACAACTTCCAGTTAATGATTGCTAGGAAAGTTCTTTGGGCAAACTCATTTCTGTCTCATTGCTCCATGGATACTCTCGTACTCCAAGGATCTCATTACTGCCACAGACCCATTTTTGTACTTGTGTATTATCAGTCAAGTTTTGCTGGAGTTAAAAAATATATATGTGTGTATATATTCTGCTTCCTTTAAGATAATTTTCTGTTATGGTTCTATTTCAAATTCCTGGTTCTTCTTCTCTGCCTTTGTTCTGAGAACCTGTGTTCTTGTACCAGCTAGCTCAGCTCCTCTCCTCTGGCTTCCTTCCCTGATGACTCTGAACACATTCCCTGGGCTTTGAGCTCTGTTGTCTGTCTAGTGGGAATTGGGCCTACCACCAGCCATTCTCAGCTGGACTTTTAAAAGAAGGGGTCAGAACTTAGATTTTGCTGTGCGGTTTTTGCCAGGCCTTAGTTTTTGCCCTAAGGTTTAGAGAGAGAATTCAAATTCCCTGGCAAAAACAAGACAGAGACTCAATCTTTGAGAGGAATACAACTTTAGAGCAAGTTTTATTTATTTTTTTTTTTTTACTTTTTACTGTTTATTTATTTACTTATTTTTGAGCCAGGGTCTTGCTGTCTTACCCAGGTTGGAGTGCAGCGGTGTGATCACGGCTTCTGGCTTAAGACATCCTTCTGCTTCATCTTCCCAAGTAGCTGGGGCTACAGGGACACCACCATGCTGACCTTATTCTTATTCTGTGAGACAGACAAGTTTTGAATTAAATGACCAGAGCTTCAGACTCTTTGGAGCAAAGGAGTCTTAATTATGAGTTCAGAGAAAAGGCCAGGAACTCCTGATTCCTTTTTACCTAAGTTTAGGATGAATCTTGAGGACAGAGAGTGGGTCTGGGTCTGGATTTCCAGGTCAAGTGTCTCCATAATGTAGTTAGGTGCAGGATATATGTTGTGTGATGCCACCATCTTTGTACCTTGCCAAGTCTCCTCTCATCTCTTGATTTCTAAGTCATTCCTTGGGAACCACTGACAGCTTCAAAAGTTCAAAAAGCTTAACCTTCAACCAGTGTGGTTTCCGGCAAAACATTTTCTGTTTAAAAGAAGTGATGGCAGCTAATGTTAGTGACTTCATTGCTACATTCTGGGACTGACTGTGTGCATGGAAGTCCACTTACCTCACCTTGTAAGCATGGCCAACCACCAGTTCCTGTAGGCCTCCACAGCTCATTATCACCTCGTTAGAGAGGATTGCAGGTCAAACTCTGGCACCAAATATCCACTATAGATAGGTCCTTAGTGACAGGACTGTTTGTGTTCACCTCTTCAGAATTCAATTTACATGCTAATTACCTTTTGAGTATCCAAGCACGTTTAACACGTTTACCTGTAGACAGTAGTGACTCTCTTCTATCTCCTTGAACTCTAATTTTGTTAAGTTACCCTCTCACTGAGAAGCAATCATATGCATTGGGTCTTTTTAGGCCAGAATGAAAGGTACTCCTATTTTAAAACTCCAGAAGCCTGCTCATTAATTTAGCTTCCAGAAATGGGGGGTAAGAGCAGGACTGTCTGCATTCCTTAGCACAAGAGAGAGCTTTTTGCCTGCTGAGTCAGTTTGCATGGCAATATGGAAATTTGTTGTCTAACATTCAAAGCTGAAGATCAAGTGACTTCTCTCTATCCAAATGTGGCTCCAAAGTCTTCAAACTGTTACTAAGGGAACTATTTTTCCCTCTGTAGTGTGTTTGTGTGCAAGTGTTCTGAAGCACAAAATGCCAAACTGTGTGCATTAACCGATGGCTGCTCCTTTGCAGATTTTTACTCTACAGTTTTAATTCAAATGTAATTGACCATGACAAGGTTAAGGCACTAAAACTCTTCCTTTATTGGAATTAACTCTGAAACATTTCACCCAATGGCGAGATGTGCTGCACAGGAAAGGCTGACACAAACACCCTTTGAAAATTCATAAATCAGACAATTTCTTGGAAAAGAATGAAAAGAGAATTCAGAAGACAGGGGCCTGAAAGCAAGGGCAAATAGCCCAGGTCAGCCAGCCCTTACTTTTCTTTGACTCCTACTGTATATTTTTGTGGCCATTTAATAAGATGACCCAGCAGTGACAAGATGAGCTGCCTTTGTGAGGCTGATGTCTCCCAATTGCTTTGATGCTGCTTCTCCCTGAATGATTTAGGGATTCCACCCACTCTGGGCAGTCTACTAGGGACTTCAGCGTGGGAGTTAGAAGAAGGATAACATATTTTGGATTCTATGAAGCTGCTTTCAGCATTTCTCCTAAATTGGATTCAATACATCTTTCTCAGAAGATGTAATTGAAACTGTAGTCTGGTTGAATAAGGTATTATACGAGAACTTATCAAGACTCTGAAAGGCCAAATGGTGTCTAGGTAGGTGTTTTAGTTGCAGTGGGAAAGCCCTGATGTTTAACATGGGGTCTCAGAGACACAATATGGAACATGCAAGGAACTGCAGCAAAGCCACTCAAGAGAACCACAGGGGTCACCCCGTGGCACCAACTGATGCCTCTTCCAACATGCCACAGTGGTACCCCTCAGACTTCTATCACAACAATGTCTATCACAGTGTACTATTAAATAACTAAGCTGCACTTACGTATTTACACAGGTGTCTTTCCTGCTGGAGAGTTTTTGATGCCGTAATTGTGTTTTGTTAGTCTTTATCCTTCCAGATCTTAGCAGGTCTTAGTAGGTGCTCAATCAATACTTGAGCTGAATAACAAATGCCCATTCATATGTTTTCTATTATTTATGGAAATGTGCTCTTATTTTGTTTTCAGCTTAGGTTTGCCTCCCTATCCCCTATTTGCCAGGCTGGTTAACAGCAAGATAAAACCTGTTACAACTTGACATTAGGCCTCCTGGTCTCTGCACCAGTGCACATCAGCACAGTCAAACTTCCAACCTGATCAGAATGATACAGTGCTTTCTTGCAGTGAAAGGAAGCCAGGACATTAGATGCGGAAATCTAGCCCATCTCCTATTTCCAGAGTTATCTGGAAGGAGGAGAATAGATCATTATTGCCTGTCTTAGAAGGAATGAAAGAACCACTGATCTGGACAGCTATGAAGAAAGAAGTGACCGTTATTGCTGGTAGACTCCCTAGGCAACATTCATACACAAAATTCCAAAAAAATTAGCCCTTGACTCTTTGCAAATATTGTTGAGCAGTCTCTTTCTCAGACAGTCTATGTGTTGGAATCCTCTTAATCTGGAGTACTTCACACTCTGACCATCTCCAGCCTAATGAAATTAAACTGGTAAGATCACAGTAAACTGGGTATGGGGAGATGAGATCTTGGGAGTTGGGTGAGAGAGCAGGAAAGGTGGTGGTGTTTGGGGGTAGGAGACTGTAGTACACTATTCTCATATTGCTGTGAAGAAATACCTGAGACTGAGTAATTTATAAAGGAAAGAGGTTACATTGGCTCATGGTTCTGCAGGCTGTACAGGAAGTGTGGTGGCATCTGCTTCTGGGGAGGTCTCAAGAAGCTTCCAATCATAGCAGAAAGTAAAGTGGGAGCAGGCATATCACATGGCCAGAGAAGGACTAGAACCAGAGTGGGTAGGAGCTACCTGCTTTTAAACAATCAGATCTCAGGAGTTTTAACTCAGTATAGTGAGGACAGTACTAAGGAGGATGGTGCTAAACCATTTGTGAGAAATTCATCCCCATGATCCACTCACCACCTACAAGCCCCAACTTCAAAATTAGGGATTACATTTCCACATGAGATTTGGGTGGAGACATACATCCAAACTACATCAGACACCAGTGTAAAGTTACTCTGATCTTATCCTCTATTCCTTGCTGCTGAAAGGTAACTGGACATTTCACAGATTGTCTTTTGGCAAATAGAGCTTTATGGATTGTGTAGCCTGAGACCCTCAGAAATGCTCAGCCTAGTAGAGAACTTGAGAGGGAGAAGCAGTATGAAGGAAAAGGGAACCATTATTTCCTGAGCTCCTAGTCTGCCAAGAACTTTACATGCATTATTTCATTTAATCCTTGTAAACTCCTGGAGTCTAGATATTCTTGTCTCCATTTCACAAAAAAGAAAACTGTGACTCATAAATAATGTATCCAGGGTTTCAAGGTCAACAAGTGGCTGAACTGACTGCACGGGGGTTGGGAGATTCTGTCTCATTTCAATGCCTATGGACAATCATTTTACTCAGAAAGGGAAAAGGAAAGTGAGAAAAGATAAACAAAAGACAAAGAAGAGAAAAATAAGAGGAAATATAGAGAAAATTAAAAGCTGTATATTCCAAGAAAGAAAAAGGAGAAAAAGCATCTAGTCTCACAAGTCCTTTCCTCTTAGTCTGTATTAGATGTAGATTTCAGGACAAATTATAATTGGCAGGGGTCTACTTGCCTTCTGAGTCTCTCTGTCTTACCTCAAGCTAGTTTTCTCCTATATTTAGTTCTTCATTTCCTTCAGGAGACAATTTGAGTTTTGGCAAATTTCTGTACCAATATGGTCAAGAAAGTAGGCATCATAGTTCAACAACCACATTAATTTTAAGGTCATCGTAATAAATATGCTAGTAGCTGCATAAGTCAATTCCTTGTAGGAGAATGATTAAGGGTTGCAGTGTTCAACCATAGCACTTTTTATCTTGACTCCATGCACATGGCATTGAATGACCTCCAGTGGTTCTGGTTTCTTCATGGTTAATGCACACTGTCTAGTCTCTCCAGCTGGAAATGGCAGTCAGGAGTCTGGATTCTGGTTCTCACACCCCTCCCTGGTTGATTAAATTCACTTGGGAAGGACATTGTTGTATATACTGAAACACTATTCTAATATTGGTTTTTGCCTTTCTTTTTTTTTTTTTTTTTTTTGAGACAGAGTTTGCTCTTGTTGCCCAGGCTGGAGTGCAGTGGTGCAGTCTTGGCCACCACAATCTCCACCTCCTGGGTTCAAGCGATTCTCCTGCCTCAGTCTCCTGAGTAGCTGGGACTACAGGCACGTGCCATCCCACCCAGCTAATTTTTTGTACTTTTAGTAGAGATGAGGGTTTCACCTTGTTGGCCAGGATGGTGTCAATCTCCTGACCTCATGATCTGCCCACCTTGGACTTCAAAAGTGCTGGGATTACGGGCATGAGCCACTGTGCCCAGCCTCCGTTTTCCTTTTTACAGTAATTGCAACACCTAAAAGACTACATGTGTGCTCCTCCATTGCTGCCCCATCCTAGTCTAATATACTTAACCTAGGAAGTCTGTGATTCCCAAGGTGTCCCTTTCACCATCTCTAATTTTTAGAAATGTTATGTAATGAAGGCTATGTCTGAGGAAATATAGAGAGCCAGAAGGGCAGGAGTATTAGGGATTGGAAATGAAATGTAGGTATATGATTTTTGCTCGATGTGGTACTTGTTCCATCCATGCCCATCCATATATCATTTCTAGTGCAGAGTTTGCCTAACTTTAATGTGCATAAAAATCATCACTGGTTACATGAAGACCCTAACTTACCAAACCTAGGGGGGAACATGACAGTCTGTGTTTCTAACAAGCTCCCAGATGATGCTGCTAGTTTTGGTCCAGGGACTATAATTTGGGTTGTCTGGGAATACTGAATTTGGGAAAAGTCTGGCAGGAATATGTTAAATTGTTTTAGCCTTAACACCTAGTTTTCTTTCCTGCATATTTGAGTCTTCAGCGGCCCTCTGTCCCCCTTCACCTCGAGCTGGAGATCACCCTGCTGAGCGCAAGTCTGTTCACCGAACACACATGGCAGATGGGTGTGTCTACACAGACATATGTGACCACAGTCACCATTCCCATCACCAGCCTCACCGCCCTACCAACAAACCATGCAATAGTGCGTTCCATCATGGTTTTCTTTTTTTTTTTTTTTTTTTTTTCAGACGGAGTCTCACTCTGTCGCCTAGGCTAGAGCGCAGTGGCCGGATCTCAGCTCACTGCAAGCTCCGCCTCCTGGGTTTACGCCATACTCCTGCCTCAGCCTCCCGAGTAGCTGGGACTACAGGCGCCTGCCACCTCGCCCGGCTAGTTTTTTTGTATTTTTTAAGTAGAGACGGGGTTTCACTGTGTTAGCCGGGATGGTCTCAATCTCCTGAC
The DNA here is from genome assembly GCF_007565055.1 of Rhinopithecus roxellana. Classification (NCBI taxonomy): domain Eukaryota; kingdom Metazoa; phylum Chordata; class Mammalia; order Primates; family Cercopithecidae; genus Rhinopithecus; species Rhinopithecus roxellana. The sequence continues at coordinate 6,779,971 of NC_044559.1, forward strand.
CTCGTGATCCACCCGTCTCGGCCTCCCAAAGTGCTGGGATTACAGGCTTGAGCCACCGCGCCCGGCCCCATCATGGCTTTCATACAACACTGATTCTGGTGGAGTTTGGATCATCTTGGATCCAATCAGGAGGTGGAAATTACACCTGTAATGTTTACAGAGACTACTTAACATACATAATTGTAAATTAGGTACAAAGCCTTTAACTATATACCATTGAGGTAGCACATGCAGTAAGCAATTCCTACCCTAGAGCTGAGGAGCAAAGGGAAGAAAAGGGAATTATTCAAATTTTAAATCTTTGGAGAAGGGGCATTGCAGAGGTGAAACTCAGACTGCTGGTGTGGGTGTCTGAGCTCAAAAGAAGGGACCTTTGGGCCTGGGCCAAATCCTCTAAGCAGGTAGTGTCTGGTTGGTGCTGGTGTCTCTGAGAGAGATGGAATACAGTTGGTTCTACACGTATTGGAAAAGCTGTAAACTGGCTTCAGCAGCTTCTACAGGAAGGAACTTCCTCTGGCAGGGTGGAGAGGCATTGCAGGGGTAAGGCTCACAGGAAGCAGACAAGGAGTGTACCTCCTTGTCTCCTCTGTCTCTCCTCCAGCCTTGTGTCTCCCTCTAGTTCGCCCTATTTGAAGATCCTACCAGGAGGCAGTTGTTAAAACAGAAATATGATTTGCAGAAGTCCAGTCTCAACATCACAAAGCTAAGTTTAGAAAGATGGGTTTGGAGCTAACAGACAATAATCAATATCCTAATAACCACTATACACATTTAGGGGGGATGATATAAATAAATAGAGTTTTGGAAAATTGGGTTAAGTAAACATCAAAAATCAAATTAAAATTATAAATTATCCAGTTTCTTAAATCATGACACCCAATGGCTTTCTGCCAATTGAACTAAGTTATTTTTAGTGCTTTAGAGAAAAAGTAGTTGCCATCCTAGAACATAGAAGCCCAATGGAGGGAAGGAGGATGTGACATAAATATCTTGGTATTTCCCATCAGAAATGGAGGGGAGAGAAGTTCTGGTTTCAGGAAGTGGAAATGAGACAAGGAGATTAACGAGAGGCAAGAGATCAGATCCAAGAATCGCTCTAGTTGCTAAAATGTAGGAGAAGGGGATAGAAGAGTGGCAAAGACCCTGTGTTAATCTGCTTTCACATTGCTATAGAGAAATGCTTGAGACCAAGTAATTTATAAAGAAAAAAGGTTTAATTGACTCACAGTTCTGCAGGCTGCACAGAAGGCATGGTGCTGGCATTTGCTTGGCTTCTAAGGAGGCCTCAGGAAACTTACAATCATGGCAGAAGGCAAAGGGGGAGCAAGCACTTCACACGGCTGGAGTAGGAGCAAGAGAGAGAGCAAAGAGGGAGGTGCTATACACTTTTAAACAACCAGATCTCATGAGAGCTCACTCACTATCCATGGTAAGGACAGCCCCAAGGGGAACAGTGCTAAACCATTCACGACAAGCCCGCCCCCACAGTCTGATCACCTTCCATCAGGCCACACTTGCAGCACTGGGGATTACAATTCAACCTGAGATTTTATAAGGACACAGATCCAAACCATATCAGAACCCAAGGAGGTTGAAAGAAAGGTTGTATTTGGAATTTCAGAAGGGGATCCCCTCACTACAGGCCCAGAACATGACATGGGAGCAGCCTAGGCTCATGTTTAGGAAGAGACAGAACCAGTGGCAGCATCCCTGCTACCTATCTACAATCTTGTGGCATGGAAGAAGTTCAAAATTCTGTGTGCTTCTAGGATGCAGGTGGAGGGAAACTAAGAATTAACACCCATAGGTTTTCCCTGGGGTCAATATGAGGAGGAAAGGAGTTTTTATGGCAGTGGGCGTCTAATAGAACACTTGACTTAAATGCAAGGATTTTGAAGGGCTAGCAAGAGCTACTGTGAGGATAAAAGTTAGTAACGGAGCTGCCAAGGAACTATGAAATAAAATAGGTCATGGATTTCACAGCCATGACCTTGAGCAGCTGATGTCAGCCAGATGCCAGTGCCCAGGCAAGGTGATAGTGATCACACAGAGGTTTTGTGAATCTGGAACATGGCACAGGACTCTCATGGGAAGCAGTAGTTCCTTCCCACCTCCCTGATGGAAACCTCTAGCAAATGAGAAAAATCGACCCTGGTAAGGAGTTTAAACCTTGAATTTGACTAAATATTAATTAATTCAACAAGCAACACTGAGCTGACCTGACAGTGACTTTTTAAATGGAAGAGAATTAGAAAACTTCAGATAACAAGATTTCTTGCTAACACCAACACCCCCTCACATAACACACACACATACACACACACACACACACACACACACACACACCCTCACTCACATGTATTACCTAGGAAGATACAAGATAATGGGAAATAAAATAAGACATGGAAACTAAAACTAATAACCTATAAAACTTTCTCTTTTCTTCACACCTGAGTATAGCCTGCCAAGTTCTGAAATGTTTATTACATAGGCAGATGCCTCCATCACCCACTTCTCCACACCTTTAAGATAATAATTAGTATGTGTTTTTCCAAGAGGAGAGAAAACAGTTTTCCCCCATGAACTGTCCCTTTGGGAAGTATGGATTATATTTAATATTAACACCTACCATTTGCTAAGTCAGCAGCCACTGTCAGTAAAGTACCATGGTGGCTGCCTTACCCAAATCTTCAGTAACCCTCAGAAAGGGGAGGTGGTGCTACCCCCATATTAGAGCTAACGAAACTGAATTTTAGAGGGTCTAATTCTTTGTCAAGTCCACACATCCAAGAATAAAACTGGTTTTAAAGTTCAGATCTATTTGGTCTCACAGTCAGGGCCTTTTCTCTGGCTCAATATAAATCAATAGACAACCAAATGTAAAATAAAATAACCATAAATGACCAAAAAACCCACACTATGAATGCTCTGCAATTGGACAATAGCCTCTTTGTCTTTAAGATAAGTACAAGAAAACAATTTCAAAATAAAATGGCACAGAGGTCTAAGAGAAAGCACTTCCCACTTCATTTCAGATCAGCTGCAGAATGATCATTTGCATTTCACTTTATCCCATTTTTCTTACACAATTGTCAAGTATTATCTCAAGATCTAAATTAATTAAAGTTGGCCAAAGGGTACAAAGACAGGGAAACATAGTTTGTAAGAACATATTAAATGCTGTCACCCAACAGGGCTGCTCTTAATCACTGCAGAGGTTGCAGAGGGCACAACTGAAATAGTTTTTACTGTCTGTGTCTTCCCTAGCAGTTTATATTTATATCATCTCTACCATAACACATTTTCCCAGCTCTTCCATTCTAAAACTGGCACCTATACAACCATTTAGCTCTCTTCTTCCATTCCACAATGAAAGTTTAGGCAATTCAGCCTGTATTCACTGCTTTTAATTTGTTACCTTCTATTCACTTTTCATAGTATCCTGATTCCTGAGCCCACACCCCATTAAATGGTTCAGACAAACTCCATACATGATTGACTAGTAATCAAATACAGTATACTCTCTCCAGTTCTCATTCTATTTGGTTTATGTGCATGACTCAATGGTGGGGTAAATCCCCTTTTTTTTATTCTGTTTATTTATTATCTTTATTTATTTTTATTTTATTTTAGGTTTAGGGAGTACATGTGCAGGTTTGTTTAATGTATATATTGTCTGGGTGTGGTGACTCACACCTGTAATCCTACCACTTTTGGAGACCAAGGTGGATGGATTGCTTGAGCTTAGGAGTTTGAGGCCAGCCTGAGTAATATAGTAAGACTCCATCTCTACAAACAACAACAACACCACCACAAATCTAACCAGGCGTGGTAGTGCAAACTGGTAGTCCCAGCTACTTGGGAGATTCAGGTGGAAGGACTGTTTGAGCCCAGGGAGTCAAGGCTTCAGTAAGCCATGTTTGTGTAACTGCACTCCATCCTAGGTGACAGAGTGAGAGCTTGTCTCAAAAAACCCCAAAATGAGTATATCGTGTGGTGCTGTGATTTGGGTTTATATTGATCCCATCACCCAAATAGTGAACATAGCACTCAATAGGTAGTTTTTCAGCCCTTGCTCTCCTCCCTCTCTCCCTCTTTTGGATACTCCAGTGTCTGTTGTTTCCATCTTTACGTCCATGTGCACCAAACATTTAGCCCCCACTTGTAATTCAGAACGTGCAGCCAACATTGTTTTTAAAATGTCTTTTCTTGCTGTATTCCTGCGATGCCATTCTCTTCCTCTCACACCACTGACATGCCTTTTTCTTGCTTATCAAATTTTCTTCCTTTCATTGCCTCTAGTGTGATTTTCAATGTCTGTCTCTATACCCTTACCAATTCTACCTCCACTGCCTTTTCCCTACTCCAGATGAGAATCTCCTCTCAACTGCACTGCCACACCTGTTGGCAAACACACTCTGCCTCTAGTCTTTCTCCCTTCACCTTTCCTTCAATGTGCTGACAAGATTACTTCTCTAAAGCACATATACTCTTACAAAAGGTCATGATAGTAGGAATTTGATAGCTTCCTACCACCTCATTTTTTTTTTTTGTATTTTCAGTATACTAGCTGCAGACCACTTTTGCAAATTTACCTTTCTCCTCATCAGAACCCTACCTTCTTCACGACTTACCTTTCTCCTTATCCAAATCCCACCTTCTATTCCACAATTCTCCTTGTTGCCTTGTAACACTGTGCAGTCTCAAAACTCCATGAGTTTGCTCATTTTACTTTCTTTCTTTATTATTCAACAAGACCCACTGCAAATGTCACATCCCTCCTGCTGCTCTCCAGGATCCTCAAACAAAATCAATTGCTTACTCTGCTCTTTATAAATGTGTATAATGTCAGCACATCACACAAGCACACACTGTAGTATATAATAATAAAAACAACTTTGTTGTTAACTTTCATTGTGTCTCAATATTGGTTAGGCCATACGAGACAGTTTCTCTCTTAAATAACAATAATATCTCTTGTTTCTTTACTCCACAAACATAGTCTCAATTCATAAATTAGAATGCCAAGTTCTAAAAATTTTAATACTCTCTAAAAATAACATTGGCTACTTGCAGTGGAAAAATAATTCATGGTTTGTCTGTCTCTATCGATCATTCTGTAGAGGCAAGATAACTGACAATGATGGGAATGTTCTTTTCAGAGTTGACAGTGCCACAAGATGCCTTTGAGGTCTCTGGTCCTTGCAAATGTCAATTGTGACAGTCTTGGATATTTTGCAGAAATATGGAAGCTCCTCTGCTGGGCATGTTACATGCAATTTCCTGCCCTCTTTCTACTATCTACTTGTTCCCAGTGCCTTCCTTGTAGAGGTCTACATTAGCTCCCACTATTGGACTTTCACCACCTCTTTACATAGTGTTTTTGAGAAGACCACAAAATATCTCCAGGTTGGCTCTGTCTCCTGCAGAGTATGCATCTGGTTCCCAGAAGATGCTCATTCCTCTCTGAACTGCCAACGCAGGGGAATTAAGCTGTTTCCCAGAAGCAGCAACAACTTGCCAGCTTCCCTACTAGAAAAGCAGTTTGCCAGCCTCTCCTACCTACCCTCCACATAATTCACAGGATTCAATCCCCTTTTTAGCCTCTCTCTTATCTCAAGTTCTCTGTGAGGCTCCTGTGAAATATGTCCCTAGCCTGGAAGTGAAGGAGGTAGTATCCTTACTTCTGTCTTCCTTGGTGGAACCAGGTAAGTCAGTTACCATTTCAGTTCTTGCAAAGAAATTTCATCATGAAATCTTATTTTTGTTTCCATTCTCTCAAACTTTATAACCTAGATTTGTATCAGAATTTACTATGTAAAGTTACCATGACTCAGGAAATCAGTTATCAGCCGTTTATTTTCAAATCCTGCTTTCTGGTCTGATATGTTTCACTTTATAAGCTACATCTTGAGTACTTTTGTGCCTTGGTTTAAACTTTAACTTCAACATTATGTTACATGAAAATGCACATATAACTGGGTAAAATAGCTGGGAGTATGTATGTGCTTTTTCTAAATAATCTTAAATCTGGAATTAGCAAGAAATCCAAGGTCCACCAATTATTTATGGCATGAAGAATTTAAAGATGTCTGCTTCTGTGCCAGGACAGTTTGAAAACTCTAGGAATGGCATTCAATATTGAGGAGTAAGTTCCTAATAAACAAATTCATCCACAAACAATAGCTAAGGATTCTGAATTAGTTTAAAAACAAAACAAAAGAAAAAACAAAAACACTTCTTTTGAGGGTTCTGGAGACTGAACAAAAGCAGCCAGTATTTGGGGAGAAGTTAGAGTTTAAAGAAAGTATCTAGCAGATACTGAGTTCCTCTGCCACTTTTCTTTTCTTTATATACATACATTCATGAACAAAGCCCTGGAACTACTGAGGCTACCAGAGAATGAAGGAGAAACACTAGAAATAAGAGAGTAAAAAAGAAGCAAAATTATGAAACTTCTAATTCTGTGCATAAACTTTATAAGAATCTGTGACTGGCTTCTAAACCATGCATACGAGAGCCATACTGAAAGTTGCTTGAACTCAAGCTTAAAGAACTGAAGTGACATTTGGAGCACCATTCACTGCAGGTGTGGTCAGTTGGATTTGAGTCTAACAAGTTAATTGCCTACTTAAAAAATCAACAATCTTTGAGGCAACATAAGAATCCACACAACATAACATTTAAAATGTCCAGGATGCAATCCAAAGTTGGCATATGAAGAACAAGGGAAAAGATAAGCAACAGATGCCAACCTTGCAATGATGCAGATGCTAGAAATATAAGATAAGGATGTTAAAGAGCCTATTACAAACATGCTCACTAAAATGGAGGATCAGTACACTGATAACACACTTAGAATAACTGAAAAGACAACAGATCTCTGCAAAAAAAAAAATAGGTAGTATAAAAAATAACATATTGGACATTCTAAATCTGTAAAATAAAATACCTAGAATAATTTTTTCAACAGATGGTTTTAATAACAGTGCAGCAATGGAAAGAAAGAAATAAGTAAATACAAAAAATAGATCACTGTAAGTCATACAATCTAAAGAAAAGTATAAAAAAATAAAGGATAATAAGTTAAAGAGAATGTATGTGTCATGGGGACAATTTCCAAAGGTCCAGAAAATTGGAGTCCCAGAAAAGAAGAATAGAGAAAAGGAGAGAAAAATGTTTAAAAAATAATATCCAAAAACCTCCCAAATTTGTTCAAAAACCCAGATTCAAGCAGCTGAGCAAACAATGAACATCGTGCATTTAAGGAGAACCATACCTATGCACGTCGTATCAAATTGCAAGACCCAATAAAAAGAGAAAAAGTTTGCAAACAACCAAGGAATATCAACACATTAAATACAAACTTACATTCCTGACTCTCCCCAGGCTGAATTTAACTATACTCTCCCTTTCAGACTGCATCCAGGAAGCTTTATTTTTGTTGATAAAATAAATTGTGCTCAAGGAGAGTGGCCAAGTTCCACTAATTCCTTTTGGTCTCAGATATTTGACACGGCTGTCACCACTAGCCACCTGGTGTACCAATCCATGGTGATTCTTTTTTGCATTCTGTCAGAAACACAAAATTGTTGGCCTGCCAGTTGGAAGAGTTAGAAGGAAATGTGGTAAACTGTACATAAAACAGACATGGAAAATAAGGATAGGTCCTGTCATATGAAGAGAGCACTGAGTGCTGATGCTACTGTGAATTTATTTACTGTATGTTTAAATCTAAGGCTGTTTATTTCATTGTTTGCTAATGCTTTTTGGCTGTTTTTAATTTTATAGTAAGCTCTTTGGCAGTTGTGAACTAACAAATGTAAGGGCACATTTCATTTAAAGAAAGGTATTGAGATTCCATCTCTTACAAAATTTGGTGATGAACCTGTAACTTACACCTATAACATTTACTTTTTACTGTGGGGTCATAGTACTTTTTCTCACTGAAGGTAAGAAGACAAAAATTCCTAGAGAAACATTAAAATCTATTAAAGTTATTATTTTGTCTTGATTGCACTGGGTAGGAATTCTAGTATAGAGTTGAATAGCAGCAATGAGATCAGGCATTTTGGTCTTATTTTGCATCTTAAGTGAAAAAAAGTCAGTATTTCAAAAATGAACATGCTTTTACTCTAGATATTTTGGAGATACGTATGATAGTTTACTAATTTTTAAAAACATGAATGGGTAGAGAATATTAAATGTTTTTTCTACATATGTCACAGTGATCGTATGATTTTTCTTTTTTCTTTTTGTGTATGTGTAAGTAATATGGATTGATTTTTAAATGTTAAATAAGCATTACAGATTCAGATAAACCTTGCCTCTTCGTGACATATTGTTTTCTTAATTATCTCATTGAATTTGATTGGCTAATGTTTTTCTTAAGATTTTTGCATTCAAATTATTTTATAAATTCCTAGTATAATAAAAACAGTCTATTAATACATAGACATTTTTATCGTATCTATATTATATAATTTTATCATGTAGGTACCTCTTTGTCTTTCGAAATCGTCTCATTATAAGTGATAAATTAGATGGTGACCTTAACAGTTACCAAAGAGAAAAAAAGAAACACAGCAAGGGACACACGCTGAACAGTGAAACAAAAAGAGCACAACTCGAAGACTCTGAGCAGCAAGGCACAGGGAGTGAGATGGAAATTGTTGAGCAGGATAAGAATGAAACATCAAGAAGAGTTTGATATTCTCAGTAGAATAGGAGGCACATCCTCCGTGAAACCAGTGCAGAAAGCCTTAATGAACGACAGAGATAGAAATTCAATAGCATGCGATAAGGAGTGAAGAGGGTGAAATTTACAGGCAGGTGTATGATCAGAGGACTTTCAAGGAATTCAAACAACAACAACAACAAAACTAAAATCCATCTTAGAGAATCAAAGAGAGTAGAGATGACGTGGCTGAACATAGAATCAGTAGGGCTTTCAGTTCAAATGGCAATTTAAAACCACACATTATCTTGTCCCTTTAACAACGTCATTAAAATGAAGGGTGAAAAATGGGATTGAGAGAAACATGTATCACCACTTGAAACTAAGGAAGCGTGGTACCCAAAGGCAAAACAAAAATTCAAAGACTAAGAACTACAACCAGAACTCTGGATAAAACAAAAGGCAGAGGACTCTTACAGAGCTGCCTATGCTTGGGAGTGGGCAGAGGGCTTCCAGCAAAATCCCGACATCAATGCCAAATCTCAAGAAGCAGAGCCTGAAGGCAATTTTTGGCCATGACATAACTGGTAAAGTGCAAATGCAGCCCTACCAGTGCCAGTGGTAACAAGCACAGCAGACCTATTCCTAGGACATTGAAGGAAATAGAGGCGGTACTGCTCAAATGGGTGTCTAATGAGGGAGGCTCTGCCTCTTTGCAGGAAAGGTCCCTCGATATCTATGGGGAATTGGATTCATGACCCCTGCAGATACCAAAATCCATGATGCTTAAGTCCCTGACATAAAATTGTTTAGTATTTGCATATAACCTATACACATCCTCCTGTATAGTTTAAGTCATCTCTGGATTACTTACAATACTTAATACAATGTAAGTGGTATGTGAATAGTAGCTATGCTTCATTGTTTAAGGAATAATGACAAGAAAAGAAGTCTTTACATCTTCAGTGCAGATGCAACCATCCACTTTTTCCAAATATTTTTGGTCCGTAGTTTGTTGAATATAAGGATGTGGAACCCATTCATGGATACAGAGAACAGACTATATTCTTAAGCTATCACAAAGAAAGAAAAGAAGAAGAAGAAAAAACCTTCAGAAGGTGGGTAAAGCTCTCTAATAATTGCACAGGTGGACAGGTGCATATCTCTTGATCCGTCTTGTGTGCTCAGACCACTATACAACTCTTCACAAATGAAAAGTTCAGCAAGTCTGAACTTGCTCCTCTCAGGCATCCAGCCCCAGAAATCGGAACAAAATTCTGCCTGTTCTTAAACCATGTCCATCTTCATACTCAATATTAGCCCAACATAGAGATCCTTCTTTCATGAGGGAGGGCAAACAGAAAAATAAAATATCACAGAATTACAAGAAACTGAGAAATAAGATAAAATGTTTCCTTCTAAACCAAATTTATTCTAAGAAAACAAAAAACTTTCAAGAGATGCTTCACTTCATGTATTTATCAAGATCTGCATTTAAAGGTGTGAAAAGAAAAAAATAATGAGATAATCTTGTTTTCAAATGAAAACTCAAAAAAGCATAAAGTCAAAGAAGGGAGAAGATATGAGGTTGGAAACTGTGGAAAACAAATAATGGATTCAAAATCTGATTTGTAAAAAATCACACAGAGCTTACCAAAAAGAACACAAAGATCAGTTTAAGGATTGAATCTATGAAGACAGAGTATTTGTGCATATTTATGCATAAAGGCATACACTTTCAAGAAAACAAAACTGCAGAACAGTTGAATAAGTAATCAATAAGGCAAAAAAAAAATCCATTGAGTTGAAGATTGAGGCTTCACATCAAGAATCTTTATTAAAGAGATCTAACCTGGGCTGGTAATGTTGAACCTTCTGAATTTAAAAATTGAAGGGAAAAAAAGGGAACCTGGGTTCTCATTCAAAATGACTCACTGAGCACAAATATTTTCCTCTTGTTTTTCTCAAAATCTCATGAAAATCACAAAATTACTCTGAAACAGAAATAAAAACAAGCAGCAATGCTAAAATTTTAGGAAGAATGCCATCAAAAGCAAAGTAATATAGAATATTTCTGAAAGATATTTAGCTAATGAAATAATATTGATTCCCCAAACCTCATCTAGCTGAGGAACTGTGAAATGTATAAATCACCAAAGAGAGAACCTCTAAAAAATTACTCGTTTTCAAAAGAATACCTCAAAAACAAGAAAGATCATAGCAAAAGTGAACAGCAGAGCATTAGCTATTTCCCTATGCTATTAATTAGAGGATTACGGAATAACTGCTGCAGCCCCCTGCTCTCAGGCCTGCTGTTTGTTACATTTTTTAACTGGATAAAGTCTGCAGGACTTGTTTCCAATAGGCTGTGGGAATTCTGCCAGAGTGCCAGTAGTGGGGTGACTTTGGGCTCTGGCTGTGGAGAACAGGGCTATCACATTGTCCAGGTAGGCTTCCAGGCACCTTTAAGGTGAACCCTACCTGCTTGCACCTTCCTGCCCGCTGGACATAGTGGCTTCAACATTAAATAAAAAATTGTCACGTGTACCAAGAAAATTCCCATGGACAATGATCATAGCTGAATGTATAAGCTCCTCAATACATGCAAATGAGCAAGTAAATAAAAAATCATCAAACATCAAGCATTAGCTGTTTTTAATGTCTAATATCTAATTATGAAAATATTTTTAAGATATTTAATATCTAAGATATTAAAATATTTTTAATATTTAATATCTAATATCATAAAAAAGCTAATATCATGAAAGGGAGAAATCAAAGAAAATCAGAATTAACAGGAGAACTAACACCAGGGGAATCAGATTTAGTATTGACCACAAAAATATTGTAAATATTTTGTGTTCATATTTTCATGTAGATAAAAGGATGCTCTGAAAAATAGAAAACAAAAACATGAAAACTAAGATTAAAAGTTACAACAATACAGCCAGGCGTGGTGGCTCATGCCTGTAATCCTAGCACTTTGGGAGGCCGAGGCAGGCGGATCACCAGGTCAGGAGATCGAGACCATACTGGCTAACATGGTGAAACCCCGTCTGTACTAAAAATACAAAAACTTATCCAGGCGTGGTCACGGGCATCTGTAGTCCCAGCTACTCTGGAAGCTGAGGCAGGAGAATGGTGTGAACCCGGAAGGTGGAGCTTGCAGTGAGCCCGAGATCATGCCACTGCACTCCAGCCTGGGCAACAGAGTGAGACTCCACATCCAAAAAAAAAAAAAGTTACAAAAATACAAAGTTAGATAACAGAATTGTCTTGCATAAATATTATTTAGTGATGTGGAAAATAAAACTAAAATAAGTATTTCAACTTACAATTTAAACAGTCAAAGCAATAAGAATTAAAAGACACAACGCAGAAGACGTGGAGGTTAGAGCCACCATAGCCAACATCCTTGTAAGATTTAGAATGACATCTAACTTCTTGCCTAAAGCACTGGATTCTAGAACATAACAAGGAAGAATGATGGATTTTGAACTGAAAAATCCTATCCATATCAAAACTTTAGTCCAAATAAATTTTTTAGACATCAGTGTAGAGAAGATACATTGACTACATTTCTTTCTTTACAAAAATGTATTCATTAACATACCCTCTGCAAATTGAGAAATAAATGTTAGTATGTGGAGAATATGTATGACAAAACTAATTTGCTCTAAATAGTCACAGATAATACATCTATGGAATGTAATCCGCCTGTAAAGTATGTATTCTACCCAGAAAAAATTAGAGTTCAGAAGGAAGAGAAGTATAGAGATCATACCAGGATTTTTGTTCTTGGACACCTGAGCATGAGATATGGTTAGCAATACAGTTTTGACGTTGATCAGAAGCTCTAAGCATAAATGCATTTGCTTAAAAGTTAATGTAACAACTAGTAGAACAGATATATGGAGTAGAAAGTCACAACAAATTTCAAAGCAGAATGAGAAATGTAGTGTAGCTCTGCACCCAGTAAACGAATAAAGGTGCAAAAATGAATGCATAGCATTTTATCTGATCCATCTTACCCTTCTCCTCATGAAATATTCACTTTATCCTTCCTCTTGTTTAAGGAGATAACCCACATGCTTATTCAATCATTGAATCTAGTTCAAAGTCCAAGATTTCCAGAGGATTCTTCTTCCTCTGCATCAGGTTTGCTTGTAACTCCCAATGGGCCAGTGACTTATGACTAAAAACAGTACGTTATCTGCTCTCTCTCATACACAGTCGTGGAGAAAGCTGAGAAGATCCACAACAAACACTTCTATTGTGAAAAGACAAGTGACCTGACCGTACAACTGTGAAACCTAGCTGGACGGGCTTTGCGAAGACTACCTCCTTGGCTGTAGGGAAAGTTCTTTGGAAAAATTTTCATTGTTCTCTCTGGCCTTTCTGCAATGGGTAAGGGTACACATATCCTAACAAATTTTAGGAGTTATTGTCAAGTTATCTAATAACTACACTCTTATATTGATACTTCAGGAGTAGGACAGAAACAAAAATTGCCACCAACAAAATAAAACAGCAGAAGAAAGTCAGAGAATCTCACATATATGTGGGAATTTGGCATGTATAAAAGTAAACATTTAACAAATGTTGTGATTATACAAAAGAGTAATCATAATAAATAAACCCATATTACCATATTTTCAAAATATTGTATGTGAATTAAATATCTGCGCATGAAAAAAATCAAAATTTTAGCAGAAAACATAGGCCAATAGATCATGAAGATTATAACAGAGAGAGTTAAGAAATCCTTGAACAAGATACAAACCATGCAAAATTAAGGCAAAAGATGGACATAATTTACTCTATTACCCACACTGTATGACAAAAATAGCCATAAAGTTGAAAAATAAACTGCACTTATATTTTTGGCAACTTACATATACAACACTAGATTGGTATCCAAAACAAAGAATCCTAAGAGTTGATGAAAAAATTAAAAAGACAGGGTACAACATGTAAAAATCCCAAAGACGGAGTTATAGAATGACAAATAAATACATTAATGCTATTCCTGCAAATAGACAAGAAAACATTTTTAAATAGAGACTAGGTGTCATGTTTTCAGGGCATCTGAATGGCAGTCTGAAAAAACATAGGATATAGGAAGAGTTGATGAGGATTCAGAATAATGGATACTCTCACAGGCTATTGGAAGACATGTCAATTGGTGGCAGCTTTTAGGAAGAATTTGCCCATTATTATTAACTACACAAGTATATTAAAATTTGTATGCCAGAATGTTTAGTGCTTCCTTGATTGCAATATCTAAAATTAGAAAGTAATCTAAATATTGTCAGTAGAAATGTGATATACTTATTTTATATCCAGAAAATACATTTTTAATAAAATTATTAAAATATATATGGGCTTATATCCACTGCTGAGTCATATTCTTAAATGAGACAAAAAGGATATGTTGCAGAAAAATTCATATGAAATAATTTCTTTTTTTTTTTTTTTTTTTTTTTTTTGAGACAGAGTCTGGCTCTGTCGCCCAGGCTGGAACGCAGTGGCTGGATCTCAGCTCACTGCAAACTCCGCCTCCCAGGTTCACGCCATTCTCCTGCCTCAGCCTCCCGAGTAGCTGGGATTACAGATGCCCGCCACCTCGCCCGGCTAGTTTTTTGTATTTTTTAGTAGAGATGGGGTTTCACCGTGTTAGCCAGCATGGTCTCGATCTCCTGACCTCGTGATCCACCCGTCTCGGCCTCCCAAAGTGCTGGGATTACAGGCTTGAGCCACCGCGCCCGGCCGAAATAATTTCATCAATATAAGTTCACCTCCACTTAAACATTTGTTGTGTACATTTTTATATATGAATGTATAGCTGAAAGGACATGCCTGCTCTGTTGATAAGTAGTTAAAATCTGATAAGGGGGACACGGTGTATGAAAAAAGACCATTTTGTATGTTCCTCTAGAAGTATTCCCACAAGCCTAGATGACCACCGTCTTCGTAATTAACTCAATAGTATTATGAAAAGATATAAAGCATCTGGGGTGAAGTTATTTTCCTGATAATCGTGGGAAACACATTTCTCCCCCATACAGCTGCAGATGTTACAGGAGTCCTAATCCACTCCTTCCCTTATGTATTCTTGTTCTCGAGAATGTCTAATCTGATCTGTGATATTGGTGAGAACTTAGCGTCTACTGAAACTTGTTATAAAAAGCCTGGAATCTGGCCACAAGGAAAACCTGGCTGTTATGTAAGGTGTGCTCTTTTTTTTTCTCAGAGTCCCCAGATATTTTGCAATTTAGTCATTATCAGACACCTTAAAAAATACTCATCCTCATTTGGCACCTTTTGTCTATTGTCTTCTAGAAGTAGAACTGGGAAGGCAGCATTTAATTTTTAAAAAGTAAGAAAAAATAAAATATGCTCAAATTAAATAGAAGAAAAAGACATAATAATTATAACATCAGAAATTAATAACAAAAAAAGATTTTATAAATAAGGCTTAAAGTTTTTATTTTTTAAAGCCCAGTAAAATACATAAAAACTTGGCAAGTCAGTCAAGTAAACACAGACACACAAACAGGCACATACCAAACACACAAATCAAGTAAATAATATTAGAAAAATAATCTTAAAAACTATTATATGTAAATACACTTGTAAATCATGATTAGATAAACAAATATAAAAAATTAAATAGTGAACTTGACTTTGGAAATAATACTGTCAGTCTAAAATAGGAAACTGAGGCAAAATTAATATAGAGAGTTAATTTGAGCCAAGGGTGAGGACAGCTTCCTCGGTCATACTTCCAAGCTGCATTGGGGAGTGCTCTGTTCAGCCTTTGATACAAGCTTTTTTTTTTTTTCTGAGATGGAGTCTTGCTCCATCACTAGGTTGGAGTGCAGTGGCGTAATCTCGGCTAGCTGCAACCTCCGCCTCCTGGGTTCAAGTGATTCTCCTGCTTCAGCCTCCCAAGTAGCTGAGACCACAGGCATGTGCCACAATGCCCAGCTAATTTTCGTACTTTTAGTAGCGGCGGGGTTTCACCATGTTGGCCAGGATGGTCTCAATCTCTTGACCTTGTGATCCACCCACCTCGACCTCCCAAAGTGCTGGGATTACAGGCATGAGCCACCGTGCCCGGCCAAGCATATTTTTAAAGGTAAAAGGGATAAAGAGTGGGCTGATACAAAGTTGTTTGACAGGAATTTTCACTGGTTTATAGAATTCACATTGTTGAGTATTTAGCTTTACACTGTTGAACTAAAGGCTATGAGTTATTGTGACCAACTGATGGCATTTTGTGGTGATTTGGCATCAGTTAGTCTAGAGCCCACCTAGAAACGATTTCAAGTTGTAATTATCCAGCTCAAGCCAGGAGTGAAATGTGAGTGCTGTTGCATTTCAATTCCTCTCTGGACTTGATAATTAAAGGGGATTCACATTCCTCAGATAAAAAGTTCCTTTTCAGTGGCAGAGCTTGCCGTCAGCCCAGTCACATCACTGCACTCCAGCCTGGGCAACAGAGCAAGACTCCGTCTCAAAAACAAAACAAAAAAACTTTTTTTTAAAAAACAGTTCCTTTTCTTTCTCATTCTTCCCTTTTAATCAAAAATCTTTTTAAAAATAGTATTAACAATCAAAGTCTGAGTGTCAGTAGGTCCTTTGTCACCAGAGAGACTTGTTCTTTAATAGTCCTGTACCATGTCGGAGGGAAGGAGTAGACATTTCAGTGAAAAAACTTAAAAGCACCCAAAAGCTGAATTGGGATGGCATCACTGAGTGGCAAGAAAATGAGTCTTCAGTCAAGTCACTGATTTATGTAGCTGCTGTTGCTTGTTGAATCCTCGCTAATCTTTGGAATACCATGATTTTCTTGGAATAAATAAAACAATGAGAGATACATAGCATAAACAATTTGAATAGTAGAAACATTATGTACACAAGGATTACAATTAAAGAAAGAATTTGTGTGCCAGAACAACAGCAACAAAAATCAACAATAACAAAAAACGATTCCAACTAAGTATGTCATAAAAAAAAATAAATCTCAGTTCTTCTTTACACACTTGTATCCAGGAAATAATTGAGGATTCAGTTTAAATTGTAAACAAATAATAAAAACTCAAAAACAATGGTCAGAACTAGAGTCCAGTAAGAGATGTCTTATTGAAACCTATTTTTTCTCTCTCCAGTCTCTCTAATTTTACTAAATACAGACAATAGTAGAAACAGTTTGTTTGTAAAATAAGTTATAGTCTTTATTACACTTGGCCTGATTACCCACAGAAAGTTTAGCAAGAAAAAAGTTATTGACCACATAGGCTCCTTTTAGTTGGCTTAGCTCGAACTTTTTCTTTTTCTTTCTTTCTTTTTTTTTTTTTTTTTCGAGACAGTCTCCCTCTGTCGCTCAGGCTGGAGTACAGTGGCACGATCTCGGCTCACTGCAACCTCCGTCTCCCGGGTTCGAATGATTCTACTGCCTCAGTCTCCTGGGTTCAAACGCCTCAGTCTCCTGCCTCAGTCTACTGCCTCAGCCTCCTCTCACAGGCATGTGCCACCACGCCCGGCTAATTTTGGTATTTTTAGTACAGTCAGGGTTTCACCATGTTGGTCAGCCTGGTCTTGAACTCCAGACCTCGTGATCTTCCCCCCTAGGCCTCCCAAAGTGCTGGGATTACAGGTGTGAGCCACCGCCCCTGGCCTTAGCAGGAACTTTTTCATCAGGAATTTCAGATCATAACTTCAAAAGTCTCTTGCAGCTAGGAAGCCAAGCCAAGGATTCATCACCAGACTGGGTCTATAGTACTTGTGCAAATTAGGTGAATTTCTCTCTTCTCAAGATCTCAAAATATCTTGCGTTTCTTGAGCCTGTCAGACGCTAATACTCTTTTCTTACTGCAAGGTCAGGATTCTTGTAAGGGAACCATGAGATAAAGTACTAGACCAAACTTTTTCCAAGTCTATATTGGCTTTATTAAGTTAACTTCGATCCCTCAAAGCAGCTTGGTCATATCTGAAAATTAGCTATTCCATTCAAAATCTTGATAAAAGACAGAATGTTTTTAATGTCTCAAGTTACAAAAAAAATTTAAAAAGCACTATTCTTGTTGAACTTATGCAAATAACTATATTGCCAGAAAATGGCAATACTAATAAATACTTTCTGTATTCTAGAGAATTCAGGTAGAAAGATAAGTGTTTTAATTTCACTCACAAACATATACTTTACTCAATTGCTGTTAGCTATCAGTAGCTCACAAACGTTTTCTTTACTCTGGAAAACAGAATATTAAATATTAAAATAATCAGCAATGTTTCAAACAAGAAGTCATAAGATATTATTTCAGTTTTTCAGCTCAGGCTCATGTAATTAATTTGTGTTCTGCTTAACCCTGGGTTAGCAATCTTCATGAACACATCAGTTTTTTATTAGAGGTCTGGAAGTGGGTTGGTGCAAAAGTAATTGCGATTTTGGACCATGAATTTTAAATCATTAAAACTAGGCTTAAACCCATCTTTATTAATCAAAATGGGAACTATTACAATCAACACATTTTTGCCAGTGAGAAATATGTGTTTATTCCTGTACCATAGAAATTCATGCTTCAGGATTTGAATTCTTGGAAAGCATTTTCTACATCCTGCTGGTTGTGGAGGCATGTTCCCTGCAAAAAGTTGTTGAGATGCTTGAAGAAGTGATAGTTGGTTGGCCAGAGGTCAGGCGAATATGGCGGATGAGGCAAAACTTCATAGCCCAAGTCATTGAACTTTTGGAGCATTGGTTGTGCGAGGTGTGGTCGGGCGTTACTGAAGAAGAATTGGGCCCTTTCTATTGACCAATGCCAGCTGCAGGCATTGTAGTTTTCTGTGCATCTCATCAATTTGCTGAGCATACTTCTCAGATATAATGGTTTCACCAGGATTCAGAAAGCTGTAGTGGATCAGAGCAGCAGCACACCACCAAACAGTGACCATAACCTTTTTTTTGATGAAAGTTTGCCTTGGGAAGTGCTTTGGAGCTTCTTCTCAGTCCAGCCACTGAGGTGGTCATTGCTGTTTGTCACATAAGATCCACTCTTCATTGCCCACTACAATCCGATTGAGAAATGGTTCGTTGTTCTTGCATAGAATAAGAGAAAATGACACTTCAAACAATGATTTTTTAAATTTTTGCTCAGCTCATGAGGCACCCACTTATCAAGCTTTTTCACCTTTCCAATTTGCTTTAAATGTTGAATGACCATAGAATACTCGACATTGGGTTCTTTGGCAAATTCTTGTATAGTTGTAAGAGGATCAGCTTCGATGACTGCTCTCAATTGGTTATTGTCCATTTCCAATGGCAGGCCACTATGCTCCTCATCTTTTCAAGGTCTCGTCTTTTTTGCAAAACTTCAAGGTCTCGTCTTTTTTGCAAAAATTCTTGAACCACTACTGCACTGTACATTCGTTAGCAGCTCCTGGGCCAAATATGCTGATGTTGCACGTTGTCTCCACTGCTTTATGAAACCTTTTGAACTCATATAAGAAAATTGCTTGAATTTGCTTTTTGTCTAACATCATTCCCATAGTCTAAAATAAACATAAAATAAACAGCAAGAAATAAGTCATTAGCAAAAACACATAAAGCAAGAAATGCCCATTAAAATGACGTATAACATAACCACATTTATTTAAGAATGTATTTCAATATCAAACAGCCAATTCCAACAATGCAAAAACCGCAATTACTATTGCACTCACCTAGTAGTTCAATCATATGATTTCCAAAGTTATCAGAAATCTGTATTCAAGAATACTTGTCAGGGTCCTTTCATAAATTTCCTTGAGACCCAACACTTCAGGATTTGCAAAAAGCTTTTAGTAAAGGGCCACAGAATAAAGCAATTTACTGCATATATCAAGATATATTAAATTTTTTGGAGTCTTGCACTTTTAGATCACATATTAATAACACATCTATACAATTATGACTCAAAGGAAGTTAAACATCCTTTATTACTTGACAATGCTTTTCATAAGATTTTAACATAGCAAATAAGACTAATACGTCTCCCTTAGACTTCCAGGGCCCTATTTGGACCTGCAGGAGCTCTAATATCCAAAAGTTAGTGTGAAGTGAAAAAGACTTAATATAAAAGCTGGAATGTGATTCTGGGAAGTTTGTCAAGTAGTAAAGATTTAAAATACTTGATCAAAATAGGATCATAGGTCAATGTAAAGTAAGTCATTCATTTTAGCTATGGTGATTATTTAAACATTCAATAAAGCAAAAACTCGTATAATTTGAAAGAGAGGAGAGTAAGTTTTTCAAAGAATTCAAAAAACTGAATAAAGACAGCATGAACGAAACAGAACCTTTCTCTTTCTCTCACCTTTCTGTTTTTGTGGTTTACTCAAAAAGGCAAATAAAATGTTTTACTATTTCTTATTAATACTATCCTAAAATCTTGTCCAAAGGAAAAAAATAAAGAAATTTTACCCTAGCATCAATGTGTTATTAATATAAAACTTAATTGTCACAAAATCTTTAAACAGATTTATCCAATTTCAATCAGCTTTACCATGCAAGATAAGAATTTTTTTTTTTTTTTTTTTTTTTTTTTAATGGAGTCATGCTCTGTCCCCCAGGCTGCACTGCAATGGCGCAGTCTTGGCTTACTGCAACCTCTGCCTCCCAGGTTCAAGCTATTCTCCTGCCTCAACCTCCCAAGTAGCTGGGACTACAGGGGCACACCACCTTGCCGAGCTAATTTTTGCATTTTTAGTAGAGACAGGGTTTCATTATATTGGCCAGGCTAGTCTCAAACTCCCAACCTTGTGATCTGCCCTCCTCGACCTCCCAAAATGCTGGGATTACAAGTGTGAGCCACCACGCCCAGTCACAAGGTAAGATTTCTGCAAACATTTTATATAACCTCTTACAATTTTTCTAATTTTTCTCAGTTTTCTATATCTGCTTAGTTTTATCTGTCATTCTTTTTAAAATTTATTTATTTATTGAGACATTTATTTATCTGTTGCCCAGGCTAGAGTGCAGTGGCATGATCTCAGCTCCTTGCAACCTCTGCCTCACAGTTCAAGCTATCCTCCTGTCTCAGCCTCCCGAGTAGCTGCGATTACAGGTACCTGCCACCATGTCCAGCTAATTTTTGTATTTTTAGTAGGGGCAAGGTTTTGCCATGCTGGCCAGGCTAGTCTTGAACTCCTGACCTCAAGTGATCCACCCACTTTGGTCTCCCAAAATGTTGGTATTACAGGTGTGAGCCACGGCACCCAGCCCCTTTTTTTTCTTTTCTTTTTTTTTTAAATTTAAAGCAGCCTTAAATAACTTTTAAATTAGGCAAATTTACTTTTCGTTTAACCAAAATCACAGTTTTATGTCTTTTGAATATCCTTCTTTTTTTTTTTCTTTGTTTTGAGACAGAGTGTCGCTCTGTCACCCAGGCTGGAGTGCGGTGGCCGGATTTCAGCTCACTGCAAGCTCCGCCTCCTGGGTTCATGCCATTCTCCTGCCTCAGCCTCCCGAGTAGCTGGGACTACAGGCGCCTGCCACCTCGCCCAGCTAGTTTTTTGTATTTTTTTAGTAGAGACAGGGTTTCACCACGTTAGCCAAGATGGTCTCAATCTCCTGACCTCATGATCCGCCGGTCTCGGCCTCCCAAAGTGCTGGATTACAGGCTTGAGCCACCGCATCCGGCCTGAATATCCTTTACCAGAAACATTTCCTACTTTACTTATACACTTTGTATGCAGAAGTGTTTCTGTTCAATTTAGTGGTTTTCATTACATATATTAATTAAAATGTTAACTCTTAGTCATCCTAATTTTCAGTATAAATTCTAGAAAGTAAGCAATTTAAATGCTATAAACCAGA
This sequence comes from Rhinopithecus roxellana, assembly GCF_007565055.1. Lineage (NCBI taxonomy): Eukaryota > Metazoa > Chordata > Mammalia > Primates > Cercopithecidae > Rhinopithecus > Rhinopithecus roxellana. Next base: position 6,801,507 of record NC_044559.1, read on the forward strand.
TGTAGGACCCAGGATAGAAGACAGCGCTGTGAAGACAATGCATGGAGAGTATGAATCTACCTATGTATGTCCCAGAGGCACAGCTGGGCCAGGGAGGACGTACTGGGCCTGGCTTTTTCTGCAGATGACGGTCTAGGCCCCCAGGCTTCACTATGGCTGCTTATATAGACCCTGAGAATCAGTATCAAAGTCAAAGATATAAACTCATAGATGAATTAAACAAGTACACAAAATATCATGGAAGAAACAGTTTTATGAACTTAAAACATCTGGAAGAGGTAGCCTAAACCAGTCTAACCAGTAGACCCAAGGCAAAATGTCTGAATTATATTTAACACAATTCTGAATACATTCTAGTTCTATTTTACCAATAATTTTATAACTAGCTTTATTTACTGAAGATTACTAAGGTCCTGTAAACTTGAAAAGCATTTGGGCTTATTTACTTAATTTATGAGCACTCATTTATTTATAAGTCAATTTGGTACCATGTATACAGTATACAAACACAGACATGTGTACATATATGCATGAAATGCAGACAAATGATTTTATAGCTTCAGTTTTACATTTGAGCCATGAAAGAGGGAACACTCATCAATTTAAAATGACAGTTGGATTCAAATTGCATAGTTGTAAATGAAACAAGTTAAACTTTACCTGTCTCATATGGCTGAAGTTCCTTACTGAGTTTTAGAGAATGAGGTAGTAAATTTACTTTCACATCACGGATAAAGAATTTAAGCTTTCTAATAGGCCAGTTAAGTTTTAAATTATCCTTGGAAATAATCATGTCAGCAAAAGAGAAGCAGACTGAGGAGGTGCATAGAGTTAGCAAGGGTTTAAAACAAAGGAATTTAATCAACTGAGAAGCTTTTATAGAGAGAACAACAGCCTAAAAATATATATGCATATACATATATATTATAAATATCAGCTTTCATTAAGGCAGTTTTTGACTATAGAACTCTAAAAAATGTGTTTTCAAGTATCTTGTCAGAGTTCAATGACAAACAACCAATATTCCTGCTTTATTCCTCTTTTAAACCAAAGGTATCTTTCCAAGGGACTCACCAAAACCAATAACCAACATTATGACTTAACCAGAGACTTAACAGGTTATCTCCAAAATTGTGCAACACTGTCCTCACCAAATCCAGAACCACCCAAAGACAACTTAATGAAAGAAAAGTTTCACTAGCTACAAGTGGATTACAACCCACATCTGTCCAGTCAGATTCTCTAGGGTCTCAGCTTCTCAGTTGTCTACACACAAAGTCCAGATGGAAGATTTAAAGCAAGATTGTCCAACTCATGGCTCACAGGGCACATGCTGTCCAGCATGGCTATGAATGTGGCCCAATACAAATTCATAAACTTTCTTAAAGCATTATGTGATTTTTCAGTGACATATATATATATATATATATATATATCAGCAGCTATTGTCAGTGTTAATGTGTTTTATATGTGGCCCAAGAAAATTCTTCTTCTAATGTGGCCCAAGGAAGCCAAAAGACAGGACACCCCTAATTTAAAGAGACAGTAAAACAGAAAAAACAAAAGCTGCTATAGGGGTGGTGCCAAAAGGTGAGAAAATGTGGGATGCTAAATTTATGGGAAGCATAAAGTCTGTTCCTAGATTCTTTGACTTTGCTGTCTCCCAGATGATAAGCAAGTGTTGTAAAGGGGCCTATCTTTAGATGGAAAAAGGCAGGCAGGAAACTCTTTGCCTTTGTAAATTGCTGTCCTGGTGTCAGTCAAGCAGGGGAGGGGGCAGAGTGTCTGCTGCACTTTAACCTTCTTTGCCTCAACAATCCCCAGCACTTTAAAAAGAAACATTTTGGTTTTCTTCAGTAAAAAAGATTAAAAATAGGGATCTCAAAAGATCAAGAGTCATACAAAAAATATTAAAACAAATAATTCAAATTAATTTCTTTCTTTTCTAAGACAGGGTCCTATTCTGTCATCCAGGCTGGAGTACAGTGGCATAATTCTAGCTCCCTGCAGCCTTGACATCCTGGCCTCAAGCGGTACCTCCCACCTCAGCCTCCTGAGTAGCTGGAACTACAGATGAACACCTCCACACTTTGCTGACATTTTACTATTTGTAGAGATGGTGGGGTCTCACTATGTTTCCCAAGCTGGCCTTGAATCCCTGGTCTTGAGAGATTGTCCCACCTCAGCCTCCTAAAGCGCTGGGATTACATGTGTAAGCCACCATGCCCAGTGCCAAATTAATTTCTTATACACATTTATCTACTGAGAAAAAAATTTCGTGATGGGTCTAATGTACTTTAACTGTTTTAAATCTGATCTTAGATGGAATGTTGCTTAGCTAATTTTCTGGATGTTAACATTTCAAAGATATGGTAAATTCTACATCTACAAGGGACTGAGAAAGTCTTGCAGGCAGTTTGGGCATTTAAGGGGCTTTTCTGGGAAAATAAAGGAGAGCTCTCTTAAAAGGATAGGTAAAAGGGAGGAATAAATTTGGTAACTAAAAGACAATTGGATTGGTAGAAAGCTCATGTTTAGGCTGGAGAATAGAGTTTTAAAATGAATGGGTCAGTTCACATAAAAGGCAATTCTAATTGTCATTCTATAAAAGGGAAAAGCTAAGCAGGCCATTGAACTTGAATCAAAGCTACCAGTCATGGAAAAAGACAAAAGATTGCAAAACAATACGCTGAGGTCTAGTGCTTATAATCACCCGTGTTGTAAATTGGAATGTAAGTTTGCTCATACAAAAGAGAATGGTTAGGTCTAACCAGGCTAAGAAACCCTGTGCTCTGTCTAATAGCATGGCATCTCAATGGGCCACTTAAATTTGAATGGTGTTTTGATATCTGCACAGTGCCTTCAGTTGTGTTATCTCATTTAATCCTCTCAAAAGGGTATTAATCAGATAATATCATCTTCTTTGTCTAAAATAAATAAAGGCTCAGAGAGATTTAGGCAACTTCCAAAGCGTCAGACAGTGAGTTGAGGGTCCAAAATTCAAAGTCAGATCTTTCTCTGACATAAAAATGGCGATATTTCTACTCCTTCACAGTCATCTCTCCCTGTTTACTCAAGTGAATCTAAAATATTCTATAAACAAGATTAAAAGGCAAATCATATCTTGGGGTAAATGATTTGCAACATACATAGTATATAACGCATTTGTGTTTGCATTCTTATAATGTATTTCTTTGTACCAATAAGATAAAAGGCAAACAAAATGGAAAAATAAGTAAATGAGAAAAACAGACAATTTTAAAAAAAAGTGTAAACATTCAGAAATATACTAAAACATGTTCCGACCAGATTTTCTAGGGTCTCAGCTTCTCAACTGACTGTCTACATACACTCTCTCACACTAATGATTGAGAAGATACAAATTGATAATGTAATGCTACATCATTTCTTGCCTATCAGTTTGTTAAAGACCTGGACGTTTAGTAATAGTCAATGCTGACATTTACATCATATTTGAATTTTATATAATATAGCATTTTGGTAATCAGATAAAAGAAAGATGATAGTTTATTTTCAATCAATTAGAGAGCATCCCATGGGGTATTTTCTACTAACCAACACCAAAAACTTGTCTGGGAAGAGAGGGAGGGTTTGCCTTTCTCTCTCATTTCACCAGAGCAGATATGCTTATATATTAAGATTCTGGGTAAGAGTTCATTAAAAAAGATCCCCAGCTCTCTCTAATGAGCAGCCAAAGCTGTGAACCATGCTCCTAGACAATAAGCCCCACAGAAATGCACAAGAGGAGGAAATCACTTCCATCTGGGGTGGTCAGATGCCCTCTTTGATTTCCCATCATTTCTTGCAAAGGGCTTTATGTTCTCTTTGGAAAGTGTCTGTGTGTGAGTTTGTTATTGTTAACAAAACAACATACTTGTATTAAAAAAAAAGAGTTTATTCTAAAAACAAAAATGTCCCCAATCTCTTCTGTCCGGAAGAAAGAATAGGAAAAAGAGGAGGAGGAGGGAGGAAGGAGGAAGAGAACACAGGGTAAAGAGAAACAAAGGTGTTGGAAAATCTATGTTGTGTTCAACAAGAACACATGTATTGTGGGCACTGCTTTGGTTTTAAATCTTCTTTACCTCTAATTGTCTATTGTCTAAGCCTGGATCTATCCATTTATACCAATATTTTGAAGCTGCAGTGGGAAAAAAAAAAAAAAAAAAGATGTCAATATGAGGCCCCTATGTAGGAAGCATCTGCTTTTTCCATTTGCCTAGCATTTATTCTGCCTTCTTCTGAGAGGAACACCTCAATTTACTTTTAAACATCTTCCCAATCCTTTAGGCATATGATTGCAGTGACATTAAACTTCTCCCATTGACCAATGCTACCAGGACTCAGAACCTCTACATTATTTCTTTGCAATCTCTAGAAAGAAAGCAAAGGTACGAGACATTTCACAATAAGCAGAAGGCTCAGGTTCCCAGCACCTGCAGTCACGTTCTCCTTCTCTCCTCTCTGTGTCTGCTCTATCCTTCACTGTCTTGTTGCAGACCCATTTCTCTAGTGCACATGGTGACTTGCTGCCAGTTCCTGCAGTTTGTATCTGATAACTCAAATATCCAATGAGAGATCTTTTCTCAGATCTATCCCCAAATTCCCAGAAACAGACAGTGATTGGTCTCACTTGGGTCAGACTCCCAGCCCTGTACTAGCCAACTTTGGCTACAGCCACATTTTCAAGACGGGATTGTTCCCTCCACCTTGAATCCCTTTGTGGACAGGAACTGGAGTGACTCATTTTGCTCAGCCTGCAGTCCATGGATGGCTAAGTGTTAACAGCTCAGAAAAGAGTTAGGGTGACAGCCACCTGCACCTGCCCTTCTTGACACTCGAGTTCTTGTTCGGGGTCCAGGAAGAATCAGGTCACAGGAACTATTTGAAGGTAGTGTATGTGGAGGATTTTATTGGGCAATAAAAGTGGCTCTCAGCGGGATGGGAAATTGGCAAGGGGATGGTGTAGGAAGAAAGTGATCTTTTGCTGAAGCCAACTGTCTGAAGTTAGCCGAGTCTATCCATAGTCTCTGATGCTCAGCTGCATGTATCCCTGAGGCCAGCAGCTTGTATCCCCGACTTGCATCAGCCACTTGTGCTGCTCTGCCAGTTGAAGTCTTTTTATGGGTACAGGATAGGGGCGTGGCAGGCCAAAAAGGCAATCATTTGGGCAGAAAAATAGGGTCAACTGTTTTCACATAGGGTCCAGGTTCGAGGCTTGAGGGTGGGGTTTAGCCAGGAGCCCAACCATTCTGTATGACATCACTGCTACCGTGCCCACGGCAACTGTGTTGGTGAGTTTTGGAGAGGAAGGGACCACTCTCAGGAAAGAGAATGCCAGAAAAACAAATAGGTTGGTGTCCAACACAGGAAGAAGACTGGAAATAGAGTGCTACTTAAAGCAAAAGAAGCAAAATGCCAGGATCACTTCAAAGAACACTGGAGAATGGTTAAGGGTAACAAAGGCGGCAGAGCACTCTATTCCTCAAGTGTTGACAGGAGTCCCTGGATTAGGCAATGAGGCAGATAAAAGCAACCTTGGCAAGAGTGTTTTATGTGAAGTGATAGGAAGAAATCAAATGAACACATCCAAGAGGACAAGAATGCTCAAAGCGGAAGCAGAAGGGATATGTGAAGATTTGACAAGAGTGTTATCAAGTTAATTTTTGTTATTGTTAAGGAATGACCATGGTCACAAGCTAATAATCTCTTGACTTTTTAATCCTTGGCTTTCTACTGCCTGTTGCTGTTGCTGCCACGAGCTGATGCTGGAGAAAGGGCTGCATTCCTTGCTTTTTGGTGATTCGGGAACTCCTACATGAGCTTAATAAACCATGTCTTTTTGCAATCTAAAGAATACAGATAGTGACTGCAAGGGATGCTCACCACAAAATTCCTATACCAATAGATAAATTTTATTAACAAGGCCATGTTTGTTCAATTCCTTTAACAAGTAAAATTTCTTCACATTATAGAACTTTATCCCTCCCTATAAGCCCTCTGTTCCCAATCATTGTGACTGCAAAAAGACCTTTGTGGAGATTTCTTTGGAGTGCCACATAGACGGTGAAAGATAACTTTTCTCTTTTATCCTAATTCTGCATCTCTGAACATGCCTAACCTAATAAAGACAACACCACAACAGCATATCACAATTGTTCATGCACTCACCTGACTCAGAAGTATTACATTGGCTGGGTCAGGAACCATCACAGCCATTGCAGAATCTCAGGTGTGAGGTGTTGGGTGAGGTGCAGGGCACAGATCATCACTAAAGGACAGCTCTGCACTTCTCTTCCCAAGCTGACCTGCCTTGCACAACTGTTTGCATACTCACAGGAAAACACCTGTGGTGCGAATACAACTAAATAAGATGCGTCAGCTCCAAGGACCTGTCAGGAGCTGTGTCATATTCTCTCTGCTGCACTGAGCTCTCTCTCAACACCTGAAATAGTCTCTGTCATCCTCCAGCTTGCCTCACCTAGTGAGAGAGACAGATCAGGACTCAGCCCCATCCATTCTGTTCCTTTCTGCTGCAGTAAAGGTGACAAGGAGCTAGAAGAACAGATGGGATTTATCCAGCATCTCAGCTCAGCACAAGAGGAATATTATAAATGAAACAAGAGTGCTAGAGGAGAAGGTGCTTCAGTCTCAGATTTGAATACTTCAGGCCACATTTGGGCTGCAGCCCTGCAGAAAAGAGGGTGGACCAGCTCTTGCTAGAAATAGTGGATACAGAAAAGAAAAGAGAAAGGAAGATTAGCAGTAGCCTGTGCTCACCAAATGAAGCACATGCTAAACCGTGGCTCTCTGGAGAGTAAGTTGGCATTTATGTAGAGACTAAAGACAATAGCATCGACTAGGACTGGGTGAAATTGGCAAGTTGGGCAAAAACGTTTTTGGTAACCTGTTTAAGAGCACTGATGGCTCTGCTCTCCCCATGGGTGAAGTTGTGGGGTGTTGTGATCAACAGCACAGACATCAGAACCCAGTTCCACCCCTCACCAGTTGTATAATCTTAGACAACTTACTTAAACTCTTAGCCTTTACTTTCATCATTTAAGATTCAAAAATTAAAAGTCCTATCTGATAGGATTGTTGGAAATTTTCACATATAAATTGTTTAACACAATGTTTAGCATATGTTCAATAAAGAATTATTATCTCAAAGGTTTTCAGATTTCAGGATGTCTAAAAATTGGTGGTTTTAATTGTAGGTAAGATTTTGTTCATTTGTTTCATTGTCTCGTGTCATCAGTTGTGTTTTTGGTGGGAAGTTGGAAAAAAAATGAAAGAGAAGATGCTATATACTAACTATAACTATATTTAACTGGAAGCCTCAAAGAAAATTATGTTTACTATAGTTTTAATTTTACCATATGTAATTACATTCTGATTTTTAGCAATTTTATCGTACAAAACAGCATAACTCATATATCCAGTTTTATATTCTACAATATGATGTTTTCTAACACACTATTCTGGGAAATATGCCTTAATTGATTTTCTGACTGCCATTGAAACTTTGAGCACTTCATTTTCACTTAATTAATTATTTACTTTTTGAATTTTTCTTTTTTGGGGCCTGGGGAAGTGGGGGACAGGGTCTGGCTCTGTTGCCCAGGCTGGAGTGCAGTGATACAATCATAGCTCACTGCAGCCTCAATTTCCTGGGCTCAAGTGATCCTCCTGCCTGAGTCTCCTAAGTAGCTAGGACTACAGACACATGCACCATGCCTGGCTAATGTTTTTTATTTTACATTTTGGAGAGACAGGCTCTCACTATGTTGCCCAGGCTGGTTTGAACTCCCAGCTCAAATGATTCTCCTGCCTTGGCCTCCCAAAGTGCTGGGATTACAGGTGTGAATCACTGGGACCGTCCCCTAATATTCTGAAAGACAGCACAAAACAGGCTAGTCCTATGGAAAACACCTTGTCACAAAGGTTTAATGCACTGTCAAAGATTATGTTCAATAATCTTTGAATTATTTTAAAGATTTTAAATTATTTTAATTAAAAGCTCTCAGTAACATTCAACCTTCCAGAATCTCCAACAACGTCTGTAGTCTGGCAACTGGCCTGTCCTTTGTTCCACCATCTGTGTGGATTCTGTGACTCTTCCTGAGCTCAGCTCTGCCTGCCTCATCAACTCCCTCTCTGGCCACTCTGCCTGGCTCTCTACAGTCCAGGAACATTGACCTTCCTTGCTATTAAATCTCTACCAGCCAGTCCTCTCTCAGGGCTTGCACACATACGACCTCCTCTCCCTGGCATGCACTTTGTCCTCCTTTGGAAGTGAATGTCTACCTAGTGTTAGGTCACAGCTTCAGTGCCGCCTTCTCAGGGACACTTTTCATGTCCCAGGCTGAACCCTGTCTCCCTCCTAAATCTTTTCACAGCACCCTGTGCTTTTTACCATAGACCTTGTCACAAATGCATTTAAATTGTTATGTATGTAATTTTACCTTAAAATTTATCTTTTTGGTATTCTGTTATATTCTCAACACTTAGCCCCATACCTGTTCGATAAATATGAACTGGGCGAATAAGTGAGAAAGCAACATTTGGGATGACAGTGCTGTTTCACCTTGAGGTTGGTGCTCAGGCTCTGGGCCTGGTCAAGCTGGGTCTGGAAACACAGCTTTGCCATTTGATTGTTTTATGGCCTTGAGCAAGAAACAAAACATTTCCAAGCCTTAGTCGTTTTTCTCTTCTGTAATATCGGGACAATATATTATCCTCACATGAAGTTATTGTGAGATATAAATTAGAATGTGTTATGTTCACAAATACCTATTATAGTGCCAAGTACATAGTAAGCACTCAATAAAAAATAGCCAGTGCTCAAAGTTCACAATCATTAAAATTGATGTGGAATATAAATCTAAGTAAGTCCACAATAAATGCCACACACGCATCACTAAAACTCACAAAATTGATGTCTTGGCAGAGTCAACGTCAATGGCAGATCAAGCTTTTCTCAACGCTGATGTAGAGTATAACTCTTCTTGATATGGCACAGTAAGACTGACTGCCACCTTTTCAAGTTCAGCAGAGAGGTGAGATGTTATTCAAGTTGTAGCACCAGGTAGCTACTCCCAGGAGAGCCACTAGTTTTCCTAGTAGAGCCAAACCCTGATCCCCAGTTAAGCTGTTTACAGCAATGGATGGTGTCTCTCCTGCTGCAAAGACTCAGAGAACCTCACAATCATCACGTTAGCAACCTCTAGTCACCAGCCAGGATTAGGAAGGAGACTGTTCCAGTAACATCCTGGTCTGAACATACACATTAACTTCACTTCTAAGTACAAAATATGTAGAACCACACCATACCCAGGAATTTATACAGTCTGGTAGGCCACATGAATATCTAGCTCCAAGAATCCGGCCTTTCCAATCTACCTGTTTCAGATGTGGTTTCTGCATTACATTTGCAAAACACAGTTATTTAAAAAATCTATATATTAAACTTTCATTTGTTTACACATTGTTGAAAATTGTGTTGAACCAGAATGAGTACCAAGCCCTTAAGAATGAAATATCTGGAGAGCTTTGAAGAAAAAAAGCTAGTTAATTTAATGTTATGGGAGTCATCTTTTGTCAGCAAGTGAATTAATTTTGTATTATAATTTCAAGCAGGACACGCAAGAGAAGACCATGGCTAAAAGCAGGGCTCACTCAGGCTGAGATGTCTTAGAAGAAAACCTTCCGGGCCATTTTTCCATTATTATGGAGTACAAAAACATTACATGCATATAAAAGGACATTTCACAGTGAGGCTAGTTTCAGTACTTGAAACCACTCAATAAAGTGTATTAGTCTGTTTTCATGCTGCTGATAAAGATATACCCAAGACTGGGCAATTTACAAAAGAAAGAAGTTTAATGGTCTTACCATTCCACATAGCTGGGGGAGCCTCACAAACATGGTGGAAAGCAAAGAGGAGCAAGTCTTACATCTTACGTGGATGGAAGCAGGCAAAGAGAAAGAGCTTGTTCAGGGGAACTCCTCTTTATAAAACCAACAGATCTCATGAGACTTATTCACTATTGCAAAAACAGCATGGGAAAGACTTGCCACCATGATTCAATTACCACCCACCAGGTCCCTCCAACAACATGTGAAAATTCAAGATGAGATTTGGGTGGGGACACAGCCAAACTGTATCACAAGGTGTCAGTCTGTTTGGTCTGCTACAACAAAAGTTTCATAAACTGGGTGGCTTATAAAACAACAGAAATTTATTGCTCATACTTCTAAAGGCTGGGAAATCTAAGTGCAGGCAGATTTTATGTCTAGTAAGGGCTTGCTCTCGGCTGCATAGATGCACTCACCTCCTTGCTGCATCCTCACATGGCAGAAGGAGCAAACAAGCTCCCTTGGGCATCTTTTATAGGCGCACCAATCTCATTCAGCTTCAAAAGTCCCCACCTCTTAATACAACCACACTGGGGATTTGGTTTCAACATGTCAATTTGTGGGGAACACAAACATTCAGACCACAGCACAAGGAATTAAGAAAATCAGCTTTGCTATTGAATTGATGCTGGAAATTGGATGAGCATCCAGGGACTAGAGTTGTTGACTCCGCGACCCCTTGAATCTACATGAGGCCACATGACCAGGCCTTGTCAAAGATAAATGAGTAAAAGTGCTGCTTATTCCTTTTGATCAAAAGCAGTTAAGATGAGGATGTGTTTTCCTCATCTTCTATTTCCTCATCTATTGGCTACTTGTCAAGGACTCTGACACTCAAAGGGAAGGTGAAACCCTAAGTTGGGAAGGAGCGTGGGTTCTCTTATTGTTTTCTGGAGAAAGTCACCTCTGGACCAGGAACATCCACATTATACTGTTTCATGAGCAAGAAATACATTTCTATGGTCTTAAAGCACTGAAATATTTACAATAGTTACATTGGCCCAACTAATTCACTTAAAAGGAAAGAAAAGTATGTTCTTCAGAAAATTTTGAGATCCTGAAGTCATACCAAAAGGTGGAAACATGTGCACCTGAGTGAATGGGACCCCAAAGCCTGTAAAACAGAAACCCATGTCCAATATTGAATAAAATTTACTGCAGCCTCATGCTTGTTCTTCTACTTGCCAAAATGATTTCTCTGGTGCTTTCAATTTTGACACATTTTGGTATGCTGTTAACTTTCTGAGGTAATACCAATTGCTAGTTTGAGATGTTCTCTAGTTTTTCACACTTGTACTTGCTGGTTGTTTGCCGGAAAAAAAAAAATTTTTTTTTTTTAATTCATGCCCTTGCAAGAACATTTGCACCTATAGAGTCACCACCTGCTGTAGGCTCATTGCTCCTTTTCCAGTGCATGGAAGGTGTGATGTATGCAGTAGCTAACTCTTCACTGAATAGCATGCTGGAAAGCCATGCTTCTAATGATCCAAACATTCAAAGTCAATGAACTGAAGGCAGATGAAGCCCTTAGCAACTCTCAGAAGCAGCCAGAACTTGAAAACTGAGAGCTTAGTCCAGTCACAGGATGAGTCTGATGCCACAACTGAAGTTAGAGTAAATTTTGAAGAGGAGTTTAAGTTGATCAAACCAATGCTGGTCATTAGAATCAATATTATTATTATTATTATTATTATTATTATTATTATTTTACATGACTTACAAAGTATGTTTAAGTTTAAAGCTAGATTTTGACAGTGGGATTTTAATCTCATTTCTCATATGATTATAATGTACATGAACACTTGAGATTTCCTGGATTAAGCTGTAAATTGTTAATGCATATGAATCCATGGAAAGGTAGCATGGAGGCTGATGCAAAAATATAAATGACACCATCTTGTTCTAATGTTAAATAGGAAATGGAAAGATACAGCTTTTTTTTTTTTTTTTTTAAGACGGAGCCTCGCTCTGTTGCCCAGGCTGGAGTGCAGTGGCGCGATCTCAGCTCACTGCAAGCTCCACCTCCCAGGTTCACACCATTCTCCTGCCTCAGCCTCCGGAGTAGCTGGGACTACAGGTGCCCACCACCATGCCTGGCTAATTTTTTTGTATTTTTAGTAGAGACGGGGTTTCACTGTGTTAGCCAGAGGGAAAAAAATTTACAGATATCATCTGACAAAAGCAACATCAATTTCAGGTCCTCTCTTTGTGCCGTAGTCTTGCCCAGATACCTCAGTGACAGGAAGGTAACATGTTCCACTGCAGGTCCTGGTCTTAATTGGGCCAGTAAACTTCTGCAAAACAAACTGCACTTCTGAAGCAGTATTGGGTCCATGATGGTGCTAGCATGAGGAAAGAATATATTCAGAGAAAGCGAAAGATGGAGTGTGTGGTGCTGTCCATACTTTGTGGACACATTTTTGCCACCTGGTGCCAAGTTGGTCTCATAGACTCTCTGCTTAGAAATCTCAGTGCTGGCAGAACAGTAGTCATTAAGAACACAGGTTTGGATATCTGTTCTAAAACAGAAGAATCCATATTTCTGTAAAGTATAAATGAGATACTTTTTTTTTTTTTTAAGACAGAGTTTCACTCTTGTTGCCCAGGCTGGAGTGCAATGGCATGGTCTCAACTCACTGCAGCCTCCACCTCCTGGATTCAAGTGATTCTCCTGCCTCAGCCTCCCAAGTAGCTGGGACTACAGGTGCCCACCACTGCGCCCAGATAATTTTTGTAGTTTTAGTAGACACAGAGTTTCACCATGTTGGCCAGACTTGTCTTGAACTCCTGACCTTAGCTGATCCACCCACTTCGGCCTCCCAAAGTTCCGGGATTACAGCCACCACACCCGGCCTAAATGAGACACTTTCATTTATATTTTTGCATCAACCCAACTGCAGAGGATTGGTCTAAAAGAAAGACTTCACCTTCCAAATGCTACATACTTAACTATATGTAATTATATGTGTGTATATGTGTGTAACATATATTTATATTTTTTCTGATATATTTTGTAATATATATTATATATTCTTATACATATATCAGACTTACCCTTCCAAAAGGGTTTGAAGCAGTGTTTCAATCCTAGAAATTTATTGAGAATTAATGCCCTCTCTATTCTTCTGGCCAACTCTCTGAAGACACCATAGTATCAAGGGACATGTGTAATAAAGAATAAATAACCCATTTCAAACTTGCAGGTTATATACCAAGACTTGCCTCATTCTTTTTTTTTTTTTTTTTTTTTTAACTCTTCCCATTAGGCTCACAAAAATGTCACTGCCATTGAACGTGAGCTTTCACTTTTAACACTCACAAGTGATGTCAAAATTCCTGAGATACATGGGTAAGTCTCTCTTGGATCCTGGAAATGGAAATCAAGGGCTTTCTTCTGTTGCAGAGACACACCCACACCCAATATTTCTTTTCAATATTTCTTCCTTGGGAGTCAATTGCATGCGATTACAATAGACTATTTATCACATTTCCTGGTCTTCCATGCCCCTCTGTTACCCTTTCTCTCCAGTTGTCCTGCTCCCTAAAAATTGAACGCTCGCCAGGTGCGATGGCTCACACCTGTAATCCCAGCACTTTGGGAGACCGAGGCAGGCGGATCACGAGGTCAGGAGACGGAGACCATGGTGAAACCCCGTCTCTACTAAAAATACAAAAAATTAGCCAGGTGTGGTGGTGGCCGCCTGTAGTCCCATCTACTCGGGAGGCTGAGGCCGGAAGAATGGCGTGAACCCGGGAGGCGGAGCTTGCAGTGAGTCGAGATCGCACCACTGTACTCCAGCCTGGGTGACAGCGAGATTCCGTCTCAAAAAAAAAAAAAAAAAAAAAAAATTGAACGCCCACACCTTGGCTGTAATTAGAGATGATGTAGTCCCAGAATTACCATCATGAAGTGTCCTAATGAAGTGCATTGATGCTTCTCATTACTCTCCCCACACACTCCATCATCACCTGTGTTAGTTTATAAGCATATCTACATATTTTCAACAACCCAGGCGAGGTTTAGAGACACTCCTCTGTGTGATGACATATTCAGAGAAACAGTGACTTATCCTGTGGACAGGCGCAGGGTGAGTGCCACTTGGAAGAACACCAGGTTCTTTGCAGGTGAACTACTGTGTCAAGGAGCCAGGGACACAGCTGAGGGTCACTCTCCAGGACCAGTAAAAGGCAGCATCAAAGAGTGATCTGAAATGTGCAAAATAATCGATAATCATTCTTCAAAATGAGGCCTTTTCAAACATGGTAAATGTCACTGGCTCTTGGCAACACTACTTGGGATTTATTCTCTCAAAAAGGGCACCACCACAGGGCTGGAATAAAAAGCCCTGGTATGCTATTCTTTAAAATGGCAAAATGACAGAAAAGCAGCATGAGAATTCAGATGTAGATGTAAATTAAATGTGCATAATTCCTCAAGATGTTTTAAGTTATCTCCTCCTAAAAGCTGTGCTGCAGAGGTCAGTGTGGGTCAGCATGGGGGCACCTGGGGTGAGGCAAGGGTGTGTCAGCAAAACCTAAGTGTTCTCTCTCACTCTCACACCCCAGTTTCAAATGAATCTCAAAAAGTGGTTGCTTATTTCTTATTTAATCAACTACTTCTGTCTTATATTCTGCAACTCAGGTTTTTTTTTAAGCCGGAAAACCAATTCCTTTCCCTGACTCCTCCCTGTCTCTTCTTCTTGTTTGAACATGTTAATCTCTGTCGGATTACTCCACTGTCTCCTTCATTTGACTCCAAATCAAGCCACCTGGGCTACTATGATGGCCTATGACTCTGGATTCTCCTTGTTTCCATGCCCTTGTCATGTTTACACGAGAATACTGCATCTAACACTTATATCTGATTGTACCATGCCTCCACTTTAAGCAACTCTGATGATTTGGGGGAATTCTCCACAAAACAGACTTCAAACGTTTTGTGTTGCATTCTACATTCTTCCCAGTGTAGCTCCAATCTGTTTTTTCAGCCCAATCTCCTGTATCAACCCCCAAATCCCTATCATGTTATTAAAGCTACCCCTACAAATATAACATGCTTAAATTTAGACTGTGCCTCTTCACAGCCACCCACCTGGGAGCAACTTGTAATCATTCTTCAAATGCCAATGTCTATAATGTAATACTTCTAAGCAATAGAAAGAGTGACGGGTGCGCACTGCATAGGGATGGATTGGATCTCACAGACAAATGCTGAGCTGAAGAAGCCAGTAATAAGAAAGAACATATTGTATGAGTTCATTTACATGAAATTCAACAGCAGGCAAAAGTAATCCATAGTGATAAAATAGTAGTTACCTGCTGGAGGTAAGAAGGGGCACAAGAAGCCCTCTTGGGAGATGAAAATGCCCTATCCAATATCTTGAACTGGGGGATAATTACATGGTTATAGATATATGTAAAAATGTATTGAGCTGTACAATGAAGAAATGTCAACATTTTTGTATGTATATTATACTTCACTTAAAAAGAACAAATACCAACAAATTAGTTACCTGTTTGGAGACGTATTTTTACACCCCAACCTCTCCCCAGAAAATAATCCCCCTCTCCTTTGGGTCCCCACTGCCTATCGTAGGTTTCATAATTACAACAAATAGTCCTCACCTGTGTCTTTCTTGCTGTTAGCCTGTAACATCTTTAGTATTTTTCTTTTCATCCCATCTCTTAACACAGTATTTGGTCATATGCTGCTGAATGAACTGTGATAAGAAATCGCAGATAGAACTGAGTTGTGCCCCTGCGAGTATGGGGTCATTCCTGCTGTAAGCATCTCCTAGCATGCCTGTGTATCTCTGAACAGGAAGAATTCTAAGCTAAAGTCCTCTATGCTCTGCAGACTGCACTGTCTTCTCATTAGCAAGCTGAGTGAAGGAAAAATAATTCCCACTACATGATGATGGGCGGAGCACGCTGTGCTGGGCCAAGAGAGTGCACAGTGAGTCTTTTCAGCTGCACGAACATGAAACTGGTTAGTTTTGTTTAAAGAAGGTAAAATTAATTTGTAGCTGTCAGTCAGTTGAGTAAGATTTGCTTCACTTCTGGAATTTATTGACAGGCCCTAATAAACAGCACTTGTCTTTTCTGGAAGCAAACAGCAAAAGCTGAGAACTGGAAATACGGTGTTCACCTCTGGTTCTCAAGCAAAACAGAAAGAGGCTATTGTGGTCATATAGTTTTTATATCATTTTCAAATTTTAATAGACGATTTTGCTATTGGAAGTTTCCCAAATGAGCTTGCTGTTTTTTCTTTATTACTGCAAGGTTAATACAGTCTGAGTGTTTTGGCAAGGTTTACAGCACAGAATGTGGGGTCAGAAAAGAACTGTGATTGCCTGTAATAAAGAGGGTGTTGAAGACTCAGATTCAACAACGATTTTATTGAGAGACTTCTGTTTATGGACACTTGATATATTTTAATTCATTTAAACCTCAAGACAATGTTTTGAAGAAGGAATTTATGAGGTCTAATTTATAGATGAGAAAATGAGACTAGAGAGGTCAAATAATTTCCCAATATCATACAGTAAGTGCTAAAGGCAAAATTTAGATGCATCCATCTTACACTAAATTTCGTGATCTTTCTTTAAGTATCTGGTTAGGTAATATTGTTATATATTGTTATATTAGGTAATAATGTTATAGTTTCAGCTTTCAGGAAGGAATAAGGTCTTCCTTAGATTCCCTTATAACTCATCACATCTGTTGATACTTCAGAGAAGTGAGCACCCAGGGTGAGATTCTCCTAGCATACCATTCAACTCAAGGCAATACTTAAGAATCGCTAATGAGAAACAGATCTTTATTAATCTATGTATTGTTTTTACACAACGTGAGTCCTAAGGAGAGAAGAGCACAGTCCTGGACCTCAAGGAGCCGCCAGTCCATGATGAAAGACCTTGGCTATTCCTCCAAAGGTTTAAAGAAAGACAGGGATGGTCTTAGTCTGACGATCTCTGCATTCATTACTTTCAGTAGAGCAAGAAGCAGTGGCTTCCCGCGAAGTCACCTTGTGTGTGTGTTTAACACTAACTGTTACTCTCATGGGTCATAAGTCCTTCAGGAATGCCAATGCTCTGCACGATCTTAGATTCCCAGGAGTCAGTCATCTTTGTCTCCTGGGCTTCCTGCTCAAACTTAGGACAGCACTTCAATGTGGAAGGAACTGAAGGAACAGAGAATGCTTGAATGGCAGGGACTTGAATGAAATAACCTACAAAATAATCTCCCTCTCCTTTGGAGGAAGGGAGCATGATTTGGTTTTCTTTTGAGGACTTGAGTATACCTACTGTGTGCAGGAAGAATTAAACGGGGAGAAGTCAGCTATAGAATAAGTCTATTACATTACACCAAGACTGATTTATGGCACACTGGGTGCCAGGGTTGTGAGTTCCAGTCTTTAAGGAGTTTAAATCTTTTGAGAAAAGCAGATATAAATAAATGTCAAATAAAGATAGGGACAGTATGTTATGGGATCACAGAGAAGGTCACATAAAAACTTACCTGGAGAAGCTAAGAAAAGCCAGGCAAGGAAAGTGGAAGAGAATCCCGAGATGACAGAGCAGTCTGTCACACTGCACAGAGGCACTGAAGAATGTGTCATGTGTCCAGAACGACAGGAGCTTTGACACTGCTGGACTACAGGTTTGTGTTCATAGTGGCTTTAAATTGTTTTTCTGTTTGATGGTTATTTTCATTTGATTGTTTCTTAATTTTTTAAATATATGAAAAGGTAAATGAACTTATTTTAAAATAAAAGAACAGATTTTGTATTAAGATTCTCCAGAGAAATAAAACAAAAGGATGTGTGTGTGTATGTAATCCTGATTATATTATATATACATAGGATTATATGTATATGTGCTTATATATACACATAAGCTAATTACTTAAAATCTGCCTCTTATATAAGTAATTAGCTATAAAGTATAAGTTATTAGCTCATATATGTGTATATAATCATATATACATATAATCATATGTACATATAATCATATGTATATATAAAATATCTCTCATATGTAAGTAATTAGCTTACATGTATATACATATGTGAGAGAGATTTTAAGTAGTTTCCTCCCAGGAATGCTGAGGCTTAGTAAGTCCAAAGTCTGGAGAGTAGGCCAGTAGATTTGAGACCGAAGGAAGAGTTATAATTCAAGTACAAAAGCAGTCTGCTGGCAGAATTCCTTCTGCTTAGTGGAGACCAGAACTTGATCTAAGAAGGCATTCAGTTGATTAGATAAGACCCACCTGCGTTTTAGAGGATAATATTTACTCAGAGTCCACCAATTTAAATGTTAACCTCATCTAAAAAGCACTTTCATAGAAACATCCAGAATAAGTTTGACCAATTATCTGGGCACTGTGGCCCAGTCAAGGTGATATGTAAAATTAACCATGATAAGTTCATAATGACCCATATTTAAAATTCCAAGGATTTTGTTTTTTTAATCTTTTGGGTAACACAGAGCCTTAAAAGGTTTTAATCAAATAATGATAAAAGCTATTATTTACAAAATAGGTAGAGTTGCATTGTAGATGATGCCTAAACTTTTAAATAAACAGACATTGGAAGTATTAACTAAGACAAATATGGAAAGAAAAATAGGATTTGACCATGTCCAGTTTGCAATGGCAGTGTGACAGCTAGGTACACATATGCTCTAGGCAGTGTAAATACAGGTGTGGTCACGTGCATGTGTGCAAAACCTAGGAAAGTGATAGAAATTTTGGAATTATTTTATATATATGATAATATATATTATTATAATCATATGTATATATAATATGTAATTATTCTCCTGAAAGCATGTACAGGTGATAGAGACTGAGAAGACAGTTGAGGATGGTACTCTGGGGAGCACATTTTATATAGTGAGAGAGAGTAGAGGCAGGGAAAGCAAGACTTACAAAAAACACCAAAAATAAATGGTGAATAAACAAAGAGCCTCTCCTAGGATGTGGAGGGAAGAATGGACATTGACTTAAAGGAAGAATAATAAAGTGTGAACAAAACAAAGGTGCAAGGTCTTCTCAGATATCTTAAATACTTGTGGGTATGAAAATATCTCACCTGGAAGTCTGGGGGAGGCAGAGGAGGTGATCAGGGGAAATCATGGGTGGAAATGTGATAACTTTGAATGTAAAGAAAACTGCTACCACATTGAAGATGCCTGCAAAGAGTGGAAGGAGGAGATAACACATAATGGACAGAATAGCAGAGGTGATGTGAAGAAGTAGACCTACTGTCAGACAAATCATCTAAAAACAAGATGGTGGGGGAAGGAAAGGGTGGAATATTTTAAAAGACTTAGGAGAGTTTTCTACAGCAGAGAAGCAGGCAGTATGTATTCTCCATATCTGCTTTCCTTCCAGGTGAAAGGTCATCACTAACAAAATACTCCTGGCCTCTCTCTGTCCCTTCACTTGCTTCTCCCACATTGTATGTAAAGCAATTTATCTTATTAGCAAAGGTGAAAGAATAAATGCAGTGTGTTTGGCCCAGAGACTCCCTCCTCCTCTCAGGAGTACATTGTGTGCTGTCCACCCATCTCTGCAACATGCCAACCTCACAGAAAGGGTCCAGCCACAATTCAGGAGACTTTCAGGGTCTCAGCATTGATAGCTGCTGAGTGGGTCTGTCTATCTAATTCTGGGGACCAGTATGAAGGCCATGATCTGCAAATATATGTCTCTCTCTCCAGTCTCATTATGGTAAAATAGTTTTTTGATATCCCTTTTGCTAATGTTTTGTCTTAATGTTCAATAAAAATCATTGTGCATGGAGAATTGCTATTATTGGGCATGGGACTTCCCAAAAGATTAAAACAAAGGCAATTTGTGCATGCTTTGCCATCCACGTCTTGACTGAGCCACCTGACGGCAGGGATGGATGCAGAAGGAAAGATGGAATTGATGCAGAAATTGAAAACAATAGACTTAAACTATTTTTTGAGACTGTTTTCCCAATTGTAAAATGCCTACCTTACAAGATGGCTGCAAGAATTAAATGAGATCCTTTATATAACATTCATAGAACAGTGATTCCATGTAGGTGCTAAGAAAGATAAATCCCCTTCTTCTTCCTAGAATACCTACCATCTATTAAATATTAAAACACTCAAGTGCACACTCCATTGATTTGTAATTGTTTCGTAAATGTCATATTGTATCCTGTGGAGATCTATTGGTCTTTAAGGGCAGGGACTTCGGAGTTCTGTGGAATCCTATAAAAAATAGGGATATCTTTTGTACCCCATTCACCCTCCCTCGGACACCATGTATCTGCTTCTCTAGAAGCAATTAACCCCAGTGGCAGGATTAACAACACAGAGATTCTTTCAGAGATGACAATGGACCTTGGAAGTGAGGTCCAAGCACAGGTAAAAGAAAGACTCCTGTGAAGACAAGTCCTCCAAAACGTAAACAGGCCTGATCAGGCAGTGCTTGGATTGGCTATGAGGCACTCAGTGAGAAAAATGAAAGACAGAGAGGCCTTCAGAACAGAAGAGAGAGAGCTGCGTAGTCTTTGCATGGTGGAGGTTTTGCTAAGTGGTAATTGTACAGTGTGTGATTCGAGGAGTTATGAAGGGGACAAGTAACCCTGGCCAATTATTTATTTGCTGCCTGGAAGGCTGAAGTAGCTCTGATTATGAAGCACACATATTATCTGTATACTTAGAGCTCCAAAATTATTTTTAACTTGCAAGGTGGGAAGGCCCTGAATAGTTACCAAAGAAGAAAGAGAAATTGAATTCCAAGCAATTCTCAGTTGAAATGTACATGAATATATATAATACATGCATACAGATATATGCTCTGAAAAGTGTATAAAGTATATATACACAAGACTGGAGAAATCCCACTGACCCCTTACTCCTCATAGATGGCCCACCTTGATTCCACCTCCATGCAGAGCTCACAGCTCTGCCCCTCCCGCCTCTAAGTGGGCATTCCTTCTGGACTGTCTAGTCTCTTTCAGAGGCCTTTGGTTTTTGCCACTGCTCAAGTTCACAACCCAAGTTCCTCCTTTTAAAAAAATTGGCTGGTAAAATTATATGTATGTATCATGTGTAGTACGGTGTTTTGAAGTACATATGCATCATGAAATGGTTGTATCTACCTAGTTAACAAGCACATTAACTCACACAATTATCATTTTTGTGGTGAGAGCACATCCACTCTCTCTGCACTTTTCAAAAATACAATCTGTCCTCATCAACTATAGTCATCATGCTGTGCAATAGAGTTCTTGAACTTACTCCTGTGTCTAACTGTAATTACATATCTGTTGACCAACATTTCTCCATGTTCCCCTCCCCTAACCACCTCAGCCTCTGGTAACCATCATTCCACTCTCTCCTATGAGATTGAGTCTCACATTGCAGTCACAAAATCCACCTGTCAAATCTTGTCTTTCACAGTGTTCCTTTGCATTTCTACTACCATCACCTTAACATATGTGGACTACTTACCCAATCTTTCTGCAGCTTTTTTTGCAGTTTTCTCTGCCTCCATGTCACTATGAAAAACTTTGTCAAGTGATTTCTGAAGCACAGTTCTCTAATCACATAATGCAGTACGACTCCATTTTCTAGTTAAGCAAACTAAAGTATAGAAAAGGGAATTTTATATTTATAAGGTCGCATGACTTACAAATTTCAGAGGTGGGTCTCTCTGGCTCCAAAGCCACATTCTGGTCACATTCGGTCTGTGGCTCCAAAGTCACATTCTTTTCACCATATCACACTCAGGCATCAGGAAAGTCTCCACATGTTCCTGGAAGGTGGTTGACTTCCTGCCTTTCTCAGCAGCCTGTGCCCTAGTTGCTTCCCCAATGCTGACAATAAGGCTCTTTACTGAGATCCCTGCTGCTAGATGCAGTGAAGCCAAGCATCAGGTCAGGATACCGTTTAGTGGGCAGTGGAGTCGGGAGAGACAAGCACCAGTGCCTGTGACTTCTGTGTTTTAATATTCACTTAACTTTGTAGAGTAATTATATTCCACTCATTCTACACCAGCTGGTATTTACTTCATCCTCCATCAGGCATCAACAGAGCATGGGACTGCAAGACAGAAATATTACTCTGGCGAGCATAAATATTTCATTTTTCACACCACAAATGCATTGATGATTTATTAATTAGCCTAAAGGCTGCTGCCTCTACAGAGCTGAAAATGAAGCCTTTCTGCTCTAAGAATTGAGCCTGTCTGGGACACAGTGCCCATGGGTGATGCTCAACTGGCAACACAGCCCAAATTTGTCAAACAGCCTCGTGATTGCCCAGTCCAGATTTTGCAGGCCCAATGTTCACTCCTGACTGCCTGCAGAAGCCCTGCAGATAAATTTTCCAGCCACAAAAAAAATCTTGTCTATGCCTTTCCAGAAATTGTAGCTGGGACCAGAGCCAACTAGTCTACCTACTAGCCAGCTGCTGAGAAGAGGCTGCCAGTCAGCTGAAGGGTCAGTGCCTGCCTTTGACTTTGACTCAGCTGCTGAGGCTACATGACTCATCCGAGAGTAAGATATTCAATAGACCCAGTGGAGCCTCCTCCTTGAACTTCAGCTGTAAATATCAGGTCAGTGGCAGTATCCAGGGACAAAACACTCATGTAACAAAGGTCACGTCCACCTGAGACCTACACAACCACCTTAAGCAACCCCTTGAGCTCTCCAAAGGGACCCTCATCTGGGTTCTGAACATGCTGTAATTGTTAAAAGGAAGACTAAGAATGGAGGCCAAAATATTGTTTGTTTTTGATGAAGCTCAATTAGAGGACATGATTTGTTCTCAGGTCCAAGTGTTCTACCAACTCCCCACATCTATCTAGTGCAATGGTTCTTAAGGGCAGGAGGTGATCTTGGACCTGGGGGACATTTGGTCACATCTGGAGACATTTTTTACTGTCATGCTATGGGCATCTAGTGGGTACAGGCCAGAGATGCTGCTAAACATCTTAGAATGCACAGGAGAGCTTCCCTCACCCCATGTCCAACAAAGAATCATCTGACCCAAATGTTGATAGTGCCAAGCCTGGAAAGCCTTGGTCTACACTTGTGGGCAGCACATCTGTTGTAATGTAAGTCTGTAAATTACACTCATTTACACATGTCTCTACCTCCCACTGGTCCTGGAGAAGAAAGGACAATGAGAATCCATATCCCATGCTCAGAACCTTGGAGAGATTAACTCCATATAATTGAGAGGTATGGATCAATGATTGTTTCTCTCCACCCAGGTAATTCAAGTCACCTTAGAAAGAATTAATGGTGGGGCAGGAAGTGAGGGGAATTCTTAGAGAAAATCACCTCAAAGGCACCAGAATTGAGGAAAAGAACTTCCTCACATTACCCATTCTCAGACTCCAGCCACCCATATTACAGATGAACCTCAAACTCTAGCAAGTGGTCAGTGTAACAGTCAGCAGCACATCCTGACCCATCTTAGACTGATCCCAACATGGTCTCCCTTTGTCGCCTAGCCTCAGACCCTCAGCTTCCTGACTTGATATGGACATCTGCCCTTGGCTCTACTGACTTACCCTAAATTTTACCTTGGACCTCAGCTGGAAAATTCTACCCCTTTCTCCTTTTGAGGTATATATTAATATTAATTACTTTTCTGACTCCTGCCTGCATAGCTGAACCCATACGCAGGCCCCTGGCTAGGAACAGCCTGATAAAGGGACAGGAAAGCCAAACATAGAAGGCCCCTGAGTTGTACCTCTCTGTATGTCTCAGTCAATCTTCTCAAACATCTCTCAAGGTCGGAACTACAATGACCATTTTATATAAGAAGCAGTTGAGGTTCAGAAATAAGTCATGGGTTCCTGAGATACTAGGAGTGCAATAAGCATTGAAGGGATGTGGATAAATTGTTAACTGAATGAGTCGGCTAATATGTGGCAGAAGCAGAATGAGAAGCAAGATCTGCCTCATGCCAAGCTCTGGCTTTCCTGCTCTATGCTGCCTCCTGCCTCCTCATCCCTTCTCTGTCTCCTGTACCAGGACTTAGGGTCCTGTCCCAGGAATATGACTTTATAACTCACATATTTTTAGCGGTGGTATCCCCAAGCCTTAGCTCTGTATCCAGGACTCTGAAGTTTTTCATATCCAATGCAATGAATTTGAGAAATTGCAAAATGGCAAAGATCTTTTGGGACATGATATGCCTATGATTCCTCACACCATATATATCTGGATCTCCATAGAGACCATCTCATTTTCAAAAAATTCTTTAAAATTCATTCATGCAACAACTATTCATGGAGAAGCATCATAGTGTATTTGGGAAGGTTTAGGACAGTAGTTAAGTGTAAAAGTTCTGGGGTCAAATTACTTGGAATCAAATCTCACTTTACCCACATATTCATTCTATGACTTGGAGCAATAATATTGACCTTTCTTGGGGACTTACCTATAAATAGAAATAATAATGGCACCTACCTTACAATTTTGCTGTGAAAATTAACTGAACAAATCATTATATTCTCTGCCAGATTGGGACTACTTAGTCACATGCTGGTCATTAACGTTGTCCCATAGGGAATGTATGCTCAATTTATTTAGTAACGCTCTTTTTTTTTTTCTTTTTTTTTCTTTTTTTTTTGAGACAGGATTTTGCTCTGTCACCCAGGCTGGAGGGTAGAGGCACAATCACAGCTCACTGCAGCCTTGATTTCCTGGGCTCACGACATCCTCACGCCTCAGCCTCACAAGTAGCTGGGACTATAGGTGTGCACCACCAGACCTGGTTTTTTTTTTTTTTTTTTTTTTTTTTTTTACTTTTATGTAGAGATGAGGTCTCACTATCTTGTCCAAGATGATCTAGAACTGAGTTCAAGATCCTCCTGCCTTGGCCTTCCAAAGTGCTGGGATTATGGGTATGAGTTACTGTGCCCAGCCAATAATATTCTTAAAATTAACAACAACAAAAAATAGCACTTACTGGGTCTTCACTCTGTTTTCAGACTTTCTCAACTCTTTGTTATCTAATGTAATTAGCATGTCACCCCTATGAGTTGCATACCATTAGTATACCTGTTGTACAAAAGAGTGCGAGGAAGAGTCTCAAAGAATATAATTTTCCCAAGATGGCATGGCTAGTAAGTAGTGCAGTAAGGATGTGAATTCAGACTGTCTGGCTGACAGTCTGTCTCTGCTAATCACTACCCTACACCATGTCAGGGACGGGCATGAGAAATGAAAGACAAGGCATGATTGAGCCACATACAAATCACTAAACAGGGTCAAAGAGTACCTTGAGTGAGAAAAGAAGCTTCCCAAAAGATGCAATGTTTGTTTGCAGCTTTACAAATGAGGATTAATCAGGAAGCACTTTGGTTGGAGCCCTCTTCACAAAAGTAGAAGAACATCAGAGGAACAGAGGCAGCTTCTTCTCACTAGCTGGAGTGTGGATTATGAAGACCAGCAAAAAGAAGAGGGGCCAGTATGGTATGCATGAGCTGGGTCACAAGAGATCTTAGACACTGCAAGCATCTGACGTTTTCCAGAATTCCCTAGCAGCAGGATGAAAGGACATTTGGGTCTTAGAGAGGTTTGTCCCAGCCACAGTGGGGCAAAGAAGTTATGGGGTAAGATTGAAAAAGTAGACCCAACAAAAGAAGTCCCTGTGATAAATCCTAAACCAAGACAGAAGCAAAGAAAATGGACAACTTGGGTGGACAGATAAGAGAGACATTTGGGGGGTGCAAACCTCTTCAAGTTTGAGTACAGAAAAGTTAAAAAATAAAATCTCTGTATAGGTGAAGGGTGAGTTTCCTAGCAAAGTTAGAGTCTCATAATAGCAGAGCTTCAGGACAAGTACCCAGCCACCAATGGGGCCTGGCCACCAGGGTCAGGACAAGGAGAGATGATGGCCATGGACAGCATTAGCCATTCCGCATGCATCCCACAAGCACTGACCCTACCTACACAGTTCTCAGGCTGGAGCTGTGGGCCCCAAGGGTAATAGCCCCAAGTCTTTACATTGACCTATGTAGCTGGCCAGGCATGGGCTGAATTGAATTAAATGAGCAATTTCTAATTCTTATTTTAGTGAACAAAAAAATCATATAATAAAATTAAGCATCATTCAAAATGGTGAATACTAGCGACTTCCCATGAAGTCATTTAACCTACTTGATTTAGGGAATCTGGAAACCTTTCACAAGACTAATATCAACATATGGGCAGTTTTCATTATCATTAATAAGAATCTGTTAGGCAAGTAGTGCTCAAAATGCTTTATGCTTCAAATATTGAAATAGACAGTATCCTCAGAAATGGCTTCCCAAGCTTCTACTCATACAGGCTGCATCAAGGTCACATTCAGGACTGTAAGAGGACATCCTCCCTATTACTACAAATAACAAAGGCTTTGCAGGTCACAGTATTGAGTATAGGGAACCTGCAGAGATTCAGCCAAACCATTTCCTGAGGGGAAAGTCACAGAATTTTTGTTGACCATGGGAGTAGTTGAGAATTGATATCCCAGATCAATTTGGCTAAACCAAATCCAGTAATTTTTGACAATAATTTGCTAAATATGATAGGACCCAGACCATGTTGTCTTACAATATGGCACCTTGGCAGGAGTTCGAGGCCAGCCTGGCCAACATGGTGAAACCCCGTCTCTACTAATAATGCAAAAATTAGCTGGGCATGGTGGAGCACACTTGTAGTCCCAGCTACTCGGGAGGTTGAGGCAGGAGAATTGCTTGAACCCAGGAGGCAGAGGTTGCAGTGAGCTATTTAATTTCTATTAAAAATAAATAGAGGCCGGGCGCGGTGGCTCAAGCCTGTAATCCCAGCACTTTGGGAGGCCGAGACGGGCGGATCACGAGGTCAGGAGATCGAGACCATCCTGGCTAACACGGTGAAACCCCGTCTCTACTAAAAATACAAAAAACTAGCCGGGCAAGGTGGCGGGTGCCTGTAGTCCCAGCTACTCCAGAGGCTGAGGCAGGAGAATAGCGTGAACCCGGGAGGCAGAGCTTGCAGTGAGCTGAGATCCGGCCACTGCACTCCAGCCTGGGCAATAGAGCAAGACTCCGTCTCAAAAAAAAAATAATAATAACTAATAAAAAATAAATAAAATAAAATAAAATAAATAGAAATTTATTTTTACTCAACTTCTGCAGAGAGGACCTTTGAAGTTAAAATTCAATAGAAGATAGTAGAAATTTAAAAATTTTTTTAAAAACACCTAAAACTAAATATCATATCTAAAATAGAAAAGCAAATTAAGATAATAATGATTTGGAAATATTAGTTTATTAATATCTCTATTAATAAATCACGCCACTGCACTCCAGCCTAAGTGATAGAGCGAGACTCCATCTCAGGGAAAAGAAAAAAAAAAAGTGTCTTGCATACTGAGTATTTTAAACTAAAGAAATCTGAAATACCTCAAAAGCAGGAATGTCTCTCTGACCTTCTCTTACCCTTCTCCCCTAAAGTATGCCATAAATTAATTATCTGGCCTTCTCCTAAACATAGGCCATAAGATCACAATTTCAGAGGGGTTCTCCCTATACCTGGGGGAAAAGAGCATCTGAAGACACAACAACACCAAGAAGAATCTGGACAAACAAGCCTTGCTGAGTGTCCCCTTGTTTATTACCATGAGATTACAGCCTTTCATCCTCCAATTACACTTCTTCTACATGTCTGTTCATTCTTCATCAAACCTATGCATAAAAATATACAGATTTCCCTGTTTCTTTGAGTCTTCATTTCTGAAGGCCTTTGTGTCACATCAAATTTATATTAAATAAATTTATATGCTTTTCTTTCATTATTCTTTCTTTTGTTACAGGAGTCTCAGCCACAAACCCAGCAATGGGCGAGATATTACTTTTCTCCTCTACGAATGAGACATTCCTTTGAAATGCTGTACATCACACTTATAAAATGTTTTATATGTGGATATTAACAGCTATTGGGAATTCTGCCATCTCACTGTGTTTCTTGGAACTCCTGAGCTCAAGTGATGTTCTCACCTCTCCCTCCCAGAGTACTAGAATTACAGGTGTGAGCTACTGTGCCTAGTCCCTTTTTTGTATTTCTTTAGGTATATTTTTTCTATCTGGCCTATTTTAAGCATTTCAAACAAAGACAATTTTAATATAGTATTCAAAAATGTAGATGCTTAGAGGAAGTAAAATAAATGTACAGGGAGTGGCTATGTCTTCCTTATGAGTAGAACAACCACTTCAGAGCAATCTTTGTCTTGTCTTTATGTTGAGTTGTAGGAGAATAAATAATCAGGAAGCAAAAAGTAGAGAAGTGGACTGGATGGCTGTGTCCTTCCTAGGGGAGGCAGCAAATCGGCATTTGCTCAGATCCTTATATAACACAAAAAGATGAATTCCTGAAGCCTGTGAAATTAAATATTTTCAAAAATAAAGCAACGGATCTCTAAAATAAATAGAAATTTATTTTTACTCAACTTCTGCAGAGAGGACCTTTGAAGTTAAAATTCAATAGAAGATAGCAGAAATTTAAAATTTTTTTAAAAAAACCTAAAACTAAATATCATATCTAAAATAAAAAAGTAAATTAAGAGAATAATGATTTGGAAATATTAGTTTATTAATATCTCTATCATATACAAATCTCAAGGTTGATATTTACAAGATGACTAGTAACATCAGTACTGAGCATAACATCAAGTGAAGACAGGGGCTCAAACATTTTCCTGAAGGTATTAACTACATAATTGCATTCTTGGCAAATGAGTCATTAGACAAATTGCTACAAATAAGCAAAAACCTAGATACTTATGTTTTAGGCAGTCTAGAGAGCAGGATAACTTAATTAACATAATTGCTGAAAACTATTAAAATTCTTGATTGATTATAGCAAAAATTCTTTCTAAATTGATCAATGATAGTGATTGAAAAAAACAAAATGGAACAAGCACAAAACCCCAAGATTGACAGAAGAAGTAGCAAATCCTGTTTGGAGCAAAGAAAATTCAAAACAGATGTCAAGGAATTCCTGTAGATCAAGTTTCAACCAATGAGATCTCTTGGTTAAAGGGCAAAAGAAAACATATATGGTGACAACAAGGTACTGTGCGTTAAGGGCAGGAAAATCAACATGGCCAAATGTCAAATATTGGAATTATTCTTTAGGAGTATAAGCTTAAAGAAACCAATTGAAATTATGTTTATTTAAAAAAAACACATAGAAAATAACCAGCTAGACTTTTTAAATCATCAAACTAAAGTTCTGGAAATGGAACACAGTGAGTAATTAAAATTAGAAAATGCAATATCTAAGCTGAACAGCTAATTTAACAAAGCTGAATAAAGAATTAAATAATCAAAGGATAGGATCAAATGAAACCATAAAAAATGAAGAACAGTAACAAAGACAGAAAATTGGGGAGAAATTTTAATAAACATGCAAGATAAAAACATCTAACATAAGATCCGTTGTAGTTTCAGAGGAAATGAGATAAACTGAAAAGAATCTATTAGAAAGAACTGCTACAATAGTCAAGAGAGTGTGATATTGACATGAAAACAGGCAAAATAAAGTTCAGAAATAGACCCACACAAATACGGACAACTGATTTTGGACGAAGATCCAAAAGCATCTTTCAGTGGATTTTCAAAAATTGCTGATAAAACAATCAGATAACCATACACGAATGTAACAACAAAAACTAAAAAAAAAAAAAAAAAAAAAAAGGAAAAATTGTAGTTCATACCTACCATCATACACAATAATCAAATAGGCTATAGGCCTACATTGAAAACATACAACTATAAAGCCTCTAGAAAGAAAACATCAAAACAAATTTTAGTGATCTTGAGTTAGGCAAAAGTATTTTAGTTACAACATTGTCATGAGTTGAATTGTGTCTCCACACACACACACACACACAAAAGTTGATATCCTAACCCCTAGTACATCAGAATTTGATATTACTTGAAAATAAGCTCTTCACATAGGTAATCAAGTTAAAATAAGTTCATTACAGAGAACTTAATGCAATATGATTAGTGTCTTTGTACGAAAGGGAGATGTGGATATGACAGAAATGCACAGACAGAAGACAATGAAGAGAGACATAGGGAGAATGCCATGTGACAGCCAGGGATGAGAGTGATGCATCCAATAGTCAGGGATGCCAAAGATGGCCAGCAAACTACCAGAAGCTAGGAGAGAGGCATGAAACAGATTTTCCCTCACAGCACTCCAAAGGAACCGGCCCTGTCGACACTTTGATTTCAGACTTCCAGCCTCCATAACTGTGGAACAATACATTTTGGTTATTTTAAGCCACTCACCTAATTTGTGACACTTTGTTACAGCAGCCCTAGGAAACTAATATTTAATACAAACATCATAAACATGATCTATACATTATAAAAGAAAGAAAAAGAAACGCTGGACCTCATCAAAGTTAAGAACCTGTGCTCAGCCGGACGCGGCGGCTAAGCCTGTAACCCCAGCACTTTGGGAGGCCAAGGTGGACAGATCACGAGGTCAAGAGATCGGGACCATTCTGACCAACGTGGTGAAACCCTGTCTCTACTAAAAATACAAAAGTTAGCCAGGCGTTATGGTGGGTGCCTGCAATCCCAGCTACTCGGAAGGCTGAGGCAGGAGAATCACTTGAACTCGGGAGGTGGAGGTTGCAGTGAGCCAAGAAATGAGAACATATAAACATACAAGAACTTGTATCTGAATGCTCATGCAACTTTATTTGAAATAGCCCAAAACTGAAAACAATCTAAATGTGAAAAACTGCTCAGTGCAAAACGAAATTGTTATGTATAACTATACAAAGACATGCTACTCAGCAATAAAAAGGAATGGACTGTTTTCATATACAACAACAGTTTTTAAATAATTAAGCAGAGTGAAAGAAGAAACCTGGCGAAAATTATATACTGCATGCTTTCCTTTTTTAAATAGGTCTCCACAATGTACATGAATCTGTAATTCATCAGTGGTTGCCTAGGGATGGGGAGGTAGGGTGAGAGGACCATCAAGACTAGATTACCAAGGAGCAGGAGAACATTTGGGAGGGTGGAGTAATGGATATGTTTATTATCTTGAGAGTGGTGGTGGCTTTAAGAATGTATGTATCTGTGAAACTCATCAAATTATACACAGTTTATGTCAATTATACAAAATATAATGAATCATTATTAAATTGGATTTAACCCCCAATAGAGCAAATGTTAAAAATTTGTGGAATAGCAAGTATATTTACATACTTGTGGAATGTTGTTTAGAAAATAATTTTACCTCAACTAACGGCAGTGGAAATAAGATTGTTTTCTGACCTATGCATTTGGAAATAATGGTACCCTCTGATGCAGCAATTTGTTCTACCTCCTCCCCACATAAGTATAGATCTGATTATCACTAATATTCATAGTATAAATCTTTCTTTTAGTAAAACTATAATATCAATCAATAGAATTAATTGCCAGATCCCAGCATATTTATAAAACAGAATAATGTTCAGCAGTGAATTTGAATGAACTACACTTACATAGTGAACCTCATATTTCACATATTTTATTAATATTTGTTTGTATCAACACAATATCAAATAAGTAAAAGCTACATAAAATAAAACAATATTAAATAATATAATAAATATTAAATAAAAATTGCAACAATAATCATAGAAAGACTGAAAAGTAATATATGTTAATATTATGATTTTTTCATGATAGCTAAGGAAGTTTTTTCTTACTCCTATCATACTTCCAAATTTTATTTAATGAGTGTATACTATTTCGACAGTGAAAACAATAACCTACAAATTTAAGTGTTAAGCTAAATCATTATAGGGTGTAACTACAGCTATTTTTAAGTATCACTTTGTGACATAGATTACTGATTAAAATATAGCAACTAAAGGCATTTCATTCATAATATCAAAGTATAATGCTTCACTAAAATAGCAAGTTGGATATCAGCTGATTTGCTTTATAAAGTCCACATAGTGCACAAAGTCTCCTAAAATAGCCCCCAAAGAGCAAAATGTAGGCCAGAACACCAAAAGGAATTCATTTGATGAATTGTATATGACATAATGTAAAATTCATAAATGGAAGTTTTCTGAATCTAAAAATAGTTGAAATCCTCAAAATTAGGCAAAATGGACCAAGATATTTCTAAAAGGATATAAGCACTTGTCCTAACAGGTGTAATATTGTACATATTTTGTAAAATGCATTGAATTGTGTAAATATGAATTTTAGATGAATGCCAGTGGGAAACTTTTCATTAACCAAATTAGTTTTACTCAGATAGGCTGTAGGCAAAATTTTCCACTCCCAGAAGAGTATCCATCATGGTGACAATGTCAGTGAGTTAAGAGGACCCACTGCCAGCACACAGGCACTCGGCAGAAACCAAGAATTGCCTTGGTCAAAAAGGAAGAGGCACTGGGCAAACACAGTGCCAAAACCCTGGCAGGGAAACTTGCAAGAAGAAGAAATACTCCTAGAAAATTACAACCAATAGATTCTTACTTAGAGTTAATATGAGCCAGAATCCATGTCAAATGCATAGGATAAAAGATCAATATTTTATGATCCCACAGCTAAGAGAAAGAGACAGAAATAAATATCATTGTACTGTTACAAGTTCAGTAGGCAGGTCTGTACAAAGAACAGACGGATCTCAGAATCGGGCTGGTAGTTTCTGCCTTGGGCTTTGGGACTGGGGAGGAGGGACTGCCTGGGAAAAGGAATATTTGTTCTGGACCTTAAACCTGAGTAGGACTTGTCAAACAGAGAAAATGGGAGAAATAATTGCAAATCGAAATGAAAAGTATGACTTCTTTGCAAAATTATGAATTGTTTTCAGTACCAGATATTTGGATACTTAGGTGAAAAGTGATAGATGTTAGTTCAAAGTAGTAAGGGATAGTTTTTGGAGATAGAAGAATATAGGCTGTCATTTCCTCCTTTAGGCATTGGAGATCCCATGAAAGTACTGGTGTTGTTGCTATTGTTTTATTTGTTGTC
This sequence comes from Rhinopithecus roxellana, assembly GCF_007565055.1. Taxonomy (NCBI): domain Eukaryota; kingdom Metazoa; phylum Chordata; class Mammalia; order Primates; family Cercopithecidae; genus Rhinopithecus; species Rhinopithecus roxellana. The sequence goes on from NC_044559.1 coordinate 6,834,474, forward strand.
TATTTTATTTTATTTTATTGTTTTTTATTTTGAGACGGGGTCTCTCTCTTGTTGCCCAGGCTGGAGTGCAATGATGCGATCTTGGCTCACTGCAACCTCTGCCTCCCAGGTTTAAGCAGTTCTTCTGCCTCAGCCTCACAGTTAGCTGAGATTACAGGTGCCTGCCACCACGCCCAGCTAATTTCTGTAATTTTAGTAGCAACAGAGTTTCAACATGTTGGCCAGGCTGCTCTCAAACTCCTGAGCTCAGGTGATCTGCCCGTCTCAGCCTCCTAAAGCGCTGGGATTATAGGCGTGAGCCACTGTGCCCGGCCTATTTGTTTACTTTTTAAAAACAGGAATGAAACATGATTGTTATTTTTAAAGAAACAGATTTAGAGAAATGAGTAAAATCGGAGAAAGAAAATTATTGTAATAATCAGTGAGAGATGATAATGGATTGAACTGAAGGTTTGACATTAAGGAAGGATTATAAAAGGATTTAAGAACTATTTTGAAAGATGAATAGTCAGAGCTTGGTTCAAAATTGTGGAAGGTGAGAGAGAGGGAGAAATAGATAAGAACTCTGAGAATTCAAATTATGACAACCCAGAAGATGGCAGTATCATTAACCCAGTTGTGAAATGCAGGAAAAAGAGCTGGTTTTAGGACATAGATAATGAGTTTAGTTTTGAACATGCTGATTTGTATCTTCTTCCATCATATGCAGGAATGTGGAAAGTGGAAATATATTTTGGAACTAAAATGAGAGTTTTGAGTTACTGAAATAGACTTAAGACTGTAAAAATGGTAGTTACAGCTCTTAGAAAGGGTGAAAGACTAATAATCAGAAGAGAATACAGGTATTGGGTACTCACTGTGTGATCAGGTAGTGCCTGAAGACTTTGTGTATATATTCATTTATTTAATTCTTACAATAACGCTGTAAGTTAGCCACTAGAGTTATTTCTCCCATACACAGGGAAATTGACTCACAAAGAGCCTAAAAACTTGTCCAAGAGTACAAGTGACCGAGCTGGGATTCACACCCAAGTAGCTAGTGCCAGGGCAAAGATGCTTAACCAGCACTTTGTGCTGACCCTGGGCCACCTGACAAGAAGGAAATTGGAGAACGTTGACCTTTGGCAATGGAGGTGGGGAAAGTGGTGCAAAAGGAGACCAACGGAGGCCACAGAGGAACACCTTGGAGAGTGTAATGTTAAGAAAAGCAAAGGATGAGCGTTTCAAGGAGGGGCAGCCCACCTCGTCAAACAGTGCAGAGAAATCTCAAATGCCTGTGTGTGTATGGGGCCAGAAGCCATAGAGCAGCTTTCTGTGAGGTTGTGGGAAAGGTGGCTAGACTCTGATGGGCTATGGAGTGGCATGGGAGTGATGGTACAAAAGCCATCAGGCAAGGAGAGGAAGAAGCCACTAGCTTGATCGGTAACAGGATGGAAGAGAGATTTATCGCATTTCCAATAGCGGGGTTGTCCCAGATGTCTGTCTAGGCTCAGTTGGAAAAGCCAAAGTCTGCCAAGAGGATCATACCCTTACCCCCAGGCTTGTCTGAATGCGTTTTAGGCAAACTCAATGGGTCAAAAGAAAAGGACTAGTGCTTAGGACCAAAGTACAGGAATAGGAACTCCAAAACATTGAAAGAAGTCTGAAGGCTTCATCTAAGACAGTCCTCTCCAGAGTGAAGATTGGGACTGTCATAGGCAGAAGGAGACCTGGGCATCAGCATCTAGAATGAGCAAAGGACCCCAGAGACTTTGAAGCAATGTTCACCTACATGCCGGTTTGAGAACACAACCTGCGAGGCAGAGGAATGGGTTGGGGCCCAGGAAGTTGAGGGATATGCTAATATATTCCAGGACAGAATGCTTTACTTAAGATAAATCATATGTCCTTCAAAGCCTCACATTATCCTGCGCTTTGGATGTTTTGGTATTTCTGCCTCCCTCTCTGAATTCACATGTTAAAAAATCTGTGTGTGCTATACCATGAGCACGCTAGAGGGGATGCGTTCTCTGAGCCCAGTGTGGCGGGAGCAGCTTCCAATCCAAGTTAGACAGACAAGTGCACAACTCATTATTTCTAAATATAAATGCTTGGGAGGTCCAATATGGCCAGAGGCTGGCAGTGAAATTTCTCTTTCAGTGAACTTGGGTCTTAAACGTAATTGATGGAATGGTTCTTTTCTTTTTTCTTTGTACTTCCTCCTAGAAAATGACAGCCAAAGGCCGGGCGCGGTGGCTCAAGCCTGTAATCCCAGCACTTTGGGAGGCCGAGACAGGCGGATCACGAGGTCAGGAGATAGAGACCAGCCTGGCTAACACGGTGAAACCCCGTATCTACTAAAAAAATACAAAAAACTAACCGGGCGAGGTGGCGGGCGCCTGTAGTCCCAGCTACTCGGGAGGCTGAGACAGGAGAATGGCGTAGACCCGGGAGGCGGAGCTTGCAGTGAGCTGAGATCCGGCTACTGCACTCCAGCCTGGGCAACAGAGCAAGACTCCGTCTCAAAAAAAAAAAAAAAAAAAGAAAGAAAGAAAATGACAGCCAAAATCTCCACTTGGCATTACAGGGGCAAGGAAGACATGGGCCTCTAATACTGGGAAGGAAGGGACTCCTCTGCCCAGCCCTTTGAATGAACATATTCAGCTCTTACAAACCCATACAACCACAAATCAGTCAGGTACATGGGATCATAGAAAATGTAATTCTGTGACCACCTTTTATTTCCCTACCCTAATATTTTTCCCCTTACTATTGACATACTTGGTTCACTAAGACCCACTTTTCTCTCTACCAGGCTTCCAATATTTTTCCGAAAACCCCACTTTCATGTCATCTCCACCCTCTTGCCTTATGGCCATGTTTAGAAGTGCAGAATTAAACTCCATGACCTTGAAACAACATACATTTAGTGTTTGCTCTCTAGACCTTCCTTGAATGATAACTGGAGATAAAAGATATTCCATTTTCCCTTCTGACTGTGGAGTCCTGCTGGTCATGCTCACCCTTTGCCTGACTTCCCTCAAAGGAGAAGGTGGACACACACAAAAATAAGTGGCAGAAGCTTGGGGATGGGATTTGTGTCCCTCTCTGTCAGCTGTCTTAAATGAATCTCTTTTCTGTTCCCCGGAAGAACCATGGGGAAGCCTTCTGCTGTCATTCATCAACTTTGGTTTGGAAAGAACAGAACCATTTTGCATAATACATGGGTCCCCCCTAAATTATAAATATGCTGTGACTGCATATTTTCCCACTGCTTTCTTCTATACCTCGATATCATCTTAAAAACTATATTTCCAGAATCAGGAAGATAAAAGGTAAATTGAATGTGGCAAGATCAGAAGTCAGAGCCAGGAACTAACCATGTGTCTTGGCCAGCTTCCAGGAGGTATGACAGTACTTTATCCAAGTAAATTCTCCCACAACTCATATGGGTCCATCTTCTGCTTCACTTCCTTCCTAAATGGTTTCCAATAAGTACTGTGCTTTCCTGATAGCTGGAATAATCTCAGCTTTTCCCCATGTGTGCACATCCCTGTGTTCCAGACCCCTGCCCAGTCTGAACCCTGAGCCATACCTTTTCCTGTTGAAGTGTTCCAAAAGGATTCTTATTTGACTTCAGTGGCTTGCTCTCTGAGAGCCAACTTTTAAAATTGCTGTTTGACTGGCTTGATTGTTTGTTTTAAGTAAAATATTTCATAATATCAGATTATACCTGGACCCAAATAAAGAGGAAGCAAACATTTTTTAATACATTTTCCTTTCAGTCATTCCAAAGATGTTTAGGTCAAAATGAACCAGAGCAGGAATAGATGTAGAAAAAAAAAAAAATGTAGGGCTCATAATAATTTATATTTTCTACCTAAAAATACAACTTTAGTTCTGACCTCCTTCAGCCTTCAGTTTTCCCAAAGGTCCTGACATCTACTCCTACTCAATGCATTCATGCTGAGCAAGCCTCTGGTCACGGGTTTTCTCACCTAACATGTTGTATAGTTCCTGTCCTTGTTGAGAAGTCAAGCTATAATTCTGAGGTTTATGATTTTCCCTTTTTTGGGTCACAAACAGATCTAGTCTCAAAATGTGGCCAAAGGGTAGCAAGATAGGAAGGGTCATCCCTGAGAAACCAGGTGGTAAAGTAGGATAAGGATGCACTGTTCTTAATCTAAGAGTGTTAAAGGTGGTATTGAGACACATTGTACATCCTGCTTGATCCTGTTGCCTTGAAAAACTTAACATTGCCTGGACTCCTGCAGTATCCTAACATCTTTCTCTTTGCAACAGCATGGTGCTTTCAGGCCCATGGATGCACTCAGCAATGGAAAAGATTATTCCAGCCAAGGAGACTGAGGCTTACAGAGACTAAAAATGTGACTTAGAAAGCTAGTCTCCATTAGCTCCACGGGAGAGAGTCCTGTCCTGTTCCGTCATGGGCTCATGTCCCCTGCAGGGATTATTAGATTTATGAACTTCCTAGGCATTTATTGGCTGTAATTTGCAATTTAGTAAAAATTTAGTAAAATTTTTAAATTTAAATTTTTAAATTTAAAATTTTTAAATTTAAATTGCAATTTAGTAAAAAAAGTGCAAATTTTGTAATTTGCACTTTGCAATTTAATGGTAAATTCCAGGGCACAAGGAATTGTTTTCTTTGTCTTATGTTCTATAGCATTTTTCATGCATTGTGTGCATAACAACTTGGTTCTTGAATTCAATTGAATTGAACCTAACACTATCTTTATATTCTTCTTGGTACAATATTCTTATGAATTAGGGTTCAGTTTTTCCAATGCAGAAAAATATTTTTTTATTTCATCCTGTGCATTTTTTGAAACAATATATTAAGTGTGTAAGAGTTTCTGGATGAATTGAAGTAAGTAGAATTTCTATAAAGATATTTAACCTCCTCTGCAATCAATTTTTGTTTGTTTAATAGGAAAAAAATACTGCCTGAAGTCCCCACAATTTTCAATTCTCTAGTCCACTGAGAATACCCCACCCTCATCCCTGGAGGTTGAGTGTACTAGCTATTATGCGAGAAAATGAATCAGAACCTTTTTCCTTTTAGCAAGCCCCCTGCTGAAAAGGTGTACATCCTTAGAAATGTATTTGTGCTTTGCCTGCTCTCACACGGTGACCATGTAGGTCAGGTGTTTCACAAATTATCTTGTAGAGAGAGATAATGCAGGAGATTCAGTGTCTAGCCCAATGTTTGACAAGTTACAGCTGTTACATTTCAGCTATTAGGTAAAAGTCATAACTGTGTTTGTATCAGCACCAAGATGAGTCTTGTCTCTGGACAGGAGATGATAAGTCAGGCTTTTCCCGGGAATGTTAAGAAGGGGCTAAGGTTACCTTCAAAAGTTGAGTTATTTCATTGAAGAAAATATCATTTGACCTTTGTTTGTGTTACAATCTTCCTCACTGGCTGGGATGGTTAAGAACAACAGAATTGTCATATTTAAGCTTTGATGGTTATATTTTGTTCAGGATAAATCGACTTTTGAAAAATGTTCCTTCTCTAGAAGGAGGATGTCTCACCTGAATGAGCCAACGTACAAATAATTGGAGGACACCATCTATGATGAGTCAAATGCAAAAGAGATATCATCAAATATCTGACTTACCATTCAAATCATTACCAACAGAACAAAGCTGAAATATACAAGCAATTGTGTATTTTATCACTGAAGACTTTCCTTGGACAATTATCATTCCTAGTCAATAGGCTATAAAGAAGGAGTTGCGCTCATGTGGGTAAGAGTTCCACTGATGATCTGGGAGGCATGTACCAGAAAGATGAAGTTTTACCAAGGAGGAAGTGTCTTTGCCTATGGATAGAACAAGACATACTCTTGAAGCTCAGGTAGACAAGGAGGCAATGTTAGCTAGTAAGTCAATGCTGAAAAGGTTGCAGTCAGGCAGGAGTTTTGCATTCACAGTCTCTATATCATTGTGCATCTATTCAGTCTTTAGCACATGTTTATTGAGTGTCCACTCTGGGCTGGAATCTGTGCAAATTGACAGAAAAGCCATTGTATGCAAAACAGACATGGTTTCTATCTTAGAAACATTTTGCAAAACATAAAACAGTCATAAATTCCTTACTGATAATATACAAAACATTTTTGCAAATGAAAATACCAGTGCCAACTTAATAAGAAAAAAGGGTCAAAAATTTTATTAAAACTTTTACAAAAAGATGTGCCAATAATTAGTAAGTTGTGAGAAACTAGTACACTTTATTCATAAACATTAATTTATATAATTAGATATGGATTGCCATGTATTAGATTAGTAAAACTATGAAAGATTTATGCCTACTGTTTATAAGTATAGTGAAGGTGTTTCACTTACTGTTGGGCGAGAATTTAAACTGATACAAAATTTCTAGGTATTGTAACTATGCTATATCTGTCAGAATTAAAAATGTCTTCACCTGTGACTTCGCAAATCCAAATTTTGGGAATCTATCCTAAGAAACTAGAGCACAAGTTGTAATGCTGGATGCATATTATAGCACTGTTTATAATAACAGCAAAAAAAGAGTAATGAACTAACTGTACCTGAATAAGAAATGAGTTAAAAATATCAAAGTATATTCCCATGGTAAAATGCTATATAGCTGCTTAACATAATCAGATTAGTTTCAGGGCAAAGCATATAAACAATCCTCAATAAAACAGACCAAAGTGACCGGCAGAATTCCTTATTGAATATCTAGGTCTTTACCTCTGTGTTCCTAATGCTTTACTCTAGGGTCTTCTTGTATTTGGTTACATCTTTGGTCAGAGATATGCCTTGAAACCCCTGAGTAAGCTCCTCCCTGCTTCCTGGTTAATGCTTTTTACCACCATCTCTACTTCCCATCAACATTAACTCCCAGACAAGGAAATAGCCTTGTTGCCTGTTCCTGGAAAACCCTGGCCCTCTCACGCCCTGGCTACTATCCCATCTCAGTCCGTGTGAGAGCAAGAGAGAAAGTCAGGACACTTTCTGGTGCGTGGTTATAATAGGAATGGGAAACCCAGGATTCAGCACAGTTTGTTGCTTACCTCGAATAATGAGATCTTTCAGATCATGTATCGACACATTTTTAAGGTTTTAACATTTTTATGCTTGTTTCTCAAACTACTGCAGGGGCAGAAGAGGAATAAATGTGGAAATAAGTGGGTTATGAGCTAAAGGGGCTGAGTGGCTTCAAGATATCCGTTATCGAGTTTGGGAGGTGGCCCAAATCTAAGCATCCCAAGAGTTGTGGCAAACTCAAATTCAGCTTAGGCATTAGATTATCTGTGAGCATCTAATATGGTGGTTGAAGCACAAAAAGAGAGCACGGAGTGTTCCTTCAAGCAGACAGAACTCTAGTGATGCTGTAGATACTCTCTACTCTCAACTATTCAACATGTGTAACGATGGTGAGGATCTCCTCTGAGAGTACAGTAGTGAGTACAGTGAACACAATGCCTATCTTCACAGAGCTTGCTGTCTCATAAGGATGAGCACAATTATGTTTTGGAATAGAATGTTGGAAAGGGTCAGGGCACATAGGAACAGAACACACACACACACCCTTACATATATGCCATAACTTCCTTTTTCTTTTGATTAGTTATTTTGGAACATCTTGCATTGTTTCCTAGAACATGAGTCTCTGTAACCATGGAAATGGCTGTCATTTTCAGTCCAAGGGGATATAGGAGAGTGTGTTTAAAGGGATACTAAATAAGCCTTGATTGCTAGGGATGGCTCTTCAGATTTTCATGGGGGACTAAGGTAGCAATGGGGATCATCAACTGCAGACCCTACCCCTTGCTTCCTTAATTTCAGTTGAAAGCTGGCTCCACCCCTGCCATGCCCTCCTGCTTAATAACAGGAGGGGAGGTAGCCATTCCTCCCTACAACCACCCTAGAACAGACCACACACAGCACAGGTGGGAGAAGCCAGATGCCATTTTGACTTTTGCAGCCCCCTCATCCCACAAAAGCCTTCGTGCTGACTCACACACGCAGAACTGCAGAAGCCACCCAGGGCTATAGCTGTGACTCCTCCGGGGCCTCTGATTCTCTTTCCTGGCTGTTTCCTGGGCATCAGGTACTGGGTCCAGCAAGCCAGTCACAAAACAGGAGCCAAAAAAATGATTTTGGGAAGAACTAGCTGGACTGGAGTTGAAACCTCTTGACCTGATGTTAACCTTGTTTTTATCTCTCTTGTACTATGTATTTTCTGGTAAATCTGATAAATCTCCTCTTAAGTGACAGGCAGTTGGGATTGTTATTTTTGCTTTTGGCAAATCCTCAGAGGGGAAAGTCAGTCCACCCACATGCCCCAAAAGGGAGGAGAAATGGGTCAAATCTGAAGCAGAGTCTAATTTCTTAGCAGTGGTCAGGGATGAGGAGGATGGGCCATACTTGTGGCTAGAGATCCTTCAATGGGCCTGGGCAGACACGGGCACCTAGAGAGGGGTATGTTGAGAACCTTCAATGGGGGATCCCCGTGGGGACTTTTGACCCAAGAGGGGAGTTGGTTGCACGTGTGAATCCAAGAAGGAGTCCTGTTATATCACATGTAGGACAAATAGGCACCCGGGTCTGGATAACTGTGCATTGCTCCCCCATTTTCCTTTCCTTTTAAGATTTCTGTGTTTGCCTGGCCACATTTCTGGCCTTTGCTTTATTAAGCTTGGTAATAATAGTGAAGAAAAGTGTAGGACCGCCTAGAAAAGCCAAGTCAGTCTACATTAGAAAGGGCAGAAAGCTGTGCATGATAGGAGAAAAAATAAAATAGATGATAGACTCAAAAGAGGAGGAAAAGATGCAGAGAAAGAGCCAGCCTAGGGCATGTTTACCAAGAGCTGATGGGAGTTTGTAGATGTGAGAGGAGAGATTGAGCTGCAGTTTCAGTGCCTTAAGTGAAAGGGTAGGACAGAGACTCAGTAAAGGGATTTCAGGATTTTGGCATTGGGAAAGTGAGTAATCCCCCTTTAGTACTTCTTAACAAGCCCTTCATAATAAATAATTTTATTCCTTTTCAGTGCTCTTTGGATGTCACACCAGTTTACATCTGAATGCAACTCCCTGTATTTGGGCCAGTTTTATATGGATTACATGCGATTAAGCAAACATTGCTCAGTGGATTAGCAAGTGCCTGAGACCCAGCTGTCCAAAAGTGACTTCAAACTCCACAGGATGAAGGGTCTAAGCCAGCTAACAGCCTGTAATTCAGAGTCAGTAGAGCCTTGGGTATGCTCATTCTGCAAGTTGAGAATCCTCAGTGACTGTAGCAGAGAGGATTCAGAAAGACAGCGATCTTATGGCACTTTTCCCCTTAGAAATCCTCTGCAGCTTTTCTCTGTCACCTTGGGCTAAATGCAGTGGCTGCGCTCCATTTTCTCTGGCCACACGGGGCACCATTCATTCCCTCTTCCTTGCAGCACTCCCTGTCTGTTCCACCACACTGCTCACTTAGTTTCACTCGCTGGGCACTCCCTCCCAGTTTCTTTCACTAGTTTCTCCTCCAAGGTTCTGACCTCAGAATATTTCTTTGCCCACATCATACCTGAATCAGCTCATGTTGCCTCATGGCTTTAAATACAAAATAGCTGTGGCTCTCAAATTTAAATCTCTGCCCTAAACATCTTTCTCATCTACAAAATCACATCTATAACTGCCTATTTGATATCTCTACTTGACTGTCTAACAGGCTCAAACTTCACATTGACCAGGGCTGAATTCCTGGCTGCCCTACACCTCTCACCCCAAAACCTTTCTTCTTGCAGCTCACCATCTCTATCAATGCAACTCATCTGTTCTAGTTGCTCAAAACAAAGTATTTAAGGCTTTTTCAAACTCTTTTTCCTCATACTTCTCACATCCAGCCCATCAGCCAATCTATTGTCTATTTTCAAAATATACTCAGAATCTGACCACTTCTCACACTACCTGCCACCATCACCATCATGATCCAAATCACCACCAGTTCTAGCCCAAATTACCACAAAAGCCTCCATTTCATGCTCTTGCCTCCATCTCTGTCCACAGCAGCCAGAGTGACCTTTTAAAATGTCACTTGGATCATGCCATCTTTCCACATACTGTCAAACCACAACTTCTCAGACAAAAAGAAAGCATCATGTACACACATTTACGTGTCCTGGAACTTGCTTTCTCTCTTACTTTGTTGTACTATTTTCCATAGAATTAATTACAAATATACCACACATTTACATGTTTCTTTGTCTTCTGACCCTCCTGCTAGAATATAAGCTTTCTAAGAGCAGGAATTTGTTCTAGTTTCTTATCTCTTATGCCTACCTGTTTTTTGAATATGGTAAGTATTCAGTTAATGTTAGATTAATAAATAGACAGTCTTCTGAGCTTTATACTTCCTTTTCCCAAGGCAGTGTATACCCTGCAGGGAATATGGGTGTAAATTAGTGTATTATCTTTCCCAAGTATTAGCTATTCTTTCATGCAAGAGTATCATATTTCTCCTTCCCAATGATTCAGATTTGGCCTGGTGATTTGCTTTGGTTAATAAAATATGAGTTCTTGGGAGGCCGAGGTGGGTGGACCACGAGGTCAAGACATTGAGACCATCCTGGCTAACACGGTGAAACCCCATCTCTACTAAAAATACAAAAGTTAGCCGGGCATGGTGGCAGGAGCCTGTAGTCCCAGCTACTAGGGAGGCTGAGGCAGGAGGATGGTATGAAAACAGGAGGTGGATCTTGCAATGAGCCGAGATCGTGCCACTGCACTCTAGCCTGGGCAACTGAGCAAGACTCTGTCTCAAAAAAAAAGAAAAAAGAAATAAATAAAAATAAAAATAAAATAAAATATGAGTTTAAGTAACTTAAACTAATTCATACACTAAAATTTGAGAAGCTCTTTTCCAAATTAGACTGTTCTTTCATCTTCGGTCCTGGAGTGAGAAACACGGGACCATTATGTCCCAACAGGGATGTAAACACGCTCCATTTATTAAATACATGGTATATGAGTGGGAAAGAAACGTTTTTGTGTTGTAAACCACTGAGATACGGGGATCACATGTTTTTCAGCATAATGTAATCTCCATTTGGCCAATATGTTAGGGGAGGAGGGTAAACAAATCCCATGATGTTTCTGTGACCTTGTGTTCCTCCCTTGGTGAGTGTACGTTCCCTGGAAGGAGTATACTTGTCCTAGTCAAGGATTCTCAGGGATTCTCCCTTTGGTCTGAAGCAGATGGGTAGAGGGACCACTCTAGGATTTAGCAATCCAATTCAGGATTATTTAACAAGCCTAAAACCTTAAAATATCCTTAGTAAGGAGGCCTAGGTGACAGGGACAGGTATAATGTGAACTGATTTCTTTTTCATGATGTGAGTTAGGGTTAGAGATGCTGATACACACTCAAAATGCGTTGGTAATAATTTCCATGCCTGTCACTAGCCCTTGCTCATTCTGAAGAAGACTGAGGCAAGGAGGGAGCCAGCTAAGGGGCTCAGTGCCCTCAGACGGGGCCCAGGTGCTCTATCAGGGTTCTAAAGTGGAAAAGGATATGTTTCCAACAACTTTTGAGCTTCACAAGAGAGGAGTAATAACTAGAGTTTATGCCAGGAGGTGATGCTGGCCATGGACCCATTATGTCTGTTGTTTCATGACGAAAAGATATATCCAGCAAATGCTGAACCAAGCACAGTATCCCACAAGCAGTGCTAACAATCATGGGCTCAGGTGCATGCTTGTGTGTGTGCATGTGCGTGCATGCATGTGTGTGTGGTGTGTGTGTGTCCCTCTCTCCTGGGCCTCCTTACTAAGTAAGGATATTTTAAAGATTTAGGCTTGAGATTTTCCCAGCACCAATTCACAGCTCTTCGGTGTTCAGGGGTCTCTGTACTAGAAATGTGCCCATCCACACCCCCAGCCTCTTTTAGACCACAGAGGATGGAGCAGCAGGGAGGGGCTGGAATGGGCTGCCCACACTCTGACTAGGCTCTTCCCTGAGGTCTGGCCACCCTCAGACAAAGGCTGGGGTAACATTTTGCATTCTGTTTTCTTCATAACAATGCTTCCCCTCTTCTTCCAACAAAGGAATTTTCCATTGAGTGAAATAAAGTACATTTTGTGAATTAATGAGACAAGGAGAAAGGATTTGAGCTTCCTGTGGAGGCTCTGAGAAAGGCTGAGCTGCCCATGAAATATTTAGAGGCATTTTCTCAAAGTAGTGGGCCGAGATGAAAAGGTAAAATCAAGAGCTGTTTTCCAGAGCCTATAGAGATTGAAACCCACAGCTGGGGCTCTAGCATGATGTCTAACCTTTGCTTCCTGTGCTGCTGTCCCTGCATGGAGCTTCTGCTTGGTCCTCTTCAAGCTGGGAAAGCTGTCTTTAAAGTTGGATGATCTGGCCATTGCAATTGTAGCCCTGGCCACTGGACATGGGGGATTTAATCAGATTACGCCGAGAGTACAGAGAACACACTAGACTGTACTCATCATATATGGTTGTTAGTAAATTCTAAAGCAAGGATCCTGTGGATGCTCAGGTCTTGTAAGATGCATTGGTCCCTGAAGCCCCAGGGATGAAACACCATAGTCATGCAGGAACTTGCAGCCTGGTCATCTATTCACAATCTTATTTTCTGTGCATAAAACTCACTTTGTTGCTATTCTTTCCAGCAGACCTAGATCCCATAGATAATTAGATTGAATTAGAGTGTGCTGGAGAGCTACCATACGTAACCATTATCTTTGCAAAGCTTCAGGTTACAAATGATAATCCCCGGGGACAGGTGTAGCACTACGAATGGGTAGATGCTGACCTCACAATGTTTTCAACAAAATTACACAATATTGTTTAAAAATGAGATATGTCATTTAAATTCTGGATGCATTACCTTTCTTAATCCCTGAAAAATCTGGTAATATTGGCCCCAGATTTTAAAATGGAAACCATTAGTCAGAACTGACTGCCAGATTGTTGGACTTCAGATTAACATGTTTTCTGCATTTCACCAAAGTCCCTGCTGCTCCCCATTGTCTTATATTCATCCCATTTCTTGGGATCATTGGAGTCTGTGACCTTCAAAACTATCATTTAGTAACACAACTGTTAACCAAAGACACTCAGAAATATGCTGTATTTAGTATTTCAGCTTTCTCCCATCAGGCGGGATGCAAAGTGTACTGGACTGTGATCAGGATGCAGTCTCCATCCTGCCCATCTCGGTGCCATCATTGCCCCTGAACTAGGCACAGCAGATCAGATTCCCTTTCTATGTGAGGACTTTGATTGCTAGAGAGCTCTTTCCTGTGGCTGTTATGGTTACAGAGGGCTTTTCTGAACTTCAGTCCCATCCTCCTTTTTGTGAGCAGGTGGCCAGTCCTGGATAGGGTGTTTTCAGAAGGAAATACAGTGGCCTCATGCATTGTTTCATTGGTAGTTCCATGTGGCCTCATGCCCAGACTGAAGATGATTTGCTGTCTCCTCCTGCACAGAAAGCTCTCTGCCGAAGAACTGGGGTTTCACAGCAACAAGCCAGTGCCAAGTTGTTCCTGGGCTAGGCTTTACACCAAATATATACAGCAGTATGAACCACTATACCTTATGGCACAAAAGCACTAGCTGGAAATAGCCCGTCAGATAGCCACATCTCATTGAACATTCCCAGAATTATCATGTATTTCCCCCTCCACTATTTAAAAAAAAAAAGAAAAAGAAAAAAAAAAGACTGCTATCACTCCCTTGCCCTTGGGTACATTTTGACCTGATACTTTGAAACACATGCTGTAAGCAAAGGCAGGCGTTGTTTGGGTTTTCTCTTGAGCTCAGAGGTGGGAAAAGTTTTCAGAAGGCTGTTCTATTTTCAGAAGTCACTGAATCCCACAACACTGAAGATTCCAACCCCAACTAACCTCTGACCTCTGCAACATACCAATGCTATGTCTAAAGAGAGCGAACACTGAGCAAGCCATGGAATAGTCAAGTCCTAGATCTAGGCTATTCCTTGATCCTACATACAATTTGAGTAATAACCTAGGTCCCTCTCATCCATCGTAGTCTTGCACTTTGTAAGTACACGTGCTAATGAGACATTCTTATGCATCTTGATGGTGACTTCTCTGAGACAAACTTGCTAGAGAAGGATACTCCATGTAGCCAGTGGGTTCTGAACGTTCTCATGCAGAGCCCTGAACAGACCTCCTGCAGACTCTGGGACTCTATCTACCTGTCAGGGCAAACTGGCTTCCCGAGCCAATAGGAAATTTTGTTTCCAGGAGCTGTCTTTAGCCTTACTATCTCCTTTCAAGTGTTCGATTTTGAAATTGATCTAAAAATTTGACAGAATAAATCCTCTAAACAAAGGGTGTATCTATTTACATTAAGAATTAATGCATCATCTTTATTATTATTATTATTATTATACTTTAAGTTCTCGGTTACATGTACAAAACGTGGAGTTTTGATACATAGGTATACATGTGCCATGGTGGTTTGCTGCACCCATCAACCCATCACCTACATTAGATATTTCTCTTAATGTTATCCCTCCCCTAGCCCCCAACCCCACACAGGCCCCGGTGTGTGATATTCCCCTCCCTGTGTCCATGTGTTCTCATTGTTCAACTCCCACTTATGAGTGAGAACATAATGCATTTTCTTTGTTGTCTTCATTTGACTGGGACAGGTAACATAGTACCAAAAAAGAAGGAGGAGGAGGTAGAGCAAGATGAAGGAGAGGAAGGGAAAGAGAGTTAGGTAGGGAGAGTAGGAAGAGGAAAAGAAAGTTGTCAACAAAGATTAAAGACCACTTCCAACTCCTGCCAGCCCCATCCAACTGCCGGCAACCTGACCTCAACTCCTGCAGACTCTGTCTGGGCCCAGCGCTAAGCCAAACAGACCCCGACCTAGAAGTAAAGAGGAAGCTCCCTCCCCACCAATCAGCTGGGCAGAAAGTAGTCTCCAGCTTTCACATCCATGACTGCTGGGTGCAAGGAGCCAACTATCTCCCTGGACTCAGCGTTGTTGCTGCATCCAAATCTTGGCAGGAGAAATTCATCTACCAGAATGGTCTTTTCCTGAACTCATGTGTACATTGCAGCACTAACTAGACTAGACTTCCTGTCCTGAACACTCAGTTGGCCCGTAGCAGCCTTGGCCTTGCCAGTGTCTCTCACTTGGGAATGGATTTCACATCTGACACCAAATGCATCAACGTAGACAGCTCTCTCTAGAGTCAGTCCACACAACACTAAGAACTGCCCTGCATTGAAAAAATGACCACCTCCATAGATTACACTTCTCATATTAATTCCAATGAAACTAAACTTAAGTTTTGGTTTAAGTTTTAAGTTAAGTTAAGATTTGGATGTCCTCTCTTTTACAACTCCCTATCTTTTGCTTTCTCCAGCCTCACTCCTCCAAGCTCAGCTCATTATCTTCTGTTTTCAGGAGATTTCACCATTCCAGCTGGTTGAACTTATTCTGGTTACAGCAGGACCATGAGTCAGAACTTGAGTTGACTGGTTATCAACAATTCCTTTTTCTGTGATTTTGTTCATCAGGGATTCAGCTGACTGTAGATGAAACAAAAGGGAATAGGTGAGATTTTTCTATTGTCTTTCTGGGAAAAAGCCCCACTACATTTCATTATTATTTAAGCCCTTAGAAAAACACTGAGGATAAAACACCCATTTTCTCCACAAATGGCTATTTAAATGTAAATCAGATCATGTCATTCCCTTCTCAGGGAGCCTCCAACAGCTACCTGATACACTGAGAATAAAATCAAAATTTTGCACATTGCTCAGGTCCCAACCTACCTTCCAAAGCCCACCCTTGCCATGCTTATCCTTGAGCTTCATGATCTAGTACAAATGCACTGTTTTAGTTCTTGAAAGGCAACACATCCTTTCTTTCTCTAGACCTTCATCCCTGTAGACCTAGTCTCTTTGCCTAGCTTGCCCTTACCACAGCTTCTCATATCACTCAGGTCTCAATCACACAGCAAGCTGTTCTCTGCTGACCCTTTTGGAGTAGGTCATGTTAATTCTCATCATTGCACTCTATGAGTTTCCCTTGTAATAGTAGTAGTACTAATACAAATGGATAGTTTTCATATTCATATGGCTTTTTAACCATGTATTGTATACTTTCTCAACTAGACTACCCAGGAAGGTAGAGGCCACACCTTCTTTGTGTACCAATTATGCTTAATAATACCAGTGCTTAATACATGGTATAGGCTCAATATGCATTTTAAAATATATAAACATATTGGTGGATGAATAAAATAATTAGTAGTACTAAATCAAATCCCATTTTCTAACATTTAATTGTATAGTTACCATAAATCTATATATGAGTAAAGATGTATGAAATCCCAGAATGCTCTTTGTTTAATCTCTGCCATTTCAGGCCTAAAATGATTTCAACCTCTGAGCTTTAGGTTAGTCCCATTTGTCATATACTGTCACTTGCTTTTTCTGCATAGGAGTAATATCTGTAAAAGGGCCCAAGGCCTTTCTCTTCTGTCTCTCAACTGAAGTCTTAGAAGTACAGCTGTAGTCCCATCTCATTCATACTGTCTTAAGACTCTGTCCACCTTTGGCTGCTGGGACTGACTTCCCAGCTTTGGATCTCAGTGTGATCATAAGGGAAGTGCCCACAGCTTCTCTGATGCCACAGGCTTTGTTTTTCTTTATGTTGAGGTTTCCTCTGTGAGTTGGAGATTAAAATAGCACTTTAGAGAAGACCAAGAAGAACAAAAATATTAACAGTGAATAATTTCCTCTGAGCTTCATTGGGATCCTAAAAAGCATTGAAGTGCAGTATGGAGACCAGGGCTTTGGCATTTGACTCACCTTATGAAACTGTGACTCATAGAGTACTAACGATAAGAACTTTGCTCAGAATTTGTCCCTTAAGGATTAACCTATCCTCATCTGTGAAGCGAGAATAATACTATTAATATTTCAGAGTTGATTTGAAGATAAAATAAGAGAGCAGGATGTCCAGAAGAGTGTCATACTCAAAAAGACATTAATTTTCTTTCATCTGAGGTAGTTGAAGTTCATGCCTCACCTTCAGTTTTAGAAGTTAAGGTCCCCTTAGGAAATTTCCATTCTAGGCTGTGCAGTGACGCAATGGGGTAAGGTTTCTAAAGCATGACAAAAAATACCCCCTCTCCTAGAGAGAGTTGAAATACTACTTAGATTTGAAAGCCTCTGAAAAGAAAATACAAATGAAACCCTATCAGTCCATGATTGGGCAACTTTGTTCACAAACTCTGCATTTGCTCCCTCTATCCACAGTGATATATCCACTGCCATTCAGTGAAGTTCCTACCCAGTTCTCTTAATGTCCAGAATCTAGGGAGACTTTTCTATAGTATTTAGGTATCAAACCTAATCAATATTTTCTTTTCTTTTTTATTATGAATTTTTATCAGCTTATTGAAATATATTTTTATTTTATTAACTTTTATTCTAAGTTCAGGGGTACAAGTGCAGGTTTGTTACATAGGTAAACTTGTGTCATGGGGGTTTGTTGTACAGATTATTTCATCACATCACCCAGGTGAGAAGGAGAGGAACAATCCTAATCAATATTTTCTATAAATCTATTGATGATATGATGAATGATTTCCTTCTCCTTCTTCTCAATACCTGACTTAAGCCTATTGCTCATATTCTCAAGGGTGACAGGAAGTGGGAAATAAGGGGAACCTCTTGACCTGTTGGTGCCCAGGTACTTTCTGAGACACTCACATGAATGCCTCAGCCACGTGGACCCATATGGAGCTTCTACTTTGCCTCTGTATTTCTTGGAGTTCCAATTGCCCTTTTAAATTATACTGATGAAAAGTGGCAGCTTTTCTGGCACTCCTTGGTACCTCTTCATGTATACGCTCACCCAATGACTGTAATATTGTGTTGTCTCTGAGGCAGATTGTATTTTCCAAAGTTGGCTGTAACATTTCCACCCCACATGCTCTTCTCTGACCTTACCCCTCCACCACTGAGACTCTACCTCTCTATAGTAGGAGACTCTACCTCTCCATGGTGGAGCGGTAAGGCCCAGAGAAGAGGATGCGGGAGGAGAGTCTAACACCTCTTCACTTGAATTTGAGAGGATTGTGGCTCATATAGAGGCAATGTGGTAGAAGTGATGCTGTGTAATGTCTGAGGCTGTCATATAATGTGATGCAGCCCCCATCTCACAAGCTGAAAGACTCATTTTTGGAGACTTGAGTCACTGCAAGATGCTCAACTACTACACCGAGACCACCATAATGGAGAGACCACAGAGAGGCCCTCCAGTTCAACTGCCCAAACGAGCTTCCAGCTGAAAGACAACAAATACAAGCCTTGTGAGTGAGCCATGGTGCATGCCCAATCCACTAAGCTTTCATGATTTTTCAGCCTCAGCCAACATCTGACCACAACTACATGAACCCAGGTAATATGAGTCCTTTCAAAATTGCTGACTCACAAAATTGTGAGCAAAATAGAAAAAATGCTTTAAGTCACTAATTTTTAAGGTAATTTGTTATATGGCCATAGTAACTAAAATAAACCTGAATGGAGACAGTAACCAGATTTTCCCAGCAGATCTGTTTACCTAGATTAAATTTAATTTGTCTTGTACTGTCCTATAAGAAAAAGCAAAATTCCTTAGAATTCTCATTTGAAGATTCCATCGGTTTTTGGGTTTTTTTTTTTTTTCTTTTACTTGGAATTAAACTTGTATATATGAGCAGCCATGGAGACCTGAAGCATGTCTAGCAATCGTGAAAATACGTTTGTTAGAATGTAGATTTGTCAAGCTAGTCAGAAACATTATTTATCATTTTTTTGTAGGAAATCTTTTTTCCTTTATTGGAAAAACGTTCTGGCTCCTTCACTTCAAAAGTCTTGGGCCATAGTCCTTGAAGCTTAAGTAAGGTAGTCCGGAGACAAATGTTCCTGGACTGGGCTGAGTCTCAGCACCAACCTCGAGCTTACCAGGAGTTTATTTAGCTAAATAAAATGTCAAAAAAGAGAGGTATGGAAAAGAAGGAGACTCAGCTGTGGGTCAGAAGAGAAAGATCTTGTGAGCCATCCTCATATCTAATTAAGTGCGGACTGTTGCTTGACATCTGAGAGAGATAAAAAGTAAGAAACATGTGGCATCATGAGAAATAAAAGATTCTACACAATTAATGTCCACCTGAGTACTGAAATCACCATCTCGTCTTAACTAAATACCAAACTACAGAGACTAGGATTCTGAGGTAGAAAGTAAGAATTGTGTCTTACTGCTCTTATTAAAACTAAGTACTCAATGAAATCAGTGAGAATGTGGCCTAGGGCATGCACAGATCACAGCAGCAAACCCAATCACATTTCTAATTAGCCCACAGAGAAAGAATAGTTTTATAAAAAAAAATAAACAGAGATATGCCAGAGTAAGTGGACTTACATTTTAGATTCAAAGAATTTGAAAATTGTGTTTCTTTGTGGGGTGGGGAAGGTAGACAAGTTTATTACCACTGAAAGTTCTTAACTGTGAAGAAGTAGGGCAAGACCGTGTAGGAAAGCAACCAGAAATCATCGGAACAATAAGTGTTCTAAAAACCTTTTCTTTAAATCTCATTGAAATAAGTATAAAATCTTCTGAAGCAAAAAGAAAACTCCTCAACTTACTGAATATGCAATGACGATTAACACAAATATTTAAATATTACTTTCCAAATAATATTCCTGTTGTTGGCAAATGGTTTTCAGATGGCATCTTCACCTGAGACATTCCTGAAGTACAATTATATTAAGAATGCTCTATTATCAATTGTCCTGAGACACTATTTAAAAATATAAAAAAATTTATCTCCTTGATTAAATTTATTCCTAAGTATTTTTAGTGATTGTAAATTAGATTGTTTTCTTGATTTTTTTTGTGTGAATAGTTTGTTGTTAGGATATAAAAATGCTACTGATTTTTATCTTGGTTTTATAACCTACAATTTTATTGAATTTATCACTTCTAACAGCTTTTTGGTGAAGTCTTTAGGGTTTCTATATATGAGATTGTGTCACCAGTAAACTTCATCCCTCCATATGTGGGTACCTGTTATTTCTTCTTTTTTTTTTTTTTTTCCTAACTGCTCTGGCTAGGACTTCCTGTACTATGTTGAATAGAGGTGATAAGAGGGGGCATCCCTGTCCTGCTCTTAATCTTAAAGGTAAAGCTTTCAACTTATCATTGTTTAGTGTTATGTTGTCTGTAGGGTAGTCATATATGGCCTTTATTGTATTGAGGTATTTAGTCCCTATACCTTGTTTTTAGTGTTTAACATAAACAAATGTTGAATTTTTTTCAAATTCATTTTCTGTGTCTATTGAGAGGATCATGTGATTTTCATCCTTTATTTTGTTAATATCATATTATTCGATTTAACATATCACATTTATTGATTTATGTTCAAACATCCCTGCATCCCTGGGATAATTCCTACCTGATCATGATGTATGATCTTTTTAATGTGCTGTTGAATTTTGTTCGCTAGTATTTTGTTGAGGATTTTTGTTTCTGTGTTTATTAGAGATATTGGTCTGTAGTTTTCTTTTTTTTTTTTGAGACAGAGTTTTACTCTTGTTGCTCAGGCTGGATTGCAATGGCATAATCTCAGCTCACTACAACCTCTGCCTCCCGGGTTCAAGCTATTCTCCTGACTCAGCCTCCCGAGTAGCTGGGATTATAGGCGTCCAGCACCATACCCAGCTAATTTTTGTATTTTTCGTAGAGACGGGGTTTCACCATGTTGGCCAGGCTGGTCTCGAACACCTGACCTCAGGTGATCCACCCACCTTGGCTTCCCAAAGTGTTGGGATTACAAGAGTGAGCTATCATGACTGGCTTATAGTTTTTTTGTTTGTTTGTTTGTTTTTCTCCAACGTTTGTGTCTTGCTTTACTATTAAGGGTAATGTTAGCTTAGTAAACCTAGTTTGGTAAGTATTCCTTCAACTATAAAACATTGATGACATAAACTGTAAAAGACACAAATAAGTGAAAAAGACACATCATATTCATGAATTGAAAGAATTGATATTGTTAAAATGTTCATGCTGTCCAAAGTGGTCTACAGATTCAATGCAAATTTATCAAAATTTCAATATCATTTTTCACAGAAATAGAAAAAAATCCCAAAATTTGTAAGGAACTAGAAAGTACCTTTAATAGCCAAAGAAACCTTGAGCAAGAATAACAAATCTGGAGACACCACACTTTCTGATTTCAAAATACATTATAAAGTTTTTGTAATCACAGCAAGGGCATAAAAATGGACACATGAACCAATGGAACAGGTCAAAAAGCTCAGACATAAACTTAAATAATTATGGTCAGTTAATTTTCAACAAAAGTGTCAAGAACATACAATGGAGAAAGGACAGTCTCTTCAATAAGTGATTTTGGAAAAACTGGATTTCTACATGCAGAAGATTGAAATTAGACCTTTATCTTACATCATACACAAAAAATCAACTCAAAATGGATAAAAGACTTAAACATAAGACATGAACCTGTAAAGCTACTACAGGAAAACCCAGAGGGAAAGCTCCATGATATTGGTCTGGGCAACAATTTATTGGATAGGATTCCAAAAACACAAGCAACAAAAGTAAAAATAGACAAATGAGATTATATTAAACTAAAAAGCTTCTGGACATCAAAAAAAATAATAATAATTAACAGAGTAAAGAGACAACCCATAGATTGACAGAAAATATTTGCAAACCACATATCTGATAAGGGGCAAATATCTAAAAATATATAAACAACTCAATAGCAAGAAAACAAATAACCCAATTTAAAAAACAGGTGAAGAATCTGAACAGACATTGCTCAAAAAATTAATGGTGAAATGGTATGTGAAAAAAATGCCCAATATCTCTAATCGTTAGTTAAATGCATATTAAAACCACAAAGAGCACCTTATACTTGTTAGAATGGCTACTATCAAAAAGATGATTAATGAGTGTCAACAAGGATGTGGAGAAAAGAGAACACTTGTATATTCTTTGTGAGAATTTAAATTAATGTAATCATTTTAAAAAATAATATGGAGGAGTTCTTCAAAAAGCTAAAACCAAAACTACCACATGATCCAGCCGTATCACTTCTGGAATTGAAATTTGCATGTCGGAGAGATATCTGTTCTCTCATGTTTATTTCAGCGTTATTGTAATAGCCAAGTTATGGAAACAACTTAAATGTTCGTCAATGAATGAATGGATAAAGAAAATGTGGTGTATACACAATGAAATAACATACATCCTTTTAAACAGAAGGAAATTCTATCTTTTAAAACAAGATGAATGGAACTGGAGGAAATAATGCTAAGTGAAATAAAACAGGCACAGAAAGGCAAATACTGTATGATTTTACTTATAAGTAAATCCTTAAAAAAAAAAAGAAATAGAAAACACAAGTAGAAAGATAATTACCAGCAACTGGTGGGGAGGGGGAGGAGTAAGGGCAGGGATAATGTTGATTAAAAGGTACAAAGTTTCAATTAGACTGGAGGAATAAGTTCTAATGAGCTCTTTCATTTCATCGTGACTACAGTTAATAATAATGTTTATTTCATAATTGCTAAAATCGATTTTTAACTTTCTCACCACACATATGTAAGATAAATTGCTGAGGTGAAAGATGTTTATTAACTTGATTGAATCTTTCTATTACTTATATATAGATCAAAACATCACATTGTACCCAATAAGTATGCATAATTCTGATTTTTCCATTAAAAATAAACCATTTTTAATGTTAAAATGTGATGAATTCTATATATTAGCCTTAAGAATATTTTGGAAGATACAAGAGTAGAACTGAACATAGATAGTAAGAAGTCAGTTTTGCCTGAAAATATTTTTGAGATGTTAGTCATTAACTCACTTTTTCTCCCTTGCTCATTCAAGTTAATAGACTGTGCTCATTGTTTTGGAAAACGAACGCAAAGGGATGTTAAAGTCAGAGTGGGTTAGGGTCAGAGGGTCTTGGGTTTGGTTTGCAATAGCACAAGTCCTATAGGTGATGCAGAGGTCTCTGCATAAGCATTATATTTGGGAGAAATGTATAAATGGAAGACTGCGGTCTTCTACCAAAACTCATGGACCAAGTTGAGTGATGGAGATGAATGAAAGGAATGTAATGAAGGCAGAGGAGTTGGTGGAATCAGAAGAAGTAGTAACTGAAAGGATGCACTTCTGCTCCCTGGGTGATTCCCCATTCTATTACTCTCTATTTCACTCTGACAGTCCGTTGTTGTCAGCTCTTGGCTGTGATCTGAGATGGCTTCCTTTCCCATATAAAATGGCCTCTCTTTGCAGTTGAATAGGATTTTAGACTTCTTGCTACCTGTAGAAAGTTGAAAGCCCAGGAAGCTTTCTGAAATTTGAGCAATCACAATTCTTTTTAGTTCAAACTGTCAGTGCTTTATTGATTAAAACTATTTTAACGACTTTGCAGGAGTCCTAGTTATCTGACTTGAATCTACTACATTCAACAAAACCCATATCCACAACTCATCTTGAGACAGGCTTCTCTCCCCTTTGGCATATCAGGGTACTACAGGACAACACTTACATTTTTGGATGCTCTTTGGTAGAACTGAGAAAATCACTAGGCACTACCTTATCTTTGTTGGAGCTTAACAAAGGATCTTAAAATCAGTCATTTTGATCTTTCCATCGAGGTAACTTCTCACCTGGATTATATTTTGCTGCCTGAAAAACCTCAAAATCAAAAACAGTTTGATTTTCAAAACCAACAAGAACTAGCTCTTCTCCAATTTCCTCTATATTCTTGCAGAATAGCTTTCTTCTTAGCACATTTTTCTCATCACAGTACATTTTACATAACTGAAATAAGCCAATTACACTTTTAGCACTCTGTAATACAGAGAGTACATAGCTAAATTATATTAGGTATATTTTCTATCTTCTAATTACCAAAATCAATCATTTTGCCAGTTTATATGCTGCTACAGAACATATATCATGTTATTTTATCCTGCTATAGCAATCTTTTGTAATTTTTTTCAGTATCCACTAAGTTTATTCACATTTTTTCCAGTTTTTACTACCTGGCTTTATTTCACTTTGTTTAGCCTGTTCCTGTCACTCAATCGCGAAAACAATGTTAAATATTTTATGTTTGTATTATGGCAGACCTCCCACTCCTGGGTGCCCACTTTTAAAAGTTAGCTTTGGTTGCATAACAAACTACCCTGAAATTTAGTGACTTAAAGCACTATATATATATATATATTATACACACACACACACACACACACACACACACACACACACATAAAGAGAGAGAGAGAGACATTATTCTTATGTTGTTGAGACTCTGTGGACAATGATGGACTTGTTAAAATATCTAGTGGCTGAATTAGTGTCACCTAAGGTGATAATTGTCACATGTCTCTCATCATTCAGCAAAATATTCCAGGTTCAATTGCATGATGAATGGTAGTAGTCACAAAAAAAGCCCAATGCACAAGTGCTTTTCAATTCTCTGTATGTGTCATATTCGTCAATGTTCATTAGCCAAAAAAAACTGAAATGGCCAACTGAAATCCAAGGGTATGAAAATAGATTTTATTTTTTGGTGGGAAAAGCTTCAAATTCACATTACAAAAAAATCATAAATACAGAGATAGGAAAACATGTGGCCGCTCTTGCTATCTGTCTACCATGTAAGCATAATTGAAAACAATAATAATTAAAGTAATATTTTTGGACCTAATAAAACCGAAATTAGTAAACTAAACAAACAACAACAACAACAAAATCCCCACATAGAGTCCAGAACTAGGTCCAATTTGGAAAAATAGAACAAGTTACTTCTGCTACAGTCAGTGGAGAATTAGCTGATTTTAGATCAATCCTTCCATAAAGAGTAACTAGAAAAAAATTACTAAATATTTCAAAACCTGCTTGATGGAATGAGACAATTACCAGGAGTGACAGGTTTTCTTAGTTCAATAATCCAGAGAATAGAGAAAGACATAGAGGAAAAGAAGAACATATAATTCACATCTTCACAATTTCTTTTCAAGTTTTTATATGTAATGACTCTGTATCAAAAATAACTTACCGGCCGGGCGCGGTGGCTCAAGCCTGTAATCCCAGCACTTTGGGAGGCCGAGACGGGCGGATCACGAGGTCAGGAGATCGAGACCATCCTGGCTAACACAGTGAAACCCCGTCTCTAAAACAAATACAAAAAAAACTAGCCGGGCGAGGTGGCGGGCGCCTGTAGTCCCAGCTACTTGGGAGGCTGAGGCAGGAGAATGGCGTAAACCCAGGAGGCGGAGCTTGCAGTGAGCTGAGATCTGGCCACTGCACTCCAGCCTGGGCGACAGAGCGAGACTCCGTCTCAACAAAAAAAAAAAAAAAAAAAAAAAAAGAGACTTAGCATGAAACACAACAGTGATCAAAAACCAAGAAAATAAATACACATTCAGAATACTATGTATCATTAGATAAATATTTTATAATAATTGTGATTAACATCATCTAGAAACTAAAGAACTAGATGGAGAATATTGGCAGATAAATAGTAATATAAAATACAAATAAAAATAAAAAGCCAAGTATATGAACTAAAATTATGAATTCACAAAATATGATTACCAACAGGATAGACACAGTTAAAGATACAATTAGAAAAAAGAAGATAAATAAAAAGATATGCTTATCAGAACATAAACATTCAAAAGAATGGAAAACAAAGAGATTGAGCAACATGTGTGAAAAGTGAAAAAGTTTAACACCTGTGAAATTGTAATCCTAGAAGAAAACAATAGAGAATAAGGCCATAAGTAAAGTGTCGATTGCTGAGAACATTCTAAATTATATGAGAGCTGTCAACAATAGATTCAAGAAGTACTGAAAATCCAAGCATAATAAATATAAACAAGACTATACCTGGACACATGATAATACATCTGCTGGAAACAAGATAAAATAGAAGAATTGGAATCAGCCACGTGACACTCTTAACGTTCAGAAGAATGATGATAAAAATGACTACTGACTGTTAATATCTAATAATTCTCTTCAAAATATCCCAAAGGCAAGAAGAAATTGCAGGAAAAATTCACAAATATATTTTAATTGAATGATAATAAGAATAGGCATATTAAGATTCATGAAACTGGGCACAGTGGCTCATGCCTGTAATCCCAGCAATTTGGGAGATCAAGGTGGGTGAATTGCTTGAGGCCAGGAGCTCAAAATCAGCCTGGGCAACATAGTTAGACTCCATCTCTACAAAAAAAAAATATTAAAATTCAAAATAGCTGGGCATGGTGATGCATGCCTGTAGTCCCAGCTGTTCAGGAGGCTGAGGCTATAGGATCACTTGAACCCAGGACTTCAAGGATACAGTGAGCTATGATAGCATCACTGTACTCCAGCCTGGGTGACAGAAAGAGGACTTGTCTCAAAAAGAAAAAAAGATTAATGGTTTATGAAAGCCATGGGTATAGAGCAATTTATAGCTGTAAGTGCATGTCAAAAATGATCTTAATGTATTTTAATACCTGAATTTATAAATATAGGTATTTAGTGGAATTACATATTTTATGTTCTCATATCTATTTCATTGAATTATACTGATTTTCAATAAGTGCATTAAAAATGAACCTTGGCCCACTATTTCACACAACTTATAACATTTACTTTTAGATAGATTTTAGATCAAAATACAAAAGGAGCAAATCCTCTGTAAAAGTTAAAAGCAATAAATCTTATGTAAGGTAGCGTATGATAATATTTTCATGACTTTTGTATGATAAGACACAAAAACAACAAATAAGGGTAGTAGGGATAATTGGAGTGACATAAAAATTAAGCAGTTCTAAATAAATTAAAAATATAGCTATTACGTGGCCCAACAATTCCTCCTCTGGATATATATAAAAAGGAAATGAAATCACCACCTTATGTAGATATCCACATTCTCATATTCATTGCAGCATTACTTACAATAGCCAAGATATGGGAACAACCTAAGTGTTTGTCATCAAATAAATGGACAAATAAACCATAGTAGATATACACAGTGAAATACTACTCAGCCTCATAAAAGGAGGAGATCCTGCAACTTGCCACAACATGGATGAACCTGGAGGACATTATGCTAAGTGAAATAAATCAGACACAGAAAGAAAAATTACAATCTTGCTTATATATAGAATCTTTATGAAAAGTCAACTAGAGAATAAAAGTGGTTACCTGGTGTGGTTTCAGTGGGAAGGAAATGGGGAGAACTATATCAAAGGATATAAAGTAGGAGATAGATGAATGAACAAGCCTGAGATATATTGTACAACACAAGAACTCTAGTTAATAATATTGTATTGTATTCAGAATTTTTGCTTAGTGAGTAGGTTTTACCTGCTCTGTCACGCACACAAAGATGTGTAACTATGTGAGATGATGGATATGTTAATTTGCTTTTTATAGTATCTGTATATACTACACATATTTCCTACATATCTTGTAACATCATGTCATGTACCTTCAATATACATAATAACGTTTATTTTAGAACATGAAGAATTTGTGTTCATTCAAAGATATCATTACAGGAATGAAAAGGCAAGCCACAGAGTAAGGAAAGGTGCAGCAGAAATGGATTTACCCTGAAATTAATGAAAATTAACCACACTTTTATGGGTCTTCCCAAGGCTTTGAGAAAGATGGTAGCAATGTGTTTCCATGGGAAAATGTTTTATAAAAATTATTAAAACCAAGTTTTATGGGTTGTTTTAACCTGAAATTGGTGAAAAATTGTTTCAATTTCTGTTGCATCTGTTCTTAGATCAGGTGACGTTAAAGGTGTCCCAATCTCTTTGGAAACTCAAAAAAAAAAAAAAACCTATTGAATTGGGATATATTTAGTTTGGGTCCAGTGGGAAATATGTTGTTAACAGCCCCTTCTTTGTAATGGCATTACTTTCCCCCAAGTGTAGAAACAGATTCTAGTTATACTCCTATTACTCACTGTGACAATTCACCCAGAAGCATAGCACAAAGGTGCATCACTCAGGATTTATCATGATACAAATGTGATGCAGAATATGCAACACTAAAATGATCAGAGTAGAGGATACAAACAAGGTTTTTAATGTATAAAGCCAGAAACCTAATTTGTGGGAAAGACTTCTATTCATCTAACATGTAAAATTATAAGCAAAAGACTCAGTTCCCTTTGCCTTCAATGTTCTATGCTCAGTGTTCCCTTCAGAGCACAGAAGCGCTCTCTTTTCAAGAATATATTTGATAGTGTAACACATACAATTATAAAGGCAGATTTTTGTTTCTTTTGTGATAGAAATTATGCAAAGTAGAATTTATCATAATGTCTGCATTGTGCAGGTCATTAATCCAAAGAGTATTTAAGAATATACACAGTTTAAAAAAAAAAAAAAGCTTAAATTCTTTGAAATATTACTGATTGTAGGTAGAAAAAACTTGGAAAAGCTCTCTTCAATTTTCACAACCATCTTGAAATTGTACATTATATTAACAATAATGAGTTGTGAATTTGAAAGATGCATTTCCAAACCATTTATAACAAGCAGATTAATTATAATCAACGATGATAGGAAAAAGACAAGATTATCTTCATATTTTTATAAAACATTAATGGCCGGGTGCAGTGGCTCCCACCTGTAATCCCAGCACTTTGGGAGGCCGAGGCGGGTGGATCACAAGGTCAGGAGATCGAGACCATCCTGGCTAACACAGTGAAACCCGTCTCTACTAAAAATACAAAAAATTAGCCGGGCATGGTGGCGGGCGCCTGTAGTCCCAGCTGCTCAGGAGGCTGAGGCAGGAGAATGGCGTGAACCAGGGAGGTGCAGCTTGCAGTGAGCCGAGATTGCGCCACTGCACTCCTGCCTGGGTGACAGAGCGAGACTCTGTCTCAAAAAAAAAAGAAAAAATTTTTTTAATATTACTAAACATGTTCGTATAAAGATGAAAAAAGGCTAGTATGTAGACCAAACTTTTTTTAAATACACCAAAAGTATTAGGACAGTATGTCACACAGTCAATAAATTTTTGAAATTCTTATTTTTCTGGCTTCTTAGAACAGATTTCAGCTTTTAAAATGCATAACTAATTAAAATTTATTTTATTAATGTAAACACATGTTTAATTCCTAAGTTTGGTATTATTTTTAAAGGAATGCCCCTTCAAACACACGTGTTTGGTCACAATACTCTTGGATACATTTCTATTTTAAATAATCAAAAAGAGGAAGGATACATAAACAGTTTTTATAAAAGATAAATTATCCAAATCAATAGGAAAGGGGCAAATAACACAAAATATTGAACAAACACTCCAAAAGAGGACACACATATAAGAGGGCACACAAATAGCCAATAAATTATATAAAACCATGTTCATACTAATTAGTCATCTGGGAAATGTAAATTAAAACAAATTAAAACACAATGAAATCTTATGGCACACCAGAAAAGTGGTTAAGATATAAAAAATTGACAACACAAGATGTTAACAATGATGTGAAATACCTGAATACCTGGCACACTCTCATGCATCACTGATGGAAGTCAAAGTCAGATCAACCATTTAGACAAAAATTGGAAAAACATTTTTTTTTTTTTTTTTACATAGTCTCGCTCTGTCACCCAGGCTGGAATGCAGTGGCACAATCTCTGCTCACTGCCACCTCTGCCTCCCAGGTTCAAGTGAGTCTCGTGCCTCAGCCTCCCAAGTAGCTGGGATTATAGGTGCACACCACCACACCAGGACAATTTTATATTCTTAGTAGAGATGTGGTTTCACCATGTTGGCCAGGCTGGTATTGAACTCCTGACCTCAAGTGATCCACCAACCTCTATCTCCCAAAGTGCTGGGATTATAGGCATGAGACACTGGGCCAGGCCAAAAAAATTAGGAGGTTTCTAATAAACCCGAACATAAGTACATCCTCTGCCCTCCCAAGTTTACTCTTAGTTTTACACTCAAAAGAAATGTGTACCTATGTTCAGGATAAGAGAGATATTAGAATATTAATGGCAACACTATTTGTAATTGATTCAATCTAGAAACTACCCATCTGTCTATGAATAGTAGTATGAAAAAAATGGTAATAATTGTGGTAAAATTGTATGGTGAAATAATATAGAACAATGAGATTACTACTTGAAATAATATGGATGAACCATTAAAAGATAATGGATACAGCCAACAGACACATGAAAAAATGCTCATCATCACTCGCCATCAGAGAAATGCAAATCAAAACCACAATGAGATACCATCTCACACCAGTTAGAATGGCAATCATTAAAAAATCAGGAAACAACAGTTGTTGGAGAGGATGTGGAGAAATAGGAACACTTGTACACTGTTGGTGGGATTGTAAACTAGTTCAACCATTATGGAAAACAGTATGGCAATTCCTCAAGGATCTAGAACTAGATGTACCATATGACCCAGCCATCCCACTACTGGGTATATACCCAAAGGATTATAAATTATTCTACTACAAAGACACATGCACACGTATGTTTATTGCAGCACTATTCACAATAGCAAAGACTTGGAATCAATCCAAATGTCCATCTGTGACAGACTGGATTAAGAAAATTTGGCACATATACACTATGGAATACTATGCAGCCATAAAAAAGGATGAGTTTGCGTCCTTTGTAGGGACATGGATGCAGCCGGAAACCATCATTCTTAGCAAACTATCACAAGAAGAGAAAACCAAACACCGCATGTTCTCACTCATAGGTGGGAACTGAACAATGAGATCACTTGGACTCGGGAAGGGGAACATCACACACTGGGGCCTATCATGGGGAAGGGGGAAGGGGGAGGGATTGCATTGGGGAGTTATACATGATATAAATGATGAATTGATGGGTGCTGACGAGTTGATGGGTGCAGCACACCAACATGGCACAAATATACACATGTAACAAACCTGCACATTATGCACATGTACCCTAGAACTTAAAGTATAATTAAAAAAAAAATTAATGTTGGTAAAAGAAGATAGACATAAAATAATGCATACCATTTAATTCCAAGTTGAATTTTCTTAGAAAACTATTCTCTGTTGCTAGAAGACTGAATAATGGAAGGAAGGTAGGGATGGCAATAAGGTGAAGGAAGAGGAAGGCCTCTGGTATCCTGAGAATGTTTCCTTTTTCTGACCTAGGTGGTGGTAACAGAGGAGACGTCCCTGTGATGTATAGAATTTTGCATGCGTGTTATATCTGTATGTGTCGATGAAAAAATAATTTTAAAAATCAGACCATATCACTTTTCTCCTTAAGTAGCTTGTCACATCACTTAAAGTAAGATCCAAACTCTTTAATTCTTTTGACAATATTTTTACTAAGATGTAAATCACAAGTTATAAAATTTACCTTTTTAATGTGTACATTTCTGTAGTTTTTAGTATATTTGCAATGTTGTGTAACCATCACCACTATTGAATTCCAGAACATTTTTATCATCCTTCCTAAAAAGAAACCAAGTATGCACTTGTAGTCCATCTTGATTCTCACACCCTCAAGCCTGGCGAAGACTCATTTGCTTTCTCATGGATTTGCCTATTCTGGACATTACATATACATTGAGTCATACAACAGGTGATCGTTTTGTCTGCATTCTTCCACTTAGCTTAATGTTTCAAGGTTTATCAATATTTAGCATGTATCAGTACCTCATTACTTTTTGTGATTGAATAACATTTCATTTTTGGTTTGTTTGTTTTTTAAAAAGAGAGAGCTTGGGTATTTTCTTTTTTTTTATTATTATTATACTTTAAGTTCTAGGGTACATGTGCATAACGTGCAGGTTTGTTACATATGTATACTTGTGCCATGTTGGTGTGCTGTACCCATCAACTCGTCAGAACCCATCAATTCATTATACATATCATGTATAACTCCCAATGCAATCCCTTCCTCCTCCCCCTCCCCATGATAGGCCCCAGTGTGTGATGTTCCCCTTCCTGAGTCCAAGTGATGTCATTGTTCAGTTCCCACCTATGAGTGAGAACATGCGGTGTTTGGTTTTCTCTTCTTGTGATAGTTTGCTAAGAATGATGTGGCTCTTGTCTTTGGTTCTGTTTATATGCTGGATTACGTTTATTGATTTGCGAATGTTGAACCAGCCTTGCATCCCAGGGATGAAGCCCACTTGATCATGGTGGATAAGCTTTTTGATGTGCTGCTGAATCCGGTTTGCCAGTATTTTATTGAGGATTTTTGCATCGATGTTCATCAGGGATATTGGTCTAAAATTCTCTTTTTTTGTTGTGTCTCTGCCAGGCTTTGGTATCACGATGATGTTGGCCTCATAAAATGAGTTAGGGAGGATTCCCTCTTTTTCTATTGATTGGAATAGTTTCAGAAGGAATGGTACCAGCTCCTCCTTGTACCTCTGGTAGAATTCAACTGTGAATCCATCTGGTCCTGGACTTTTTTTGGTGGGTAGGGTATTGATTGTTGCCTCAATTTCAGAGCCTGCTATTGGTCTATTCAGGGATTCAACTTCTTCCTGGTTTAGTCTTGGGAGAATGTAAGTGTCCAGGAAATTATTCATTTCTTCTAGATTTTCTAGTTGATTTGCGTAGAGGTGTTTATAGTATTCTCTGATGGTAGTTTGTATTTCTGTGGGGTCGGTGGTGATATCCCCTTTATCATTTTTTATTGCGTCTATTTGATTCCTCTCTCTTTTCTTCTTTATTAGTCTTGCTAGCAGTCTGTCAATTTTGTTGATTTTTTCAAAAAACCAACTCCTGGATTCATTGATTTTTTGGAGGGTTTTTTGTGTCTCTATTTCCTTCAGTTCTGCTCTGATCTTAGTCATTTCTTGCCTTCTGCTAGCTTTTGAATGTGTTTGCTCTTGCCTCTCTAGTTCCTTTAATTGTGATGTTAGAGTGTCAATTTTAGATCTTTCCTGCTTTCTCTTGTGGGCATTTAGTGCTATAAATTTCCCTCTACACACTGCTTTAAATGTGTCCCAGAGATTCTGGTATGTTGTATCTTTGTTCTCATTGGTTTCAAAGAACATCTTTATTTCTGCTTTCATTTCGCTATGTACCCAGTAGTCATTCAGGAGCAGGTTGTTCAGTTTCCATGTAGTTGAGCGGTTTTGATTGAGTTTCTTAGTCCTGAGTTCTCGTTTGATTGCACTGTGGTCTGAGAGACAGTTTGTTATAATTTCTGTTCTTCTGCATTTGCTAAGGAGTGCTTTACTTCCAATTATGTGGTCAATTTTGGAATAAGTGCGATGTGGTGCTGAGAGGAATGTATATTCTGTTGATTTGGGGTGGAGAGTTCTGTAGATGTCTATTAGGTCCACTTGGTGCTCAGATGAGTTCAATTCCTGGATATCCTTCTTAACTTTCTGTCTCGTTGATCTGTCTAATGTTGACAGTGGAGTGTTGAAGTCTCCCATTATTATTGTATGGGAGTCTAAGTCTCTTTGTAAGTCTCTAAGGACCTGCTTTATGAATCTGGGTGCTCCTGTATTGGGTGCATATATATTTAGGTTAGTTAGCTCTTCCTGTTGAATTGATCCCTTTACCATTATGTAATGGCCTTCTTTGTCTCTTTTGATCTTTGATGGTTTAAAGTCTATTTTATCAGAGACTAGGATTGCAACCCCTGCTTTTTTTTGTTCTCCATTTGCTTGGTAGATCTTCCTCCATCCCTTTATTTTGAGCCTATGTATGTCTCTGCATGTGAGATGGGTCTCCTGAATACAGCAGACTGATGGGTCTTGACTCTTTATCCAGTTTGCCAGTCTGTGTCTTTTAAATGGAGCATTTAGTCCATTAACATTTAAGGTTAATATTGTTATGTGTGAACTTGATCCTGCCATTATGATATTAACTGGTTATTTTGCTCATTAGTTGATGCAGTTTCTTCCTAGCCTCAATGGTCTTTACATTTTGGCATGTTCTTGCAATGGCTGGTACCGGTTGTTCCTTTCCATGTTTAGGGCTTCCTTCAGGGTCTCTTGTAAGGCAGGCCTGGTGGTGACAAAATCTCTAAGCATTTGCTTATCTGTAAAGGATTTTATTTCTCCTTCACTGATGAAACTTAGTTTGGCTGGATATGAAATTCTGGGTTTAAAATTCTTTTCTTTAAGAACGTTGAATATTGGCCCCCACTCTCTTCTGGCTTGTAGAGTTTCTGCCGAGAGATCTGCTGTTAATCTGATGGGCTTCCCTTTGTGGGTAACCCGACCTTTCTCTCTGGCTGCCCTTAAGATTTTTTCCTTCATTTCAACTTTGGTGAATCTGGCAATTATGTGTCTTGGAGCTGCTCTTCTGGAGGAGTATCTTTGTGGTGTTCTCTGTATTTTCTGAATTTGAATGTTGGCCTGCCCTACTAGGTTGGGGAAGTTCTCCTGGATGATATCCTGAAGAGTGTTTTCCAACTTGGTTCCATTTTCCCCCTCACTTTCAGGCACCCCAATCAGATGTAGATTTGGTCTTTTTACATAATCCCATACTTCTTGCAGGCTTTGTTCATTTCTTTTTCTTCTTTTTTCTTTTGGTTTCTCTTCTCGCTTCATTTCATTCATTTGATCCTCAATCGCTGATACTCTTTCTTCCAGTTGATCGAGTCGGTTACTGAAGCTTGTGCATTTGTCACGTATTTCTCGTGTCATGGTTTTCATCTCTGTCA
Organism: Rhinopithecus roxellana; assembly: GCF_007565055.1. Classification (NCBI taxonomy): domain Eukaryota; kingdom Metazoa; phylum Chordata; class Mammalia; order Primates; family Cercopithecidae; genus Rhinopithecus; species Rhinopithecus roxellana. The sequence continues at coordinate 6,869,211 of NC_044559.1, forward strand.
TTTTGTTTATGATCTTCTCTGCATTAATTAGTCTAGCTGTCAATTCTTCCACTCTTTTTTCAAGATTTTTAGTTTCTTTGCGCTGGGTACGTAATTCCTCCTTTAGCTCTGATAAGTTTGATGGACTGAAGCCTTCTTCTCTCCTCTCGTCCAAGTCATTCTCTGACCAGCTTTGATCCGTTGCTGGCGATGGGCTGCGCTCCTTTGCAGGGGGAGATGCGCTCTTATTTTTTGAATTTCCAGCTTTCCTGCCCTGCTTCTTCCCCATCTTTGTGGTTTTATCTGCCTCTGGTCTTTGATGATGGTGACGTACTGATGGGGTTTTGGTATAGGTGTCCTTCCTGTTTGATAGTTTTCCTTCTGACAGTCAGGACCCTCAGCTGTAGATCTGTTGGAGATTGCTTGAGGTCCACTCCAGACGCTGTTTGCCTGGGTATCAGCAGCAGAGGTTGCGGAAGATGGAATATTGCTGAACAGCGAGTGTACCTGTCTGATTCTTACTTTGGAAGCTTCCTCTCAGGCATGTACTCCACCCTGTGAGGTGTGGGGTGTCAGACTGCCCCTGGTGGGGGATGTCTCCCAGTTAGGCTACTCAGGGGTCAGGGACCCACTTGAGCAGGCAGTCTGTCCGTTCTCAGATCTCAACCTCCGTGTTGGGAGATCCACTGCTCTCTTCAAAGCTGTCAGACAGAGTCGTTCGCATCTGCACAGGCCTCTGCTGCTTCCCCTGTTGTTTTTTAGCTGTGCCCTGTCCCCAGAGGTGGAGTCTACAGAGACAGGCAGGTTTCCTTGAGCTGCTGTGAGCTCCACCCAGTTCGAGCTTCCCAGTGGCTTTGTTTACCTACTTAAGCCTCAGCAATGGCAGGCGCCCCTCCCCCAGCCTCGCTGCTTCCTTGCGGTTAGATCGCCGCAGACTGCTGTTAGCAATGAGGGAGGCTCCGTGGGCGTGGGACCCTCCCAGCCAGGTGTGGGATATATTCTCCTGGTGTGCCCATGTCTGCTTAAAGAGCAGTATTGGGGTGGGAGTTACCCGATTTTCCAGGTGTTGTGTGTCTCAGTTCCCCTGGCTAGGAAAAGGGATTCCCTTCCCCCTTGCGCTTCCCAGGTGAGTCGATGCCTCGCCCTGCTTCAGCTCTCACTGGTCAGGCTGCAGCAGCTGACCAGCACCGATTGTCCGGCACTTCCCAGTGAGATGACCCCAGTACCTCAGTTGAAAATGCAGAAATCACCGGTCTTCTGTGTCGCTCGCGCTGGGAGTTGGAGACTGGAGCTGTTCCTATTCGGCCATCTTGCTCCGCCCCCCCTCTGCACATACAATTTTAATAAGTATTAAGTAAATAAATTTGATATAAAATAAAAGTGAAGCAAACTATTAAGATTATACAGGACATTAGGGAATCCTTAAGAAATATATATTAAGAAATATATATTTAATACTAAAAGGCCATATTCATTGGTATGATAAATAGAAAGGCAACAAGAGAAGAAATACTAATAGTAGGTGAACATTTGACTAAATATCTAATTTTAGATGTGTTAAAACACATTTAAAACACCAGTAATGTAATGCTGTTATAGCCATACCATGTTAACTAAAACTGGAAATAACAATGATAAGTACTTGAAAGTTTTTCATGAAACTGATTTGTACTACAAGGTAGCTGGCATCATGAATTGCCACAACATTAATGGGTAGCAACTTGGCAGTTTATGTCCAGACAATAAAAATAGTTAGAGTCTTTAACACAGTAATACCACTTCTGAGAATCTAAGGAGGTAATCTAAAATACAGAAAAATATATTTTTTAACATTCATTACAAAATAGTGATGACAAATTTGAGACAATTAAATGTCCAACATATGGGAATAATTAAGTAACTACAGCATATTGCTTCCATAATATTTTATGCAGTTATTAAAAATAATTTTAAAATTGTAGTATACCAGATTAAGTAAAAATACAGAATAAAACATTTCATGGGCATTATGACTATAATTTTGATAAACTATATATGCACTTAGGTAAGAAATACATTACAAAAAATAACATAAAGTAATATGAATACTTTTATTTAAAATCTTTTTGTTGCTATAAAATTATTTTCCCAGTTAATAAAGTATATAGAGAAAAATAAGAGCACAAACTTATATCGTGTAACTGAATTTTATTGTAATTGTACTTATCTTTTTCTTTTTTATTATTTCTCCTGAACATTTTCCATGAAAATGTGATATTTGTTTTTAGCAATGAAAGAAATTTCACACATTTTCACCTAAAATGATTTCTGTATAAAATTCTATAAAAGACTTAATAAAGATTTTTAAAACAAAATAATGATAACAGCCATTTTTATGGTTATGATAAAACTAAAACTGATTTTCCCCTAAATCACATAAATTTATTTTGAAAATAAAATTTTCAAGGTATACAAATGTGTATCAAACATCATAACTATTTTTTCAAGAAAAAAGACATGACTTCTTTGTTATTAAACATAGCAATTTATAACATTCTTTAGTCATTAATTGTTTTTTAAATTATTCATCACAGAGCTGTTAAGAATTACACAGATTTTTTCTTGGAGGTTATCAACAGTGAGGGCTTGCAGACTCAGTGGTACTTGAACCCTCTTCTCTGAATTTCTCCCTTAATTTTATTTTAAACAGTCATTCCTGAAGTCAAAAATGAACTGAAAATCACCGGTTTGGACACTTAACACTAAACCCACTTATGGCTGTCGTTAGTCCAGTATGACATTAAGGAAACCCAGGACATAGGATCTAGAAACATAAACGGAAGTCCTGGGCAGTTCTTGGGAAAGGTCAGATCCTGTGGAGGATACGGTGTGTTTGGTAACAGGTGCATACATAAATGGCAAGCACAGATGCTCACACAGTTTCTGATCCTAAAGCGTCAGGGCTTTGGCTGTTTCTTCTGATTCTTGGTAAGTAGCAACCTCCTACACACCCTCCCTCAGGAATTTTAAAACAGAAAATATAGGGAAGAATTGAGAAGAAATAAGAGAGAGAGAGAGAGAGAGAGAGAGAGAGAGAGAGAGAACTGAGAGGCAGTCCTAGAGATAGAGTTGTGAGAGGAAGAGTCTAAGAGAATGCCAAGGACAGAGAGAAAAAACATTAATCTTTTCAAGGTTTTTTCATAGTTGCAGCCATCAAGAACTTTTGCCCTCTGTGAGTTGGTGAGGGTACTATGTGCTCTATGTCATTTCATTTATCACCAGTAACAGTGTGTATGGCAAGAAGTGAATGTGCGGTGACCTGCCTATGTCCAAGTCAATAGAAGAAAGAAACTTTTGTCTGTAGCTTTTATGTCCCTAATGAGACTTTAATCTCTTGGAAACCACCTGCACATTAGATAGAAACTAACATTTCCCACCAGTGAATATGGTCCTGTGTAACTCTTTTCTGTCCTCTAAGCACAGGTAGTCCCTTCAGATGCCCATCAACACTAAAATCTGGTTCTAAAATTCCACTGAATGATTGAGACTTTTAACACATGTATATATCAGAATGGCTCCTTCCCTTAAGGCTATATTCTTGGGCTTTAGCATCTAGTGGTGCTCTGTTTACTTGGAAGTGAGCAAATGCGGTGTGAACCTCCAGCATTAGTGCTCCTCACCAGTCTCACGTTCCACCATGACTGTTCATTTTCTACTCCTTGGGTTCTTCACCCCTGGCTCTAACCTCATGATCTTCCTCTGGAATCTGGAGCCCAGCCTTGAACATTAGCAAATTATCACACACTTCTTGGAAGAAGAAACTCCTTATTGTTTATTACACCATAATTGGACAGATCTTAACTTATTTCTTACCTGACCATTCATTGAAAGTGAACACTGTTTCACCTGGGCTCTGTAACTGACTGTAGGTTAGACATTCTTCACCACTCTGCCCAACTCGCATTAGATATGTAGTTGCCACTCTTCCTTTGGGCTTGATGCTAGTCTTTTGGCCTTTCTCAATAATCTAATTCTCTAAGATCAGACAAGTCTTAGCTGACCTCAGAAACTTGCATTTTTATATCAGGCCAGCAATTATATGACAGGTAATCAAATAAAGTAACAGGAGAGGGAAAAAAAGCCCAGTGAGAGATATATTTAGCCAATAAGTCAATCTGCCATTCCCACCAGATAGGAGAAAGAAAAAGGGACCTCAGAGGTCATCTCAAGCTAGCATTTCAGGTGAGAACAAAAGTGCCAATAAAATTGGATATAGGCCGGGCGCTGTGGCTCAAGCCTGTAATCCCAGCACTTTGGGAGGCCGAGACGGGCGGATCATTGGGTCGGGATATCAAGACCATCCTGACTAACGCGGTGAAACCCCGTCTCTACTAAAAAATACAAAAAAACCAGCAGGGCGAGGTGGCGGGCGCCTGTAGTCCCAGCTACTTCGGAGGCTGAGGCAGGAGAATGGCGTGAACCCGGGAGGCAGAGCTTGCAGTGAGCTGAGATCCGGCCACTGCACTCCAGCCTGGGCGACAGAGCGAGACTCCGTCTCAAAAAATATATATATATGTATATTGGATATAAATTGTCTATGCCACTCCAGTGTAGAGTGTGGACACTGAGTGTACACTGGAGATTGCATTAACTGGCTGTTCTGTAGAAGGATGATAAAGATAGGACTTCAATAAACTGAATAACTTAGAACAAGGAAGTTTAATAATAAGACTTTAATAAGAACAATGTGGAAGGCTTGGTGTGGTGGCTTATGCATGTAATCCCAGCACTTTGGGAGGCCAAAGAGGGAGGGTCACATGAGCCTCAGGAGTTTGAGACCAGTCTGGGCGACATGGAAAAACCCCATTTCTGTAAAACAATACAAAAATATTAGCCAGGTGTAGTGGTGCAAGTCTGTAGTCCCAGCTGCTCAGGAGGCTGAGATGGAAGGATCGCTTGAATCCAGGAGGTCAAGGCTACAGTGAGCGGAGATCACACTACTACACTCCAGCCTGGGTGAAAGAATGAGACCTTGTCTCAAACAAAACAAAACAAAATGTGGTTACTATGATTATTTATAGGAGAGAGAAAAAAATGGTCACTATTACTATAGTAGTCATGTAGAACTATACAATAATTGAGGTAATAGAATAGTATGAGATGCTTCGCATCATGTAACCATGGGCCATTTTCCTATATATTCTCTCAGTGTAAAGAAGATTCTGAAATGAACCAAATTGTGGGGGAAAAGTAAATGACAGAATCCACACTGGAGTCATAATTTGATCCAGAACACTTCTAGTGGCAGTTTCCAAAGCTTACTTGGAAGCATAAGTAACTACAGTAATCTTAAGACAATCTTCTAATAAACTTTAAAAAATTAGAATAGTTTTAGATTTAAGAAAAAACATGAAGATAATACAGAGTTTCCATATACCTTAATTTTCTGAGATTTTGCCTAGTGTCCCTGTTGGTTGCAGGATCTCATCCAGGTTACTACATTACATTGAGTTGTTATGTCTCCTCAGACTCCTCTTGGCTATGACAGTTTCTCAGAATTTCTTCATTTTTGGTGACCTTGACAGTTTTGAGGAGTAGTATTCAGGTATTTTGTAGAATGCCACTCAGATGGGATTTGTGGATGTTTCCCTCATGAATAACCTGACTTATGTATTTTGGGGAGGGAGACCACAGAGGTGAAATGCCATTCTCATCAGATCATACCAAGGGTTGAAGAACACATACTATGGCCAAAGCTAATCGCTGTTGATGTAAATATTGATAACATGGCTGAGGTAGTGTTTTTCAGGTTTCTCCACAGGACAGTTACTCTCCTTCCTTCTTTCCACACTGCGTTGTTTGGGAGGAAGTCACTGTGCAAAGTCCAGTCTTTATGTTCTACCTCCTTTAAGGTGGAGTACAACAACAGGGAAACATTCTGAGAAATGCATTACTAGGCCATATCACCATTGTGCACACTTCATAGGCTGTACTTACACAAACATAGGCAGTATAGCCTACTATAAACCTAGGATATATGGTATACCTATTGCTTGTAAGCTACAAACCTGGACAGCATGTTACTGTACTGAGTACAATAGGTGATTACAACATAATGGTAAGTATTGGTGTATCTCAAGATTTCTAAACATAGAAAAGACACAGTAAAAATAGAGTATTATGATCGTATGAGACCACTTGTCGTATTTGTAGTATGTTGTTGACCAAAGTGTCATTATGTGCCACATGACTGTATATTAAATAATTTCCCCTATCAGTATGGAATCATAGCTGTTTAGTTTACACTTTGGAATGTAATCCAATACTACTTTATTTTCTTGTTCAAATTGTTACATACAGCACTGGTCACTGGGAGCTCTTTTGGTTGGCTCCTGTGTCTGTTCAACACACCGCCATCATTGTGGGGTTTCTTTGTTTGTTTGTTCTTAGCATTCTTATTTTCTTACACCATAAGATGCTCCAGGCTCATTTTGTGTGTTTCCTATTCCAGTCATTGAATCAGACATTTCTCTAAGAACCCTTGCTTCTTTTCATTGAACAATAATATTAAAAAACAAGATCTAAGCCCTAGGTTACACTTGTTACTGATGGGGTAACATGTCTTTTTGTACCCTTCAGCTAGCAGAACAAGGAAATACAATCATCCCTCAGTTTCCATGGCCAGAATTGGTTCCAGGACCTCCCACAGATACCAATATCTATAGATGCTTAAGCCCCTTATATAAAATGGTGTAGTTTTGTATACAACTTATGCACATTCTTCAATATATTTTAAGTAATCTGTATATTACTTATAATACCTAATACAATGCCTACATACCACTTTATTTGTGTGGATTCAGTATGGCACTTGGAGTGCGGCAAATCCAAGTTTTGCTTTTTGGAACATTATGGAATTTTTTTCTTCCAAATATTTTTGGCCCACAGTTGATTGAACCCATGGATGCAGAATCCATAGATTTGAAAGGTTGCACACACTCTCTCTCTCTCTCTCTCTCTCTCTCTCTCTCTCTCTCTCTCTCTCTCTATATATATATATATATATATATATATATATATATATGCTAATCCATAATTTTTCTATATGTAACCACATATATCAATATTAGGCCACACATCAAACTGATATTTCCATCTCAGATCCATTACTATGTAGATAATTCCAGACTTCTTCCATTGCTTATCTGTAACCTTCCCCTCCAACAGTAAAAAAACTGATTTCCACCATCTGCCATCCAGTCATTTAATTGTTCTATTCCAGTATATCCATGGAACAGTTTCATATTTGTTAAGCTGTACCAGTGCAGGAAAATATTTTTTTTCAACTAGAATACAATGCTCACGTAGAAGTCCTTTTTCCTTTAGTCTTCTAGGATCCACTCCTTTTCAAAGCTACTTATGTCAAGAACTTTTCCCCATTACCTACAGTGAAGTTGTTTTATCTATCTGTAATAAGGTGAGATTCTTGGCCAGGCATGGTGGTTCATGCCAGTAATCCCAGCATTTTGGGAGGCTAAGGTGGGTGGATCACTTGAGCTCAAGAGTTTGAGACCAGCCTGGCCAACGGGTGAAACCCTGTCTCTACTAAAAATACAAAAATTGTCCGAGCACCGAGACATGTGCCTGTAATCCCAGCTACTCATTTGGCTGAGGCAAGAGAATCGCTTGAACCCGGGAAGCGGAGGTTGCAGTGAGCCAAGTTCATGCCACTGCACTCCAGCCTAGGCAGCAGAGTGAGACTGCATCTCAAAAATAAATAAATAAAGATTCTTTATCACAGTCTGAATTCTTTTGAACTCCTAAATAATTTCATATAAAGTGTGCATACCTTAAAGCTCATTGTTTTTCTCTAAAGTTCTGTGGGTTTTGACAAATGCATAGAGTCATGGATCCATCATTGTGGTATCTTCAGAAGAGTTTCACCATCCTTTTAATTCCCCTGTGCTTCATCCTTGAATCACTAGCAGCCACTGATTGGTTCACTATCTCTAGAATTTTGCCTTTGCTAGAATGTCATATTAATGGACAGTTTTGGCTTTTTCAGACTTCCTTCTTTTTCCCAGTAACAGGAATTAAAGATTCATCCATGTTTTTGCATGGTTTGATAGCTCATTACTTTTCTATCACTACATAGTATTTTATTGTATGGATGTACTACAGTCTGTTCATCCATTCACCCATTAAAGGACATCTTCATTGCTTCCAGATTTTTGGCAGTCATAAACAAAGCTGCTATAAACATTTCTGTGCAAGTTTTTGTGTGGACACAAGTTTCCCTTTCAAGTAGGTAAATGCCTAGGAGTACTTGCTAGATTATAGAGCAAGACTATATTTAGCTTTATGCGAAACTGTCAAATCGTTTTCTAAAATGGCTGTGTCATTTTGTATTCCCAGCGTCAATGAATGAGAGTTCCTGTTGTTCCACAACCTCCCCGGCATTTGATACTGTCAGGCTTCTGGTTTTATTTTTAGTCATTTTTAATAGATGTGTAGTAGTACCTTGTTGTTTCAAATTGCAATTCCCAAATGACATATGATATTGATCATATTTTCATCTGCTACTTTGCTATCTGTATATCTTTTTTGATTCCCTATATGTTCAGATATTTTACCTATTTTTTAATTGGGGTGTTTGTTTTCATACTAATGTGCTTAAGAGATCTTTACATATTTTGGGCGTAAGTTTTTATCAAATATATTTTGCAAATATTTTCTTTCAGTCTGTAGCATGTCTTTTCATTCTTTTAATAGGGATTTTCACAGAGCAGAAGTTTTGAATTTTAATAAAGTCCAGCTTATCAATATTTTTCTTCAAGGATAATGCTTTCGGTGTTATATTTAAAACTCCATTGGTAAATCCAAGGTCACCTAGATTTTCTCAGCATATTTTAATAAAGAGTTTTGTTAAAACATAATAAATAGCACTAAGGTACACCAATCTTAAGTTTGCAGCTTATTCAGTTATTACAGAGACAGCACATTCACTTAACTACAAATTAGTTCAAAATACAGACTACATCCCAGAGGTCAAATCTGGCCTGCCACCTGTTTTTGTAAGCTTGCCATTTGAGAATATTTTCTATATTTTTAAATGATTGGAAAACATGAAAGGAATTCTATATTCCACAAAATTCACATGAAAACTATACAAAATTCATATTCTACTGTTCATAATTAGTTACACTCATTTTAAAATATATTGTCTATGGATACTTTTACATTACAAGAGCAGAGTTGACTTATTGCAACAGAGATCATACGACCTGTAAAGCCTCAAGTATTTACCATCTTATCCTTTACAGAAAAAGTTTCCGGCCCTTAATATTGCATATAACCAGCACCTCAAAAGCACTCCTCATGGCCAGTCACATCTCTATACCTCCAAAAAGACCATTCTGACTTTCATCACCAGAGATTACTTTTGTGTTTTTTTCACACTTTATATGAGCAGAAACACATAACATTCATCTACTGTGTCTTGCTTCTTTCAGTCTTTATTCTGTCTGTCTGAAATGTCCATATTATGGTATGTTATATGTAGCAGTAGTTGACTTTTTGTGATATAAATATATCGTAAATATAGCAACATATATATCATATATGACTATTAAACATGTATATTATATATTTATTAACACATTAAACATGTATATCATATATGTTTATTAAACATGTATATCATATGTCTATTAAACATGTATATTTATTAAACATGTATATCATATACATTTATTAAACATGTATATCAATTTTTTTTCTTCAAGGGGAGTGCTTTTGGTGCTATATTTAAAACTTCATTGGCAAACCCAGGGTCACCTAGATTTTTTCCACATTTTTAAATAAGGAGTTTTTATCAAATGTATATATATGATATATTTGTCATATATATATGATACATATGTCATATACATAAACATCCACTCCACTGTTGCTGGACATTTAGGTTTTGTCATTTTGGGGCCATTATAATTAATGTTATTGGGAACAATTTTGTTCATGTCTTATTCATTGTCTACCTGTATGTAGGTATGTATACATTTATGCTGGATACGTGCCTCGATGTGGAATTGCTGGGTCACAATGCATAGAAAAGTTAAGCTTTAGTAGATTTTGTCGAAGAGATTTCTAAAAGATTTTAAAAATTTTATTCCTACCCACACTGCACTAATAAGCCCATTACCTCGTGTGTTACTAACACATGTACTGTAAGTTTTCTATTGTAAACCCATCGGTACCACATATAATATATATATTTACCTACTTATGATGATACCTTATGGCATCTCATTACGGTTTATAAATTCTTTTTCCCTAATCATTCATTATACTGACCAATTTTCCTGATTCTTGTTAGACATTTGAAAGCCTTCTTTTGCAAGATATATAATTATATTTCAAACTACATATATAAAACTACACATATAGTTTGAAATATATATTTAATATATAATTATTCAATATATATTTGTTATGTAATATAGAATTATATTCTATATATTATGTATTATATAATATGTAGTTTATATGTTAATACATATTAATCTATGTTTTTATATATATAATTTGAAATGTGTGGAAGATACATGAATTGCAAGCATCTTTTCTGCTCTGAGCCTTTTCACTCAAAGTCTTTTTTTTTTTTTTTTTAGGATAGAATGTTATTTTATTTTTTTATTTTTTTATTTTTTTGTTATACTTTATGTTCTAGGGTACATGTGCACAATGTGCAGGTTTGTTACATATGTATACATGTGCCATGTTGGTGTGCTGCACCCATTAACTCGTCATTTACATTAGGTATATCTCCTAATGCTACCCCCCCAAAAAATAGGACCCAATGTGTGATGATCCCCTTCCTGTGTCCAAGTGATCTCATTGATCAATTCCCGCCTATGAGTGAGAACATGCGGTATTTGGTTTTCTGTTCTTGCGATAGTTTGCTAAGAATGATGGTTTCCAGCTGCATCCATGTCCCTACAAAGGACACGAACTCATTCTTTTTTATGGCTGCATAGTATTTCATGGTGTATATGTGCCACATTTTCTTAATCCAATCTGTCACTGATGGACATTTGGGTTGATTCCAAGTCTTTGCTATTGTGAATAGTGCTGCAATAAACATACGTGTGCATGTGTCTTCATAGCAGCATGAATTATAATCCTTTGGGTATATCCCCAGTAATGGGATGGCTGGGTCAAATGGTATCTCTAGTTCTAGATTCTTGAGGAATCGCCACAGTGTTTTCCACAATGGTTGAACTAGTTTACAGTGCCACCAACAGTGTAAAAGTGTTCCTATTTAATGATTACCTTTCTAACTGGTGTGAGATGGTATCTCATTGTGGTTTTGATTTGCATTTCTCTGCTGGCTAGTGATGATGTTCACTCAAAGTTTTATGGTGTGTTCTAACCATCAGAATTCTTAATTTAAATGAAGTCCACTTTGATTTTTTTTCTTTATGGTTAGTGCTTTCTAAGTCCTGTTTAAGAAATCCTGTCTTTCCCATTGGTACTGAAGATGTCGTCTATGTTGTTTCTAAAGGCTTTATTTTTTATCTCTCATATGTAGGTATTAATCCATTGGAAGTTATTTTTCTGTATGGATGAAGTAGAGTTAATTTTTTTTTATTTGGACCTTGATTTGTTTCATCATCTTTTAAGAAATAGAGTACTCTTGTCCCACTGTATCACGGTAACACCTTTGTCTACTATCAGGTGTATGAGCCTCTTTATGAATCCTCTACTTTGTCCCCCCTTATGCATGTCTCTATCCTTATTTAACACTACAGTTTTAATTACTGTAGTTTTATAATCATTCTTGCTATCTGCTAATACAAGTGCTCCAACTTTCTTTTTCTTCAAAAATATTTTTGTTATTTTGAGTTCTTACTTTCATGTAAGTTCTAGGATCAACTTATCAATTTCTGGTAAAAAATGTATGATTTTGATTGGTAATGCTTTTAATCTATAGGTAAGGATGTATTTGAGATAAATGATATCTTAACAATATGAATTTTTTCAGTTCATTTTGTTAGATATCGCCTTCCCTTTATTTGTTTTTTTAATTTACCTTAGCACTTTCTAGTTTTTATAGTGATTTTGTATGTAGTTTGTTTTACTTATTCCTAGCTATTTGATACTTTTGATGTTATTGTAATGATATGTTTTATATTGCTACTTTGTAATACTAAATGTTATTAGCGTAAAGAAATGTGTTACAATATAAACATTTACTATATTTGTTAGTAAAAACAAATTTTGTTGGTATATGGAAATTCAACTGACTTTGGTTGACATACTTTATGCCCAGTAACCTGGCTGATCAACTTATGAATTTTAATAATTTGCATATGTACTATTTTGTATTTTTCATATGCGCAGAAATAACAGTTGCATTTCTTCTTTTTCAATTCTTATACATTTGGATTTATTTTCTCTCTATTTTTATCAAACTTCAATAAAATGATGAATACAAGTAATGAAAGCAGACATTCTTAGCATAAAGTTTATATTGTATTCATTTTTTAAAAACAACTTTATTGAGGTACAAGTGACATATAAAAACCTGTACATATTTAATAAGTAAATCACATTGAGGTTGGAGTTACATATATAGCAGTGTAACCAATCATCACCAGGGCCACAAACATTTCTAACACTTCCAGAAGTTTCCTCTCAATCCCTTTATTATTATTACTGTTTTTGTTTGTTTGTTTGTTTGTTTGTTTTTTAGGAAAGAACATAAGATCTAGTCTCAACAAATTTTAAGTATGGAATACAATATTATTACCTATGACATTATGCTGTATAGATTGCCATAATTTATTTATATTGCATAATTGAGATGTTGTAAGCTTTAATCATCCCCTTCCCCATTCTCCTCCCTCAGCCCTTAGCAAGCACTATTCTATTTTGCTACTATGAGTTTTACTACTTTAGATTCTACATATAAGTTAAATTATACAGTATACATCTTTCTGTCTTTGGCTTACTTTATTTAGCACAATGTCCTTCAAGTTTATCTATTGTTGCAAATTGCAGGATTTCCTTGTTTTTTTTTAAGGCTGAATGATATGCCATTGTCTGTATATGTCACATTTTCCTCATCCACTCATCCATTAATCAGCAATTAAGTTGCTCCCATATCTCAACTATTGTGAATAATGCTGCAATGAACAAAGAAATGCAGATATTTCTTCTAGATTCTAATTTTAATTCCTTTAAATACATACCCAGAAATGCAACTGTTGGATCATGTGGTAGTTCCATTTTTAATTCGTTTAGAAATGTCCATACGGTTTTTCATAATAACTGCATTATTTTACATTCCCATTACAGTATACAAGGAATCCCTTTTCTCCAATTCTCACAGACACTTTTTATCTTTTTGTTGTTGTTTACAATAATAGCCATCACAGCAGACATGGATATTTCACTGTGGTTTTGATTTGCATTTCCCTAATGATTAGTGATGTTGAACACCTTTTCGTATCCCTGTTGACCACCTGTCCATCTTTGAAGAAATGTCTATTCAGTTTCAATGCCCATTTTATAATCAGATTATTTGAGTATTTTTGTTTGTTTTTGCTATTCAATTGCATGAGTTCCTTGTATATTTTGAATAAAGTCCTTATCAGATATACATTTTCAAGTATTTTACTCAATTCCTCATAGGTTGCCTTTTTAGTTTTCTTATTGTTTCCTTTGCTGTGAAGATTTTTGGTTTGCTGTAGACCCACTTGTTTATCTTTTTATTTTGTTGACTATGCCTTTGATGTCATACCATGTCTACTATTTGGTTAAATGTATATCTAAGAATTACCACTTGTGAAGCTATTGTAAATGGCATTGTTTTCTTAGTTTGTTAGGTAGTTCATTGCTAATGCATAGACAGGAAACATATTTTTAAATGCTAATTTTCTTTCCTGCAGATTTAAACAATTTGTTTATTCATTATAAGAGATTTTTGGTGGCGTACTTAGGATTTTCTATATGGATATAATTTGAAGATAATGTGGGTTAGTTCCAGACCACCTAAATAAAATGAATATCACAGTAAAGTGAGGCACACAAATATTTTTGTTTCCTAGTGCATATAAAATTTGTGTAAATATTACACTGTAGTCTGTTAAGTGTGCAATAGCATCATGCCTATAAAACAATATATATACCTTAATTTAAAAATACTTTACTGCTAAAAACTCCTAACAATTTTAGCAAGTTTTGTAATAATTTTGCTGGTAGAGGGTGTTGCTCAATGTTGATGGCTACTGATTGATCAGAGTGGTGGTTACTGAAGACTGAGGTGACTGTGGACATTTCTTAAAATAGGACAGTTACGAAAGTTGCCACATTGATGTACTCTTTCTTTCATAAAAGATTTCTCTGTAGTATGTGATTGATGTTGGTTAGCATGTTAACCACAGAACTTCTTTCAAATTTGGAAAAAATCCTCACAAGCTCTGCAGTTTCTTTCCCAACTAAGTTTATATAACATTCTAGAGGTTTTCACTGTCATTTCAATAATGTTCACAGCATCTTCACCAGATATAGATTTCATTTTAAGAAGCCAATTTCTCAGCTGAACATGGTGACTTAAGCCTGTAATTTCAGTATTTTTGAGAAGTTTTATATATATATACAAGTTGTGATGGCACATACCTGTAGTCCTAGCTACTCAAGAGGCTGAGGCAGCAGGACCACTTGAGCCTGTGATTGTAACATTGCATAATAGCCTAAATGACAGAAAAAGACACTGTGTCTTAAAAAAAGAAAAAAGAAAAAGGATAAAAGGAAGTCACTTTCTTTACTCATTCATAAAAAACAATTCCTCGCCTCTTTAAGTTTTATCATGAAATTTTCACAATTCTGTCACATCTTCAGGCTCCACCTCTAATTGTAAAGGAATATACTGTGCAGTCATAAAAAAGGATGAGCTCATGTCTTTTTCAGGGACATGGATGCAGCTGGAAACTATCATTCTGAGCAAACTGTCACAAGGACAGAAAACCAAACAGCACAAGTTCTACTGCTATTTCTACCACATCTGTAGTTGCTTCCTTCACTGAAGTCTTCAGCCTTTCTAGATCAATCATATGGGTCAAGATCAAGGTCTTCAAAATTCCTGTTAATTTTGATTATTTTGCCTCCTCCCATAAGTCACAAATGTTTTATATGGCATGTAGAATGATGACATTTTTCAGAAGCTTTTCAATTTACATTACCCAGATCCACTAGAGGAATTAGTATCTATGGCAGCTATAACCTTACAAAATGCAGTAGTTAAATTACAAGACTTGAAAGTCAAATTTAGTCCCTGATCCATCAGCTACTGAATGGATATTGTGTTAGCAGGCATGAAAACGTTAATCTCCTGTACATCTCCATTAGCACTCTTGGGTGATTAGGTGCATTGCCAAAGAATTGTAATATTTTGAAAGAAATTGTTTTTCTCTTGCTCTCTCTGAGCAACGCATCCTGACAGTGAGCTTAAGATATTCAGCAAACCATTTTGTAAGCAAATATGCTGTTATCCAAGCTTTGTTATAGAGCACAAGCAGAGTAGATTTAGCATAACTCTAAAGTGTCCTACAATTTTTGGAATGGTAGATGAACAACAACTTCAACTTAAAGCAACCAGCTGCATTAGCCCCTAACAAATGAATCAGGCTGTCCTTTGAAGCTTTGAAGACAGACACTGACTTCTCACTAGCTATGAAAGTTCTAGATGGCATATTCTTCCAATAGAAGGCTGTTTCATCTACATTGAAAATCTATTGTTTAGTGTAGCCACCTTCATCAATGATCAGGTTTTCAGGATACTTTGCTGCAGCTTCTACATCAGCACTTGCTGCTTCAACTTGCACTTTTATGTTATGGGGATGGATTCTTAAACTTCTCTGATCTCTGCTAGCTTCAAACTTTTCTCCTGCAGCATCCTCACCTCTCTCAGCATTCATAGACTTGAAGAAAGTTAAGGCTTTGCTCTAGATTAAGCTTTGGCTTAAGGGAATATTGTAGCTGGTTTGATATATCCAGACCACTCAAACTTTCTTCATATTAACAATCAGGCTGCTACACTTTCTTTTCATTTATGTCTTCACTCGAGAAGCACTTTTAATTTCCTTCAGGAACTTTTCCTTTTCATTCACCACTTGGCTAACATTGGCAAAAGAACCCTAGTTAGTTTTGAGTCCATCTTGGCTTTTGCCATGCCTTCCTCACTAATCTTACTTATTTCTAGCTTTTGTTTGAAAGTGAGAGATGTGAGACCCTCAATTAAGGTTACTAATTGGCTTAATTTCCATATTTGTGTCTCTCAAGGAATGTGGAGGTTTGAGGAGAGGGACAGAGGTGGGGGAATGAACCAGTCAGTGATGAGTCAGAACATACACCATTTATGCATTAAGGTCACCAACATAATAAATGCAACTCTTAATGCCTCAGAACAGTTTAAATAATAACATCAAAGGTCACTGATCATAGATTACCACAACAGACATAATAATAATGAAGAAGTTTGAAATATTGTAAGAATTACCAAAAAGTGGAACACAGATGCAAATTGAGCACATGTTGTTAAAACAATGGTGCCAATAAACTTGTCTGACATAACATTGTCAAGAATTTCCAGTTCTTAAAAAATCTGTTAAGCATAATAAAGCAAAATGCAGTAAAACAAGATATGCCTGTATACAAGATGGTGTCATCAGTAAACAATTTACCTACTTTCTCTGCAATTTGAATTGTTTATTTTTTCTTGCTAATTGCTCTGGCTAGGAATTCTAGTACCACATTCAATAGAAATGGGGAGAGTGGGTATCCTTGTTTTGTTCTTGATCTTAGTTAGAAAAAGCTTTTAAAACCTTTGAGTGTGATTTTAGCTGTGAGCTTGTCATATATGGTCCTTATGATATTAAGACACATTCTTTCCCTACTTCACTTAGTGAGAGTTCTTATCGTGAAAGGATGTTAAATTTTCTCAAATTATTTGCCTGTATCTATTGAGATAATCATGTTATTTTTGTTCCTTGTTCTATTTATGTGGTATACCATATTTATAAATTTGCATATGTTAAAACATCCTTGCAACCCAGAAATATATCTCACTTCATCAGAGTGTATGGTTCTTTCAATATGTTGTTGAATTCAGTGTGTTAGTATTTTGTTGAGAAGTTTTGTGTCTCTGTTCAATCAGGGACATTGACCTGTAATTTCATTTTCTTTTGGTGTCCTTTTCTGTATTTGGTATCAAGGTAATGCTGGTCTTGTAGAAAGAGTTTGAAAGTACAACCTATTCAATTTTTTGGAAGAGTTTGAAAAGGATTGTTATTTTTTATTTAACTGTTTAGCGTAATTTCATTGTGAGGACATCTGTTCCTGGGCTTTTATTTCTTGGGAGATTTGTTATTACTAATTCAATAACCTCACTCTTGATTTTTTCAGATTTTTTATTTTATCATGGTTCAATCTCAGTAGGTTGTTTGTTTCCAGGAATTTATACATTTCTTCTGGGTTATGCAATTTATTGGCATTTATTTGTTCACAGTAACCTTTTATGATCCTTTGTATTTATGTTGCATCAATTATAATGTCTTCTTCATTTATAATTTTATTTGGGTGTTCTCTCTTTTTCTCAGTTAATCTAACTGTAGGTTTTTCAATTTTGTTTCTTTTCAAAAAATCAACTCTTAATTTCATTATTTTCTATTGTTTTTCTAGTCTCTATTTTTGCTCTAATCTTCATTGTTTCCTTCTTTCTGCTAACTTTGGTGTTATTCTCCTTTTCTTAGCTCCTTGAAGTAGAATGTTATTTATTTGAGATCTTTCTTTCTTTAATGTATGATTTCTTGCTACAAACTTCCTTCTTGAAACTGCTTTTTGTACGTCCCATAATTTGTGTGTGTGTGCTTGTGTGCATCTTTCCATTTTCATTTGTCTCAAGATATTTTTTATTTCTTTTTTGATTTATTTTATGGCCCATTTGTTGTTCAGAAATGTATTGCTTAATTTTCACATATTTATGAATTTTCAAATTTTCCTCCTGCTATGGATATTTAATTTCATACCATCATGGTTGGAAATGATATTTGATACTAGTTCTATCTTCTTAAATTGGTTCAGATTTGTTTTGTGGCCAAGCCTATGACCTGCCCTAGAGAATGTGCCTGTGCATTTGAGGAGAATGTGTCTGTGCATTTGAGGAGAATGTGTATTCCGGTGCTGTTGGATGAGTGTTTGTATATGTCTGTTAAAATCAGTTGATTTATTCAAGTTTGCGCTTTTAGTATTGATATTCATCTGGATGACGTATCCATTGTTCAAAATAGGGTATTGAATTTCCCTACTATTGTATGGTTGTTTCTTTCCCCTCTAATTGTATTAATATTTGCTTTATATGTTTAGGTCCACCTATATTTACAATTGTTATATCCTGTTGAGAAATTGACCCTCTTATTATTATATAATAACCATCATTTTCTCTTGTAACAAATATTTACTTAAAGTCTATTTTGTCTAACTATTGTCACCACTGCTCTCTTTTGCTTACCCTTTACATGTAATATATTTTCCCATCTCCTCACTTTTAGCATGTATGCCCATTTATGCCTGAGGTTGCAATTTTTTGAATTTTTGCAATCAGACCTCGGCAATGAATTGAGCAGTTGTATATAAATAACTCCCATGTGTTCAGCATTCCAATAGTGGAACACTGGGCGTAAGTGGTTTGCTTATGCCATTTATGCATAGTGTTCTATTGTTGGAATGCTGAGCTAAAGTGAGTCTCTTGTAGGTAGCATACAATTGGATCTTCTTTTGTTAAACTATTCTTCCAATCTTTGTCATTAATTGGAGAATTTAATCTATTTCCATTTTAAGATATTATTGATAGATAAGGACTTATCATTTTGTTAATTGTTTTCTGACTGATTTGTAGTTCCCTTCGTTCTTTTCTCTTCTTTTGTTGTCTTTCTTTGTTATTTGATGATTTTCTATAATGGTATGCTTTCATTCATTTCTTCCTATATTTTGTGTACCTATTACAGGTTTTTCTTTGTGATTACCATAAGGCTTAATTAAAACATATTATAGTTATAACAGTTTCTTTTAAGCTGACATAAACTTAATTTTAATTACATACAAAAACTCTACACTTTTACTCCCCTCCTCACATTTCATGTTATTTGTATCTTTTAATATCATGTACCCATTAAAATATTATAGCTATAATACATTCATCTTTTAACTTTTGTACTAGCAGTTTTGTATTAGAGTTAAAAGTGATTCACGCACCACCATTACAATATTAAAGTATTCTGAATTTGGCTATATATTCATCTTAACCAGTGAGTTTTACATCTTCATTTGCTTTCATGTTGCTAATTAGCATTCTTTCAACTGGAAGAACATTCTTTTGCATTTCTTGTAAAGTAATATTAGTAATGATGAACACCTTCAGCTTTTGTTTGCATGGGAAAGTCTTTATCTCTCCATTTCCAAAGAACATATTTTCTTGGTATAGTATTCTTGGTTGTCATGTTTTTTTTGTTGTTGTTGTTTGCTTTTGTCTGTTTTGTTTTGTTTTTCAGCACTTTGAACATATTATCCCAATCTACCCTGGCTGTAAGGTTTCGGCTGAGAAATCCACTGATAGTCCTGTGGAGATTCCCTTGTGTGTGATGAGGTGTTTTTCTCTCACTACTTCAAAAATTCTCTTGGTCTCTTAACAATTTTAACATAATGTATCTTGAATATAATGTATCTTAATAATCAACCCACTTGGTATTCTTTGGTATTCATAGGTCTGGCTATTCATTTCCTTCTTCAGATGTTGGCAATTTTTGTTTTCATTTCTTTAAATAAGCTTTCTTTCTTTTAGTTTTCCTCTTCCTCTACTCCTTCTAAATCTTCATATCATGTATATTGCTTTTCTTGATGTTGTTCTGTAAGTACCATATGATTTATTTACCTTTTAAACTTATTTTTCTTTTTGTGTCTCTTACTGGATAATTTCAAGTAAACTGTCTTATTTTTTGTTGATTCTTTCTTCTGCTTGATCAGATCTGCTACTGAAGTTTTCTATTGATTCTTCCAATTTAGAAATTTATGTATCTTATAATTTATAGTTGAATACAGTATTTAATCTGCATGACATTTCTTTATATTTTTACTCTTTATTTTAATGTGGGACTACTCACATACATTTTCTCGTTTTTATGGAAAAATATTTTAGCATCATTTTTGAAATATCAAACTCTAGGTTAGTAGATATTTGATTTTAGAACTTGATATTGTTTTACTTTTTGTTGTTCATGCCAGTCTTATTATTGCTTTTTTAAAAAAAATCTAACAAGCTTTGTTGACCCTTCTTGGTTTCTTTTAAGATTTTTTTCACCTTGACTTTGGTTACTGTAGTTTTATTTATTATATTAGGAATCTACTTATGTAGATTTCTTTGTGTTTATGCTGCTATGGTTTGCAAATTCTCTTGAATTTGATTTTGAGTGTTTTTATTAGATTTTGTGAAATTCTTAGCCTGTAGCTCTTTAAAAATCTTCTTTGCTCTATTCTTTTTCTCCCTCAGTTCCTCCTGAGATTTCATTTGTTTAGACATTTTGTCATGTCTCATTTTTTTGCATTTATGTATCTCTCTTCATGTTTCAATCTATTTTCTGTTGTCCTATATTTTAGTTCACTATTAATTGGTTCTGTTGCAACTACACTGCTACTAACTCATATAATACAATTATTTTAACTCTAGAATTTCCAGTGGTCTCTTACTATACATTGCAGTTCTGCAGTGAAATTTTCTGTTTTCTCGAACATGTTAACCACAGTTGTTGTTTTAAGTGCCTGACTGATTGCTTCAAATTTTGGAGTTATACATCTGACATTTTATTACATTATGTCTCTGTTATTTTTATCTTTTTTTCCTATTGACTTTTAGTCATATGATATTTTATTCTGTCATGCTTGATATGTTTTATAATATTTTTTGAAAATATTGAGGCTTTGGGTAATTTATATTCCTCCGCATATAATTTAATTTCCCTCTGACAGACCCCCTTGGGAAGACCACCTTGATTTAATCAGTAATTGAATGTCTTGAGATTTTGTTTTAGACTCTTTGAGGTCCGGCCTACTTCCACTTTACTCATCCCTAGAAGGAGCCATTTAGGGACTCAACTAAATGTCTGTGCTATTTTCAAGATCCTTCCTCTATGGTAGACCCTAAAATGAGTTTTCTTTCTCTGCCTCTCTCTCTCTGTCTCTCTCTCCAGTTCCTTGAGATTCCTGAAATGTTTTCTTAGCTTCTTAATCTCTTAAATTCTATTTGATTTCTCAGCCTCTTAGAAATTGGCAGATGCAAGAGAAAACTCCATGCAGAATGTTAGAATGTTGGGCTCACTTATCTATACTCTTCCCTCCAGGATTTTGGACCCTCAATTCTATTTCCAAAACTAAAGTTTAAAATGTAGGTTAAATGAATAACAAGTATAATCCAATTTTAAGTCACATATCAATCAGAGTCAAGTGTGGAAAGCAGAGTGAAGGACAGGTAGTTCAGTGGAAGAAACTTAATAAGAGAAATAGTTAACACAGATGCTGTAAGCATCACAAAGACAAACAGGGTATGGGAGAGCAAACCATAGATCAGCCACAACAGAAAGCTGTTTCTACTCCTAAGACTAGCAATGTGAGGAGGCATTTACAGAGGCCAAGAGCCAATTCTACCAGGTAGCAACCAGAATCAGACCAGAGGCTCACACAAAAAAAGTAGAGCTCATATGGGAGATGAAGAAAGACTTCATCCAAAAAGAAGAAGAAAGGCTATGATTCTCCCCTACTTCTACTTGCCATTCACCTATCAATGCTCCCTTTTGAATTAACCTAACTAGTAGGTAGGAAAAGAGCCCGAGAAATGTAGGATCAGTCTTCTTCATGTAGATCAGAAGGTCACTAAATGCACCTAAGAACAAAGGCACATGACTGGAAAAGTCCCTTTGGAGTCAGGTGCAAGGGCAGGAAAACTGATAAAGCTGACAAGACTCCAGGTACCATTAACTTTATTGACTGATTGAAAATATTTCCATATTAGATAAAAGTCAAAGAAGTCAAAGAAAAAAAAATGTGGTTTTGCTGGTTCAAAGATTTTCCTAAATAATTACAAAACACCTCTGAAAGTGAGAAATTATTTCCACAGCAGCTAATGCAGTGGAAAGCACCTTACCAAGGTACCATTCCAAGGTACTTTAAAATAGAGTGGAATGGAATAAGATAGAATAGAGTAGTCGTGGCATCACAAGATGTAGGGTCTTTGAGAGAAAGTATTTGCTCAAAAAGTTTTAAAACTCAGCTGTGTTAGTGAGTTATTTAAAGCTGGTTTCATTTCACTGAAGAGGAAGCAGACAAGGATAATTTCATTTAAGAATAGCAAGTCAAGACCTTTTAAAGAACAGAGAAAGAGGAAAGAAGATTAAATGTTCTTAGAAAAAATTCTAAAGTGGCAAGTGAAATGCAAATTTTAAATGTTCCCCAGCTAGTCAATAAATCCTTACAAATGGGTGGATTGTTCATCATAATTGAAATAAGCCCTTGAACTTTGATTTTCATTAGTCTGGTTACATGCTGTTTAAAGAAACTTTAAATTTAGGTCATCCCCTGTATTGCAAAACATCTGACAGAAGAAACAAATTACCTCCTCACAGACTCATCTTCTTTCCCTTCATTTTCCGACATTATTCAAAATGAAGATAACAATGACTCCCTCACTGGGTCTTCATCAAGTGTTTTTGGCTGGGATAAGAGTCTCCAGTCAAAAGAAGGGTTTAATTTCTGGGAAGCCAATTTTGGTTGTTTTGATTAGGCAATTCTGTAACAAAAGAACTAGGTATTGCATCTGAGTGGAGCCAGCTGTGTTTCCTTTGTTCACTGCTGAGCTGGTTAGGAAAGCGTGGCAGGGAACTGATGACCTGGCAGATGGGAGATGGATGGGCAAGGAGGGCAGAGCACTCTCCTTTTGGCCAAAACTGCCATTGCTCCTATGACTAACAAGGGGTTTCATTTTGATATTTTACTAGTATTGCAAGATTTATCAGCTAGGACCACTTTGGGTAAGAAAGAGAAAAGCCAAATCAGGCTTCTGAAGAGGGTATACTGACCTTCAGTTCCCAAGAGCTTGGAGGTGGGACTCGTGTCAGACACAGATTGATTGGAAAGTTTGAGAAATCCACCAGGACTTGGTTTCTCCCACCCTCTGTTTTCACTTGGTTCTGTTCCTCATGGCCTTCATGCTTAGACTAACTGGAGAACCTCCTGCTCACAGAGAGCCGGAAGCAGCTTTGGCATGCACATTCTCTCTTGGTCTCAGCCAGTGGAGTGGAAAACAACAAGAGTTCCTTTCCAAGGACTTCTTGCAAAATCTT
Source organism: Rhinopithecus roxellana (assembly GCF_007565055.1). NCBI lineage: Eukaryota > Metazoa > Chordata > Mammalia > Primates > Cercopithecidae > Rhinopithecus > Rhinopithecus roxellana. The sequence goes on from NC_044559.1 coordinate 6,892,616, forward strand.
TTGAACCAGTCACTGTAACCTGGTGACTAGCTTTGACAGAGGTCACATCCTTCACAGAGGTCCATGTAAAGCATGTGTGTTGTGAATGGAGGAAGGAGAGAGAGTCTTTCAGAGGGAAATGAAGCTATTAACAAAGAGGGAGCATGGAATGGGAGGTCATTAAACACAGACATGGCAAAAATGAATATCTGCTTTATATACTCTATGTACTTGGCCATGGTGTAACGTCTTGCTAGTGTTAAATGGGTTTTTTGTTTGTTTTCGCAGTTCTTTCTTGCTACATGTTTGAATGGATTGTATAGCTTTGAGAAAAGTATGGAGAATGCTTCTGTAAGCAATATTTTGCCCCAAAAGGAAGGGAACAAGAGCTTTACCATACATCGCCAGCTACTATGACTTCCATCTTAAAACGTTTATTTGCTTTGCAGCCAAATGTCCTACCACAGAGCTATACAGAGGTAATGCTAATGTTAATTAGCTTGATTTAGCCATTCCATAACATATATATATTTCAAAACATTTACACAATAAATATAGATGATGCTGTCAATCAATAAGTTAATTTGCTATATTTAAAACATACAAATATTTAAACAGTACATTAAATATCTGTGCATTCACAACCTGTTAAGGAATAAAACATTGCCAACAAACTAAATGTCCCTTTGAAACTCTCCCAAATAATTTTCCTTTTCCAGAAAAACACTGTCTTGAATTTAGTGTTTTTCATTCCTATGTCTTTATTCACATTTTAACTAGAACTTATATGAACCTCTAAGAAGCATGCATTATTGTTTTGTATGTTTTTCATACATATATATAGTCATACATATTTTGCAACTCTTTTTCTCAACTACGTTTGATATCTGTAGGTCTAGTTTTTCTCAACGTGCTATTGTGTTGTGTTCCATTTTTTTGATGTTTAAATATATCATAATCTATTCATTTTCCAGGTAATGAACATTTGCATTGGTTCCAGATCTTACTGTTAAGAATAATGTTATTATAAGTGTTTTTCTACATGTTTCTGGCGTAAATGTTCAAGAATATCCTAAGGGTATATACCAGCTCAAAGGATTTGTGCAACATCAATTTTACTGGGTGATTGTCAAACTAAAAGAGATTGTATCAATTTACACATTCACCAGCAAAGTATAAATGTCCTCATATATCCATATCTTTCCCAACATATGATATCATCAGACATTTAAAATTTTTACCAGACTGATTAATGTGAGATTTGTGGTTTTAATGTGAATTTGCATGACTACTAATGACAAAGCGTTTTGTCATATCTGTACTGGCAATTCAAATTTCTTCTGTGAGTTTTCTGTTTATGTCTTTGCTGATCTCCTCGTGCCCTGGGTTATTTGATTTCTTAGTGCTTGGTAAATTTTGTATTATTCTCCTTATTTATCATGTCTTTTTTGTTGGAGGGCACTGTTAAATGTGTTGCAAATATCTTTTTGCTTAGTTTTTAAATTGTCATTGTGTATATTTCTTAATAAACAGAAAATTTATCATTTTATGAACATTAATTTACATTTATGATTTATGCTCTTTGTAACCTAGTTAAGCAATCCTCTCTTACCTTGAGTTCAACAAGATGTTTCTCTGTGTGCCTGCTGGGCTTTCCTCATTGCTGGGAAGTCTGGCGGTGATACTTCCATAGAAGAAGGAAGCTCATCTCAGAGAGAGATGGCTGGAAATCCCTTAGCATTTTCTCTGTCTTTAAATCTCTTCCAAGCAAGTAGACTACACCAAGAAAGAATGATTTTTTTGGAGAGGGTAAAGATCTTTTATCCTCATGCCTGTGAGATCTTAAACAACAGGAGTGCCCCATCTCAACCACATATAATGCAACTGAAGGGTAGATGGTGAAGGCCTTCAATGCGGATTCAAAAACCTGAAAACTCATGCCTGAACATTTTGTGCATCCTTTTCACAGCCCCACACACACCCACCCCATGTTCAGCATAGCCTGGACTGTGACACTGAGGGATCCACTCTTGAGCAGCCGATAACTACACCTCTGTGTGATCTGCTGGCCCTGCTTAAGATTAGGAAACTCTCTCTCACTCTCTGTCTCCCCAAGCCTTCTCCCCTACTTAACAACAGCTTCATTTTAGTATTAGGTTTGGGTTTTATTTTATTCTCTCCTTCTCTTTCTCTGCTGTGAGATTTGCATTATCAGGAAAATAGGCAAGAAAATAGGAGAGAAAGTAATGGAAGCTAGCATTTTCAAGTCTGAGAAATATTGTCGTCTGTCACCCAAAGCATTCTGACTATGAAACTTGTCAGATAGTCACATTTATCCCTGACAGAATTTTGGAATCACTTTACCTTCAGAATTTTTCTCCAGCATTGGTATTTACTCTAGTTCTCATGGTCATCTGAGTCAAGCGGGTAAAGAAGTTACTTTGGCTATCAGAAGCTAGGATTTATTGTCACCTAATTTAAGCCTGTTAGCATAGAGGAGCAAGCCCTGTGGTGTGCCAGTCTCAGAAGAGACTAGGAATTAAGCTCTTTGTTAAACTGCAATAAAATCTCCATTCTCCTCCCAACTTTCCCTCTCCCATCACTGTAACAGCTCATATCTCATAATAAGTAATCAGCTCCCCTGTTGTCTCAATCCACTTACTGCACCACCAATCAATCTGAATGGCCCAGGTGCCTCTGCAGGTTTCCTAACTCTTCCACATGTGCTCTATGTCTCCAAGGACAAGCATGCTTGCATTTGCAAAGGCCCTCCAAGTGGACAGAGAGCAAAGCTAAAATGTTTGGAGTGGGGTCAGAGGAAGGACATAATCTGATGTGATAGTAAAAGTTCCGTCCATGCAATAGCACTTGGCATTTCAGTTTTTTCAATTCGGTTTCTGTTTCTCTCATGACTTAAAAAAATTTTACACTAAATTCAGTGATATCACCATGCGTGTTTCATAATTCGAACAGCTGATTTTATAAGCGATCGTGTATCATGCATATTTTTCCCTCTTGGACATCATATTTTTCCCTCTTGGACATCAGGATAAACAATATTATAGTGAGATATCATGCCCTTCTTTTCCCTTTTCCTGTTTCCCCTGCTAGTTTTCCCTTTAAGTTAATAATTTCTATTGAAATAAGTAAAGTAATGTGGTGAAGGTGGGGGTTGTGATGGTTAATTTTATGTGTCAACTTGACTGGACCACAGATGCCCAGATTTTTGGTTAAAAATTATTCTGGATTCTGGGTGTTTCTGTGAGGGTTTTCTTAGATGAAATTAACATTTAACTAGACAGACTGAATAAAGTAGATGATCTGCTCTAATATGGGTGGGCCTCATCAAATCAGCTGATAGTCTGAATAGAACAAAAAGGTTAACTCCTGGGAAAGAGAGGATTTTTCCTGCCCAACAGTCTCTGAGCTAAGACATCATTCGTATACATGAAGTGAAATACCAGCTCTTCTTGGGTCTTTAGCCTGCTGGCTTTCATACTGAAACTTACACCACCAGCTCCCCTGACGCTCCAGCTTGTCAGCTACATGTTTTGAGATCTGTCAGCCTCTGCAATTATTTGAGCCAATTTCTTATGAGACACACACACACACACACACACACACACACACACACACCTCTTGGTTCTGTTTTTGGGTAGAACCCTGAGTAATACAAGGGTGTTGTCATTCAAAGCTCAAAACTCAAAGCTCAAAGTGAATATGGGGGTCTCTTAGACCTTAAAGAAAATCATACTTACTTTAAAGGCTATTATTATCCTTTTAAAAAATGAAAGACCCAAAAAACCTTTCAAAAATTCTCTACCTTTCATGCTGGCTATCCAAGGCAATTCATTTTATTCTGATCATGCACTTTCCTTTGCTCTGTCTCAGCTTTAGGAAGACAGATACTAATCTCCCTGGGAGAGTCTTTGTTTAGCTCTTTGGATCTTTGGCACCATTAGTCTGACCTTTTCCTTTGAAAAAAGCACCATGCATTGGCTTTTGGGGAGGAGCTGGTCACAGGTAGAAAGGGCACACCAGCTACTCTTCCATCCAGGGAAAGAGTTGATGTGAGTATTGTTCTCTAAAACAGTGTTATCTCCATAACAATTACCATGATCACAAAACCTTCTGCCAGGGATGGGCACATAGTTCACAGTTACCTTCATCTCAGCCACTGGATAAGACAATGGTTTTCCCTCTGGAGATATGTCTGGAATCAATCAGCACAAGGAGAGCATACAGCATGATGCTGGGTAGTGGATGTGTGAGGGATTAAAGAACAATGAGATTGGAAAGAGGGACTGAGGAAAACTCCTGACAAACTGATTCTTACTTAGTCCACTCAGTCCTTCAGCAAACTACATCCTCCAGATGATCTTCTGTGTCAAGATGGAAGAAGAGCATTTGAGCTCTGAAAGTGGACATTTGGGATTCCACTTATACAAGGTCCAGGACTGGACCTTGTGCCTGGTGTGGGATCTCCTGAGACATGTTTTCATGAGCTAACTCCACATCCAGGATCACAGACTAAGATAAAACTTTTTATAGATGAATTAGTCCACTTATATTTAAGGAAATTCTCACCGTTCTTTTTTGTAGTATATTTTCCAATGTTGTTTATCAGGTCCTAGAGGGGCAATTGTTTGTACACTGTGGTCTTAAAACAAAAAACAGAATATTTCTTGGATTCAGACTACTCTAGTGTAGGATCAGCAAGTTGAAAAGGGGTCCCGAGTGTCCAAGTGTGTTCTTCCTGAAGTAGTTTCCTTCTATTCACTTGAAACCTTCTGACTTTACACCCTTTTATTGGTCTCAGATTCCAGGAAGCTTGGCTTCAACAATTTGCACTCTGGCTCTGATTTTTCACGTAAGGAAACAAAACTTTGCAGAATTTTCTATATTAAAAGGAATCAACATCCTATTTAAAACAAAGACAAAAATTTCAACCATGGAATCTAGATCTTGGATTTGATCTCATGGGTGTCTTCTTCTCTATGGGGCCTTTTTCTTCCATTCATACTTCTCTTCCTCTCTCTTGCTGGCTCTGAGGAAATGACACTTCCCATATGTTGCTTTTAAACTCTGGCCCAACTATGGAGGAAATGAGCATGTTTGTGTAAACCTAACCCCGACGCATATGAGACAACACTGAATTTACAAAAAAACTTGGTAAAAATTAAGGACGATAAAACAAAAATAAACATAGAAAAGATACAAAGCAAAGAAGTCTTTCAACTTTCATTCTTCCTTCAATTTTTTATTTATCAACAAGCATATTTTGAGTACCCACTAAGTGCCAGGACCTGGAGAAACAATAATGAACAGCACACAAGCTCCTGACTTCACAGAGCTTACAGCTTAGCGCAAGTTTGGGTTTATGCAGTATAAGTGTGTGAGTCTCTCATAGTGCACTGCTTCTAGAGATCTAAATTCCTCTTCACTTCCATATCCTTTTCAAGCACAAACAAACAAAAAGTTCAGGCAGAAAATGCTATCCTATGACTTAAAACCTAATTCTAAATTCAAGAGTTTGTGACTCCGTTTCCCCTCTGTGGTCTTCCCATTAGTCCACCACTTATCACTGTGAACTGCAGAGCTTCCTAAAACTGGGGCTTTACATATCTAGGAAGCAGCAGGACTGTTTCACGTGTCAGCTGCAGATTTGGAGCTTTATCATTAACTCAGTAGATACTTAGAATCAGGATCACTAGCAGTTAGTAAAAGAGATGTTTTGGTTCTGTGAAAGGAAGATTTGAGATTGGGAAGAACAGGAGATAATTAGGTCTTGGGGGAAATAGGCAGTTAGACTCAGAACCAATTCTTACTGTGGTTTTTTCTCATTGTGCGTGTGCACATGCATGTGTTGTGATATATAAGACAATAATAGTGACCATGTGCATTTTCTTATTATATATTGTGGACTGAAATTGTATATTTAAAATGGTATAAACTATCCTTTAAAGATGTAATCTGAAAACTGACTTCTTCATTTGGAGGTGCACACCTTCCTTGATCATACTATCTACACAAGCTTTTCTTTATAAATGTCTAAGATGTTCCATGTATTCAAAACCATGAGAGGACTGGGAATTGAGAGCTATGAGATAATTTAACTTCAACACTGAGACAAGTAGAAAAGGGCTTATTTCAGTTCACACTTTAACAAGACAGTTCTCAGAGTACCAATAAGAAGTTCTAGAGAGAAGATCATCTTGGGAAATGACAACAGGAAGAAATGACTAATTACCTGACCTTACAGAACAGGTCATAATTCTCATAGCTCAAGATATGGGAAATGGATGTTGTTCTTGGCCAAATTATGCATGCCCTGTTATATGGTGTGGATGTTTGTTCCTTCCAAATCTGGCCCCAGGTACAGCTCATGCCACCACTTCAGATGGTGCAAGCTGTAAGACAGTGGCTTTCACATGGTGCTAGGCCTGCAGGGACATAGAATGAAAACATGAAGGAGGCTTGGCAGTTTCCTTCTAGATTTCAGAGAATGTATGGGAAACCCTGGGTGCCCAGAAAAAGCCTGCCGCAGACATGGAATCCCCAAACCTCTATAGGGTAGTATCAAGGGGAAAGGTGGGGTTGGAGCCCCCTCCCAGAGTCCCTACCAGGGCACTGCCTAGTGGAATTGTGGGAAGGGGGCCACTGCCCTCCAGACCCCAGAATGGTAGATCCACTGTCAACTTGTAACCTCTGCTTAGAAAAGTCCACAGACACTCAGCTCCAACCATGAGAGCAGCCACAAAGGATGCACCCTGCAAAACCACAAGGGCAGGGCTGCCCAAGACTTTGGGAGCCCACCTCTCACACCATGATGCAAGACATGCAGTCAAAGATTATGTTGTAGCTTTAAGATTTAATAACTGCCCTACTGGGTTTAGGACTTGTGTGGACATGTTACCCCTTTATTTTGGCCAATTTCTCCCCTTTAGAACGGAAATGCTTACACAATACCTGTATCACCATTGTATCTTCAAAGTAAATAACTTGGTTTCGATTTTACATGTTCACAGGTGGAAGAAATGTAGTCTCAGGTGAGACTTTGAACTTTTGACTTTGAGTTAATAGTGGAACAAGTTAAGACTTTGGGGAACTATCGGAAAGGGATGATTGAATTTTGCAGTGTGAGAAGAACATGAGATTTAGGGGTCCAGGGGCAGAATAATACAGTTCGGATGTTTGCCCCCTCCAAATCTCATGTTGAAATGTGACTCCCAGTGTTGAGGTGGGAGTGATCGGATCACTAGCGCGGTTCCCTCATGAATGGCTTAACACCATCTCCTTGGTGATGAGTGATTCTCACTCTGAATTCATGCAAAGTCTGCTTATTTAAAAGACCATGGTATATTCTTCCTCACTTTTGATCCCTGTCTCACCATGTGACATGTTTGTTCCTGCTTCATCTTCCACCATGAGGGGAAGCTTCCTTAGGCCTTCACCACAAGCAGATTCTGGCACCATGCTACTCATATGGCACACAGAATGATGAGCGAATTAAACTTCTTATCTTTATAAATTACCCAGCCTTGGGTATTTCCTTAGAGCAATGCAAGAATGGGCTAACATACCCTGTCTAATTGCTTGGAGTCTGCAGGCAGGCCAATCTCCCTTTGTAAAAACATGATGAATGCAGTGAATTTGTAATTTGAGGTAATAGTATTATAGTACCAAATAAGGCAGATGAATGAGGCATCTGCTTCTGCAAGGGGCTCAGCACCAATTTTTCCATCCCTTTCTCAGTGATCTCTAATAGGTAATTTGAGGAGATGTCTATTTTGCCACCTAATACCAGGCCAGAAGAGTTCTTCTATTGATATGGTACCAGAGGCCTGTGCCACAGTAGATTGCAGATGACTCAGGAGAGCAAAGGAGTGAAGATTCCCTGAGTGGACTGTGAAAGAGAAAACATTGCATAAAAAATTATTATTTTCTTTATTTCATTATGTTGGTATATTGTTAACTTTTTAACTTTTATTTTAGGTTTAGAGGTACACTGGAAGGTTTGTTACATGGGTAAACATGGGTCATGGGGGTTTGTTGTACCTATTACTTCATCACCCAAGTATTAAGCCCAGTACCCAATAGTTGTCTTTTCTGCTCCTCTCCCTCCTGTCACCCTCCCCCCTCAAGTAGACCCCAGTGTTTGTTGTTTCCTTCCTTGTGTTCATAAGTTTTTATCATTTAGCTTTGGGTTATAAGTGAGAACATGTGGTGGTTGGTTTTCTTTTCCTGCATTAGTGTCCTAAGAATAGTAGCCTCCAGTTCCATCTCTGTTCCCACAAAAGACATTATCTCATTTTTTTTATGACTGCATAATATTCCGTGGTGTATATGTACCGCATTTTCTTTACCCAATCTGTCATTGATGAGCATTTAGGTTGATTCCATGTCTTTGCTGTTGTGAATAGTGCTGCAATGAACATTCACATGCATGTATCTCTATGGTAGAATGATTTATATTTCTCTGGGTATATACTCAGAAATGGAATTGCTATGTTGAATAATAGTTCTGCTTTTAGCTCTTTGAGGAATAACCATACTGCTTCCCACAATGGTTGAACTAATTTATACTCCCACCAACAGTGTATAAGTGTTCCCTCTTCTCTGCAGCCTTGCCAGTATGCTATTTTTTGGGTTTTTTTTAATCATAGCTATTCTGACTGCTGTGAGATGGTATCTCACTATGGTTTTTATTTGCATTTCTTTAATGGTTTTGAGCTTCAGTGATATTGAGCTTTTTTTCATATTCTTATTGGCCTCATGTATGTCTTCTTTTGAGAAGCATCTGTTGATGTCCTTTGCCCACTTTTTAATGGGCTTTTTTTTTCTTACAGATTTGCTTAAGTTTTTATAGATGCTGGATATTAGTCCTTTGTCAGATGCATAGTTTGCAAATATTTCCTTCCATTATGTAGGCTGTCTGTTTACCCTGTTGATAGTTTCTTTTGCTGTGCAGAAGCTCTTAAGTTTAATTAGATCCCACTGGTCAATTTTTGTTTTTGTTGCAATTGCTTTTGGTGGCTTTGTCATGGAAATCATTGCCCGTTCCTATGTCCAGGATGATATTGTCTAGGTTGTCTGCCAGTGTTCCCATTTGTTTGGGTTTTACATTTAACTCTTTAATCTATCTTGAGCTGATTTTTGTATATGGTGTAAGGAAGGGGTCTAGCTTCAGTCTTCTGCATATGGCTAGCTAGTTATCCCAGCACCATGTATTGAATAGAGAGTGTTTTTCCCATTGCTTTTTTTTTGGTCAACTTTGTTGAAGATTAGATGCTTGTAGATGGGCAGCCTTATTTCTGGGCTTTGTATTCTGTTCCATTGGACTATGTGCCTGTTTTGTTTGTTTGTTTACTTTTACCAGTACCCTGCTGTTTTGGTTACTGTACCCCTATAGTATAGCTTGAGGTCAGGTAATGTGATGCCTGGTACTTTGTTCTTTTTCTTTAGAATTGCCTTGGCTATTTGGGCTCATTTTGATTCCATATGAATTTTAAAATAGTTTCTTCTAGTTCTACGAAAAATGTAATTGATAGTTTGGTAGGAATAGCATTGAATCTATAAATTGCTTCAGGCAGTGTAGCCATTTTAATGATATTCATTCTTCTAAATGAACATGGGATGTTTTGTCATTTGTTTGTGTCTTCTCTAATTTCTTTGAGTGGTGTTTTGTAGTTCTCATCATAGAGATCTTTCACCTCCCTGGTTAGCTGTATTCCTAAGTATGTTATTCATTTTGTGGCAATTGTGAATGGGATTGCCTTTTTCATTTGGCTCTCAATTTGGCTATTCTTGGTTTATAGGAATGTTGGTAATTTTTGTACATTGATTTTGTATCCTAAAACTTTGTAGAAGTTGTTTATCAGCTGAAGGACCATTTGGGCCAAGACTGGGGTTTTCTAGATACAGAATCATGTTGTCTGCAAACAGGGATAGTTTGACTTCCTCTCTTTCTGTTTAGATGCCCTTTATTTCTTTCTCTTGCCTGATTCCTCTGGTTAGGACTTCTAATACTATGTTGAATAGAAGTGGTGAGAGAGGGCATGCTTGTCTTGCACTGGTTTTCAAATGGAATGCTTCCAGTTTTTGCCCATTCAGTATAATGTTGGCTGTGGATTTGTTGTAGATGGCTCTTTGTATTTTGAGGTATGTTCCTTGAATACCCAGTTTATTGAGAGTTTTTAACTGAAAGAGTGTCGAATTTTATCAAAAGCCTTTTCTGCATCATGAGATAATCATGTGGTTTTTGTCTTTAGTTCTGTTTATGTGAAGAATCATACTTATTGATTTATGTACGTTAAACCAACCTTGCATCCTGGGGATGAAGCCTTTTGATAGGCTGCTGGAATTGGTTTGCAAGTATTTTTTTTTTTTTAGGATTTTTGCATCAATGCTCATCAAGGATACTGACTGAATGTTTTCTCTTCTTGCTGTGTTTCTGCCAGGTTTTGGTATCAAGATGACGCTGGCCTCATAGAATGAGTTGGGGAGCAGTTCCTTCTCAATTTTTTGGAATGGTTTTTGGGGGAGTGGTATCAGCTCTTGTTTGTACATCTGGTAGAATTTTGCTGTGAATTCATCAGGTCCCAGGCTTTTTTTGTTTGGTAGGCTACTTATTACTGATTCAGTTTTGAAGCTCATTATTGATCTGTTCAGGGAATCAATTTCTTCCTGCCTCAGTCTTTGGATAGTGTATGTGTATAGGAATTTATTAATCTCTTCTAGGTTTTCTAGTTTGTGTGCATAGAGGTGTTCACAGTAGTTTCTGATAGTTGTTTTATTTCTCTGGGGTCAGTAGTAAGTAACATTTGCTTCATAGTTTTTAATTCTCTTCTTTTGGATCTTCTCTCTTTTCATCTTTATTATTCTAGCTAGTGGTCTATGTCATTTCTTTCAGAAAACCAACACCTGCATTCATTGATCTTTTGAATGCCTTTTCATGTCTCAATTTCCTTCAGTTCAGCTCTGATTTTTGTTATTTCTCATCTTCTTCTAGCTTTAGGATTGATTTGTTCCCGTTTCTCTAATCCTTTTAATTGTGAAGATAGGTTGCTAATTTGAGATCTTTCTAACTTTTTGATGTGGGCATTTAGTGCTATAAATTTCTCTCTTAATATTGTCTAAGCTGTGTCCTAGAGATTCTGGTATGTTGTGTCTTTGTTCTCGTTTGTTTCAAAGAACTTGTTGATTTCTGCCTTAATTTTATTATTTGCCCTAAATTCATTCAGGAGCATGTTTAATTTCCATGTAATTGCATGCTTTTAAGCAATTTTTATAGTCTTGACTTCTATTTATATTGTGCTGTGGTCCAAGAGTGTGTTTGGTTTAATTTTTGCTCTCTTACATTTGTTTAGGATACCTTTATGTCCAATTACGTGGTTGATTTTAGAGTATGTGCCATGTGGCAATGAGAACAATGTATATTATGTTGTTTCGGGGTATGGAGTTCTGTAAAGGTATTTTGGATCCATTCGGTCCAATTTTGAGTTTAAGTCCTGAATATCTGCTAATTTTCTGCCTTGGTGGTATGTAATACTGTCAGTGGAGTGTTGAAGTCTCCTATTGTTATTGTGTGGGAGTCTGTGTCTTTTTTTTGTAGGTCTCTAAGAACTTGCTTTCTGAATCTGGGTGCTCCAATATTTGGTGCATATGTATTTAGGATAGTTAGGTCTTCTTTAATTGAATCCTTTACCATTATGTAATGCCATTCTTTGTCTCTTTTGATCTTTGTTGGTTTGAAATCTGTTTTGTCTGAAACTAGGATTGCAACCACTGCTTTTTTTCTATTTTCCATCTGCATGGTAGATTTTCCTCCATTCCTTTATTTTGAGGCTATGCATGTCATTATGTGTGAGATGGGTCTCTCGAAGATGGCATACCATTGAGTCTTGCCTTTTTATCCAGCTTGCCACTCTATGACTTTTAAGTGAAGTCATTTAGCCTGTTTACATTCGAAGTTAGTATTGATGTTTGGATTTGATCCTGTCCTTGTGCTGCTAGCTGGTTATTATGCTGGCTTGTTTGTGTGGTTGCTTTACAGTGACACTGCTGTGTCTTTAAGTGTGTTTTCGTATTAGTTGGTAGCAGTCTTTCCTTTCTATATTTAGCTCTTCATTCAAGATCTCTTGTAAGGCAGGTCCAGTGGTAACAAATTCCTTCAATATTTGCTTATCTGGAAAAAAAAAAAAAGTTTATTTCTCCTTCACTTGGGAAGCTTAGTTTGGCTGGATATGACATTCTTGGTTAAAGATTTTTCTTTAAGAATGTTGAATATAAGCCCCTAATTTCTTCTGGCTTGTAAGGTTTCTGCTAAGAGCTCTGCTGATAGCTTGATGGGGTTCCCTTTATAAGTGACCTGCCCTTTCTCTCTTTCATTTCTACCTTGGAAAATCTGACAACTATATGTCTTGGGAATGATCATCTTGAGTAGAATCTTGCAGGAGTTCTCTATATTTCCTGAAATTGGCTGTTGGCTTCTCTAGTAACGTTGGGGAAGTTTTCATAGATGGTACCCTGAAAAATATTTTCCAAGCTGTTTGCTTTCTCTCACTTTCAGAGATGAAAATGATTCATAGATTTGGCCTCTTTACATAGCCCCATACTTCTTGGAAATTTTGCTTATTTCTTTTCACCCTTTTATCTTTTCTTTTTTTTTTTTTTGTCTGATTGTCTTATTTCACAGAACCAATCTTCAAGTTCTTAGATTCTTTCCTCAGCTCAGTTTGTTCTGTTGTTAATACCTGTGATTGCATTGTGAAATTCTTGTGTTGTGTTATTCATCTCTGTCAGACCTGTTAGGCTCTTTTTATACTGACCATTTCATCATTCAGCTCCTCTATTACTTTATTGTGATTCTTACTTTTTTTAGATTGAATTTTGCTGTCCTGAATTTTGATGATCTTTTTTCCTATCCATATTCCGAATTATATTTCTGTAATTCTAGCCAGTTCAGCCTGATTAAGAACTTCTGTTGGAGAACTGGTGTGATCATTAGGAAGATATATGACACTCTGGCCATTTGAGTTATCAGTGTTCTTGCATTGGTTCTTTCTCATCTCTGCATGTGGGTGTTCCTTTAACTGCAGTGTAGATTGAGTATAGTCAATACACTTTTTTTTCTGAATGTTTTCACTGGGCTGATATTTTGCACAGGGGTTTTACCTGAAGCTGAATTCTTGTCTCTGGTTTTAGAGGGGAGTATGTTAGTGAGGCATTTTTTCATTTTGAAGCTTTGGGGTGGGATCCAACTTGTGACAGCAGCATCCCAGACAATGCAAGGGATTTTCCTGGGGTATTATGTGCATGCAAATTGACTCCAGAAAAATGAAAATAGAAAGCTGGTTTAGTGATACATTTTGTATCAGTCAGTGTCCCTATATGAAATAAATAGCACATTCTGGATTATTTTAAAGGTTTCCTAACAAATGGACTATTCACAAATATGCAAGCTGGAACTACAAGAGATAATGCCGTGACCTGGGATTAGTAGTAGAGAAACTAGCACAGCTCCTAGGCCTAAAAGAAAGAAGAGAGACAGTGGTTACCATGCCCAAGATGGAGAGAATTATGGAAAGAAAGCCCCTTGAGAAGAACAGAGCCCTCAGCTGAAGAATCCAAGTGGCCTTGGTAACCTTTGCAGTAACTTTTAAGGATGAATTTCCTGACATTATTCTCCCTCTACCCTCTGATTTCCAGCTAGGGTTCCCAAACCCATAGGAAGACAAGAGAATTGTATACAACAGCTTTCCAAGACAGAGAATAGGATGGAGAAGAAAGTAACCAGAAAGCAACCAGAAAACCACGTGTACAAACAACTGTCAATATAATTATACATCACAACTGCATAGTTTATTAAGATCTGTAAGAAATGCTATAGAGTTTTGAACAAAACTTTATGAATTAGAGCAGAAGCATACTTGTGCTTTCAGCCAAATATTTCTTAGAATGTCTTCTCCAAAGAAAATTGTTTTTCCTGCATTGCCAGGAGGTTAGTAAGACCAATTTTCAGCATGGCCAATAAAAGACAGTGATACACAGCTTCTGAGAACCATTGATACACAGCTGCTGAGACTTGTCACCAGACTGCTATGAGCCCTTGCCTGTCCCTCCCAGCCCAGCCCAGCCCTGCCAGACTCTAAATCCCTCACTGATCGAAGTGATATTCTAATTCAAACAAGTCCTCACTTGGACTAGTGAGTGGTTTCATTCCCAACCCCTCCTTTCCTACCTTCACCAGAAGACTTACAGTGTGATGCCTCCCACCCAGTCCTTGAGCACAATATTCAAACCAACTAATCACTCAGTTGAGCATTAGGGAATGGCATTTACTGTTAAATGTCCAAGACTTTATAATGTATGGTTTGCTGAGGCAGTTTGGGGCACGGTGGGAAACAGGGCAGAAATTGAAAGATACCAGCAGGCCTGAGTGCCAGGAATGCGAACCTTATCTTGACAGTGAAGGGAAGTCAGTGAAGTGATGTGGTCAGACGTGGATTAGAAAGATCATTCTGTCTGCCATGCAGAAGGAATCAGAGGGATATGGAAGAGGTAGGAAGGGCAGGTCTGAGTGAGTGCAGAATTGAGGGGGAGTTAGGGGGTTGAATAATCACAGGCATTTCTTAAGCATTTCTCATGACTCTCTTACTAGAAGATGGGCAAACTATTCATGTCATCATTTTTACAGAGGAGGAAACTGAGGCACAGAGTAGCACAACAGATGAATAATATATACAATGTATAATGCCTTTGGGTGTCTTCTTGTTCATTGCAATATGGCCTTTTGACTTCTGCCCTCTGAAATGGTTACTTAGCTTCATGAACATACCCTGTAGACTATAATATTATTATGGTCATAACTATGGACTTCATAATATAATCTCATGATCCATCCCTCCCTGCATCACCATGACATTATAAGCTGGAAACTGGTCTTCTGACTTTTACTTTAAGCATAATAATAGGGTCTCATGGCCATCTTCCTTGGACATTATAATGCAGGTTCCAGCTTAGGTCTTAAATAGTATGTTATGGTTTTCTAGTCATCAATTTGGACATTTCAGTTCAGTCTATGACCACTATCCCTGGGATGTAGTCCTAATAAACAGATGAATACCTGGGGTTTAATTCTGCCAATTTCTGGCTTGTTCTCTCTATTTGCTCTCCATCTTATCATTCTAGCAGGCCTTGCAGCAGAGCCTGTGTGGAATTATCACAAGCTACAAAATTTAAGACTTGAGCATGCTGGCAAGTTTGATTATTTTTTCTACAACTCCAGCAAATGAAGGGAGCAATGGAGTTATCTATCTGCAGGATACAGTTAGGAAATGCATTTCCTTAAAAAATCAAAATGTTAGTGTAAGATAAAGCATCTAGCGTCTGTTCAATTCATCAAAATTTTCTTTTATTCTTTAACTTAGTGGACAGACATGTCAGTTGTGACCAGTGCCTCCTGGATCAATATTACACTTAGTGCTCTGTGAAAAGAGACTTACAGAGGCAAAATGTGACAGTCCATGACATTTTATTATTTCTGCCCAGGGATTTCTAGTGCTAATAATCTCCAATGGCTAACGAGGAGAATGCTGTGGTGCTGCCACAAAACAAGTTCTCCTCCTGGCTACAGGGGCTCTCCAGCCATCAGGACTACCAGAGAATGAAGAAAAAGAACACAGTTGATCATCACTGCTCTATACTTTGAGTTATAACTTCAGCCTTGAATGAGAAGTCTTAAAGCATAGCTTCTCTGATCTTGAAGCTTAAATAAATGTCTTCAGCTTGTTTTCTTTTAACTTCCTTCTTCACAACATTAATTAAGATCTTGTTGTTGCCATGCAGTAGAAGTCACAGAAAGGACAACACATCTGTATGCCCACTGCTCAAATCTAGTTTACCTGCACAAATTGCAACATGTTCTGCTTGGCTGCTGGGACTGGTTCGTATCAGGGATCTTAGCATTCCTGTGAGGAGGAGGTAAAAGAGCATTTGAAAATGAGGACCTGACTTGAGTCGGGGATTCTTTGACAAAGAGGAAGAGAATAAAATCTTTCTCTTAACTCCAGACCCCAAAGTAAACAAGAAGAAATTTATCCTCCTGGGGAGTAAGTCTTGGGAAACCAGTTTTATCCAGAATAAGTAAAGGCATGATGTAGGCATTTTCTTACAGAGTATCTTCAGTCCTAAAGAAAGGAATCCCAAGTCACCTGGGAGATCCTGAAAGACTGAATCAAATGCAAGAGGATAGTTCCTGGTTTTCACTCTAAAAATATAAGCACATAGCTTACCTTGTGGCCGAGTCACGGAGGTATATTCCTGGTGGAAGAGAGCTACTCACCATCTCAAAAGGACATCAGAGTAACTTTGGTAATGGAGGTCAAAATGATGCTGAGAAGGAAAGCAAGATCATTGCAACAGAGGAGCAATAAAAATATCTTTCTGCTGTGATATGGCATCAGTCCAAAGAAGTGGAAGCCTTACCTAGAGCAAGAGAAGAGGACTTTGCTTCTAGAAATTTAAGTCAGTTAAAAGTTTGATTTTAGCTCACATTGGTTAATAGTGTAATAGTATGTATCAGAAGCTCATAGTAAGTCTGTATATTAAAGTGACCTTGTGCTAAAACACCTTCAGGGAAACCAGTGAAGCAGAAAGATGTTAGTTACTACAATGAGAAGGCATGACTGTGCTAGATCATCTGATCTGTGGGGAACAGTCCCATTTGCCTTCTTCTATGCTCTCTCCTATACAAGCTCAAGAGCTGCATTTCAGTCATCAGGATTATGGTTTTCCTTCTGCCAAAGAGGGACTCCTATGAGAGATAGAAGGTGGAAAAGAAGAAGAAGTCATATTATCGTTTTTATGGCAGATGTACAGAGATACATCAGTTTCAGCAGATGGTAGAGATTTGCCAGGGGTTTGGGGCATACTCTGGTGAATCACTCACTTTGATGCTGCATACAGCTGAGGTAACTGATGAAGACTTTTGATTATTATGTAGTATGATTTCCTAGAAGCTATTAGAAGCTTTCCTATCACTTCTATGGGTAATCAAATGCTACTGTAGTTTTCAGTATGCAACACTTTCCTGCTTTGAATCTTATAATGCTTTCCATTTTCCTGACCAAATCTCATCTGGAAATAGGACACTGCTGGGATGGGGGTGGGAGGAGGAAATGACTTAGGGAAAAGCAGCCACTGGGAGGAGAAAAAGATATTTGTGGGTGATTTCATTAAGTCTTCTGGGAATGTGGAGTTAGAGTCTTGCTTTTGATACCCTACCCTTTCAACAATTTTAATTTGGGTTATTTGTTCATGGAAACAATCATTGTACTCATGGAAACATAATTGGATCACCTAGTTTCCATCTCTTTTTGATTACTCTTCTTTGTTATCTTATAAGCTTGCTCCTGTCCCTCTTCCATCTTCACCTTATAATTATGTTCTATTATAGAAATTATACCTATAATTATAATATATAACTATATTCTGTCTTCATTATAACTATATTCCATCTTCATTTGGTGGTTCTTCAATGATTATGCTAGTTGCTATTTTCCTGGAGTTTTCCAACTCTCTGAATCTATTTTATTTTATTTTATTCTAGCTTTATTGAGGCTATAATTGACAAATATCTGAATCTGTTTTACATTGAAGTAAGCAGAACTCACTTACAATATAGAGACCTATAGCAGGCATTCAATCAAAGATTCACTAAATCTAGATTTAATGGCAGAAGCTGTTGCTTTCAATCCTCCTCTGACAGTATCTCACATTTTACTGGCCTTTATGGCTGAAACAGCACATTGAAGTAATGTTGCTAGAAAACACTCTATAATTCTGAATCCCATGTCTCTCTCCTGATTAAAACTAATAGCTGCGAACTCACTCTTTAATGCAGTTTCATTTGGATTGTTGCTAGCCACAATACCTTCCATGCATCCACAGTGAAATTCATTACTTCCCTTCTCCCAACTGTAACAGTCTCCAGAGAAGTTAACATGTCCTGAAAACTTCAGGACTTCTCTGAGACCTCTCTCCTCCAAAGCCTGTATGGAAGAGTGCAAGGGCCTATCTAAGTGGAGGCTCCTACACTCTGTGAGATACATGGAGTGCTTCTCTTAGCCCAGAAGGGGAGCAGATCTGCCATCAGCAAGGGCTGAATTAAATCATGTGCCAAACATAACTCATTGTACCAAAACATTACAACAAGCCCATATTTTCCATTCAGACAATTTGCTCAATTATGAAACTGCATTTTTGTGACATTTTATGAGAGAAGTGATTACAATGATCTTCCTCATCATTCCATGGTAAAATGCCAGCTACGACAGTAGGTGGCTTGAGGGGTGGACTAACAGGAATTAAGGATTTTTGATATTAGTATGTTTTTCATCTAATCATCATACATTCCTAGAGCAATGACCCTCAAATGTGTTAATACAACTCCCATCAGTAATTTTTATATTATGACTGTTATGTTATGACTATGAAAAAAATAAATTGCAAAAGGCTAAGTTAAGATAAACCAGATTTAAAATATTTTCTTATGTTGGCTCTGTGTTATCATTTAGCTAATACCAAAATGTAAACTTAAGGCAAAGCTTCTAAGAATCATATTGTTTTTAAAGATATTTCAAGTAGCTTGGAATTTTGATTTTCTCTGTGGCTAATTCATTTCAGATATTATGATATTGCCACTGCTTTTACTTCTTAAGGTGGATAAAAGGGACTCATCTATGTGTGGAAGTGTCTACACTGTTGTTTTATGAACTTTTCTCTTTTCCTTGCATTCTATATGGTACCTTCAATCTGTGGTTTCTTTGCAGGAATTTTAAAAGCCATTTGTCTACCATGGGAAGGCTAGTTTAGTTTAAACTAGGTAAGTGATAAATGCATTAACCAGACACATAGAAATGGCAACATGTCATGATATGCCACACGTGAATGAAGGGTAAGGCATCCCTGCCAACTCCTTTCTGTTTTGGAACCTTGATGTTTCATCAGCTAAACTTGAGGCAGGGCCATCTGGTATGTGGACCAAGTAAAGAAGTAAAGCTTCATTCTTGTTCCTTTTTTTGAGAACATAGGAAGAGAGGTCTTAATGCTTTCTGTCCATGTCACAGTGGGTGACCTTAAGCATCCACTGAGTGTGTGCAACCCATTTTGGGAACCACTGGTGGAGAACACTGCTTCCCAATGTTGGTTCTTAGACCAACAGACAACACTGTTTTGTCTTCCAACAATTCTTGACTAGATCCACCACCACTTCTGGCTTTTAAACAATGGTTGTGCTTTCTCCATTCCTTTTTGATATCTGTTGCAAAATGTGTTTCTGTCCGAAGTTTGAAATGTAGACATGACCCAGCATACTGTTTGGAAAACTGGACTTTTCTTTTAGCTGGTATCTTTGGAAAACCAGAGTCCAAAGGAATTTTGACTTCTTTGCTCACAATTTATTATCTTTCAGTGCAGGAAGGTATGAGAAACAGGAGGCGAAAATGTGGCTTTGGGGTAAGTAGACCAGCAGGTAGGAAACAGAGACCTGGTCACAATTTGGCTGGCCAGTCTTGTTCTCAGGGCATGACTTGACTAAGGGAAAGCGGGAGGCTACATTCCAGTTCTCTGGCATGCTAAGAACCCACAGCTACTGCTACAGAGTATCTGAAACCCCTTATGAGCCAACTGCAAGGATAGCACCTATGATGGCAGATGGATAAACCACCTCTGCAGAAATTTTTCCCTTAGAGTCACTAGTCATTCCATTCCTAACTTCAGCTTTATACAGAGACCTTGGAGACCCAGAGAAAGCAAAGGGAAACCAAAACTGATGTTTAACTGATATGTCTTACATGCTCAGAAGTAACTCTAAATACTTGAGTTTTATTTATCTATTAAAATAGACTTAAAACTTGAAGGCATATTGAAGGCAATGAACAGTTAAGGTTTGTACAGATAGGCATGATAATCACACCTATGTTTAGAAACAACAATGCTTACAGTGGCTTTCTTGGGAGAATGCCAAGAGGTTAGTTTATTCATTTGAAACACGCATTTTTTTCTGAGGTTCTTGCATCCTTATATTTAATTAAGTCCCACTTTGAAAGTGCAAGCTCTTTGATCAGCAATTTCAGTTCTCTGGGAAGCATTCAGTTCTATTGGTTGCCCATTTCTAGGTCTGAGAGAATCACACAGTCCTTCACCATGGGGTTACACAGAGCCCCCCACCCCACCCCCTGTAAAGTGTAAGAGCTCAAGTCAAGACTCTGTGAATACATAAGTCCCCAGGTCTTTGGAGGCTTCACTACTACACACCTTCTTTTATTTCCAAAGAAAATAGCCTGTGCTTGTTTTTCTACAACATTAGCATCAGCCCTCTCAGTAATAGACTTAGGAATAAGTTGTCACAGCAAACGAGGGCCTCCATGTGTGACAAGGAGGGGAAGTGTAGTCAGGAAACACATTTCAGCTTCAAGAGTTTACTTTCAACAATCACAAGGGTGAAAATGAGCTGAACAATTTGAAAGAACCTGTCACTATTATTTCAATGCATGGATTTTGGTAGATATAAATTCAACAGCTCACTTGTGAAAAGTCCTAGCTAGTTTATATCTCCCTTGGCCATCAAAATAATCAAAGAAAGGAGAAGCAAAAAGAAAGAAATGCGTAAAAGAAGGACCAAAAAGGGAGACATAGTTTCTGATTCTGTATTATGTGTCAAACCCTGTGATGGGCACTTTCTTGTGTGTAATTTATATATTCCCTACAATAGCCCAGGGAACATGATATTCACATCTTGCCAATTTTAGATAAATATATTAATCAAAAACGAAGAAGTCATACAGGATTTGTTGAAGTCCTGTGTTAGTACAGGTGTCAATTTAAAATGATCCAGAAAGATAAACTTCCATTTTTCCTTTTTACCCTTCAGAGAAAAACTCTTTCCTTGCATTATAATAGTCCAGATGATTTACTCCTTCTTTTTAGAAGTTATTTGTGTTGTCTACCACAAAATATATCTAGGTCCATTGAATGTTATTGTTTGAAAGTTGCAACTCTGGGTCACCTTCTCTCAAAAAAGCAAGGTTCCTCACTCAAGCTGCCACAGGCTCTCTGGCAAATGCCCTCCTTTCTCCTTCTCCCATATCTGTCTCCCTTTCATTTGTGGTCAGATGTGTGTTTTGATCCAAGCAACAAGAGCAAAGTAACCACAGCTGAAGAATAAGATACCAGAGACTTTCTGATATGTTGGCTACAGCTGGCTCTAGAGTCACACTCCCATCTCCAACTGCACAAAGCTCCTGTCAGCCCTTATGCCTCCAGCCCCTTCTCATGATGTTCCTGCCAGCTGGGATTCTGTACCAACTTTTTATACCAGGCAAATTTCCCTGCTCTCCTGACAGCTCAGACATGACCTCCTTAGAGGCCTTCCCTGATCCCTCAGTGTGGTTAACATGGCTAACTTCAAGTAGCACTTTGATCTTGTCCCCTAATCACACTTTTGTCACATTGTATGAGCTGTTCATGTCCATGCCCATGAGCTGTAAGCTGCTAGAGGGTGGAGTGCATGTCATATTGTCTCCACGTCTTGGACTTATGACACTCATTAATAGTCTCTCAATGACCAAGTAAATGGATGAGTGAAAAGGACCATTGACCTCTCAGAAGAAAGTACAGTGTAGGAAAAATGGCAGCCCAGAGTCCAGTGCCTTTGGACAACCTCAGAGGAAGATTTGCGTGTAGTGACCTAGATGTTGCTAGGGCAACTTCTAGTTCTGTTATTATTCTCAGGGTAGCCGCAGAAAATGGACATAAAATCCAATTTGTGGAAAAACAAACACAATAGCTACCCTGAGGCTCTGCTACCTCAAATCCCTTGACATAAATCTGACATGCTGTACAACTACGTCAATGTCACAAACACCCAAACTGCCCGCTTATCTTTGAAACTCATTTTCTATTCTAAATTATCCTCCACAATAAAGCTGACATGTAAATTTGAATTTCAATAAGTGTTCCTAAACAGAGAGAGGATGATGAGGTTTATAACATTTAATTTAAGAAGAAATGATGGAGAATTGCCCTTTAGACAAATGAGCTTCTAAAAACTGTGGGAAGACAAGGTTAGGCTGTGCAAACTTTACATAGCAGCCGGTCAATAAGTGTTCATTTGTCTTCTCTTGTCTCCAAGAGGCTTTGAATAATAGAACCCAAACTTAGTCGTTCTAACAGGTGTTGATGCAGTCACCTCTGGTGGGAGCAGATAGCATTTGAATCGTAGGAGCTCTGGGAATCTGCAGCACCCTCTTTAGAAAGAAGTGTTTTTATTTCAATCATAAGTTTAGTCCGAAGTGATCCAATTGTTAAAGGAAATGAGAAGTCAATGTCATTCACCTTATGGTGTCTAGCTTATTCCACTGTGAGTACTTCCATAGATGGAAGAAAACCCTTGTTGGAAAGAGAAGAATCCTAAAATAAATGCCTTCTGGTGGGTTTTGATTGACATTGTACTGCAGGCTAGAATTGAGGTCTTTCCCTTGCTCAGAAGTGCAACAGGGCCCATGTGTGTCTTGACTGTCTCTGACATAGACATTAGGGGAAGGGAAAGGAGCTAGTGCACCGACTGTTCAGATGCTGGTATAATAGTGCTAAGTGCTTCACATGCTTTTCTCATTCAGTAACCCATCTTCACAGCTACTAAAATAAAAACCCCAGCACCACGTGTACTTTTGCTCTGGTCATTTCACTTGCTTCAGTGCAAAGAGGTTTTCCTTCCTTGTAGGCCTTAAAGATGCATTTCTGGTTCTAGTTTTAATTAATTGAAGTTATGCTCTAGTTTGAAAATCTCTGTGTGGCAACAGGCTGATCCACTCTGCCTAGGGCTGGGGCCAAGTGTTACAGAGATCTCTGGTTACTTCTAGTTCTTTGTGTGCAATTGAGAGAAGGTGATCCTAGAGGAATCATCTGTTCAGGCCACCATCGGGAACTGTCCCCAGAGGCCATCATTTACATTAAAACCTATCTAAATGGTGTCTATAGTAGTCCTGTATTTGGGGACCTAGGCTGCTATTATCTTTTTGTAACAGAGGTGACATGGACTGAATGTGACTCCCCTAACTTATATGTTTAAATCCTCACCCTCAATTTGATGGCATTAGGAGGTGGAGATTTTGGAAGGTGATTAGGTCATGAGGATGGAGTCCTCATAAATGGGATTAATGCCCTTATCAAAGAGACCCCAGAGAGTTCCCTTGCCCTTGCTACCACAGGAGAACACAGCAAGAAGAGAGCTGTCTATGAACCAGGAAGCGGGCCCTCTCCAGATAGCAAATCTGCTGGTGCCTTGAACTTAAAGTTCCCAGCCTCCAGAATGGTGAGAAATAAATTCTTTTTCATTTAAGACACCAGTCTATGCTATTTTTGTTATAATATTCTGAACAGACTGAAACAAGAGGCATCAATAACAGATTTCATGATACATGGATGCCTGATATTTGGTTATCATGGAACCATAGATGGCCCTGTGTTCTCTAAAGTGTATACTCCACTAATTGAGAACAAGAATTGGAAAGCAAGATGCAGTAAACACAACTACCCTTTCCCCTAAAAGGCCTCACCTTCTTGTACCCCCACACTTTAGAGCTACGTATTCGACAAAATTGATGTTTCTAGAAGCCCCCTCTTATATTGTATCATATATCATGTCATGCTATGTGATATCATACACACGAGGAAGAAGGTCAGCAATGGTATCCTGGGAAAATACATGGACTGATCTCAGATATATTGAAGCCCTTTGAATTTTTATGCAAATTGTTCTGTCTGTAAGAATATCTTCATTTTTATTCTTGAGGAAAAATTTCCATAGCTTTTATCAATTTCTCAAAGGGTTTTGAAACACAAAGTGGTTCGCAACCAGGAGTCCAAAGGCAATTCAAACCCTCATGAACACATTTGGATATGTCTGAGGTCTTCATTGTTTGGTAGTTTACAACATGGTTTACCAGTTGTCTCTGTCCTCAGGGGTTAGGATGCCCAGGCCTTTTTTTGTTGTTGTTCCACTTGAATTTCTCTTTCCTCATTTCCTATGTCCCTCTCTAAGCTTTCTGTTTATCTGTGTGTAAACACACCTGCTGGCTCAAATTATCACTGAAAAGAAATGTTGGATTTCTCATTCCAGGAGTATTAATGGCAACAGAGCCTGTGTGCTTATCTCGTCTGTGTCCCAAGAACAGGAAACACCTCCAACAAGGCAGGTTTCCTTTTTAAATAAAGCAATCTCACACTTGTTATGTTTGTCCCTGACAGAGCGCTTGTCTTCCCCAGCTCCCGGGCCCCTCATCCTCAGGAAGACATTTGATGCTAGGGAGAAGAGGCTCACAGCAGGGGGCAGTCGCTGGAGTCCATGCTTCACACTGGTCCCTTTGTCGCCCTGGGTAATTTACAGTAGTTCTCAGAGTACAGTAAGTGGAGGATAAAGCCTTTACCAACGCTTCTCATAAATGTAGACAGAATACTCTCCTGTAATAAGCTTCCAAATCCAGGGCACAAAATTGTAGTGTATATCGGTGGTTTTCTTTTTCTGTTTTTTTCTGTAGTCTGATTTTTATGCAGTGCCTGTTGGAGGCTAGAGTAGCTGTGGACTTTCAGTATAGACCTTTCCCCATTAGTGCAGCAGCACCCACAAGTTGCAAGGCACAGAAACCCCTCCTACCTGACTAGTTGTCAAAGAAACAATTAGCCCTGCATTGAGATACTGCTGTCTAGTTTTCAGGTTCACATCAATTTTTCAGTTGTTGATCATCACAACAACACTATCAGGTTGGCAGAGAAGGTATGATTAGTGTCATGTTACAAAGACATCTTCACAGAGGTTAAAGTCACTGCATAAGCTAATGTCTAAGAAAGACCAAACCCTGGAGAGGAATTTCCTTTTTTCTTTTTTAATCAAATTTCAAGGCTCATTCGAGTTGCCACACTGTGTCTCAAACAAGAGAGTATGAAAATTCAACATTAATGAACCTACAATCACAGCTTGACCAGAAGTCTCTCTAGTTCAAGGACAAGAAGGTAGAATCCTCAAGGAGTCCTGGGTGATGTAACTTCAGGATAGTTACGTCACCACAGCAAACGTTAGACTCCTGTAAGATCTGCCCATTTCTGAAGTCACAAATAGTCAAAATAATTGCAAAGCAATTATATATTCTCATTTGTATCTCTCATATAACACAAAAGGGGACCCAAGTAATACTTCTGAACCCATGGGTCTCTGCCCCGAAAATCTCGGCACATACAGCCCCTCCAAAGTGGCATCCATGTTTTGCTAACAACACCCACTGAGCTCCCCAGCTGCCATTTAATTCCACTTACCCTCCACCTTAAACTCCCACCTCCCAACTTCTTCATGTGTTTGTTGACTTAGATTTTTTTACTAACTACTCTGACTTCTCTTTTAAATATCAACCCAAAGGTAACACAGAGGTCAAAAGGAACAGAAAAAATAAAGCAGAGAATTGTATATTCTTTCTCGTAGCCTATGTGTTTACCCTGAGTACCAGTTACCTCCCAGGACACACTGGAACAAGGAAAAAAAATATCTTTATCGAATGATTAAAGCATTCCAGTTATCCCTTGTCTCAGTCCAGAATATTTCTCAATTTTCTATTCCATATTTTATTAAATCTTCTGAGTCAGACAACTCTATTTAGATTGTGGTGAGAAAGAATTATTTATTGAAATACAAGGGCATTTCTGATTAATCATTTCATGTTTCATGCATACTTGCCTCTTTCTACTCTATTAAAGACAGAAGCACTATTCAGTCCTCCGTACACCAGGAACCTTGGTTCCCAGCCCTTCACACTCTTACAGCTGCCCTGCAAATGATTATATGAGAAACCTCAGCTCCTGGGACAATGGTCCTACTGCCCTGATGGAGCAAATTTCTAACTATTAATAAGTTTATTTTTTAACCAAAATTCATGCATTATTCAGATTTCCTCAGTTTTTGCCTAATGTGCTTTTTCTGTTCTAGTGTCTCACCCACAATACCACAGCACACAGAGCCATCGTGTCTCCTGACTTAGGTTCCCTTTGACTGTGATCATTTCTCAGTCTTTTTTTGTGATAGCCCTGACAGTGCCTCTATTTAGTCTTTTTTTCTTAATCTTTTTTATTGTGTTAAAATACATATAAGATAAAGTTGACTATCTTAACCATTTTAAGTGTACAGTTTAGTGGTATTAAAGGTAATCATAACATTGTGCAACCATCCCCACCATCCCTCTCCATAACTCTTGTCATCTTGTAATATTGAAACTCTGTACACATTAAACAATAACTATAAACAACGGTTCCCTTCTACCTCCGGCTGCTGGAAACCACCAATCTACTTTCTATGTCTATGATTTTGACTATTCTAAGTACTTTATATAAGTGAAACTGATTGGTTCATTCTTGAGCTTGAACAGGAAGAGGAAGAGAGAAAATGAACTGATGTTAAGACACATAGAGAAAGGCATCCAGGTGTTTAAGTCTTAACAGGAAAAACAAGAAGGACCCTTCAAGCCTTGCCCCTGAGGGAAGAGCTGGAGGTTAAGCTCCTACGCAAGTGGAGAGACAGAGACTTGAGGGCAAAGAGGAAGAGAGGGACCAAGAACTACTGTTCTTGTGAATTCACAAAAAAAGGAAGAAAATTGAAATGGTCAAGAAACATAAAAAAGATGTACAATTTCTCTGGTAATTAGAAAAATTTAAATTAGAATCACATGTAATATTAATCAACATCAGAAAATTGACCAAAAGATTTTGAAAATTGACAGCTTTGAGTTCTAATGGTGTAGAGACATGGAGGCATGCATACATTGCTCATAGGAATATAAATTGGTGCAATCACTTTAGAAACTATTTGGAGATACTTAGTAAAGTTGAAGACCTGGATATTCTACCACCAGTAACTCCACACCAGCATATGTATTCTATAGGCAATACTGAAGTTATGTTATAAAGAACTATATGTAAAAATATTCATAGTAAACAGGAACAAAAAAAAATGTAAGCCCTTGGAAACTATCTAAATGTCAAATAGGAGGATACATAAATAAACTGTGATGTAGTCGCATAGTGAAATACCATATATTATTGAAGATAAATGAACAGAGCTAGAAAAATCAACATGAATAAATAAATCTTACAAATTCAGTATTGAGGGAAAAAACAAAGCAAACTGCAGAATATTTTCAATATAATACAATTTATGTAAAGTTAAAAAACATGAAAATAAATAGCACATATTCTTTAGGGTACTTACATGGTAGTAACACAAACAAGTGTGTGTGTATGTGTGTGTGTGTGCGAGATATGGTTTTGGTGTTTGACTTCTTTAAACCTCATGTTGAACTGCAATTCCCAGTGTTGGGGGTGGGGGCTGGCGGAAAGTGTTTGGGTCACGGGGTAGATCCCTCATGACTAGGTTGGCGTTCTCTCCTTGGTAATAAGTGAGTTCTTGCTCTGTGAGTTCACAGTAGATCTGGTCATTTAAAAAGTCCTGGCCGGGCGCGGTGGCTCAAGCCTGTAATCCCAGCACTTTGGGAGGCCGAGACGGGCGGATCACCAGGTCAGGAGATCGAGACCATCCTGGCTAAAACGGTGAAACCCCGTCTCTACTAAAAAATACAAAAAACTAGCCGGGCGAGGTGGCAGGCGCCTGTAGTCCCAGCTACTCGGAGGCTGCGGCAGGAGAATGGCATAAACCCGGGAAGCGGAGCTTGCAGTGAGCTGAGAACCGGCCAATGCACTCCAGCCCGGGCGACAGAGCGAGACTCCGTCTCAAAAAAAAAAAAAAAAAAAAAAAAAAAAAAAAATCCTGGCACCTTTACCCAACTTCAAACTATACTACAAGGCTACAGTAACCAAACAGCATGGTACTGGTACAAAAAACAGAACACATAGAACAATGGAACAGAATAGAGAGCCCAGAACAATGCTGCGCACATAGAACCATCTGATCTTCAACAAAATAGACAAAGACGAGCAATAGGAGAGATTTCTCAAGGAACTTAGAATTACCATTTGACCCAGAAATCCCATTATTGGTATATGTCAAAAGGAATATACATTTTCTACCATAAAGACACATGCACTGGTATGTTCATTGCAGCTCTATTTATAACAGCAAATGCATAGAATCAATCTCAATGCCCATTACTGTAGACTAGATAAAAAATGTGGTACATGTACACAGTGGAATACTATGCAGCCATAAAAAAGAATGAGGTAATGACCTTTGCAACAACATGGATGGAGCTGGAGGCCATTATCCTAAGCAAACTTACACAAGAACAGAAAAACACTTGCCACATGTTCTTACAAGTGGGAGCCAAACTTTGAGTACATATGGACACACAAAAAAGAAGAGGCACCAGGGCTTACTTGAAACTGGAGGGTGGGAGGAGAGTGAGGATCAAAAATATACCCATCAGGTACTATGCTTATTACCTTGGTGACAAAATACTCTGTACCCAAAACCCCCATGACCCAAAATTTATCTATATAACAAACCTGCACATGTACCCCTGAACCTAAAATAAAAGTTAATAAAACAAAAAACAATATTGTTAAAAAATAAAACTGACAAAAAGAAAAAAAATAGATCCTGACACCTTCCCCCACTGTGTCTTGCTCCCACTCCCGCCATGTGACACACCAGCTCCCCCTTCACCTTCTGCCATGATCATAAACTTCCTGAGGCCTCACCAGAAGCAAATGCCAGCAACATGCTTCCTGTACAGACTGCAGAAGCATGAGCCAATTAAAATAAATTTAATTTATTTTAAATAACTTAAAAATAAATTTCTCAGTCTCAGTTATTTCTTTACTGTGGCACAAAGGGCCTAACACAGTGATAACGGTGAATCCATATGATGGGCACATTTTGGAGAGATGACTTTGAAATAATGCAATTGGTGAAGGTTATATAAGGACTTCAAATAATTTGCTACTTCTTATGCTTAATGTGCTTTGCGTAGATGTTTATATTTTTTCATATAGTTTTATATGTCTAAAATCTTTCATTTTTTATTTTAAAAATCCCATGGCCTTGGCTATATAGATTGACCATAGCTTTACTCCCAGGCCTCAGCTGGGTTCTGGAACTTGGGAGGGTGATCCTGCCACTGGTGGCGGAAAGTTGGAGCAACTACTGCCCGTGGAAGCCAGGTGAGAAACACTAATAGTTAAGGGGATGTGTTCTATTGGTCTACCAAATATAAATGTAATAGAACCCAGGTTCAGCTGCTCCCTACTCAAAAGTCAGACTTGAGAGACAAGACTGGTTAGGAGGAAAAGCAGATTTATTCAGGAGCTGAAAACCCAACAAGATGGCAGACTGGTGTCACAAAAACCATCTCAAGTTTTTCAGACTGGCTGAAGGGTTTTATGGAAGGGTAAATATAGAAAAACTATGTGCACGAGTTGAGCATGTATAGGTCAGTATGTCTGGTCTTGATGTCTATATCGAGCAATGGGCCATCTGGTGGTCCAACTGGTGTGAGCTTGATTGTAACTGGAATACAGATTAACTGCTCAGCATTCTTCCCAAGGTGGAATGTTTCACAGCCTTGATTATATGCTTAGTGTCTCAAGGCCACTTCCTGGAGTTCTTTAAGCAAAGTACATAAATTAAGCATTATTAAAAGCCCAGCAGAGGAGGAAGGGGGTAATAAAAGAAAAACAAAGGATAATAATTGTTTTTCAAGATAAGGTTGTAGTTTCTGTTACAAATTTCCCATTGCCAATTTCTCTTTCCATTTTTATGGAAAGTGGGGCATCGATACCAGTTTGGATACTTCCTGCTGGATGTGGGCGTGAACTGGAAATTTTGGAATGAAACCATTTGATCTGGCAGTGAGCTGATGTTCAGGTCCTTTTTTGGTTGTGTGTGTGTGTGTGTGTATGTGTGTGTGTGTGTGTGTGTGTGTTTCTCCAGGTCTTCAGGAGGACCTGCTCTCCCAGTTGAAAAGGATGCAGGGCCACGTACATGGATGAGTGGTCCTGCTGGAAGCAAACTGATGAGCAGAAGTTAGTATAGAGACTAGAGTCTTAACATATCTGGCAGTTGCTACATTTCTAATCATATCAGTTGGGTGTCCCACCTTGGCAGAAACTTGGAATGGCCTACCTCATGATACCTGAAAAGGGAGTCAATTTGTGTCTATTTTGGGGGAGCCGTTTTAATTTACAACAGGACAACCAGCAACACTTTATCTCAAGTCAAATAAGTTTTTTGTTTCTTGACATATTTTGGTAATGCTTTTATTTTTTTTCCTGGAGTAGGGTTTACCTTTTTAATTTTTTCTGTTGATTGTGTTCTCCAAGATGACAATTTAAAGGCGCCACAGGTTTTATTTGGCATTCCTGCAACCATAATAGTCTCTTTAAAATCAGGTGATAGATGGGTGTTAACTATAAAATATATGGCTCCATATAAATAATAATGGTTTGTTCCCCGCTGTCAGTTGTACCCATGGCTCTTGTGGTGATATGATGACAGATTGGCTAAACATACATATTCAACGGTTTATAGAAGGAACTGTGAATATTCATGAAGATGTTACTGACACATGTGTATTAAACAAACTCATGTAACATACAACCAATGTTCACTTCGGGGTGTAGATTTCACGTTTAAATGTATTACAATTAGATCTTATAGATCAAAAGATTTTTTTTTAGGACACAAATGCATGTAAGTGCTAAATCTCTGTAAACTGTCCAGACCTAGTCTGCGGTTGGTCTTTTTATCAGGAGAAAGTTACTGAAATCAGTCTCCTGTATAATTAAGGCTGCAGTTCTGGCTAGAAGAACAGAGGCTGGAGGTCAGTTAGTCAGCAACCAGCAGAGCTGCAAGTTGTTTTCATGTTCCGTACCTCAAAGCCAGTGCTTGCTTAGTTGCTAGAGAAAAAGAAAATGCCTGTGGCAGTTAGAACATAGTTTACTTTTTAAGGGCAGGGGTGTGTGACTTAACCTTTACCTGGCATGGCCTTAGGTCCTGTTTATAATCTTTTATCTTACAAAGAGTCTGTTCTGTCAGTTTTATGAGCTCTGTTTTAACATTCATGTCAATTGGTTGTTGTGTCCATACTATAAAATGAAGGGGATACAATGAGGCATATCTGACCTCCTGTCCTGTCATGATGAGGACTACATTTTTAAGGCTCTTATTTCTGGGGTTCTGTTGGCCAAGGAGGGGTTCATTCAGTCAGTGGAGGACTGAAGATTTTATTTTATTTTTCAACTGTCATTTTAGATTTAACAGGCACATGTGCACATTTGTTACAAGGGTATAATGTATGATGCTGAGGTTTGGAGTATGGAGCTCATCACCCAGGTAGCAAGCATAGTGCCCAACAGGTAGTTTTTCAACACTTGCTTCCTTCCCTCTTTCCCTATTCCAGTACTCCCCTGTGTCTATTGTTCCCATCTTTATGTCCATGCTTACTCAGTGTATTAGTCAGTGTTCTCTAGACGGACAGAACTAATGGAATTTTTACATATATATATATATATATATGGCATATTATATATATATATGGCATATTATATATATATATATATATATGGGAGTTTCTTAAGTATTAACTCACATGATCACAAGGTCCCTTGCTCAGGAGCAAGGAGAGACAGTCCAATTTCCAAAACTGAAGAATCTGGAGTCTGGTGTTTGAGGTCAGGAAGTGTCCAGCATGGGAGACAGATGTAGGATGGGAGACTAGATGAGTCTCTCCCTTCACATTTTTCTGCCTGTTTATATTCTAGCCACACTGGCAGCTGATTAGATGTTGCCCACCCAGATTAAGGGTGGGTCTGCCTTTCCCAGACCACTGACTGAAATGTTAATCTCCTTTGACAACACCCTCACAGACACACCCAGAATCAATACTTTGTATCCTTCAATCCAATCAAGTTGACACTCAGTATTAACCATCACAAGTCCACCCCTTGTCAAGTTGAACCCATATACAATTCCTGAGATCGTACATAATCTTCAAATAAAGACAATAAAAAGGTCATAATTATACCTAACATAATACAACCGTCCTTTGTACAACCAGAAATGCACCAACCTAAATACTATTACATAAAGTTAACAGTACTTAAATGCTGATTTGAAGTCAATAAGTCATCTTATGTCACATGATAAAGGAGAAAGAAAATAAAATGAAAATATTTTCTTAGTACCAGTGTATACATGCACAAACATGCTTTTAACACAAGAAGGAGGAAATACTCATGACAATTACCGTCCTCATTTCTGCAGCTGGTCACGTGGTCATAGTTAATGTTGATGACTACCTTCTTCTACTACCCATTCTGAATTCCTTTTGCCTTCAGCAAGCACCTCAGCAGATTGTGGTTATTTTCCTGGTGGAGTGACCCAAACCATCATTCTTGAAGGGTCTGGACCATTTGTAGTCCTGCATGGACTGGGCTGTTGTAATTTCCCATTGACCTTAATCACAGGGCATGGTAATACTAAGAGATACCCTAATGGATCTCACCCTATCAGTCAGGGAGCCAACATGGGGTTCTGCCAGCCGCTAAGTATGTTTATGACAATTATGCATTTTGGCACTGGGGCAATGACCACAGGATGAGTTAGGGGACCCACTGGGTCCTGTGTAAGCTGGACCTGGGCTAAAACTCCATTAATTACCTGACCTCTAGAAGCCCCCACTTTAATTGCAAGACCACAATGACGTTTTGAGTCCCCTGGAATAAACATCAGCTCAGAGCCAGTTTCCAGTAGTTTCTGAAATGTCAGATCATTTCCCTTTCCCCAATGCAAAATTACCCCAGTAAAAGGCCAGAGATCTCCTTGGGAAAGGATGGGAGAAAGATTTATTGCATGCATTTTCTGTAGTGTAGTGAGGTCCTTCCTCAAGGGGACCTCGCCTCCCCTTCATTCAATGGGTTCTGGGTCTGTAAACTGGCTCAAGTCAGGAAATTGATTGAGGGGCCATGATTCTCTGTTTTTACAATTCAAGTTAGTCTTTTGTCCATTCAACCTAGAAGTTTTCTGCTTGCATAAATTAAGTAAGAATGCAGTAAGCTTCCTATCAATTTCACTTCTAGGAACACCATGATTAATTAGCCAGTGCCAGAGCTCTATATGAGTCAGGCCATTCTGAATGCTGCTTTGCCTCTGTTGTCCATTATGTTAGCTACACTTACCTTGCCTTTGATGGTTGAGTGCTTCCACTTGGCCCCTGCCACTTTAGGATCCAATTATTCCCATTGTATTCAAATTTTGTAGTTGAGTGACTACAGTTCCCACTGTTAGATCTGACATACAAAAAAGAGCAATTACAGGGCTCTTCAAAGATGCAGGTGCTGCCCTAACAACCCTATTTTACAAGGCATTGGCCAAGGGTATTTCTTCTGGACCCTCCCAGCTGGGATGAGTAGCTCTAAAGGGAGTAATCCACTCTGCTATTCCAGTCTCCCTAAACCTTTGGATCCCTTCCTCTACATTAAACCAAGGGAGATCAGGCATTTCCAGTTCATTTACCATTGGTAAGTGACTCCTTAGCTAACCAAGAAAATAAACTATTAGAACATTTTTTAACTCCCCAAGCTGCAACACTGAAGGTAAAGTCCCTACTTAGTGGGCCCAAATCAATAAATTCAGCCTGATCCAACTCTATGTTTCTTCCACCATTATCCCACACCTTTAATATCCATTCCCATCTGGAGAAATCTGTTCTCCAAATTTCTCTTTATATAAATTGGGAAACTCAGCCAGGCACGGTGGCTCACACCTGTAATCTCAGCACTTTGGGAGGCCGAGGTTGGTGGATCACCTGAGGTCAGGAGTTTGAGACTAGCCTCAACTATGGAGAAACTCCGTCTCTACTAAAAATACAAAATTAGCCAGATGTGGTGCTGCATGCCTGTAATCCCAGCTACTCAGGAGGCTGGGGCAGGAGAATTGCTTGAACCTGGGAGGCGGAGGTTGTGGTGAGCCGAGATCGCGCCACTACACTCCAGCTTGGGCAACAAGAGCAAAACTCCGTCTCAAAAAATAAAAAAATAAAATAAATAAATTAGGAAACTCAAGTGGTTCTTTTTGAGTGTAGCGCACCTCTTCATGGGTCACACTCTCAACCTCACCTCTAGGGGTCTGCCAGGACTTTAGTCTAGTTATAGGTCTAAAAGCAAACAGGGGTGTTGGGGGTGGCTACTGAGGATAATCAGCATTATCTTGCCTTGCAACTGCCTCAGCGGAGGCCATCACCATTGCCTCAGGCAGCACAGAGTTTATCTCCTCAGACAAAGGTGGAAAGACTGATGGCAGTATGGGTTGGGGAGGGGATGTTGCCACTACTGGGGATGGGGAAGCTGTCTCTTCTGGCAATAAAGATTCATCTAAGTTTACAGAGTTAGTGTCCCCAGCTTCTTCAGGGTCCTCCTACACATTCCCATTCCAAGTTGTTGGAAGGTCCCATTCTTTTCTAATCAATGTCCTCACTTTAACAATAGACACCTGCCAAGGCTGTGTATGCACCTTTCATTGCAGATCAACCACTTGCATGATAAGGGCTTGTGTCTGTTCAATTTCATCTCTTTCTCTACAGGAGGTAAGACTCTCACTCAGGGCAATCTAATCAGATTCGAAGCTCAGTATCTGTTTCTGAAGCTGGGAAATAGAATCCCCTAGTCCCTAGTTCAGCATTTTCTTTCATCACTTTGTTCACTGAACTTAGGAGCAACCAACCAGCTTCATCATGTTCCTTGGTTCTCCACAAATAGTCAAAGTTATTATGTTACTAAACTCCTTGCCTCTCATGAGCAATAAATCAGGAGTGTCAAAGGCTTTTAATTTGAGTAACTCTCTTAACAGTTCACACCAAGGACTATCAGTGTTCTCCATACTATTAGAAGTAGAGTCTTTAGCATTTTTGGGTCTAATCATATAAGCAACCAACTCCAGAAACCTCAAAACCAATGAAAGAACTCCATTTTTAATATTCAATTCCTCTAGAACCACTCCTGGTACCAAAATCTGTATTAGTCAAGGTCCTCTAGAGGGACAGAACTAATGAAATACTAATAAAATATATTAATGAATTACATATATACATATATGTATGTATACACACACACACACACACACACACACACACACACACACACACACACATATACTAGCAAGGAGAGCGACTCAAAGCTCCAAAACTGAAGAACCTGAAGTCTGACGTTCAAGGGCAAGGAAGCATCCAGCATGGGAGAAAGATGTAGGCTGGTAGGCTAGACCAGTTTCTCCTTTCACATTTGTCTGCCTGCTTATATTCTAGTCATGCTTGCAGCTGATTAGATTGGACCCACCCTGATTAGAGGTTGATCTGCCTTTCCCAGCACACTGACTCAAATGTTAATCTCCTTTGGCAGCACCCTCACAGACATACCTAAGATTGATACTTTGTATCCCTCAATCCAATCAAGTTGACAGTGAGTATTAACCATCACACTCAGTGTTTAACTCCCACTTATAAGTGAAAACATGCAATATTTGGTTTTCTGTTCCTGTATTAAGTCACTTAGAATAATGTTTTATAGCTGCATTCATGCTGCAAAAGACATGATTTTGTTCTTTTTTACAGCTGTTTAGTATTCCAAAGTGTGTAAGTACCACATTTCTTTATCCAATCCACCATTGATGGGCACCTAGGTTGATTTCATGTCTTTTTTATTGGGAATGGTGCCACAATGATCATACCAGTGCATGTGTCTTTTTGGCAGAACAATTTAATTTCCTTGGGGTATCCAGCCAGCAATGAGATTGCTGGTTTGAATGGTAACTTTGTTTTAAGTCATTTGAAAAAGCTCCAAACTACTTTCCATAGTGACTTAACTAATTTATATTTCCACCAACAATATATAAGTGTTCACTTTTCTCTGCAACTTTGCCAGCATCTGTTATTTCTTACTTTTTAATAATAGCCATTTTGATTGGTGTGAGATGGTATCTCATGGTGGTTTTAATCTGAATTTCTCTGATGATTAGTGTTGATGAGCATTGTTTCACAAGTTTTTTGGCCACATTATGTCTTCTTTTGAGAAGTGTCTTTTCATGTCCTTTGCCCATTTTTAATGGGGTTATTTATTGCTTGTACATTTAAGTTTCTTATAGATTCTGGATGTTATAATCTTTGGTAGATGCATAGCTTGCAAATACTTTCTTTTGTTCTGTACTTTTTATTTACATTTTCCTTTTCTGTTGTTGTTGTTGTTTTTTGGTTTTTTGTTTTGCTTTTTTTTTTTTTTTTTTTTGGTCAACAAATGTCCAAGCTCTTATTTTGTCCTACATTGATGTGAGAGTGGGGTGACTACCTTCCCCTGATCTATCACATTCTTCAGTGGGACTCCTATGACCAAGGGATTTAGAGTTTAAAGACTTATAGCCAATTAATTATTCTAGGCTAGATGGGAACAAAAGTGGATTTTAATCCTCAAAACCCTTTTATAAGAGCCAAAAACCAACAGCCAAAATAGGAAGGTTAAAAAACTGACTTGTCTATAAGTTCTATGTGTTGCACCATCAGCTGTTTAGGCATCTGTGTATCATTTTTTATTTGGAGGGTCTAAATTAATTTTATCTTTCAAAACTGTTCCTTACAATCTCATGTGCCCACTTCTTCCACAATAGTCCCTGGACCTCGAGGGATTGAATAATTTCAAATTTTGGAGGTGAAACAAAACATGAAGCATAGCAACATTTCAAACAAACAAACAAAAAAAAGATTATAAGCCCTGTCTAGTTCTAAGAATGACAGGAAGAGGAAGTTAATAGGTAGCTAAGCATTCTAATCATGTGGTATCAAGGATTCAGATGGAGGTAAAATTATTAAATGAGTTTTAATGTCTTTTATTATGGGCCTGTCCCTATGTTTCATGAAAGCAATTTACTTTGATTGTTGCCTTTTTCCAGATCTGGAGACAAGGCTTTGGTTACTTTGAGTTTGTTGTCAGATACTGGCATCACATTCAAGATTTGGCAGCAGATGATGCCTTTTTAGATGAGATGTGTATATCGAGGTGTGAAAATCCTGTAACATAATAGCACAGGATTAGTTAATAGCACCTGGTAAGGACCTTTTCAAGGGGCTGAAGGTAGTGATACTGGAGTCAATGATCTGTTTGGAAGTTGTAAAACAATTCTATAACTTTGTAGTGATTAATTTTTATGGTTTCGATAAGTCCCCAGTATAAGTCTAGGTCAGAAATTTAGGTTAGAATTTTGATTTTGATGGTGTTTATGAAAGATGTCAAAAGGCTCAAAATATTTGATCACATCACAGGTTATTATAAAATAGTAGTCATTCATTTAACCAATAGTGATAATTTTTAAAACCTCAAAGGCAAAACAGAAAGTTACATGGATGTAAGAATCTTACTTAATCTTTTTAAATCCCAGTCCTCCTAAGTAATCAAAAAATTGAATAAAGACAGCATGGAAATTTTCTTGATAAAATGTAAAATCTTTTTTCTTAAGCCGGTTACCAAAAAAGGCAACAAAAAACCTTCTGCACTGTGATTGCTTCTCCTTTTGGGAAGCCTGTTTAGACAACCTGGAAAGCAAACCTGATGAAAAAAAGTACTTGAATTTAATCAGACACAAGAAGAGTGTGTTCAAAGTTATAATTACAGCAGGGGAATACATAACTCTTAGTAACAGCATGAGAAATTTCCTGATTACATTTAAAAATTACATATATCAAGAAAAGCCAAATATACAGAATCAAGTTATATTAGAGGAAAACATTGCTCTTCTAGACTTTTAAGATAAAACCTTTCGGCATCAGGCCACAACAATAGTTAGAACGAGGGGGAAAAAATTACAGGAGCTGGTGAAAAAGTTGAAGGAGAGAGTTACCATCTTGGGCACCTCTAGGAGAGAAATAGTTGAAAGCAGCGAGACATTGCAAAAATTGATCTTCTGAGATATGAATCTGAGAAGTTTTAAAAAATATAAACAGGTTATAGAATTAGAAATTAAAACTTCTGGCCGGGTGCAGTGGCTCAAGCCTGTAATCCCAGCACTTTGGGAGGTGGAGACGGGCGGATCACGAGGTCGGGAGATCGAGATCATCCTGGCTAACTTGGTGAAACGCTGTCTCTACTAAAAAATACAAAAAACTAGCCGGGCGAGGTGGCGGGCACCTGTAGTCCCAGCTACTCAGGAGGCTGAGGCAGGAGAATGGCGTAAACCCAGGAGGCGGAGCTTGCAGTGAGCTGAGATCCGGCCACTGCACTCCAGCCTGGGCGGCAGAGCGAGACTCTGTCTCAAAAAAAAAAAAAAAAAAAAAAAAAGAAAGAAATTAAAACTTCTTATAGTTTCATTAGCAATAAATCAATGCCTTGAGAAAACCTTATTTTAACATAGTGACCAATCTTAGAAAGACTATTACAAATAATTCTCTTTTTGTTATAGCTAAGTTAATCACATACAAATATTTTTTTAAAAATTATCTTTCCATAAACCTTATCCTGACTTACTCAGACTATCTACAACATGCTTGAACTTTCTTATTTGCCATACACTTACCTCTTTTCTAAATAATCAGTCATTTTATTTCAGGACCAAAATTTAACACATAAGATTCTTTCTCATACAAAATTTTTCATTTAAAAATAACCTTCTTTACCAAAACTGCATCTTCACATAAATAATTTTCTTCATATCTCTCTTTTGTACTTACTATTTATCTTTTACGTTCTTTCACACATTACTTCAAAATAACATCCAAGTTACATAAAGTGATTCTTTCTCAATAAGAACAGAACTTACAGAATTATACACTAACTGGAATTCTTATTCTCAGTAATTTTAAATTTTAGTGAAAACCTAGGAAGTAAGAAATCCTAAACTACCTATCAGATGTTTCAGATGTTTGCATTTTATAGATGAAACAACTCCATAATTTTTATAAATATATTTTGCCATATCATAACTGTCTTAATTGGACATGACCCAGACATCCAATGAGTGCCTATTATTCAATTTAAAATAATTTAAAAATTTTAAATTACATAAAAAGTTCACCTATAAGCATTTATCTCATTTACATGTACCCCAATTCTTTCATGTTTAACAGTTTATAAAAATTACTTTTGAAAACTGAGATATTAGGCAAAACTAGTCATCATTTAAAGTAATTTTCCTAGTAACCAGTTTTAAAGCCCGTGAACATCAAGGGTTCACCTAAGTAAGAACCTCAAAGTTAAATACTTGGGCATTTTGACAATAGTTCAGAAGATTCAGCTGTTTTCACAGAATCAACAATCTTAAATTACTACTTTTTTCAAGAAAAATCACACAAAAAAAGATTAGTCTGTTTTTAGTTGGGTTTATAGCCTTATAACTTTTGGGTCAAACCCTGGTACCTTAAAATATCTAGCAGAGCAAACTTACCTAATCAGTAAACTCAGACAAAAAATGAATGCCAACAATTCTAAAGACATTTCTATTTTTATTTTACCAATAATTTAAAATCAAGTTTATTTATCAAAAATTACTAAATTCATGTGAACTTGAAAAGTATTTGGACTTAATTTATGAGTACTCATTTATTTATAAGCCAGTTTGGTTGTATGCTACACAGAATACATAACATAATACATGTACATACACAAAAATACATCTAAACATGTATACACACATCCCCAAACAAAAATCCAATAACTTTTACTTTGGAACTCTATCCATGAGACAACATCATGAACTCACCAGCCTACAAAAGATAGCTAAATTCAATTATATCTCCAACAAAATTGGAACCTGTTTACTTGGCTAATTTTGTTTGCCCCAATAGGTAATCCAATAAAAGTTGAGAGTCAAAATTTGGGGTAAAGCAGTTTTCATGGCAGTATAATTAAAAACAAAAGCAAAAAACATCTCTTTTACTCTTTTCTTCCCTTCATTTTCAAGTGAGTTTCCAATGTTTACATTTTAGGTAGAACTGGTGGAACTATGTAAGAAAAACAAAATCTCCAAATAACCTTGATTACAGGGACCATAAACAGTTTATCTCAACACCAGTAGTTTAATAACAGCAGAGTCAGATCAGGCAGAAAAAGAAAGTGAGAAATAAGTAGCTTTAGATGACTCTACTTAGCTCTGTAGTTGCAAGTTAACCATTTGAGCTCTGAATTTTCCTTACTGTAATTTGATCATTATTATTAAAATGTGCACAAAAATGGGCCACAATATGTAACCATCTGGAGTTCCAGAAAATCTGGCATGCTTTTGAACTTTTCCAGGGCCCACAAAGACAATTGACAGACAAATGCAAATGAACCAGCTCTCAAATGACCTAAAAGTCCAACAACTATTTTGCTTTCTGACAGGGCACCCCCGTCAAACACAAAAACACACTGGTTTATTCCAAAAAGAGGGAAAAAGAGTTCCCAGTTGTACATAGCAAAATTACTTACTCCATCTTGAAGCCCATCAACTCCCCAGATGCTGCTTTTTCTTGTATCAACTAAGTGTTGGAGGCAGCTGATGCTACAAAGTGGAGAGGAGGGAAAATCCCTGAGACAGTTCTTGGCAGCTGGTGGAACATCCCTGGAATCCTAGCCATGAGGTCAGCTAGTCACGAGCAGCTGGCACTCACAAGCAATTATTGCTCTGTCTATAGTGTGAATGGGTAAGCCCTGATGCAATGCTGCAGTCAATTGCTCTGACCGTCAGAAAGCAGGCAGGCTAGATCACATAGGGCACACAGTCCCAAATTGGGTACCATAAATTTTAACCAAACCCAGGCTCAGCTGTTTGCTGCTTGCAAGCCAAACTCAAGAAACGAGAGTTAGTAAGAGGAAAAGCAGGTTTATTCAAGAGTCAGCAGCCTGAGGAGATGGAAGACAATGTCACAAAGACCATCTCAAGTTTTTCAGGCTAGCCAGAGGGTTTTTATGGGAGTGGGGATGTGGAGAAACTATGTGCAGGGGTCGACTACATGCAGGTCAGTATATCTGGTCTCAATGACTATGTTGAGCAAATGGCTATCTCTTGGTCTGGTGATGTCAGCTTGGTTGCAACAGAAATACAGATTAACTTCTCAGCATTCTTCCTGAGGTGGGATAGCCTTGACTCTATGCTTAGCTTTTCAAGGCCAATTTCTGAAGTTCTTTAAGCAAAGCACATGCATCAAATTAACCATTATTAAAGCATTATTAAAAGCTCAGCATAGAAAGGAGAAGGAAAAAAAGAAAAACAAAGGAGAATAATTGTTTTTCAAGATTTGGTGGTAGTTTCTGTTACATAAGGTCAGCAATTCCTCCTAACAGAATGAGAAAGTCCTAATAGCAAAAGGAAAAGAAGACAAGGCACTCTGTGATTTAATGCCATTGCTGAAAGCTCTGCAACTCTCTTATAAAAGAGGGAGTCATTCTAACATAAAAACAAGTTTTCTGTGCAGGTGTTTGGGTTCAGTTTGCCACTTAGGCCCTGGTGATGGGGCTCAAACCTAAGAAACAGTGTTTGATTGTCCTGGCTGAAAGGTCCAGCTCTCCTTGTCAAGGGAATGGGAAGTAGGAGGGTTAGGGACACAAGGGTCCAGATGAGCAACTTAGAAGTATTCATTTCTCCACTGCTGCCCCTGTTGAAGAGAATTGCTAATTGCTTTCTGGAGCATTATTTGTTCTGAAACACAGGTCATGTCCTGAGAGCCCAGGACAGGATTCTTTTATATTGAACAAGCTGTTCTGCCAGGTGTGAGGTTCTCACCTGGGAATGAGCTACTACATCTACAACAGAAACAAAAACTTAATGAAGAACACGCATAGGAAATTACGTCAGGGAAGAGGGTAAAGTAAGAGAAGTGGGGTATGGTGGAGGAATCCACAGAGTTGAAGACACCCATCTGGCTGGTGAAACACTGGTAGAGAAAAGTGTGATGGTCAAGAGACACACATGAAAATGAAGGCAGCAAATCATGGAAGGCCATGCCTGGCTACGGAAGGCCAAGATAAGGAATCTGAACTTTGTGGTATGGGCAGTGCTAGGTGTAGGGGCCTGCAAGTTGTGATTAACAGGCACTGTGATGAGCCAGAACTTAGAAAGATCTCTCTCTGCTGCATCTTTTCTGTCTTTTCCTATGCAATTCATTTCCTCTTAATTTGCCTTTACACACACCTTGTTAGACGTAACCATGGAACAAGTGAGCAAACCCTCGGAGTCTTCAGAGACAGCAGTCACTTAACACCCAGCCAGCAGGTTGAGGAAGCAGCTATCAGGAAAGAAAGCAAATTCACTTTCCTACAAAGGGACATAGGCATCTCTGCAGCCAATGAGTTGGATACAGGTGGGAAAAATGACTTCTAACTATCGGCGGTGTTGATCTGCAATGAAATGAACCACCACATCATTGGAGGTTTTCCAATCCTGGCTAACTTGCTAAGTTCTCTAAAGGGTGTGGAAGATGCCAAGTGAAGAAGCAACCTGACCTTCCGTTTTCTTAGGCTTTCAAAGAAGAGAGCACCTTCTAGCAGTTGCGACTTGATATCTGTCATGCCGATTTATGCCATTGTATCCTGGAGACAGCATTCCCTCCCAGCAATGATGGAGGAACCTAGGAGGGAAAGAAAACACGGAAACTGAACCTCTAAGTATTTAAATCAACATCTTGATATGAATTTCTTCAGGAGACATTGAATGTCTTCTTGCCTCATCTTTGTTAGAAACAGGAATAGAATTCCCGTTAGTTTGGGGTTTAGGAGTGGTAATAACAAAATGACCTTCAAATTCTTAACTGTAAGCTTTGAGTATTTTTGCATGATTGCTGGTTTTGAATGAACCTCACAATCAAGGACCGCAATCACACAGAAGAGTAGAAGTTTGGCACAAGCTACATGGGTTTGCCATGTGGTTCTTTCATTCTCTAATTCTGTAATCCTGTACAAACCATTTAACCTACTTAAAACTCAGATTACTCATTCTGTGAATGGGGAAAGTAATAATGTCTCCCTCTTTAGGACTGAAGTGAGACAATACATATAAAGCACTGAACATTTAGTAAGTATCTCCAAACACATCCATTATCCAAACCATTAGTGGTGTGTGTGTGTGTGTGTGTGTGTGTGTGTGTGTGTTCAGAGTGAGAAAGACAAATGACTCCATTTCATACCACAAAGAAGGCTATTTAATAACACCAGTTGGCAGACATATCTGTTCTGTCTCAAACTCTCCTGTGGATACTTGTATTTGCTACTCTAGCTACTGAAACTTCCATCCTTGCAAGCTGTAATTCTCATGCAGATTTGAGCCTTCAGGCTGTTGACTTCATTGTTCCTCCTCACCCTTTTCTTATTTCAATAAACTGGCTCTGTCCTAGCTCCCTCAACCCACAGAGTCCACCATACTCAAGGCTTTCATCGACTTCCATAGAAAGAGGAAAGTAAAATAACACATCCTTGTCTTGTTTTTATTATTATTTTTTAACATACTAGTAAGCTGTTAAAATTTGGACGTTGGCCAGCTGCCTCATTTAACATTTTGCTTTCAACCACCTGTCACCTATTTAATTTTAAGCACTTATTGTTTACCACTATTTGATTTTTTAGTAATTTAGCTTTTAAAAATTTTTTTGTCATTATCTTGCCATTATCTCATTTTCTTTGTGATTTAATATTTTGACATTTCACAACACTTCACTACACTATTGACTTTAAAACATGTTTTATTTTTCTTCCGCATGTTTTCTTTCATTTCCTCTAGTGAAAGTATTGATTATCACCTGAATCAGGGCTTCCAGAACTAGCATAGAAGCAAACAGTAATTTTTGTTGTTTTTCCAGTTTTGTTTTTAATTTTTTCTCTCTTAAATGCATTTTTGGCATTTTGGGTTTGTTTGTTTGTTTGTTTAACTGTGACACAGAAATAAAGTACAAAAGTTGAATTTGTCCTTATTCATTATCAGTATGAAAAGCAAATATCTAGCATGTTTATTATCCAAACCTGTGAGCTCTGAGCATTTTGGAATCCTGTTCACTTTTAGTTAACTTTATCAATCAACATAAATGTAATTCTCAACATCTTTTCATATATATATTTTAAGTTTAATCATTCTCCTTTATGTGAGTTCATGATTTTAGTACTTTTCAGCATGTTTTTCATTCCTATATTTTATTTAGTCTTTTCTTTACATTTGTCAGTAACTTATAAAAACTTTTTACAGAAACTTAATTTTCACTTTGTGAAAATATTTAACATT
The DNA here is from genome assembly GCF_007565055.1 of Rhinopithecus roxellana. Taxonomy (NCBI): domain Eukaryota; kingdom Metazoa; phylum Chordata; class Mammalia; order Primates; family Cercopithecidae; genus Rhinopithecus; species Rhinopithecus roxellana. Next base: position 6,936,870 of record NC_044559.1, read on the forward strand.
CTTTTTGTGTAAATATTTCTCTTTATTTCTGTTTTGTTTTAACTCTTTGTTCTTTGAAATCTTCAAATCTTTAGATTTAGTCTGGTTTTGTCTTGTTCTTTTTCTATTTAAAATTTTAATACATATGTACTTATGTCTGCCTTTGCATGTTATTTTTACATTATATGTTTATGCACTTGTGTCATTTTATTCATTTGTATATCAGTAACTTGAAAGAGATTATTTAAAATTCCTACATACCTAAAAATTATATTTTTATATACAGTATATGTTTTATATATTTGTGTATATAGGCATAGTAGAGAATATATGTTTTATGTATGTATGAAATATAATACGCTAAAATATATTAGCTCTTCACTCATTCCCTCTGACCATACAAAATCTATGCTAATATGTTTTCTTTTAATTTTATACCTTAGAGTATTTATTGCATTATTTTATTTTATTTTAGGATTTTTTATTTTTTTGAGACAGAGTCTTGCTCTGTTGCCCAGGCTGGAATGCAGTGGTGTGCTCAGCTCACTGCAACCTCCACTTCCCAGGTTCAAGTGATTCTCCTGCCTCAGCCCCCTAAGTAGCTGGGATTACAGGTGTGCACCACCACCCCTAGCTAGTTTTTGTAGTTTTAGTAGAGACGAGGTTTCACCATGTTAGCCAGGCTGATCTCAAATTCCCAATCTCAAGTCCTCAGACTCTCAAAATGCTGAGATTACAGACATGAGCCACTGAACCTGGCCTTTTGCCTTATTTTAAATTTATACTTAATTTTATTTTTTATTATATTCTACATCTGCATATATTTCTTATTAAAATGATCTAATTATTATGTACATTGATATACTTATAATACAAGTTGTATAAATGTAAGAATAATATATGGGCTATGAGCTATCTGCTCAAATAATCTCTGTTGACATATACTTATGCATTGCATATAATATCACAGAAAGCAGTATGGAAAATTAGAGAATGAAAACCAAAACTGTCCTTTGTCTATCTCCTCCTCTCTTGCAAGAGCCTACCACTCACATCCCCTAAAACCATATTAATATTGGTTTTATATCATTCTAGATTGCACAAGGGCAAATATAAAGACAAAGAGAGAATTTACTTGAAGGTAATAGGAAAAAATTATGCTTATGTGAAACCAAAGGGCTCTGCAATCTTCAAAAAAATATTTCTTCCCTAAAATGACATTATTTTATAGAAGTTTCCTTTTCGGTTTAAGAAGTGATACGGACAAAATTGAGGAAGCTGAAATCATTGCTTGTTTGTTAAGATCATGTTTAAATTTGAGATAATACCATTTGTTTTCCTTCTATGAAAGTTAGAGAAATTAGTCTTTGTATACTTTTCCCAAAGTTTCTTCCAAGTTCTATGCCTTATGTTATTAGTTTGATTTTGTAATGGCTTGTAACACTTACTTCTCTTCAATGGCTTTTATTCTCATAGATAGCTAGCCCTGGACTCTTACTGGGTTTGAGTCAATGCTTCTCGTGCTTTTTTAAGCTACTATTCTTTAGTTCCTTCACTTTTATTTCTCTATAAATTGACTGGGATCCAAACTTTTGTCTTGATTTATTTCGCTTAAAAAATCATCTCTAACATTGTATTTATTGCTAAAGGTTTTTATTTGTTATAAAATAATTTATTTGTCACTAATAGTTTCTTTTTTTTATCTCTGACTTCTTAATTGATTAAAGACCAACTGAAAGAGTTGGTAGAAGATGGGAATAGGTATAAGAATTTACCATGCCTTTAGAAAAACTGAACACAACTGTTTCCTTCCAGTGATAGCTGTTACACCATGGCTATATTCCTACAATTTGTGACAAGAAATGTTTTGATCATACTGTGAGGCAAAACTTAACTCCAAAATTAAAACTTTTTTCTAGAAAAGCATACGTCATGGATTGAATCAAGTATTCAAGCATTAGTATATTTCCCAAAATTTCCTATGTCTACATCTGTATCTCTCCTCCATTATTCCCCCTTTTAGTTGTGAGAGCCATGGAGAACTGGCTAAGCGTGGGATCATCCTGCAAAGGACATACAGAGTGAAGATAGCCAGATTTTAAGATCATTCTCATAGAAAAAAAGCAAACCCCTGTTAGGCATAAACTATCTGCTTAAAATATCATGTAGCTCTACAAATTGAACACTAAGCTCATCCCTGACTCTTTGTCTTAGTGTCACAATAAGCATCAGCTGTTTGCAGGAATGACAAATTTTTGATGAAAGAATCACGGATCCCATTTGCCCACATTACAAAACAAAAATTTGATTCTATTTTGTCTCACAGTGGAGTTTATTTAAAATAAGCTTTATAGCAAGTAAATTTATAAAACTCCATTTGATTAATATTTGTTTAATTAGCTTCTATTATGGGAAAAGTATTATACTCCCTACTTGAAAGTTGATCATAACTACTAAATTATAGAATTATTTTATTACATATGTATGTTACATCGATTTGGAATATGAAGAATAATTAAGCATTGTTAACCACAGGTAAAGGATGTGGTGGAGACATATGCAGAGAGAGAAATTTATAAGCAGGGTCTGAGCTACAAAGAATTATAGTCCTCTCAAGGATTTGAATGTCAAGGCATATTTGGCTGGATCACACTGAAAAACTAAAGAAAGTAACATAGAATGATTCTGGTGAGATGACTTAATCAGATACTTTGGGCTCAGTAACTGAGGTTAAAAATTTTGTATTTTCAAAAATCAACTTCAAATCCAATCCAAAAAAGGATTAAAGACTTAAACATAAGACCTGAAACTGTAAAAATACAGGAAGAAAACACAGAGAAAAGCCTATATGACTTTAGTCTGGCCAATTATTTTTTACATTTGACCCCAAATACATAGGCAGCAAAAGAAAAAATGTAAAAGTGGGATTATATTAAAATAAAAGCTTCTGCACAACAAAGAAAACAATTACTGAAGAGGCAACCCCCTATGGATTTGGAAAATATATTTGCAAGCCATATATCTGATAAGAAATTAATATTCAAAATATATAAGGAAATTAAATAACTCTATAGAAAGTAAACAATTCAATTAAGAAATGGGCAAGGGGCTTAAATAGATATTTTTCAAAAGACATACAAGTGGCAACAGAAACATGAAAAAATGTTCAACATCACTAATCGCGAGTGAGATCCAAGTTAAAGCCACAATGACATATCACCTCACAACTGTTAAAACAGCTTTTATCAAAAAGATAAAAGATAATAAGTGTTGGAAATGGTGTGAAGAAAATGGAACTTTTGTATGTGGTTGGTGGGAATGTAAATTATTACAATCATTATAGAAAAGAGTATGAAGGCTCCTCAGAGAACAAAAAAATAGAAGTGCCATGTGATCCAGTAATTCCACTTTTGGATATTTACCTGAAAGATTTGAAATCAGTAGGTTGACAAGATATATGCAATCCCATGTTCATTGCAGCACTGTTTACAATAGCAAAGACATAGAATCAACGTAAGTGTCCATCAAGGAATGAATAAAGAAATAAAATGTGGCATATATACATCATAGTATACTATTCAGCCTTAAATCACTTGCAACAACGTGAATGGAACTGTAGAATATTACACAAAGTGAAAAAGCCCGACGCAGAAAGACTAAGATCTCATGTTCTCACTTATATGGGAAATCTAAAAAAAATGAACTCACAGAACCAGAGAGTAGAATGGTGGTTACTAGAGGCTGAGTGCTGGGGAATGAAGAGAAGATGGTCCCACAGTTCAGAGCTTGAGTTAGATGGTGGAATGTTTGATATTTTTTAGATAAATTGCACAGTGTGGTAAATATTGCTAATCATTGAGTACTGTATATTTTGATGCAAAGAGAGTAATTTCAAATGTTCTCATCACAAAAAAAGTTAAATATTCAAGGCAATGGATATGGTAATTAGTTCACGATCACTATGGTAATTAAATCACATAGTATCTAAAAATCGTAACATCACTCTGTACCATGAAAATATGTCCAACTATTATTTGCCGATATATAATAAAATTAAAAGAGTGACTAAAATAGGAATTTTGTATTTTATTCTGTGAGTACAAGAAAGACATTGAAAGGCCTTAAACATGACAGTGATCTGTGCGGTAAAACTGTACTGTTCTGTCTCAGATTTAGAGATTGCAGTAAAGGTATAAGATCAGACAGCAATACTATAGTAAGGAGACTGATGCAGGATGAAAGATAATGGGATCTTGGAGTTAGCCGGTAAAAGCTGATTTGAGCAGCAAAGTGATTTTCAAGATATTCAAAGTATAAAATCAAAAGGATTTGGGGACTGATCTATGTGGAGATTAAGATTTTAAGAATGACAAGTTTCTTGTTTGAACAAATAGGTAAACTAGATGAACAATTAAGTAGATAATTCATTGAGAATGGAAACTAAGAAGAAGTAAAATTAACATCAGGGAGAAAATCATCTCTTCAGTTTTGGACCCTCATGCTAGTTAACCTTGGATTAATGTTGATATCATTATTTAAATTCCCTACTCATCTCATCCAGTATACCCTTTGGATTATTGACCATCATCTATATCTGCTCAGTTGACATCTTCCTTAATTTGCTTCTTTTCATATTCCAGTGGGTATGCTGGATATAATTAAAACTAAAAATGGAAGTAGATTCAGAGATAATATGGCTTAAAGATTCTTAGTACCTGATAGGTATATTTTCCCCAGAGTTATAGTCCCAGTACAAATTGGACCTTCAGCTTATAAATCCGGAAACTCTTAAATCAGAAATTATCAGAGCAAACACTTTAATTAAATTAAGTCATTGGATTATATTCTTCCTCCACTACTATATTAAAGCTTTTCATATCTAAATTACCAAAGTATTTATATTTACTTACTTTTTGTATATGCTAAGTTCTGAAAAGATTAAAAATGATATATTTTTCCAAAGGAATGCTTCTGTTTTCTCAGACCATGTTTTTCAGGTGGTAGTATATGCTTTCAGAACCTGATTTCAATTATTATTTTTTTTTCCAGAAATTGTGGTGTCTCCATCCAATATCTCTATCCAATGGGAATCTGCCAGGTATAAACCAAAACTACTTCGCTATTGCTTACTCTTAATAATGATATATTTCCCATTTAACAATTACCTAAAATTGGTATACAGTATGTAAGACAGAACCTTTTATTGACCTATCAGTGATTATTCACAAAAAGGGAGTAGTTAGAAACAAAATGTCATAAATTTAAGAAACCTGAGTTGTTGTCAGATCGATAAAGAATGAATAAAAGTTATCCAGGACTACTGTAGGGTTAAAGGGAGGGTGCTGCTTTAAGAGGGTGAATTTACCACAGGATTTTGGATTCGCAATTGCTCACATACTCAAAATCTAGGTGTGAGCTTGTTTCTTAAGAAGGCACATGTGTTTCTTCAGATAAGGTGTATTCATCAGTTCATATCAAGATATCATAACTTCTACAGAAATTTATTTTCTCACAGTTCTGGAAGCTAGAAATCTGAGATCAGGGTGCCAGCATGGTTGAGTTTTGCTGAGAGCTCTCTTCCTGGCCTGCAGATGGTCACTTTCTTGCTGTAGCTTTTCTTCAGTGTATGCAAGGGGAGAGAGGAACTACTTCTTCTTTTTTCTTTTGGTTCTTTTTGTTAAAACTTTTATTTTAAATTCAGATGTACAAGTGCAGGTTTGTTACACAAGTAAACTTATATCATGGGTATACAGATTATTTAATCACCCACGTATTAAGCCTAGTACCTATTAGTGGTTTTTCCTGATCCTCTCCCTCCTCCCACCCTCTACCCTCTGAAAGTCCCAACTGTGTGTTGTTCCCCTCTATATGTCCACGTGTTCTCATCATTAGGAGTGATCTCTTCTTAAGGGCCACTGACTCCATCAGATTAGACCCCACCCTCATGACCCTATTTAATATAAATAAATGCATTTTTTCCAGATTCTTACTAAATCTGAAATTGTTTCTTAAAGATAGTAAAAATATAAATGCATATTCAGATATTCAGAGAATTGTCAGCTTCTCAGCTATCTTATCTAACTGTACAGTGCTTAATGCTGAAGGTGACGTAACAAAATAGTGAGCTTCTATCAGCATTTTAAAGCTAGTTTTCCTGGTTTATTTTCAAAAACAAGATAAAGGGGTGGAATTTTTTGAACATTTTGGTTAAGAAATTCCATATAATTTAATCATTGTGATTTACTCATCTGTCCTAAAGCATAAGTCATAGAGTGACTAGAGCTCCTCAAAAATAGTATAATAGCTGTACATTTAAATAGTAGAAATCATTATGTTTTCTTATAGCCTACATTGTATTCAATCAAATTTATAAATTATAGGAATAAATTAAGCACTGAAAAATTGTTTTTTGTTTTTTGGTTTTTTTTTTTCTTGAGACGGAGTCTGGCTCTGTCACCCAGGCTACAATGCAGTGGTGTGATCTCGGCTCACTGCAACCTCCACCTCCCGGCATCAAGTGATTCTCCTGCCTCAGCCTCCCAAGTAGCTGGGACTACAGTTGTGTGCCACCATGCCCAGCTAATTTTTGTGTGTGTGTATATATGTGTGTGTGTATATATATATATATATATATATATATATATATTTTTTTTTTTTTTTTTAGTAAAGATGGGATTTCACTGTGTTAGCCAGTATGGTCTCTATCTCCCGACCTCGTGCTCCATCCACTTTGGCCTCCCAAAGTTCTGGGATTACAGGTGTGAGCCACCGTGCCCCACCGGTCCTGAGAAATTCTAGCATAGAGTTCAAAATGGGCAACTACCCTCGATTTTTGAAGTGGATTATTTTAGGCAGAAATAAGAGCAAATAACTACTATAATCAAAGAAATTCATTTATCATAATCTAAATAAATATGGGATTGGAGTGTTATAAAGGCACATATTTGGGCCTCTCCCAAGAAAAACATACTACAAGCCATTGTTGCTGAGCAACCCACTCTCAGAGAGTCAGAGATAGAATTTGTGTCAAAAGTCGATATCCCCATGAAAACATTTTTTTTCATGTGGGAAAATTAATACCTTGACAGGGAGAAATTCATCCATGTCCTAATTCAAATTCAAGTCTAACTCAAAAGTGATGTAAACCCTATATTTGTAAAGAATGTTTAAGTCTGTATTTCACCCTTTCTATACCTTAGCAGAAAAATATTTCCTCTGAGGTCGAAAACATTTTACAAACATTTTATGCGTGCCCCTACCAAAGTGATTATATTTATTTGTTTAACTATCTGATACCTCATGTCAGATAATAATACCACTGATGACAAGGATTACATCTCATTGCTCTTTGATATGGTGATAGGAATAAGGATATAAAAATAGTTCCTGGATTACTTCCAACATTTGTAATTTTCTGAAGTTATATAGTGGAGTCCAAAACTGATATGCATTTGCTGCCAGGAGCACAAGGTCAAAGGAAATAGAGACAGGGTAGAAATTCAGGCCCTGAGTTAAGGTACCCTGACTTCTCAATTGAGAAACGTCTTCAACATTAACTAAATCAGCATCCCAGATAGCACCATGGCAGGCTATAGGAGAAGTGGTTGTAATGATATTTGAGATACTTTTATGTGTAAAAAGCTCAGAATGGGCCGAGTGCAGTGGCTCATGTCTGTAATCCCAGCACTTTGGGAGTCCAAGGCAGGTGGATCACGAGGTCAGGAGCTCAAGACCACCCTGGCCAACATGGTGAAACCCCGTCTGTACTGAAAAAAAAAATACAGAATGTATCCGGGCGTGGTGGCACGTGCCTGTAATCCCAGCTACTTGGGAGACTGAGGCAGGAGAATCACTTGAACCAGGGAGTCGGAGGTTGCAGTGAGCCGAGATTGTGCCATAACACTTCAGCCTGGTGACAGCGCAAGACCCTATCTAAAAAATAAAAAATAAAAAAATAAAAAATATATTAAAAATGCTCAGAATGATCTGAAGGTCCATGGTTGGTAAACAAAATAATAATAATAATAATAATAATAATAATAATAACACTTCATATTATAATGAGCTTTGTCCTGTGGCTCTTTGGTAGTCTAACCCCTATGGGAATCCCGTAATACCAAATTTTAGTAACATCATCAGAAGCAAAGGTCAGATCTTATTGGCCACTCCATTAAGATATCTACACCCTTGAGTGGACATAACTAATTCACAGGATGGTTTTTTATCTGTCATGGATTTTTTTTTCTTTATGTGCTTTATATCTTGCTAAGTTAGAAATAGGAATCCTGGTCCCTAACAGATGTCAAATGGATTTTTTTAAAATACTATTTAAACTGTATCTCCACAATTCGGCTGATCCATACGTGATTCCTTCTATATCTTTCATGGCCAAAAACATACGTGTTATCTTGAGCCTATGTGCTGTCACATCCTTTGAAGTTTCTGAGTTTATTAAGATAATTAAAAACAACATGTTTTTCTTGCTTTAAAACTTCTACTGTCTTTATTGGTGCTCCTCCTAGTTCCTTTCTGCTTAGTAATAGAGCTTTATCTCTGGTAAATCACGACTGAGGCATAGTAAATACATCATTAGGTAAGCAACCTGAGCTGAAAATTGGCTATATTTTTTAAATGCTGACATATGGGATTTGGAGGTCTTACCTTACCTGACAGATGGTGAAAGAAAATTAAAGAAAATGGTCACAGCGGATCCCTTCCTCCACACTTCAGGTGCTTTGTTAAATAAGAATAAGCCTATTTAATTAATATTGATTTAACACTGACTGTCCTTGAGACATATTACCCTTTGACATATTTTTACCTTCAAAACTGCCAAAATTGCAAAATGTATAATAACAAAACGTAAATCCATTCCTAAGCTCAGGGTTATTGTGGGTTGTTATCACCAATTCCCAGGCACTCTAGGAAGAAGCCACGTGTTTTTGCAGGTGGCAATGTCTTTATTTATGACCTCCAGTGATTAGCTAGCTTTACCAGAGATTTCTGAGAATGGCCCAGGTCATCCAAGTGTGGGACTTCAGGGAAGAATAAAAGATTCCGACTATTTTCCTTATGATTCTGGCATTTATGAGAGCATTAAAGCCTTACTTTGATATAAATATTAGCTGGTTATTGCTTTCTAAGTCTAATAATAACCCAAAGGAGGCATTTGTTTATCAGCTGAAGAAAGATTACAAGTTTGTTATTCTTGACACTTTTTATCTGGTAATTTGAATCATACATAAGTAACCAGCAACCGTTTGCTTTCTTCTGTGTTTCAGAGGTCTTGGGTCATAGTCTTTTGTAAGAAAACTTCATCTCTCTTCGTGGGATGGGTGTACATTATTAGATTCAGTAAGCAATCTGAAATTCACACTACATTTTCAGTCTCAGAATAGACTATTAGACTACAGCAGACTATAAGTAGAGTGATTCTATGTTGAATGAGAGTCACTCTGCCTATAACTTATTAGTACATAATTTCCACACATAATTTATATACATATAAGAGTGATATAGTTGCAATATCATAAAACATATAAATTATACCCAAGCACCTAAAATAACCAATACCCTTTTCTGTGCCCTGGTGCAGATCACAGCATTTTTCCTGGCTCTGACCCCATTTGAGAGAAAGACGAACAAGGAGGCCCAATGTCTGTTGAACTTTCCACACTTACTGAAGAAGTAGTCATACAGCACTTATTTCAGCCCTCACCACCCTAGAAGTCATTACCCCTGGAAGTCCTCTGCCTAGATCTAGGTATAACACTTGCAGTATGTTTCTAGAACAGCATGATCAGAGGGGAAAGCTGTCCCATTATGGGGCAACGTAGAACTAAAAGTTAGAGACCTAGAAGTAAGAAATCTCACTTACACTCCCTTTGAATTTTCTCCCAGTTTTCTCTCTCATAGTAATTAGCTAGATTTGTAGGCAGTAAGACAGGAAACAGAGAAAATCCTGAAGCCAGAGCAAGCCATGTGTTTGTCTAGTTTAAAGGAAGACATGTGGTCATTCCAACCTGGTATGATATCTGTGGCAGAACCTAGGCTAAACAGTTGAGCATGAAAAGGATTAAGACAAAATCAATTGACAGACAGAATGATTCTGAGTCAATGTGTAGAAAGTCAGGGCTGGTAAAAATCAAAAGGCCATCTCTGGGACAAACTTTGCCAGCAGCATGAGGGACAGTCCGCCTAATTATTATGGCTGTGAGAAAGTTTTTGAAGAAATCGCTGGTTATTTTTCCTAATGGCATAGTTTCGCCCTCCTTCTCTGCTTTGTTTCTAGGGTGAGCTATGGCCCTTTTCTCTGGATCATGACCATCTTCTCCTTCTGATCTTAACATCCATCCATGTAACTCCTTTTTACTCCCTTTGAAGTAAACTGTAACAAAGAGTGGGTGTTGTCCTGTGCTGAGGACAGAGAAGTAGTGTCAGATGTACCTCTGAAAACCAGTAGATTAGCAGTTGGAGGAGTAATATAATTGTCCCTGGCAATTCCCACTTTCCATTCCAATCTCTGTGACAACCTGTTGGTTAGCACCATACTCTAGAAACACAGAACTTAGGCAGTCACACTTCAGAAGATACTTCTACCAACTCCAAAAATCACAAGAAAGATTTTAATGAAGTCTCTCATACAGATCTCAATATCATCTTCAATCGTAAATGAGTGGTTGTGATAACTTTCTACATAGGCACCTTCCAGGATTCCCTTGGGCAATGCCCCATTACAGGTCTAAAGCTTTCTAACTCTCATCATATATTTTTTCAAAAGAAGAAGAAATTAATAGAAAAATTAATAGAAACTAATAATTTCTAGATATTAATTTCTAGAATTAGAAAAAATTAAAAAATGTTAAGATAAAAATAATAAGTTGTGATTGTTCATTATTATCCTCAAGTAAATCCCATCAAGATATATGTGCTTCTCTTTCCCCAAAGAGAAAATTATCCCATTTCAACAATATTTCTGGAAATATAAAATGTAATATTTGCAAAATTCATGTAAGATATGTCTGTTTACAAGCTGTGCCAACTCCTTGTTTAACAGTTCTTTGAATGAACAGAAAGAAGGTGCTGCACCTTGAACCTGCCTTAAATGAGTCCTGGAGTTTTGATTGCACATCACTGTTGCTAAGCATTTTAGCTCCAGAGGAAACCATTTAGAGAACTGGGAAACACCCCGTCTTTGTAGAAAATTTATAGTTAGCGTCAAAGTTTTTATGCCGATTCTTCCTAAAAGGTAAATATTTGAAACAAAAGAATCTATAAATAGAGGAGAACAGACACCAAGGTTGTGATATCAGAACTGTTCGTAATATTGGTTGGACTGGAGAACACAGAGGCAATTGTGTTAGACTTAACTAGACATTAGTCTCTTTTTATCTTAAGATTTCTGCCTCATCATACATTGTAGAAAAATAAAAATTAGACAAAGGCTAAAAACTAGAGCCATCCAGCCGGGCTCAGTGGCTCACACCTGTAATCCTGGCACTTTGGGAGACTGAGGTGGGCAGATCATGAGGTCAGGAGTTTGAGACCAGCCTGGCCAATATGGTGAAACCCCGCCTGTATTGAAGATACAAAAATCAGCCAGGTGTGGCGGTGCGCGCCTACAGTCCCAGCTACTCAGGAGGCTGAAGCAGAAGAATCGCTTGAACCTGAGAGGAAGAGGTTGCAGTGAGCTGAGATCGTGCCACTGCACTCCAGCCTGGGCAACAACAACAACAACAACAACAACACACACACACACACACACACACACACACACACACACACACTAGACTAGAGCATTCCATGATTTGGCAAATATGTAAGATAGACCAGACCATGAAAGAATCACGGGCTTGGAGCTCTGGGAACTAAAGATGGACTTCAAAATGTCTTAGCCTTTTGAGACTTTCTATATAAAAATGGTTATAATTTTCCCTTATGTAACGAAAAATAATGGTCCATTAATAGACACACACCCATCCATGAACAATGCTCAGAAGAGCTCAAGCAACTCCTGAGCATTTCCTTAAGCCATCCCAGTGTTCAGATTGATTTATGGGCCCCCAGTCCATCGTTTCCTCACCATTAGCTGTCATTAGACCATTATGACTCCCTGCAGTCCCTCAGCTTCCTGCTTCCAGGAGGGAGACACAATTGCGCCCAGCTGTGCTGAGCTAGCTATCACTACCACTAATTTTCTACCAGAACCTATGAGTAATGTCACATTTCATGCTGTTCCAACAAAAACATTTGCTCCTTGGCAGGGCTAGTAAAGAGCTTGATGAAGAAACTATAGAAAGTCCCTGAAGGGGCAAAAGGTGACAGAGCGACCTCGTCAGGAGAAAAACTGAGTACCTGTTAGGCTGACACAGCAGATCAGAACAAGGAAGAGAGAATGAGGCAATCAGGTCAGAATGCAAAGACTTCTTGATATTTGTTTATTTACTCAACAATATTTTTGAGCACCTACAAAGTGCCAGACACTGCGCAAACAGAATTGTCATGACTGTTGGATACAAACTCTTGGAGCCAGAAGGCTTGGGATCTGCTCCATGTTTCCACTTAACTGAGCTGTGAAACCCAATAAAAACTGCTTAACTTTGTGAGGATCCCAGCTTCTGATCTATATAATAGTAGCTATTATATAATAGATCTATATCATAATAATCTATATAATAGATATCTGCATAATGTACTCTAGATAATAATCATCCATGTCTCAACTTATTGATAGAAAATTATGGAGCATGTTATTGTAATAGGAAGCATTTGGAAAAACCTGAAACTGCATATAAACATATATATGACATTATATTTGGCATATATATATTTTTATATTACATTTATATGACACACATACATATATATGTATGTGTGTATATGTATTAGAAGCATTTAGAAAAAGAGAAAAACATATATATGATTATATATGTGGTTTATACATATGTTTTTATATTATATTCATATAACACACATAGGTGTGTTAGGGTGTGTGTGTGTGTGTGTATTTAGACAGAGTGTGTGTATTAAAGAGCTCTTGGGGAGAACATTCTACATAATTTATCCACTGCAGTGAACAGGCAGAAAGGCAGGTTCTCATAGCATCCAGCTAACAAGTGTAGTCTCCACATTGCCACCTACCTGTGAATCAAACACAAAGGTTGACTGGACACTAGGAGTACCCATTCTGAAGAGCATTAAGTTCTGCATCATGCATCATGTTCAATTGATAATGAAACATCAAGAACATGCCTGAAGCATAGACTCCAGGAGAAGTCACTGCCAATCAACAGAAGTTTCTGGGATCATTCCATTTGTTTCTCTTTATTTACAGTATCTGTGAAAATTTGGACATATTAACAGGGACACAATGTCTCTGATGCTAGTGTTGCTGCTAAAGGAACATTCCCCTATCTGCATTGGCTTCCAATCTGTTATCACAGCTGCTTTGAGGTGTGTAACTCAGTTTACATGAAAACTATAGGAACCAACTCAGAAACATTAGTTAAAATAAACATAGGATGTATTTAGCATACTCCATACATGTTTCTCAACACCTCCTTCCAGACTCCATTAGTTGTGTCATGAAGTGGAGATGGGATAATTAGAACCCTAATTCCACGTAACTCAGATGAACACTGATATGGTTTGGCTGTGTGACCTCACCCAAATCTCATCTTGAATTGTAACTTCCACAATTCCCACATGTCATGGGAGTAACCCAGTGGGAGGTGATTGAATTATGGGGGTGGGGCTTTCCTGCACTGTTCTCATGACAGTGAATGAATCTCATGAGATCTGATAGTTTTAACAAGGGGAGTTTCCCTGCACAAGCTCTCTCTGTCTTTGCTTGCTGCCACCCATGTAAGATGTGACTTGCTCCTCCCTGCCTTCTGCCATGATTGTGAGGCCTCCCCAGCCATGTAGAACTGCAAGTCCAATAAACATCTTTCTTTTGTAAATTATCAAATCTCAGGTATGTCTTTATCAGCAGCATGAAAATAGCTAATACAAACACCATACTAGATTCATACAGTAATCTACCCTTTCCACCTAGAATGCATACTGAACAATGCCCTCTAGCCATCGTCCAGGGCTCTGGTTCCAGACACATGTCTGTTTTCCCACCATGGTTCTAGGACCCCATGGCCTTCATGACCCTTTTAGTTCATTACATGACCAAGAGTCTGTCTAAGCAGCTTGCTCAATTCCCCCTTCCCCTGAATCCTACCTTGATAGCTTCTTGACATTAAGTTGTGGGTTTATGTTGAGAAAGAAGCATCCAGAGGTTTATGATTTAGGGCAACAAAAGCTAATAAAAAGTAAATACAGAAACATTTTCTGAATGAGTAGATCCAAATATTAAGAGAAGAGAAGTAAGGTCTCCCCTGCTATATCCCAGTCACCGTTCTGCCAAGGCCCTTCTGTGGGCTCAGGAACTTTATTCTGTTTCTAACACATGTCAGAACATTTTCTCTTAAGAATGAAGTATGGAAGAGATGGAATTCTGAGCTTCCCTTCAGAATTTGCTACTAATATTGCCTATGCACTGCTACCTCACCTCACTGAGAGACATCTGGTTTGTTTCCAGTCTTTTGGCTATTACAAATAAAGATACTATAAACCCATGTATAAGTTTTCTGGAAACAGATGATTTCATCTCTCTGAAAGAAATATCTACAAATGTGATTGCTGAGTCATATGGGGGTTGCTCACTTAGCTTAGATTTTTACATAACTTTTTCATTTTATCCTAGCATGCCTGCATGACACTCTTGCAAGCAATGTTTAAATGACATGGTTTCTCTGTATCTCCACCAGAATTTGATGTTGTAATTACTTTTTTAAATTTTCCCCATTCTGATAGGTACATAACAATATGTACCCATTAAAATAACTCAGTATGGTTTTACTGTTAATTTTTTAGTGATTAATAAAGTTAAACATCTTTTCATGTGCTTATTTGCTATCTGTGTCTCCTCTTCAACAAAATGTCTGTTTGTGCCTTCTCTCCATTTCCTAATTGGGTTTTATTTTCTGTTGACATTTGATTCTTCTTTATGTATTCTAGACACTAGTCTTTTCAGAGATATGTGGTTTCCAAATAATTTCTCCCAGAGTTTAGCTTGTCTTTTCATCCTTCTCACAGAGTCTTTTGCAGAACAAAGATCAGTAATTTTAAAGAAATCCAATTGATTTTTCTTATTTTATTGATTATACTTTTGCTGTCAATTCTAAGACCTCTTTGCTTAGCCCTAGAACCTAAAGACAATCTCTGTTCCTTTGTTTAAATTTTATAGTTTTACATCTTACATTTGAATACATAATGAGATTTATATTGAGTTTCTCTTTTTGTCCTATAGTATCCAATTACTCCGACATAATTTTGTTGAAAAGCCTCTTCTAATCTATTGAATTGCTTTTGCAGCCTTGTCAAAATTTAACTGGGCCTATTTATATGGCTCTATTTTTTGTTTATCTGTGCCCTCCCATTGTCTACCTCTCTACTAAAACTACAGGTGGTAAATAGTATTGATTTTATTAATTTCAATGCCACGTATTCATTACTAGTTTATAAAAATATAACTTATTTTTGTAAGTTTACCTTGCATTCTGTGACCTAACTGAACTATTAGTTCTAGCAATTGTTTTGTAGATTCTTTGGGATTTCTTATGTAAACAATTATGTTATCTTTAAATAAAAACCATTTTATTTTTTCGTGTTCTATCTATATGACTTGATTTATTTTTCTTTTCTTATTTCGCAATCTTGAACTTCCAGCACTCTGATGAATAAGAATAGTGATGACGGTATCCTCATGCTGTTCTCAATATTAGGGTGAAAGCATTCATTATGCTATTTGCTATGGGGTTTTTTGTAGGTGTTTGTTAATTTCACCCTATTCTTTACTTGATGATATTCTATTATAAATACATGTTGAACTGTAACAAATGTTTTTTGTGCATCAATTGATGGTATCATATGGCTTTTTATACTTAGTTTGTTGATATGTTGAATTATATTGTTTGTTTCTTTAATGTTGATCCAGGCTTGCACTCCCAACTAAACCTAATTTAGTTATAACAAACAATTTTCATATATATTACTAACTCTTATTTCTAATATGTTCTCAAGGATGTTTGCATCTACAATCATGAGAGATCTCAGTATTTAGTTTTCTTCACTTGTACTGTCTTTATCTGGTTTTTATATCAGAGTAATAATAGCTTCATTAAAGTGAGAAGTGTTCCCTCTTCTTGGAAAACATTTGCATCTTAATTCAATGTACTTTTTACTTTTATTGAGACTTTCTCTTTGCCTCATTGATTATTTAGAAGTGTTATTTAGTTTCCAAGTATTTAAATATATATTTGTCTTTCTATTGATTTCTACTTTGATTTTATTGTGCTTAAAGAACATACTCTGTATGATTTCAACTTTTTCTAAATTGTTGAATTTTATTGTATTGCCTATATTATGATCTACCTTGGTATGTGCTCTGTGGACACTTAAAAATGTGCATTCTGTTGTTGAGTGGAGTATTCTATGAACATTCCTATTTCTAATGGTATTATTAAGTTCTATGATCTTCTTGATTTTCTGTTTAGTTATTGTATTAATTGTTGAGAGACAACTACTAAAATCCCAGCTTCCTATTTAGTCTTCTGTAACGGTGTTGTGGTGCTTCACTATCATGAGGGTGAAAATCTAAACTTCCCACTCAGCTTTGCTGGTGTATTTCAGGGTGGGTTTGGTTGGAATACAGTGATTACTGTTTAAGCATGTTCTGTCTTGCTAGGCTATGCCTATCTTGGTCCTTTGACTAGAGAGAGCAAGCTTTGTCTGCTCTCATTGGCACTTCTGAGTTGGTAACTTCTTCAGCTCAGAGTCTGGAATACACAAAGTGAAAAGAAAACCAGGAAACTCACCACTGTGTCATCTCCTGGGTCCCAAAGTCTTTAGCCAATTTGCTTTCTTTGTCAGCCTTTCAGTCTTATGTTTGTTTTATACATTATGTCCAAATTTTTCAGTTGTACTTTGGTTGAAATAGAGAAAAGAAAGTCTACTCCATATTTCAGAATCAAAAGTTTAAAAAGCTCTTTTTAAATAAAATACAAACAATTTTACTATTTATCGAGGTGTTTGCTCTAGTTTTGCTTGGGTTGAAGAAGTTACGTGTGCTATAGCCACAGATAAACATCATAGTAAGTCCTCAGTATGCACCCTGTCAGGGAAACTTGCCTTGAAGAGACTGTTCATCCTACTGAGAATGTCGGGTGGTTCCATTTAGGTTTTTTTGAAAGAGGTAAAGTTGATTGTTTTCTAATTTAAATTAGGAATTTTTGAACCCTGATTGTAGCCATCCAATCTCTTCAAAAGTGCTTCTGGGTTGACTTCTATTATGTTGGTGCAATAGATCTTGTCCCTGGAGTCAATACCTAGGCTGTGATCGTCTTCCCCACTCAACTCATTCCCTCATACACACCTTCAATTGACTCTTCCTCAGCTTGTATTGCACCCATTTCCCCCCTCTGTCTTTCAATAATTTAAAAGAACAAGCTGAAGCATTTTTATCTTAGTTCCTTTGTGAACCTACTTCCATGACTCCTGACATTTTCACTGGAAACTTGTCTCAATCCCCAGTGAAATGAAAGTATCCTTGTTCTAAAGTTTTATTAAGTTTGATGTCTCCTTATCAGTGCCCTTGCTTCTTTGCTTCTGCATTTGCCTCTGATTTATCTGACTCCAAAGAACTACAAGTAAGCCACAGTTACATACATATTAACTTAGGTAACCCGGGAGCAGAAATAGCACCAAAGTGAGTGACTAATTCTAGTGAGTCAATAAATAGAAAAGACAGGTAGGAAGTAGAGTGGGTGAATCTGAAAGCAGGTGGTTTAAAGAGAAAAAAAGAGGTTGCAGGTGACACTTAGAGAATTCTAGAAAGGTGACTCAATGAACAGAGGCATTGCTTCACTGCATATTAGAGGCCATTTCATTTCTAAACTAACACATTTTCACAATTGGGCTTCTTATCTTGACTTCAGCACAGACAATATTTGGAAAGGCAAATTTCAGGGTAATGTGATTTATTTATCAGATTAGACCAGTCTTCAAAATGTCATTTGCTGCTCTATCCTGCCAACTGGACCTAGTCGCATACTCTGAGGACTTTAATATCAGGACCCAGGAAGATTGGCACCTCCCAAGATCTGAAGTGGCTCAAAGGGGATTTTCTCCTTGACACTTGAACTTCATCAGTTAACCTCTCTCTGTAGTTCTCAAATACACGCGTCACATGGGGTATTTGCTTTTCTGCTTCCTGTAGCCTCTGTCTCGGGGAAAAATCAAACAAATAAACAAATAAAGGTTTGAGCTGAATTTTAACAGCTTTTCCAGAGAAGTCATTCCAAGTTTATTTGATACTGACTGTGCTTATAATATAGCCTGCTTTTTTCTTTCTCCTGCTTAGTTTCCAGGTAATCTTAGATTTAAATATCAGGCTAGGGACTTAACACCCACCCCTGCTCTTCATGTATAAATCACAGCCACAAAATCCCTCGTCCTCTGTTCCTCCTGCCTTGTAACAAGCTAAGAATGGGAAGTAGATGTGATCTTCAGACTCTTTCACGCTGTGACACATCAGCTGAAAATGCCATCCAGAAAAAGGTTGTGTTCTGTTCACAATAAACGTGTTACAGAAGGAAGATGACGCTAGTCTCATGTATTACCTGTGAAGTGTACTACATATTTTTTCTCTATAATCATTAGCCTTCATTTTAATGTTTCTTTTTCATGAGCTTTCCTGAGCAAAGAGAACTGGAACATTTAAAGCCAAGTTAACGCAAAATGTTGTTAGGAGCCAGCGTCTTGGAGATATTGATCAAGTTGTCACCAGCAAGCATTTTCCAGGCACCAATGCAGCAGATTTTGACCTTAGATATCTGCAAAAAAAAAAAACCATATCAGATATGGCCCCTTTCGCGGGATACCTTCGAGTCCAAGAATTACAGTACTAGCATTATAATACAGAAAATTCAAGCACCTTGTATATAAATAAAAGAGTGTTCACTTAACATAGGTACAATACATTCAAGCAGCAAACATATTTTCAGTAGACTCAATAAAATCTTACAGAGCATACAAAATAAAAGGCCATAATGATACAAAAGTAGAGGGGGATTGAGCTAAATTCTCAGATATAAGAACTGGGTAAAGTTTTCATGCCTGCCTTGACCAGTTCAGGAAAAATTCGCAGAAGAGTAATTATTTCTGGATTTGCTTTTAAGCACTGCAATAACATGAAAGCTGTGTTTGGAACAAGTTGCTAACTTACAGGAGCATTAAGTAAATTCACTTATGAGCTGTCAAAGAGCTGGGCTGGATTATGGTTTAAGGGACTTGGGAGATTCATTGAAGATATGACTATGGATTGTAAATGTGTAGAACTCAGTGGAAATCTAGGAAATATAACTAAAATATTGGTGGAAAAAATCCAGGTTACTTTGTCTCACAGAAATTTTTGAAAGAGCTCACCCAACCCGTGCCATTCAGAATCTCCAAGTTTAGCTATTTCCGGAACCTATTATTTATGGAATAAAAGCACAAGAAGCTGCATCTCTGGTTTACAGAGTTATTCCTGATTTAAGAAGTCTAACTAGACTTGTTTAGAAGACCAAAATCAGGGTCTAGAACTCCCCAAATCCAGAGAGTAAGTGTTTGGATGTGATTCACATTATTCCTAATTGGTAGAGTATCCTTTGGCAACACCGTGACAAAGAGAGAAGACTTGAAGTCCGGGGACTAGATTCTAACTTCAGGTCTGTTAATTACTGGCTTTGTGCCCTTAGGCAGATCATTCTTCATCCATGAGTCTCAGTATCCTAATCTGGAAAATCTAAGAATTGTTCTACATTGACATTTTCTGAACTGTGTTCCAAAAACTGATCAGCAGTTAGTGGTAGATTATATTCCAAGATGGCCACGACAATTCCTTCCTGCATTCCAAGGGCCTCTTTGCAGTGTGACTTTATCTGTCCTCCCTTCCACAGAGGGACATCAACTTATATACACTTTGAATCTAGCCAAGCCTTATGGCTGCTTTATTTAATATTACGTGACAGGGTGCTGTTGCTCGACTTTTGCAGCTAAGCATTTAGTAGCTTAATGGTGCCTGTTGTTTGCCCTATTGAGTACAACACTGTGTTGAGCCCACTTTTTAAGAAAGGTTTTTGGTGGATGAGAAACCATGTAGAAGAGGAGTGAGGCTCCCCAGACATCAACTGCCAGACAATCTTCCACCTTCCAGCACAGGACAGCCACACTATTATAAAAAATATCATCCATCATTGTTGTTTAAAGCCACTAAATTTGGGGGTAATCCGTTATGTGGCAATTGATAAATGAAATGGTGCTCAGTAAGATATGTGATTGTATTGTCAAGTAACATTGGGCTAAGATTGCCTGAACAATGTAAAGAGATGTCTCAAACTGCAGAATTTCAGAGTTTTTAATATGCCAATGATTAATGTAAGACTCCAAAGTGTGAGAGACATTTGTATGCCGGATCTGCCAGATTTCTTTGATCACAGAATGCTGTCTTCCCTAGAAAACTGTTGAACCAGTTGTGGCTCACAACTTGGTTGTAGTAGCAACTATATATGCTGATGTCATTGAATTCCAAAGGCCCTGTCAATGCATGCATTATAGAAATCTGCAAATGGAATGAGAAGTATTTTGGCCACTATTTCTTTTTGATTATCTTGATGACAAAAAAAACTCGTTCCATAGTTCCCTGCTACCAAACTTCATTATTCACTTCCGCTGAAACTGTTTTTTAATCAATTAACAGAGGAAAGCAGTATTGGAATTATTAATGAGCAATTAAATAGAGATTAAGGAGCTATTAACCTGCAGCTTGGTGGTGGAGACTTGCCTGTCAGGTGGCAAGGGAGCCTGATGGATGTAGACCCATGAGAGGCTGTCACAATGATGAAACAAGCAAAGAGCAGGCTAATAGATTTATCTATTTCATCTTGGCAGATTGTAATAAGATATGGAACTGCCCTGCTGATCCAGGGATCTAGAGAAAGCTCCTCATAAAAAGAATGTGATTAAAATAAGCAGAATTGTCTATTTGTACTATATATACTCCATAGTCCTGCAGGATAGTCACATGATCAAAGTATGTGTGTGTGTGTTTGATGATTGTGTGTGTCTGTGCGAGAGTGGGCATGGATGAGTGTATTTGCAAGTATTTTTTTTTATATCTATTAAATATGGCCACACGGTATTTATGTTTATCAGAGTACTTCTCACCTGACCTTTGCATATTTGTGTGAATGAATGCCTGTAAATGCATTTTTGTGTATTCATGTGATCTTGTGTGTGGAGGCAAATGTACATGCACATACATGCCAACTGGGACAATATGCCATTGTTATGAGCTATGATTCTCTTTGTGCCTAAAGAACAAAATACAGGGTGACAGAAATAAGTCATAGCCAGAGGGAATGGAAGGTGGCCATTAGGGCACAATAGTTTTGTAGGCCAGTATACTTGCTTAAGCTGTTCCACTCAGGGGAACCTATGCCTCATCTGGGGGCAAGTGAACTGCTTCTCTGTCATGGTGAATTCATCCTCCTTCATGGTGGGGGAAATCAGGAAGATAGTAAATGGAAATGAATCAATAAGAAAATACAAACCTGAGAATCACCAGCAAATCCAGTCAGCCACTGACTTCCTGGCTATGACTGGTCCAATGTCTAACTGAGATCAAATGTTAAAGATTATAATAAATAAAGCTTTTATGTAGCTTAAATAAGAAGAGAAAATGCTTTGTTGTTCTCCCTACTTAATTAACATTTGTCCCAGGTAAGCTATTATCCTTTTGTTTTTTGATAATCCAATTCAAACTGCTTTGGATTCTTGTCATTCAGTAATTTCTAAACTCTTGAATGCATAATGTGACTTGAAGGTCCTCACTGTTACTTTACTTTGCAGTAGAGTTGTATCAAATACTACATACAGATTTTACATTAATTGTCTTATTTAATCCTTCTAACAATGTGAATTGAGTAGTGTTATGACTATTGCACAGAGGAGGCAAGTGGGGCATGGAGAAGCTCAGGACCTGGACCATGGTCACACATCTATGCAGATTTTAGACTCACAGTGGTAGCAATTAACTGCAAACCCATGCTCTCAATAACTTCACTGCACTGGTTGTCTTAGAAGGACTGCCCACGTCTCCCTCCCATCATCTCTTGGGCTCTGCTAGGAGTCAAAACGTAGGCATTGAAAGGCTTAATTTTGACTCCCTGAGGCTAAGGAAAAATCTTCTAGCTATACCTCCTCGCCCCGTTTCTCAAGAACTGTTCGAGAAAAACTATGGGTACCTAATATATCAAGAAGAGAGGGGAGTGGGGATCTTTTAGGCTTGAGTGGTTCATCCATTCTGCTTCAAGCCCAACTTCCAGAGAAGCAGCAGGTGATACCCTGCTCCAGGAGTAATGTCTGGGAGGGTCAGGGAAAGAGTGGCTAGGAGCAGGTGACTGGTCTTTGTGACCCCAAGCAATAGTGTGTTGAGTTCCTGGCAGCTAGGAGAGGTCATGATGACGACAATGACACCATCTTAACCAAAGATAAAATGATGCTTATTTCTTATAGATCAGTAATGTCCATGATTTTCCATGGGGCAAAAGTCAACTGCTGAGTTCTGAGCAACTTGGTGCAGAAACCACCAGGTTTAATCTAAGAGCCTTAAGCAAGTTTGCTAAACATTCAAGTACTAAATAGCCTAGGATGGCTCCAAAGCATCAGGTGGGTATAAAAAATTCATTTCTGCAGAAAGTTTGGAATCAGCCCTAGATCATACTCTTTTCTTCAACGACAGAATGTGATGAGGTCATAAAATTAGCACAAGCTTCTAGTTCTGACTTCCCAGATGTCCTTCATAAGAAACTGACTACTTGTAATCAGATGAGAAAAGGATCTTGTTGGTTAACTTTAAAGAGAGAGAAAAAAGGTGCCAACATGTATCAAACATCTATTTCATGCCAATTACTGTGATAGGATCTTCATGCACTTTATCTTATTTGATGCTCAAACAGCCCTAGGTGGTTAACATAATCATCTCTATTTTACTGCTAAAGGTTAGAGGCATTAAGAAAACTTCCCAAGGTGTTACTGTTGGTATAAGGAAAAACTTGACACCAACAACAGTATATTATTTTTTTCCACTATGTATCCGCCTAATTCAGATCATGATGTTATTATTCAAATAATTAGTTTAAAATTGAAAAAAAAAAATCTGTCCCAAATGCATGTATGCATACTGCTTTCCTACCAAGGCAGGGCTTTGAAATGACTGGAAGATAAAAAGGTACATTTCAGAACATGCAGGTAGTCAAACAGGCAGATCCAGCAGGGTAGGAATTTTTGAGGGGAAAGTGAAATGTACATAAACAGAACTAGACTTCAGAAAACCCTTCTGTGAGGGGCCTAACCTTTCTATCAATAAGACAGAACAGTCTTATCTACCAATAAGATAAAACTTGCGACAGTCTTTTGCTTTTGACTTCATGAGACTAAGTGGGAGCCAGGAAAGAGCTCTGAAGAAAGATCTGTGCAGCAAGCCTCTGAAGCCTGCCATTGAGTGTAGCTCTTGGATCAAGAGAATCGCTACTCTGTTTAGTCTGCACAAGGGCCAATCAAGTCACCAGAGCAGGGGACATGGGAGCTAGGTTCCCTGCTAGAAATCAAGACTATGTCTCTGGCATTGCCCTGTACATATGTTCTTCATACTATCCTTCCCCTATATAGGATGTGTCAGAACGGAAATCAAGTATTCAGACATCTGGATTCTGGCATTATCTCTCATCAAGTGTTTATAATCCTGCTTCACATGTGAGGAAATTGAGGGTTCTGAGAGATAAGTAGCATGAAACCAGTAAGCAAGCAATTGTACCCCCACCCCGTGGCTTCAGCCCAGAAAGTTGTTTGAGAAGGACCTAGCAGTAGGTTCTCATTGCAATCCCAAAATATGAACTGAGACATTGTGTGCAGGGCTGACACGTGATTTGCATTGTGCAGGATACAACATAAGCATTGCTCCTGCCCTCCAGGAGCTCCTGTTCTAGTGGGAAAGACAGAGCAAAAAGTCAACAGAGGAAAGGGGTATAATAAAATTTTATTGCAGAGATTTATGAGCATGAAAGACAGTAAGTTTATATTCTCCTGGGAGGCATAAAAGAAAGTTTTATGGTGAAAGCTGGTCTCTGAAGGAAGGGCAATTTCAAGAAATGGCAATATATAGGACCTTTCAAGCAGTGAGAATATGAACAACAACAAGGGAGGGGGCGTGAAGCTTGAAGGACGCATTGAGAGACAAGTGAGTATTTGGGAGTCACTGCAGCAGAGGAGAAAGACAGATTGGAAAAGAGCTGAGGCTAGAAAAATCGATTTGAATTTGAAAGCAACATTAACTGATAATAGAGAGGCCTACATTCCAAGATAGTCTTGGAGTGTATTCTTTGCTTGGGACTGGATTCTTTGCATACTAGGGAGCCCCAGAAGATCTCTGAAAAGAAGCTTCAGGAGCCTTCTTTGCTGTCCACTTTTGTCTCTACTTAGAGAATCAAAGTGGGCAGAGAACTAGAGCCTGAGAGTTCAGGCAGAAGTGTGTTCACTTCACTTGAGGATGAGCATGATGGGTCTGTAAGTTAACAAATTGCTCTCTGTCTCAATTTCTTTACCTGTAAAACAGGGACAAATTGTAACTCCTTCAGAGCACCGTTGGGAAGATTAAATGATATCAAGTCTGTGAAACTGCTGATCTGAGCATTATGGCACTTAAACACTGCTATCCTCAGATAATGAGGAATAGAACAGAGAGTGGCACTGTTTGGGGATGGAGTCAGGTTTGGGTGAGGGTAGAAAATATGATGATGACTTTTTTCTCCTTAGGGTTGACCTCCTTGCAAAATATTTAGCTTCCACGCTCTGAGCCATGAACCACTTTCAAGACTCTGTTGTCCAACGTGGAGAGTAGCACATGGCTGTTCAGTGAACTGCCCAGCCCTGGATGGAGGATGATGACATCTTTCCCAACAGATTTTCACCCTTCCCTGTGTTCTGGAGTGAAAAAACTGCAAGAAGTAAGGATGGGAGCCATGTTCCCAAACATACATGTCAATAATTCAGGCTGTGTCAGATACCTTTCCTATGTGCTCCTACAAGATCCTGTACTTGCCTCACCAGAAGACTTGTGTTGCTCAATAGATACTTATAATGCAAATTCCTTTGAGACTATGATCTCCATGAGGGCAAGGACTATGTTTTTTTTCCGTGTTGCATCACCTAAGAGAGATCCTGGCACATAGGAGGGGCTGGATGAGCCCTTGCAGAAATGAATGCATGACTGAACCAAAAGCAAAGGATCCAAGGTATTCCACAAGCAGGGGACTCAAAAACAGACGGAGGGCAGGTACAATGTCTAATATATTCCCTTGAGGTTAGGGTTTAGAAAAGACACGTTCTCCCAATGTTTTCTGCACTAGGAAATTCTGACGCCTCCTTCTTGTCCTGCTACGATGCTTTAAGAGTGATATGGTTTGGACGTTTTGTCCCCTCCAAATCTCAAGCTGAAAGGTGGCCTCCACTGTTGGAAGCAGGCCTAGTAGGACGTGTTTGGGTCATGAAGGCGGATCCCTCATGAATGTCTTGGCACTGCCCTTCAGGTAACAAGAACGAGTTCTCACTCTATGAGTTCACATGAGACCTGGTTGTTTAAAAGAGCCTGGCATCGCCTCCTCTCCCTCTCTCTTGCTCCCTCTCATTCCACATGACACACTGGCTCCCCTTCACCTTCTGCCATGACTGTAAGGTTCCTGGGGCCCTCACCAGAAGCAGATGTCAGCACTATGCTTCACGTACAGCCTGCAGAACTATGAACCAATTAAACCTCTTTTTAAAATAAACTACCCAGTCCCAAAGTATTCCTTTATAGCAATGCAAATGGACAAAACCTGAGGGCAACATTGATCTTGTCCCCACTAACTGCAGCTCCCGCTCCGACCCCACTTCTCAATTTGTGTGACCATCACAAGGCATCTTAACCTCAGTCTCATTCCTGCAAAATGCAGCTGTGTTCCTGCACCTGGCCCCATGGCCCTTGTGGAGAAAGATTATCTCCTAATGTGCTGGATGAAGGTAGGGACAGGCAACAAATCGGACTGAGAGGAAAGCACACATTGTATCCTTCCTCCATCTGCCTGAGTTAATTTTTAATAAGGCAAACAATGAATGTTTGAGCTTCCTTCCTAAAATATTTTGACTAGCAATTTTATGAGTGGGAAGGTTTTAACCAGGCTGTCTCCAAAACAGTAAGAAAAACAAACTGAGACATGCTAATTTCGAAGAAAATTAAATTACGACATAGCTGACATCAAGCAATTTGGTAAAATATTAAAATGTGAGAAATTAAGAAGAAACAACTTCTAAGACTTGTCCTGCTGGGATCCAACCTTACCACCTAGGATTTGGCCTCATTTGACAACCTGGAGTATTATTGTATCATGCAGCATAAACACTGTTTCATCAATACCTTTTCAACTTGAGGCCAAACAGCCCCAAAGCCAAAAGGCCCTGGATGCGCTGGGCCTCAAGACTACTTCCTCCCTCTCCCAGCTGACCTTCTCTGAATTTCTTTATCCCACAATGTCCTCATATCCATCAAGTCCTCTGTCTCTTTTCCCATGTTCATTTCAGTCTTTTTCTTTTGCCTCATTGAGCAAAGTACAAGACATAAACCTTTCTTTACCCCAAGGCTGGAGCTTAGAGACTCTGGGCTCTGACTGCTGAAGGGAACAGGCTGTTTTTGATGTTTGTGTCTTCTCTCTTCAAGTTTGAAAGGTCATGCACACTTTTGCAGAGTGCTGCATGTGGCTAAATGCATTCAAGCTCTTCCTAAGTAAAGCAAGACACTGTCTTTCAAAGTTCTTTTGTTCCATGTTTGAAGGTTTCAGTATATACGCGAAGAGGTTGATCTTACAATTAACCTTCTGTCCCAAACTTTTCTATGAGAATTGAAGTGTTAAAATGCAAACTCTTGGGACAGTATATATGGTTACACTGCCCAGTTGTAAGTTCCCCAGTCCCCAAGAAACCTCAGGTGTTTCCATGAACTCTCTGGAAACCCTGACACCTGGAGGACACGTTCAGGCCAGTATACTGAAAAACAACAGATGTGTGGCCCAGTCACCCCTGTCATTCTTCTCAATTGACAGCTAATGCCAGAAAGGAGAGCAAAGCTACCCAAGACCAGCCAGATCTCTACCACCTACCAGCTGGCAGAAACACCTAGGCAAACCCAGAAGGCGTTAGCGGTGTCCAGCACAAATCAGCAGAACTTCCTGTTGAACAAACTTGTGATCCATAATAAACACCTGCTGTTTTAGACCACTAAGTGCTGGGGTCGTTTATCATGCAGGAACAGATAACCATCAGGCTAAAATACGCAGCTATCTTTTCTGTTCTTTTCTCTTGCTTCTTTGTCTGCCTCAAACGTTGTTTTTTAAATCCATGAATGTCTCTACTCCAGCCCAGTAGAGTCTGAGAAAGGGGTTCAGCAAGTTCAGAGGGAACAGCTTTACAGCACAGATGGTAGCTTCACACAGATTTTCTTTTGGGGGGTCACTTTTTCTGTCTCCACCTACTTGTTGAAATTGTCATAAAGACCCACAATCCCCTTCTCAATTTTCCGGATAAACATGCAATCATTTCTAATGGTCTTTTTCTATCTATTATCTTAACTTCAGGAAATGTAGTAGTTAGGAAGAATAATGAGAAAGACTTCTTGGAAGATGTAAAAAAGGTGCCTACATTCTGAGAATTGGCTAGATTTAGTTAGGTATTGAGAAGAAATTTCCTGTCCAGGGAAGGGATAATCAAGCAAGAGAAGGCATTGATTGATTTATCCAGCAAATATAACTGAGCAGTTGCCTCAGGTCCAGATCCACTCTAGAAAATGCAGGTAAATGAGTAAACAAAACAGATAAAGTTCCTGCAGAGGGAACAGGAAATGAGTGAAAAGGTAAATGAAATAGTGTCAGATGATGAACAGAGCTATGGGGAAAAATAAAATACGGATTTCTTGGAGCTGGGGAGTAGGTTATAATTTTAAATAGTAGGGTCAGAGAAGTTGACATTTTATCTGCATTCTAAAGGAGGTGATATCATAAGTCTTGCAAATGTACATGGAAATAGGCTTCCAGGTAGAGGGGACAGCAAGTACGCAGGCTACTTGGAATGAACATGTCTGAGGTTTCCAGGGAAAACTGAGGAGGCAGTATAGCTGGAGTGAGTTGATGGTGGAGGGGTCAGTAGGAGAAGACATCAGAGAAGAAATAAAAGGAGGCTTTGAACAAAGGATAGCATGATCTGGGCTACATTCCAGAAGAATGAACTGGCTGCTGTGTTGACCACAGACTACTGGGGAGCAATGGTGGAAGTGGAAAACCTATCAGGAGATCATTAACATGATCTAACAGGTTACAGTGGCTTGTGCTGTCATGGTGGCTTTGGAGGTGGTTTGGAGTACAGCACTTGAAACTAAGGGAAATTTTGGAGGTAATACTGAAAGAGTTTGCTGATTGATTAGATATGCTTTGTGAGACAAAGAGAGGAGTGAGGATGAATCTATTGTTTCTTAACTTGCCACTTATAAGGAGGGACAATCGGGTTTTGGCGAGATGAGTAGTTTGGTTCAGGACAGGAAAGCGTGATTCCAGTGACGTTGTCTGGGTATCACAGTTTAGTCAATTTGCTTTGAAAAGATGCAATAGGCATATAGGCCTCTCATGTAGGCATGAGAGTGGTGGGACATAAGGTGAGGGGATTTGGGGAAATATAATGAAAGTTTCTCAATGTTTTAAACACCAAAGAGAAGAGTTTGAACACTTATCTGACTGTGGAGATGGAGTCATAGAGGGCAAGTAAAATTCTTAGAAACTGGTTACCACTAGTGGCCCTTGGAGTGTGGTTATGAAGGAAGAAGTTTCCAGAAATCAGGGGCTACCCATGCAGAGGTCGATAACAGGTAGGCAGGGAATGTAAATGAGTGAAGCAGGATATAAGAAAAGCAAAAGCGAAAGCACTCTGGTAAATGCAACTGACACTCAGTCTCAGTAACAGGGGAACAATTTAGGGGCTGGTGGGGCTGTGCCCAAAGGAAGTCCATTCCCCATCCATAGGGGAATTCACTACTTACCTCCCAGGTAATGCAGCCACGTGTAAAGGCAGTCTCTGCATTATCATCAGATTTTTTAAAACAGAAGCTAGAAATCTAGATTTTTATATAAGTGATATAGATTTGTATACATTGCAAGTAATTTATTTACACACCTACTTTCTCTCTTTCTTTCTCTCTCTCTTTCTCTTTCTCTCTCTCTCCTCTCTCTCCCTCTCTGCCAAACAAAATGTAACTCTAGGAAGCTGAGGCCCATGGCCTAGTAGTTGAAACCTCTCATACAGAGGGTGTGCATTCCTTGTTCTCCAGGAGATCTGGATTTAGACTTCCTCCAGTCCTGGGGCCAGATTCTCAGGCTCCCTAAGTGCATCCTGCTTTCTTTGGCCTTGTCTTTCCCATCAGCCACCTTCAGAGGACTGGTTCAGGGTCCTTGCAACTCTAAAAGGGTGATACAGTCCAAATTCTGGTAGATCGTCAGCTCCTTCTTCTCCTGCCTTGAGGGTTCACACTTGTAGCAAGGGTGGTGTTCCCCCTATACCCTCAGTACACACCAGTGTTCTGTTCCACAAGCACTGCTCTATTCTGTTGCAAAGCTTTCTCTGCACGCAAAAGAGTTCTGGGGAATCTGAACCCCTAAGAAAAACCATGTGCCAATAACAAATGGAATTTGGTAGATATCTACTGTAGCTCCCTGTTTTCGTCAGTGGGACAACTTTGAGGCATGTTTCACGCTGTCCCCCAGAGATCCCCAGCCAGACTGAGACCCGGTTGCCTGCAGATGCAACCTGCTCATTAACACAGCCTGTATGGACTTCGTTCTTTATCTATTTCCTCACTCGCGTACTGGAGCATTCTGGGATAACTACTTGCATTCAAGTCACCGTCTTGGGGTCTGCTGCGGCAAAGTTTTATACATCTCCTTCCTACCAAGAGGCCAGAGCAGGAGTGTTATTAGGATGAGTACCGACATTTGCGGCCCCTCTGCTGGGGCTGAATTCTTAAGCGTGCAGGGACTTTGTGACAAGCAGGCTGATTTTTGCCCTTTCCAAGCCTGGTTTTATTGACAAATGCATAAAACTCAGCTTGAAACAAAATGTTTTTAGCTCTGTCATAAACAAGCTAATCCACTGACAAAGCACTACCTCTGCTTTCTCTCCCCTGAACCCTGGCACAATTTATTCAGGATCCTTGGTTGACCTTTTAATTGTATTTCAGTGGAGGATGGACAGAAAAAACAAAAAGTCTCACATCTGCATCCGTACAAGTAAACGGCTACAGCTTAGGACAAAGCCTGTGACCAAAGAAGGGGCAGGATGCTGGACCAGCTACCTGGACAAGCCAGGGAACTATAAAGCCCTGCACATCCCCTGCCTCTCTTGCCAACCTCCCCCAACACCCCCCGCCCCCCACATCATGGAGCTTTTAGGGGATTTCGTTAGCTGGGCTAATTGAGGGCTACTTGCACCTTGTTCATTCTACTTAGGAAGAAAGAGAAGGAAATACAGAGAAATAACACCTTAGACAAGGACTAGACTCAGACTAGACCCTTGTCCTGATTTCTGGGGCATTGGGAGTGGCTTCTCCAAAGGGCTGCATTCTCCTTCAGTCCTGCCTTGCCCAGTTACTCTTTCTCTGTGTGCTCTAATGCTGAATTTTGTCTCAATAATGTAGCAGGTACAGTCATTAGTTTAGCAAGCTAGACTATAAACATTGTCAGAGCAAAGATCATGTGTGTCTTATTCTCTGTTGTGTCCTCAGTGCTTCGTTCAGAGTCTGCAAAATAGTAAGCATTTGATCGATATGTACTGAATCAATCAATAAATCAATCCTCTATGCATCCTAGGGAAATAAAGGGTTGCTATATAAAAAGAAAATATATATTTTACAGTAACAAAACAAACTAGTGCTGTTAATCCTTAATACATTTAAACAAGGCGGGCACGGTGGCTCACGCCTGTAATCTCAGCACTTTGGGAGGCTGAGGCGGGTGGATCACCTGAGGTCAGGAGTTCGAGACCAGCCTGGCTAACATGGTAAACCCATTTCTACTAAAAATTAGCTGGGCGTGGTGGTGTGCGCCTGTAGTCCCAGCTACTTAGGAGGCTGAGGCAGGTGAATTGCTTGAACCCAGAAAGTGGAGGTTGCAGTGAGCCGAGATCACGCCATTGCACTCCAGCCTGGGCAACAAGAGTGAAACTCCATCTCAATAAATAAATGAATAAATAAATAAACAAACAAACAAAATAAAAATATATAAATTTAAACAAACACACACCCAGGCACTCACACACACATACACAACACATGTGCACTTTGGTTCTGGATGTGAGAAACACAGCAATGTTCCAGGTACTGAAGGAAGGCTCAGCGAGTATTCTCAGTCAGTCAGGGATATTATTGCTTCACATGCCTCTTTTCAGCCTATTTTCAACAGTTATAAGCAAGTTCCCAGCATTTTTAGACCATGCTGGAACCATTTTTCCTGTTTGCTAAACTGTTAAGCCATGTTTGCCTCTGATTACCTAGCTCAGTGATTACTCAAACTCTCTCTCACTCAGTTTTCTCACCTGTGAAAGTAGTTATAATAGTAGCACCCACTTTAAAAGGTTTTAGGGGGGTTAAATGAATTATTTCAGGATAAATACATAGAACAGTATCCGGCACATGGCAAACTCTTTAACAAAACTCTTAGCTATTGCAGCTACCTGACTTCTGAGCAGTGGCAGAATGAACAAGATGACATGAATTTTTCTCTGCTCTAAATCCCATTGAATTATTCTTTAAACCCTCTGAAAATGTCATTTCTCTGCAATAGGTGTGACTAAAACTGATGACAATAACTTTACACATTTCAGGTCTACAGTTCTTCACACCAGAAGAACTACATTTATAAGCATCTCTCCTCCACTCACTAACCCACCTCCATTCTATCCGCTGTCACCTCAGTAGTGCTTGTTTCAGAAATAAACTGTCAGCCTGGAACAGTGGCACACGTCTTTAGTCCCAGCTATGCCAGAGGATTTCCTGAAGCCAGGAGTTCAAGGGTGTGATGCGCTATGATCAAGCAAGTGAATAACCACTGCACCCCAGCCTGGGCAAAATAGTGAGGCTGGGGAAGGAAAGTGAAGGAAAGGAAGGAAAGGGAAAAGGAAGGGAGGGAAAGGAAGGGAAGAGGGAAGGGAAGGGAAGGGAAGGGGGAGGGGAAGAAAAGAGGGGGAGAGAGAAAGAGAAAAAGAAAGAAGAAAGAGAGAGAGAAAAGAAGAGAAAAGAAAAGAAGAAAAGAAAAGAAAAGAGCTCTCTATGAGTAAGACTAAAGGAAAAGCTAATCCTTGCAGTCAACTTCCACTGCAGTTCCACCATGCATCTGGCTGGCAGAAGAAGTGCATAGCCCGTCGACCCACCTCTCATTCCACATGTTGTTGGGAGAAAGCTGCTCAGAGCATATCCTTTCAGACAATCTCCCTAGGGTCTCAGAAGTTTCCTAGAGGGCAGCCTCCTATCCTTAGACTGAGAGGGCATCCATCTGATAACAAAGAGTATGGGAACAAAAAGATGCAGATAAAGATGCCTGACTCTCAAGAGAAATCCCTCATCTCAACCCTTCAGCCTCTGTGGAACCGGCTGTATTCAGGACTGCTGAGAAGTAAAATCTTCAGTTTGTCTTCTGTCTTTTTCTGACCACAGAAAGTGAAATAACACTCAGCAGGCCAGGAGGCTCAACCCAAATCAGAGTCCACTCTGCCACTAAAATTGAAAACATATACATTGGTTCTGGCTTTTGGAAACATAGGTGAATGAGAAATAAAGATATGGAATGAAGGGCTTTCTAACTCTGTGATTAGCCTTCTGTGATCTTCAGATTATCTGATGAGCTCTGCTCAAATTCAGTTCTTGAAAGAAGCCTTGCCGATAGCCCATGCCCATCCATTTTTGTTAAAAAGCAATCCTGTCTGTGTCATGTTCCACGAAATATGAGCGTTACTGATGCAGTGCTTTAAAAGAGAAAAAGAAAATGAAAAACAGAGACGTACAGAGAGACACAGAGAAATTTGACTAGATTTCTTAGCAAGGCAACTTGCCAAACTAAACATAGAATTAGCTATTTGTGAATTCATACACTTAAAATTTAAGTATAAACTTACAAAATAAAACAAAACTTATGAAAACAAATTCCAGGGAGAAGTCTTGGCCTTATCCTTCAGGACTGATAGTTAAGAGGACCTGAGAACCTTGCTGCCCATGGTATGGTTTTGGTTGGGGAAGAAAAGGGGGTAGCTATAACGCACAAATTCTCATTGATAGCTCTGTATTAGTTTCCTAGGGCTTGCCAGAACAAAGCACCACAGACTGGTGGCCTAAACAACAGAAGGGTATTGTCTCACAGTTCGGGAAGCTAGAAGTGCAAAGTCAATGTGTCAACAGGATTGGTTCCTTTTGGGACCTGTGAGACAGAATTTGTTCAGTGTGTCTCTTCTGGCTTCTGGTGGCCTCAGGTGTTCTTTGGCTTGTAGATGTTGTTCTCTGTGTCTTTATACCATCTTTACCCTGTACATGTCTGGCTCTGTTTCCAACTTTCCCCTTTTTATGAGGACACCAGTCATATTGGATTACAGTCCACCCTAATTACTTCATCATAATTTCATCATCTGCAAAGAGCCTGTTTCCAAATGTGATGGTTAATACTGAGTGTCTTCTTAATTGGATTGAAGGATGCAAAGTATTGTTCCTGGGTGTGCCTGTGAGGGTGTTGCCAAAGGAGATTAACATTTGAGTCAGTGGACTGGGAGAGGCAGACCCACCCTCAATCTGAGTGGGTACCATCTAATCAGCAGCCAGCCAGCTAGGATAAAAGCAGAGGAATGTGGAAGGACTAGACTTACTGAGTCTTTACTGAGTCTTCTGGCCTCCATCTTTCTCTGGTTCTGGATGCTTCCTGCCCTCGAACATCAGACTCCAAGTTCTTCAGCTTTTTGACTCTTGAACTTACACCAGTGATTTTCCAGGGGCTCTCAGGCCTTTGGCTACAGACTGAAGGCTGCACTGTTGGCTTCCCTACTTTTGAGGTTTTGGGACTCACACTGGCTTCCTTGCTCCTCAGCTTGCAAATGGCCTATTGAGGGACTTCACTTTGTGATCATGTGAGTCAATATTCCTTAATAAACTCCACTTTCTATATACATATATCCTAATAGTCCTGTTCCTCTAGAGAACCCTGACTAATATACCAAATAAAGTCACATTCACAAGTACTAGAGGTTAGGATGTCAACATCTTTTTGGTGGACACAATTCAACCCATAGCAAACTGAAGGCCTCCTTCCTACTCTTCAAACCAAACAATGTCCACAAGTGAGTAGTGTCTAAGACGACATTCTTATCTTTTTTTC
This sequence comes from Rhinopithecus roxellana, assembly GCF_007565055.1. Classification (NCBI taxonomy): domain Eukaryota; kingdom Metazoa; phylum Chordata; class Mammalia; order Primates; family Cercopithecidae; genus Rhinopithecus; species Rhinopithecus roxellana. The sequence goes on from NC_044559.1 coordinate 6,971,483, forward strand.
TTATCTTTATTTTGAGATGGAGTCTTGCTCTGTCGCCAGGCTGGAGTGCAGCGGTATGTGTGTTGATCTCAGCTTACTGCAACCTCCGTCTCCCAGGTTCAAGCAATTCCCCTGCCTCAGCCTCCCAAGTAGCTGGGACTACAGGCATGCACCACCACATCAGGCTAATTTTTTTGTATTTTAGTGCAGATGGAGTTTCACCATGTTGGCCAGGATGGTCTTGATCTCCTGACCTCAGGTGATCCACCCGCCTCGGCTTCCCAAAGTGCTGGGATTACAGGTGTGAGCCACCATGCCTGGCCAGTCACTCTTATCTTACAGAAGCTCATTTAATCAAAATCAAATATTGCACATTATACAAGATTGTGTGATTTTTGTTTTTGCAGAGCAGAGTATTGTAATATGTTGGTCAATTTGGAAACTTTGCAAACTTTCTCAGGGACCATCTGTATTCGTTTCCTATGGCTGCTGTCACAAATTATCACAAAGTTGGTGACTTAAAACAAGATACACTTACTCTCTTACAGTTCTGGTGGCCAGGGTCAGCAGTGGGTCTCACTGGGCTGAAATCAAGATGTTGGCAGGGCCACACACTCTCTGGAGGCGTCAGTGGAGAATCCATTTCCTTGCCTTTTACACCTTCTAGTGGTCACCTGGATTCCTTGGCTTGTGGCCCCTCCCTCTGTCTTCGAAGTGCATCACTTCTTTCTCTGCTTCATCACAATACCTCTTAGCCAAATCTCCCTCTGCCTCCCCCTGGTAAGGACATTTGTGATTACATTTAGGGCCCACACATATAATCTAGAATAAACTCTCATCTCAAGAACCTTAATTTAATCACACTGGTGAAGTTCCTTTTTCCATATATGACAACATTTATAGGTTCTGAGTACTAGGACGTGAATATATTTGGAGGTTGTTATTCAGCCTACTAAACCATCCATCCTAGATCAACCCAAATTACAGTCTACCTAGTTTGCTTTTTTTTTTTTTTTTTTTTTTTTTTTGAGATGGAGTCTCACTCTGTTGTCCAGGCTGGAGTGCAGTGGCATGATCTCAGCTCAGTGCAAGCTCTGCCTCCCAGGTTCATGCCATTCTCCTGCCTCAGCCTCCCAAGTAGCTATGACTACAGGCGCCCACCACCACGCCCAGGTAATTTTTTGTATTTTTGGTAGAGACGGAGTTTCACCATGTTAGCCAGGATGTTCTCAATCTCCTGACCTCGTGATCCAACCACCTCAGCCTCCCAAAGTGCTGGGATTATAGGCATGAGCCACCACGCCCGGCCCGGTCTACCTCTTTTTCACAAAGGAAAACCTTTCCCTTAAAAGAGCATTTCTTTCCTAGATATATCTTCAAACTTCCTCTCAGTTTTCTTCTCAGACATGTCCCCCATCATTCAACACCTTATCAAAGAAGAGTCTGATTTTAAGTACAGCTGTGCCTATTGATCAATGCATGGAGACATTTGAACTATAAGAATACTTGAAACTACTATCAATCTTTTTTTTTTTTTTCATTCTGAAGACATAGCTTAATTTCTAATGTGTTACCAGTTTTACAAAATATGCACCATATGTTTTCCACCAGACTTGGGGAATGCAGCAAAGTCCTCTTGGCAAATCAAATAATTTTGAGTATTACAAATTAGGGGTTTAAGCACCTCTTCTTTTAAATTTATCCCTGAACTATTTAAAGTGATTTTTATATAAACTCTGAGCATGTCCCTGCCATAATGAATAAGAGGATAAATTGCCACATTTGCCACTTTAGAAAACATTCTCTCCTGCTTTCTCCATCCCAGTCCCCATGGAGAGTTTACCCTTGGATGTTGAGTTTAACCATGTGAGCTGCTTTTAACATATGAATATCAGTGGAAGTAACGGTGTATCAGTTCTGCTTTTAAGACTCTAGGAGGAATAATGTGGTCCCACTAGCTCCACTGGGAGCTTTCAGACTTCAGCTTGAGAATGAACTGCTCTAGGAAGCCAGCACAACTCCAAACCAGGCCCAGAATGAGTCGGGTAGGGCAGCCATCTTATAGACCTCTAAGCGTGTTCATTGCTATAAGCTGCTGAGCATAGATTTACACAGCATTTTACACCAGTAGTAGACTAACAAGGCCACCACTCATGATTACTATATTTTTAATCATTATTAATGAGGAGTAGCTTCAAAAAACAATTTTCCTCCTATAATCCCAGCACTTTGGGAGGCCAAATATAGTGGATCACCCGAGGTCCGGAGTCCAAGACCAGCCTGGTCAACATGGTGGAACTCCGTCTCTACTAAAGATACAAAAATTAGCCAGGTGTGGTGGTAGGTGCCTGTATTCCCAGTCACTTGGGAGACTGAGGCAGGAGAATGGCTTGAACCCGGGAAGCAGAGGTTGTAGTGAGCCGAGACGGCACAATTGCACTCCAGCCTGGGCAAGGAGAGCAAAATTCTTTCGCAAAAAAAAAAAACATCGAACCAGTATTTAATTTTTAATTAACATATGGACAAGAAATATAACATCAAAAACACTCACCTTCAATCAGTGTAATATTTATTATTTCTTAAATTATGTTTATAAATATTTTATTAACGCAAATTATTTTTTTTTTTTTTTTTTTTTTTTTTTTTTTTTTTTATTATACTTTAAGTTCTAGGGTACATGTGCATAACGTGCAGGTTTGTTACATATGTATACTTATGCCATGTTGGTGTGCTGCACCCATCAACTCGTCAGCACCCATCAATTCATCATTTATATCATGTATAACTCCCCAATGCAATCCCTCCCTCCTCCCCCCTCCCCCCCCCATGATAGACCCCAGTGTGTGATGTTCCCCTTCCCGAGTCCAAGTGATCTCATTGTTCAGTTCCCACCTATGAGTGAGAACATGCGGTGTTTGGTTTTCTCTTCTTGTGATAGTTTGCTAAGAATGATGGTTTCCAGCTGCATCCATGTCCCTACAAAGGACGCAAACTCATCCTTTTTTATGGCTGCATAGTATTCCATGGTGTATATGTGCCACATTTTCTTAATCCAGTCTGTCACAGATGGACATTTGGGTTGATTCCAAGTCTTTGCTATTGTGAATAGTGCCGCAATAAACATACGTGTACATGTGTCTTTGTAGTAGACTAATTTATAATCCTTTGGGTATATACCCAGTAGTGGGATGGCTGGGTCATATGGTACATCTAGTTCTAGATCCTTGAGGAATTGCCATACTGTTTTCCATAGTGGTTGAACTAGTTTACAATCCCACCAACAGTGTAAAAGTGTTCCTATTTCTCCACATCCTCTCCAACACCTGTTGTTTCCTGACTTCTTAATGATTGCCATTCTAACTGGTGTGAGATGGTATCTCATTGTGGTTTTGATTTGCATTTCTCTGATGGCCAGTGATGATGAGCATTTTTTCATGTGTCTGTTGGCTGTATGAATATCTTCTTTTGAGAAATGTCTGTTCATATCCTTTCCCCACTTTTTGATGGGGTTGTTTGTTTTTTTCTCGTATATTTGTTTGAGTTCTTTGTAGATTCTGGATATTAGCCCTTTGTCAGATGAGTAGGTTGCAAAAATTTTCTCCCATTCTGTAGGTTGCCTGTTCACTCTGATGGTAGTTTCTTTTGCTGTGCAAAAGCTCTTTAGTTTAATTAGATCCCATTTGTCAATTATGGCTTTTGCTGCCGTTGCTTTTGGTGTTTTAGACATGAAGTCCTTGCCCATGCCTATGTCCTGAATGGTACTACCTAGATTTTCTTCTAGGGTTTTTATGGTATTAGGTCTAACATTTAAGTCTCTAATCCATCTTGAATTAATCTTCGTATAAGGGGTAAGGAAAGGATCCAGTTTCAGCTTTCTACTTATGGCTAGCCAATTTTCCCAGCACCATTTATTAAATAGGGAATCCTTTCCCCATTTCTTGTTTCTCTCAGGTTTGTCAAAGATCAGATGGCTGTAGATGTGCGGTATTATTTCTGAGGACTCTGTTCTGTTCCATTGGTCTATATCTCTGTTTTGGTACCAGTACCATGCTGTTTTGGTTACTGTAGCCTTGTAGTATAGTTTGAAGTCAGGTAGCGTGACGCCTCCAGCTTTGTCCTTTTGACTTAGGATTGTCTTGGCAATGCGGGCTCTTTTTTGGTTCCATATGAACTTTAAAGCAGTTTTTTCCAATTCCGTGAAGAAAGTCATTGGTAGCTTGATGGGGATGGCATTGAATCTATAAATAACCTTGGGGAGTATGGCCATTTTCACGATATTGATTCTTCCTATCCATGAGCATGGTATGTTCTTCCATTTGTTTGTGTCCTCTTTGATTTCACTGAGCAGTGGTTTGTAGTTCTCCTTGAAGAGGTCCTTTACATCCCTTGTAAGCTGGATTCCTAGGTATTTTATTCTCTTTGAAGCAATTGTGAATGGAAGTTCATTCCTGATTTGGCTCTCTGCTTGTCTGTTGCTGGTGTATAAGAATGCTTGTGATTTTTGCACATTAATTTTGTATCCTGAGACTTTGCTGAAGTTGCTTATCAGCTTAAGGAGATTTTGGGCTGAGACGATGGGGTTTTCTAAATATACAATCATGTCATCTGCAAACAGGGACAATTTGACTTCTTCTTTTCCTAACTGGATACCCTTGATTTCTTTCTCTTGCCTGATTGCCCTAGCCAGAACTTCCAACACTATGTTGAATAGGAGTGGTGAGAGAGGGCATCCCTGTCTTGTGCCAGTTTTCAAAGGGAATTTTTCCAGTTTTTGCCCATTCAGTATGATATTAGCTGTGGGTTTGTCATAAATAGCTCTTATTATTTTGAGGTACGTTCCATCAATACCGAATTTATTGAGCGTTTTTAGCATGAAGGGCTGTTGAATTTTGTCAAAAGCCTTTTCTGCATCTATTGAGACAATCATGTGGTTCTTGTCTTTGGTTCTGTTTATATGCTGGATTACGTTTATTGATTTGCGAATGTTGAACCAGCCTTGCATCCCAGGGATGAAGCCCACTTGATCATGGTGGATAAGCTTTTTGATGTGCTGCTGAATCCGGTTTGCCAGTATTTTATTGAGGATTTTTGCATCAATGTTCATCAGGGATATTGGTCTAAAATTCTCTTTTTTTGTTGTGTCTCTGCCAGGCTTTGGTATCAGGATGATGTTGGCCTCATAAAATGAGTTAGGGAGGATTCCCTCTTTTTCTATTGATTGGAATAGTTTCAGAAGGAATGGTACCAGCTCCTCCTTGTACCTCTGGTAGAATTCAGCTGTGAATCCATCTGGTCCTGGACTTTTTTTGGTGGGTAGGCTATTAATTGTTGCCTCAATTTCAGAGCCTGCTATTGGTCTATTCAGGGATTCAACTTCTTCCTGGTTTAGCCTTGGGAGAGTGTAAGTGTCCAGGAAATTATCCATTTCTTCTAGATTTTCTAGTTGATTTGCGTAGAGGCATTTATAGTATTCTCTGATGGTAGTTTGTATTTCTGTGGGGTCAGTGGTGATATCCCCTTTATCATTTTTTATTGCATCTATTTGATTCCTCTCTCTTTTTTTCTTTATTAGTCTTGCTAGCGGTCTGTCAATTTTGTTGATCTTTTCAAAAAACCAACTCCTGGATTCATTGATTTTTTGGAGGGTTTTTTGTGTCTCTATCTCCTTCAGTTCTGCTCTGATCTTAGTTATTTCTTGCCTTCTGCTAGCTTTTGAATGTGATTGCTCTTGCCTCTCTAGTTCTTTTAATTGTGATGTTAGAGTGTCAATTTTAGATCTTTCCTGCTTTCTCTTGTGGGCATTTAGTGCTATAAATTTCCCTCTACACACTGCTTTAAATGTGTCCCAGAGATTCTGGTATGTTGTATCTTTGTTCTCATTGGTTTCAAAGAACATCTTTATTTCCGCTTTCATTTCGTTATGTACCCAGTAGTCATTCAGGAGCAGGTTGTTCAGTTTCCATGTAGTTGAGCGGTTTTGATTGAGTTTCTTAGTCCTGAGTTCTAGTTTGATTGCACTGTGGTCTGAGAGACAGTTTGTTATAATTTCTGTTCTTTTACATTTGCTGAGGAGTACTTTACTTCCAATTATGTGGTCAATTTTGGAATAAGTGCGATGTGGTGCTGAGAAGAATGTATATTCTGTTGATTTGGGGTGGAGAGTTCTATAGATGTCTATTAGGTCCGCTTGGTGCAGAGATGAGTTCAATTCCTGGATATCCTTGTTAACTTTCTGTCTCGTTGATCTGTCTAATGTTGACAGCGGAGTGTTGAAGTCCCCCATTATTATTGTATGGGAGTCTAAGTCTCTTTGTAAGTCTCTAAGGACTTGCTTTATGAATCTGGGTGCTCCTGTATTGGGTGCATATATATTTAGGAGAGTTAGCTCTTCCTGTTGAATTGATCCCTTTACCATTATGTAATGGCCTTCTTTGTCTCTTTTGATCTTTGATGGTTTAAAGTCTGTTTTATCAGAGACTAGGATTGCAACCCCTGCTTTTTTTTGTTCTCCATTTGCTTGGTAGATCTTCCTCCATCCCTTTATTTTGAGCCTATGTATGTCTCTGCATGTGAGATGGGTCTCCTGAATACAGCAGACTGATGGGTCTTGACTCTTTATCGAGTTTGCCAGTCTGTGTCTTTTAATTGGAGCATTTAGTCCATTAACATTTAAGGTTAATATTGTTATGTGTGAACTTGATCCTGCCATTATGATATTAACTGGTTATTTTGCTCGTTAGTTGATGCAGTTTCTTCCTAGCCTCGATGGTCTTTACATTTTGCCAAGTTTTTGCGATGGCTGGTACCGGTTGTTCCTTTCCATGTTTAGGGCTTCCTTCAGGGTCTCTTGTAAGGCAGGCCTGGTGGTGACAAAATCTCTAAGCATTTGCTTATCTGTAAAGGATTTTATTTCTCCTTCACTTATGAAACTTAGTTTGGCTGGATATGAAATTCTGGGTTTAAAATTCTTTTCTTTAAGAACGTTGAATATTGGCCCCCACTCTCTTCTGGCTTGTAGAGTTTCTGCCGAGAGATCTGCTGTTAGTCTGATGGGCTTCCCTTTGTGGGTGACCCGACCTTTCTCTCTGGCTGCCCTTAAGATTTTTTCCTTCATTTCAACTTTGGTGAATCTGGCAATTATGTGTCTTGGAGTTGCTCTTCTGGAGGAGTATCTTTGTGGCGTTCTCTGTATTTCCTGAATTTGAATGTTGGCCTGCCCTACTAGGTTGGGGAAGTTCTCCTGGATGATATCCTGAAGAGTGTTTTCCAACTTGGTTCCATTTTCCCCCTCACTTTCAGGCACCCCAATCAGACGTAGATTTGGTCTTTTTACGTAATCCCATACTTCTTGCAGGCTTTGCTCATTTCTTTTTCTTCTTTTTTCTTTTGGTTTCTCTTCTCGCTTCATTTCATTCATTTGATCTTCAATCGCTGATACTCTTTCTTCCAGTTGATCGAGTCGGTTACTGAAGCTTGTGCATTTGTCACGTATTTCTCGTGTCATGGTTTTCATCTCTGTCATTTCGTTTATGATCTTCTCTGCATTAATGAGTCTAGCTGTCAATTCTTCCACTCTTTTCTCAAGATTTTTAGTTTCTTTGCGCTGGGTACGTAATTCCTCCTTTAGCTCTGATAAGTTTGATGGACTGAAGCCTTCTTCTCTCCTCTCGTCCAAGTCATTCTCTGACCAGCTTTGATCCGTTGCTGGTGATGGGCTGCGCTCCTTTGCAGGGGGAGATGCGCTCTTATTTTTTGAATTTCCAGCTTTTCTGCCCTGCTTCTTCCCCATCTTTGTGGTTTTGTCTGTCTCTGGTCTTTGATGGTGGTGACGAACTGATGGGGTTTTGGTATAGGTGTCCTTCCTGTTTGATAGTTTTCCTTCTGACAGTCAGAAGGACTCTCTGTTGGTCTGTTGGAGATTGCTTGAGGTCCACTCCAGACCCTGTTTGCCTGGGTATCAGCAGCAGAGGTTGCCGAAGATAGAATATTGCTGAACAGCGAGTGTACCTGTCTGATTCTTCCTTTGGAAGTGTCCTCTCAGGGGTGTACTCCACCCTGTGAGGTGTGGGGTGTCAGACTGCCCCTAGTGGGGGATTTCTCCCAGCTAGGCTACTCAGGGGTCAGGGACACACCTGAGCAGGCAGTCTGTCCGTTCTCAGATCTCAACCTCCGCGTTGGGAGATCCGCGGCTCTCCCCAAAGCTGTCAGACAGAGTCGTTCGCGTCTGCACCGGCTCCCGCTACTTCCCCTGTTGGTCTTCAGCTGTGCGCTGTCCCCAGAGGTGGAGACTACAGAGACAGGCAGGCTTCCTTGAGCTGCTGTGAGCTCCACCCAGTTCGAGCTTCCCAGCGGCTTTGTTTACCTACTTAAGCCTCAGCAATGGCGGGCGCCCCTCCCCCAGCCTCGCTGCTGCCTTGCGGATAGATCGCGGCAGACTGCTGTGTTAGCAGTGAGGGAGGCTTCGTGGGCGTGGGACCCTCCCGGCCAGGTGTGGGATATATTCTCCTGGAATGCCTGTATGCTTACAGCGCAGTATTGGGGTGGGAGTTACCCGATTTTCCAGGTGTTGTGTGTCTCAGTTCCCCTGGCTAGGAAAACGGATCCCCTTCCCCCTTGCGCTTCCAGGTGAGGCGATGCCTCGCCCTGCTTCAGCTCTCGCTGGTCAGGCTGCAGCAGCTGACCAGCACCGATTGTCCGGCACTCCCTAGTGAGATGACCCCAGTACCTCAGTTGAAAATGCAGAAATCACCGGTCTTCTGTGTCGCTCGCGCTGGGAGTTGGAGACTGGAGTTGTTCCTATTCGGCCATCTTGCTCCGCCCCCCCCCGCAAATTATTTTTAAATTAAGCAAACAGTAGGTGTAAAATTGTATACACAGTATGATCTCAACTATGTAAAAATCATAAAAAAATAACAGTAATTTATTTGGGGTAAACTTGATTATCTGACTACTTCGTTCTTCACGGTATATGACCTGTACTATAGATTTTAGATATCTACTATATATCATTCTATAGTATGTTTGTTCTATAGATATTGAATAAAATAAATAATAATGATTTTTTTCCTGAGAAAAAGAACCCAGAAGTTCACTTAGAAAATTGAACCTGCCGGGCACGGTGGCTCAAGCCTGTAATCCCAGCACTTTGGGAGGCCGAGACAGGCGGATCACGAGGTCAGGAGATTGAGACCATCCTGGCTAACACGGTGAAACCCCGTCTCTACCAAAAAATACAAAAACCTAGCCGGGTGAGGTGGCGGGCGCCTGTAGTCCCAGCTACTCGGGAGGCTGAGGCAGGAGAATGGCGTGAACCCGGGAGGCGGAGCTTGCAGTGAGCTGAGATCCGGCGACTGCACTCCAGCCCGGGCGACAAAGCGAGACTCGGTCTCAAAAAAAAATAAAAGAAAAGAAAAGAAAATTGAACCTAAGTAAAATTGTGAATATGACAGAAATTACAGTGGGGAATAGAGAAGTGTGTGCATGTGCCAGACAGTAATTTTGAATGTATAGATGAGGGTTTTTGTGTGTAGCGTTTTTTTTGTTTTTTTTGGGTTTTTTTTTGGCTTTTTTTTTTGTTTGTTTGGTGTTTGTTTCTTCATTTTTTTGTTTTGAAACAAGGTCTCAATAAGTCACCCAGGCTGGAGTGCAGAGGGGCAATCATGGTTCACTGCAACCTCGACTTTCTTGACTTTCTTGGCTCAGGTGGTTCTCTTACCTCAGCCTCCCAAGTAGCTGGGACTACAGGCACCCACCACTACACCAGCTAATTTTTGCATTTTTGGTAGAGATGGGGTTTCACCATTTTCTCTAGGCTGGTTTCAAGCTCCTGGACTCAAGCAATCCTCCCGCCTCGGCCTCCCAAAGTGCTGGGATTACACGTGTGAATTCCCATGCCCATAAGAGGTCAATTTTGAATTTCTTTCTCTGGAATGTTGGCTACTTAAGATAAAATGCCTTTTTATTTTTAAAATCAAGTATTTTCTTTTTTAATCAGCTGAGAGATGATGGTGTGCAATTCAGTTTCAAATACCTTCAGAGATCTTGTCCTCAGAAATTAAACTATAACTTGGTTTTTATTTTTAAATAACTGACTTTTTACACTTATTCCAACATGCCCACAGAAAGTAAAAGAACAATTTTTTCATCCTAATTAATTATATGAGTGTTCTCTTTTTCTTACTTACAAGCAGGGACTAAAAAAAAAAAAAAAAAAAACACTTGTGCACATTTTTATCAAGATGAAGACTCTGAAATAGTCATTCGTATATAATACCTTTCCATTCAGAAAATGAGGGGGTGTCTTAGTCTGTTTGTGTTGGTATAACAAAATACTGAGAATGAATAATTTATAAAAAAAAAAAAAAAAAAAAAAAAAAAAAAAAAGAAGAAGAAATGTGTTACTCACAGTACTGGAGGCTGGGAAGGCCAGGTCAAGGTGTAGCAGGCTCAGTGTCTGGCGAGGGCTGCTCTCTGCTTCCAGGACGGCTTCTGGCTGCTGCATCCTCCTGAGGGGACAAGGGCTGTGTCTTACATGGCAGAAGGGACAGGCGGGAAATCAGATCTCTCAAGCTCTTTCATAAAAGCCTGAATCCTATTCACGAGAGCTCTGACCTAGTGATCTGATCATCTCCTGAAGTCTCCACATATTAATACTATCACAATGGTGATTAAGTCTCATCATATGAATTTTGGGGGACACATTCAGACCACAGGGGGCTTTTGTTTTCTGAATATCCGAGGGTAGGGGGCCATGAAGGAGAAAGACCATGGATTATCTCAAGCCACATTTCAAAATTATTTTGAAAACTATAATTGTCCTATGTAAATGCATGTATGTATTCATTCAACAAAAATTGATTTGTATCACTCATTGTTCTAAACACTGAGGACCAGAGGTAAACAAGACATAAAATTTCCTTAGCTGGGCACAGTGGTTCACACCTGCGATCCCAGCATTTTGGAAGGCTAAGGCGGGCGGATCACTTGAGCTCAAAAGTTCGAAACCAGCTTGGACAACATGGCAAAACCCCATCTGGACTAAAAATACAAAAATTAAATTAATGAGGCTTAGTGGCGCATGCCTGTAATCCTAGCTACTCAGGTGGCTGAGGCAGGAGAATGTGTTGAACCTGGGAGGCGGAGTGGCAGTGAGCTGAGATGGTGCCATTGCACTCCAGCCTGGCAACAGAGTGAGACTTCGTCTCAAAAAAAGGTTTCTGCCCTTACAAAGGTTAATTTTCAGTTTAAGAGCTGGTTGCCTTTTGGAGGATGAGGATTTGACTGTCTGAGAAGTAGAAGGAAATTTTGATTCTAATGTTGGGATGTTCTCCCATTTGAAAGAAAGAAAAGAAAAACTAGCTGAAACCTTTGGAAAGCACTTAAAAGCAAAATGTTTCAAATTGTGGACACTTATCTACCTTAAATTAGAATTTTCGGACATTTTATTAAAACTATAGATTTCTAAGTTACATCCAAATCAACTAAAGAAGGTGGGGCACAGGAGTTTCTAATTTGAACAAATTTGTCAATTGATTATAACATCATATTTAAAAAGTTTGAGAATCTGCAAATAGAAGCTCGAAGGACAGTCCAGCAAAAAAAAAAAAAAAAAAAAAAAAATACAATCTGAATGTACCAATTTGAAAGTTGATTTTGGTGAATTTTAAAAATATAAATGTTTGGAGGGCGGAGCAAGATGGCCGTAAAGGAACAGCTCCAGTCTCCAACTCCCAGCGCGAGCGACACAGAAGACGGGTGATTTCTGCATTTTCAACTGAGGTACTGGGGTCATCTCACTAGGGAGTGCCGGACAATCGGTGCTGGTCAGCTGCTGCAGCCTGACCAGCGAGAGCTGAAGCAGGGAGAGGCATCGCCTCACCTGGAAGCGCAAGGGGGAAGGGGATCCGTTTTCCTAGCCAGGGGAACTGAGACACACAACACCTGGAAAATCGGGTAACTCCCACCCCAATACTGCGCTGTAAGCATACAGGCACACCAGAATATATCCCACACCTGGCCGGGAGGGTCCCACGCCCACGAAGCCTCCCTCACTGCTAACACAGCAGTCTGCCGCGATCTATCCGCAAGGCAGCAGCGAGGCTGGGGGAGGGGCGCCCGCCATTGCTGAGGCTTAAGTAGGTAAACAAAGCCGCTGGGAAGCTCGAACTGGGTGGAGCTCACAGCAGCTCAAGGAAGCCTGCCTGTCTCTGTAGTCTCCACCTCTGGGGACAGTGCACAGCTGAAGACCAACAGGGGAAGTAGCGGGAGCCGGTGCAGACGCGAACGACTCTGTCTGACAGCTTTGGGGAGAGCCGTGGATCTCCCAACGCGGAGGTTGAGATCTGAGAACGGACAGACTGCCTGCTCAGGTGTGTCCCTGACCCCTGAGTAGCCTAGCTGGGAAAAATCCCCCACTAGGGGCAGTCTGACACCCCACACCTCACAGGGTGGAGTACACCCCTGAGAGGAAACTTCCAAAGGAAGAATCAGACAGGTACACTCGCTGTTCAGCAATATTCTATCTTCGGCAACCTCTGCTGCTGATCCCCAGGCAAACAGGGTCCGGAGTGGACCTCAAGCAATCTCCAACAGACCAACAGACAGTCCTTCTGACTGTCAGAAGGAAAACTATCAAACAGGAAGGACACCTATACCAAAACCCCATCAGTACGTCACCATCATCAAAGACCAGAGGCAGATAAAACCACAAAGATGGGGAAGAAGCAGGGCAGAAAAGCTGGAAATTCAAAAAATAAGAGCGCATCTCCCCCTGCAAAGGAGCGCAGCCCATCGCCAGCAACGGATCAAAGCTGGTCAGAGAATGACTTGGACGAGAGGAGAGAAGAAGGCTTCAGTCCATCAAACTTATCAGAGCTAAAGGAGGAATTACGTACCCAGCGCAAAGAAACTAAAAATCTTGAAAAAAGAGTGGAAGAATTGACAGCTAGACTAATTAATGCAGAGAAGATCATAAACAAAATGACAGAGATGAAAACCATGACACGAGAAATACGTGACAAATGCACAAGCTTCAGTAACCGACTCGATCAACTGGAAAAAAGAGTATCAGCGATTGAAGATCAAATGAATGAAATGAAGTGAGAAGAGAAACCAAAAGAAAAAAGAAGAAAAAGAAATGAGCAAAGCCTGCAAGAAGTATGGGATTACGAAAAAAGACCAAATCTACGCCTGATTGGGGTGCCTGAAAGTGAGGGGGAAAATGGAACCAAGTTGGAAAACACTCTTCAGGAAATCATCCAGGAGAACTTCCCCAACCTAGCAGGGCAGGACAACATTCAAATTCAGGAAATACAGAGAACGCCACAAAGATACTCCTCCAGAAGAGCAACTCCAAGACACATAATTGCCAGATTCACCAAAGTTGAAATGAAGGAAAAAATCTTAAGGGCAGCCAGAGAGAAAGGTTGGATTACCCACAAAGGGAAGCCCATCAGACTAACAGCAGATCTCTCGGCAGAAACTCTACAAGCCAGAAGAGAGTGGGGGCCAATATTCAACGTTCTTAAAGCAAAGAATTTTAAACCCAGAGTTTCATATCCAGCCAAACTAAGTTTCATAAGTGAAGGAGAAATAAAATCCTTTACAGATAAGCAAATGCTTAGAGATTTTGTCACCACCAGGCCTGCCTTACAAGAGACCCTGAAGGAAGCCCTAAACATGGAAAGGAACAACCGGTACCAGCCATCGCAAAAACATGCCAAAATGTAAAGCCCATCGAGGATAGGAAGAAACTGCATCAACTAATGAGCAAAATAACCAGTTAATATCATAATGGCAGGATCAAGTTCACACATAACAATATTAACCTTAAATGTTAATGGACTAAATGCTCCAATTAAAAGACACAGACTGGCAAACTGGATAAAGAGTCAAGACCCATCAGTCTGCTGTATTCAGGAGACCCATCTCACATGCAGAGACATACATAGGCTCAAAATAAAGGGATGGAGGAAGATCTACCAAGCAAATGGAGAACAAAAAAAAGCAGGGGTTGCAATCCTTGTCTCTGATAAAACAGACTTTAAACCATCAAAGATCAAAAGAGACAAAGAAGGCCATTACATAATGGTAAAGGGATCAATTCAACAGGAAGAGCTAACTCTCCTAAATATATATGCACCCAATACAGGAGCACCCAGATTCATAAAGCAAGTCCTTAGGGACTTACAAAGAGACTTAGACTCCCATACAATAATAATGGGAGACTTCAACACTCCGCTGTCAACATTAGACAGATCAACGAGACAGAAAGTTAAGAAGGATATCCAGGAATTGAACTCATCTCTGCACCAAGCGGACCTAATAGACATCTATAGAACTCTCCACCCCAAATCAACAGAATATACATTCTTCTCAGCACCACATCACACTTATTCCAAAATTGACCACATAATTGGAAGTAAAGCACTCCTCAGCAAATGTAAAAGAACAGAAATTATAACAAACTGTCTCTCAGACCACAGTGCAATCAAACTAGAACTCAGGACTAAGAAACTCAATCAAAACCGCTCAACTACATGGAAACTGAACAACCTGCTCCTGAATGACTACTGGGTACATAACGAAATGAAAGCGGAAATAAAGATGTTCTTTGAAACCAATGAGAACAAAGATACAACATACCAGAATCTCTGGGACACATTTAAAGCAGTGTGTAGAGGGAAATTTATAGCACTAAATGCCCACAAGAGAAAGCAGGAAAGATCTAAAATTGACACTCTAACATCACAATTAAAAGAACTAGAGAGGGAAGAGCAAACACATTCAAAAGCTAGCAGAAGGCAAGAAATAACTAAGATCAGAGCAGAACTGAAGGAGATAGAGACACAAAAAACCCTCCAAAAAATCAATGAATCCAGGAGTTGGTTTTTTGAAAAGATCAACGAAATTGACAGACCGCTAGCAAGGCTAATAAAGAAGAAAAGAGAGAGGAATCAAATAGATGCAATAAAAAATGATAAAGGGGATATCACCACCGACCCCACAGAAATACAAACTACCATCAGAGAATACTATAAACGCCTCTACGCAAATCAACTAGAAAATATAGAAGAAATGGATAATTTCCTGGACACTTACACTCTCCCAAGGCTAAACCAGGAAGAAGTTGAATCCCTGAATAGACCAATAGCAGGCTCTGAAATTGAGGCAACAATTAATAGCCTACCCACCAAAAAAAGTCCAGGACCAGATGGATTCACAGCTGAATTCTACCAGAGGTACAAGGAGGAGCTGGTACCATTCCTTCTGAAACTATTCCAATCAATAGAAAAAGAGGGAATCCTCCCTAACTCATTCTATGAGGCCAACATCATCCTGATACCAAAGCCTGGCAGAGACACAACAAAAAAAGAGAATTTTAGACCAATATCCCTGATGAACATTGATGCAAAAATTCTCAATAAAATACTGGCAAACCGGATTCAGCAGCACATCAAAAAGCTTATCCACCATGATCAAGTGGGCTTCATCCCTGGGATGCAAGGCTGGTTCAACATTCGCAAATCAATAAACGTAATCCAGCATATAAACAGAACCAAAGACAAGAACCACATGATTGTCTCAATAGATGCGGAAAAGGCTTTTGACAAAATTCAACAGCCCTTCATGCTAAAAACGCTCAATAAATTCGGTATTGATGGAACGTATCTCAAAATAATAAGAGCCATTTATGACAAACCCACAGCTAATATCATACTGAATGGGCAAAAACTGGAAAAATTCCCTTTGAAAACTGGCACAAGACAGGGATGCCCTCTCTCACCACTCCTATTCAACATAGTGTTGGAAGTTCTGGCTAGAGCAGTCAGGCAAGAGAAAGAAATCAAGGGTATCCAGTTAGGAAAAGAAGAAGTCAAATTGTCCCTGTTTGCAGATGACATGATTGTATATTTAGAAAACCCCATCGTCTCAGCCCAAAATCTCCTTAAGCTGATAAGCAACTTCAGCAAAGTCTCAGGATACAAAATTAATGTGCAAAAATCACAAGCATTCTTATACACCAGTAACAGACAAGCAGAGAGCCAAATCAGGAATGAACTTCCATTCACAATTGCTTCAAAGAGAATAAAATACCTAGGAATCCAGCTTACAAGGGATGTAAAGGACCTCTTCAAGGAGAACTACAAACCACTGCTCAGTGAAATCAAAGAGGACACAAACAAATGGAAGAACATACCATGCTCATGGATAGGAAGAATCAATATCGTGAAAATGGCCATACTGCCCAAGGTTATTTATAGATTCAATGCCATCCCCATCAAGCTACCAATGAGTTTCTTCACAGAATTGGAAAAAACTGCTTTAAAGTTCATATGGAACCAAAAAAGAGCCCGCATTGCCAAGACAATCCTAAGTCAAAAGGACAAAGCTGGAGGCGTCACGCTACCTGACTTCAAACTATACTACAAGGCTACAGTAACCAAAACAGCATGGTACTGGTACCAAAACAGAGATATAGACCAATGGAACAGAACAGAGTCCTCAGAAATAATACCGCACATCTACAGCCATCTGATCTTTGACAAACCTGAGAGGAACAAGAAATGGGGAAAGGATTCCCTATTTAATCAATGGTGCTGGGAAAATTGGCTAGCCATAAGTAGAAAGCTGAAACTGGATCCTTTCCTTACCCCTTATACGAAGATTAATTCAAGATGGATTAGAGACTTAAATGTTAGACCTAATACCATAAAAACCCTAGAAGAAAATCTAGGTAGTACTATTCAGGACATAGGCATGGGCAAGGACTTCATGTCTAAAACACCAAAAGCAACGGCAGCAAAAGCAAAAATTGACAAATGGGATCTAATTAAACTAAAGAGCTTTTGCACAGCAAAAGAAACTACCATCAGAGTGAACAGGCAACCTACAGAATGGGAGAAAATTTTTGCAACCTACTCATCTGACAAAGGGCTAATATCCAGAATCTACAAAGAACTCAAACAAATATACGAGAAAAAAACAAACAACCCCATCAAAAAGTGGGGAAAGGATATGAACAGACATTTCTCAAAAGAAGATATTCATACAGCCAACAGACACATGAAAAAATGCTCATCGTCACTTGCCATCAGAGAAATGCAAATCAAAACCACAATGAGATACCATCTCACACCAGTTAGAATGGCAATCATTAAGAAGTCAGGAAACAACAGGTGTTGGAGAGGATGTGGAGAAATAGGAACACTTTTACACTGTTGGTGGGATTGTAAACTAGTTCAACCATTATGGAAAACAGTATGGCAATTCCTCAAGGATCTAGAACTAGATGTACCATATGACCCAGCCATCCCACTACTGGGTATATACCCAAAGGATTATAAATTATTCTACTACAAAGACACATGCACACGTATGTTTATTGCGGCACTATTCACAATAGCAAAGACTTGGAATCAACCCAAATGTCCATCTGTGACAGACTGGATTAAGAAAATGTGGCACATATACACCATGGAATACTATGCAGCCATAAAAAAGGATGAGTTTGCGTCCTTTGTAGGGACATGGATGCAGCTGGAAACCATCATTCTTAGCAAACTATCACAAGAAGAGAAAACCAAACACCGCATGTTCTCACTCATAGGTGGGAACTGAACAATGAGATCACTTGGACTCGGGAAGGGGAACATCACGCACTGGGGCCTATCATGGGGAGGGGGGAGGGGGGAGGAGGGAGGGATTGCATTGGGGAGTTATACATGATATAAATGATGAATTGATGGGTGCTGACGAGTTGATGGGTGTAGCACACCAACATGGCATAAGTATACATATGTAACAAACCCCTGCACGTTATGCACATGTACCCTAGAACTTAAAGTATAATAATAAAAAATATATATATATATATATATATATAAATGTTTAAAATTAACATCTTTTTACATTTAAATAATGCAAAAGTATTCAGGAATTGTAGGAAGAAATTTGCAAAACTGCATTGAAGTAAATTGAGAGGACACATAAATGGTGATACATTCCTCAAAGGAAACATGTATAATTGTAAAGAATGAAAATCTCCCCTGATTAATCTGAACTCTTCATGTATTATTTCCAATCCAATTAACACACACTTTGGAACTTCAAATTATACAACAAGAATAAATCTGAAGGCATCACATTTTTGGTATATTGCTTTGGCCAGGACTTCCAGTACTATGCTGAATAGAAGTAATAAAAGTGGACATCGTTGTCTTGCTCCAGTTCTCAGGGGCAATACTTTCAACGTTTCCCTATTCGGTACAAAGTTGGCTGTGTGTCTCTCGTATATGGCTTTTATTACTTTGAGGTAAGTCTCTTCTATGCCTATTTTACTGAGGGTTTTTATCATAAAGAAATGCCGAATTTTATCAAATAGTTTTTCTGTATCTATTGAGATGATCATATGGTTTTTGTTTTTAATTCTGTTTATGTGATGTATCACACTTGTTGACTTGCATATGTTAACCAATCACCAGTAAAGAACTTATTCGTGTAACCAAAAAGCACCTACCCAAAGAACTATTGAAATAAAAATAAAAATTGAAAAAAATCTAGTATTTAATAGCACAACATGGTGACTACAGTCAGTAATAATTTAATTGTATGTTTTAAAATAACTGAGTATAACTGAATTGTTTGTAACATGAAGGATACAGTTTGAGGTGATAGATATCCCATTTACCCTGATGTGATTATGTCACATTGTATGCATGTGTCAAAATATCTCATATACCCCACAAATATATATGTACCTTTTATGTACCCACAAAAATTAAAATAAAAAAAAAAAACCCAACATTTCAATGCTTACAACAAGAAAGGATTTTTTCCCCATGCTGTATGGGCAGCATGGTTAGACTGAGGCTGTTCCTTCTGATCTTCAGACAAGGATCATATTTCCAGTGTGTAGGTGTCAAGCTTTATGTGTCTATTGACCATACTATTCATCCCTGGTGCATGGGCAGAGTCATTTAGCAGGACATTGGATGTAAAATGTAAACAAAAATACATGTTTTGAATAATTAAACAGGTAAATTCTCATTTACCTATGATTTGGATATCATATCATATGGAGAAAATTTAAAATATTTAATAACATTGGAAAAGATAGGAAGCATTTCAGTTTATTTTAGTAGACTAGCATAACCCTGATAATAAAATTTGACAAATAGAGCATTATGAAATAATCTACCGATTAATTTTTTCACTAACTATGTAGGATATATGAAATGATTAAAATTGTAGACTTAAAAGTTAAATAGAACTATATTCAAATTCTTACTCTATTACCCAAAAATATTTTGTGACTTGACCACTTAACCATTCTAAATTATTTTTCTAAAGTAGGATAGTAATAGTTTTCTTAAGAATAATTATGAGGATTAGAAAATGATATAAATGAATTCCAAAATATTGCATGCATTCAGTGTATGTCTGATAAAGCTTGCTAATGGATGAGGAGGAGGAGGAGGATGGTGAAATTGCTGCAACAACAAAAACCAAATATTAGAAGCCTAAATCTTGAAGCATGTTATAAAATAGAGTCAACACGTTGTATATGGTTTATTCTACAAGTGCAAGAAGAATTTAACATTAGAAACATTTTTAGTTCATCATATCATAGGTGCAAGGAGGAAAAAATGCATGAACATCTCAATAGATGCTGAGAAAGCATTTTTAACATCTGGTCGTAACCAAAGGGAAAAAATTCTAGGAAAACTCAGAACAGAAAGCTACTTATTTGGTGTGATAAAGAATATCTATCAGAAATCAATAGAAAATATTGACCATGTCTTGAAGCATTTCTATTACAGTCAGGAAGAAAAAAGGAAGCATAGCATCACTGTAATTATTTTGTATGTTCTAGAACTTCTAGTCAATATTACAGAGAAGAAAAGTGTAATAATTAAACAGAAGGGCAGAAGTTATCATGGCTTACAAATATGACTGCTTGACAGGAAATAACTGAAAAATATCAGACAGAAATATATTAGAATGATTAAAGATGTTTAGTAATAAGGCCAAAAATGACAACTATTACAAAAGCAAGAACTATAAAGGTGATAATTATAAATTTTAATTGTTAAGAAAAAAATCTATGCTAACATAGAACAACATTGTGACATAAAAAGACATAATTTTAAAAACTTACCGATGGAAACTATAAAACTTGACTAAATGGTGTAATTATGAGACCAGGCATGCTCTTGGATAGAAGGACTCACCATTACGAAGATGTCATTCTCTCCTAATTTTCACCAGAATTAAAATGGGAGTAGTTCTTAATTTGACCAAAAAAGATTTATACTTTCACATTTTTTCCTATGAAAACGGAGAAAAAATGTTCACAAAGAGTGATGACGGAACATATTTTTAAGGCACATTAAAAGACACTGTGATTTAACCCACCTGAGGATGGTGCACACAATAACAGAATAAGCAAAGAGAACTGAGAACTCTGAAACAGACAAATAAAATGGAATCTAATATATGCTACAGGTGAGCTTTAAATGCATAAAATAATGAATTATTCATCAAATGGTGCTGGGAAAACTGGCTAAATTTGGACAAAATAAAATTAGATTCTAATCTTATAGCCAACACCAAAATACTTCTAGAGAAGTTCAAGAGTCAAATAAAAAAAAATAAAATTTTAAAATAACTGGGCAAGATGGCCGAATAGGAACAGCTCCAGTCTCCAACTCCCGGCATGAGCGACACACAAGACCGGTGATTTCTGCATTTTCAACTGAGGTACTGGGGTCATCTCACTGGGGAGTGCCGGACAATCAGTGCTGGTCAGCTGCTACAGCCCTACCAGCGAGAGCTGAAGCAGGGAGAGGCATTGCCTCACCTGGGAAGCGCAAGGGGGAAGGGAATCCCTTTTCCTAGCCAGGGGAACTGAGACACACAACACCTGGAAAATCGGGTACTTCCCACCCCAATACTGTGCTTTAAGCAAAAGGGCACACCAGGAGATTATACCCACACCCGGCCAGGAGGGTCCCACAGCCACGGAGCCTCCCTCATTGCTAGCACAGCAGTCTGAGATCTAACCGCAAGGCAGCAGCAGCTAGGCTGGGGGAGGGGCGCCCGCCATTGCTGAGGCTTAAGTAGGTAAACAAAGCCGCTGGGAAGCTCGAACTGGGTGGAGCTCACAGCAGCTCAAGGAAACCTGCCTGTCTCTGTGGACTCCACCTCTGGGGGCAGGGCACAGCTAAACAACAAGAGGGGAAGCAGCAGAGGCCTGTGCAGACGCAAACGACTCTGTCTGACAGCTTTGAAGAGAGCAGTGGATCTCCCAACACGGAGGTTGAGATCTGAGAATGGACAGACTGCCTGCTCAAGTGGGTCCCTGACCCCTGAGTAGCCTAACTGGGAGACATCCCCCACTAGGGGCAGTCTGACACCCCACACCTCACAGGGTGGAGTACACCCCTGAGAGGAAGCTCCCAAAGTAAGAATCAGACAGGTACACTCGCTGTTCAGCAATATTCTATCTTCTGCAACCTCTGCTGCTGATACCCAGGCAAACAGGGTCTGGAGTGGACCTCAAGCAATCTCCAACAGACCTACAGCTGAGGGTCCTGACTATTAGAAGGAAAACTATCAAATAGGAAGAACACCTATACCAAAACCCCATCAGTACGTCACCATCATCAAAGACCAGAGACAGATAAAACCACAAAGATGGGGAAGAAGCAGGGCAGAAAAGCTGGAAATACAAAAAATAAGAGCGCATCTCCCCTTGCAAAGGAGTGCAGCTCATCACCAGCAATGGGTCAAAGCTGGTCAGAGAATGACTTTGACGAGATGAGAGAAGAAGGCTTCAGTCCATCAAACTTCTCAGAGCTAAAGGAGGAATTACGTACCCAGCGAAAAGAAACTAAAAATCTTGAAAAAAGAGTGGAAGAATTGATAGCTAGAATAATTAATGCACAGAAGGTCATAAATGAAATGACAGAGATGAAAACCATGACACGAGAAATACGTGACAAATCCACAAGCTTCAGTAACCGACTCGATCAACTGGAAGAAAGAGTATCAGCGATTGAGGATCAAATGAATGAAATGAAGCGAGAAGAGAAACCAAAAGAAGAAAAAGAAATGACCTGCAAGAAGTATGGGATTATGTAAAAAGACCAAATCTACGTCTGATTGGGGTGCCTGAAAGTGAGGGGGAAAATGGAACCAAGTTGGAAAACACTCTTCAGGATATCATCCAGGAGAACTTCCCCAACCTGGTAGGGCAGGCCAACATTCAAATTCAGGAAATACAGAGAACACCACAAAGATACTCCTCGAGAAGAGCAACTCCAAGACACATAATTGCCAGATTCACCAAAGTTGAAATGAAGGAAAAAATCTTAAGGGCAGCCAGAGAGAAAGGTCGGGTTACCCACAAAGGGAAGCCCATCAGACTAACAGCAGATCTCTCGGCAGAAACTCTACAAGCCAGAAGAGAGTGGGGGCCAATATTCAACACTCCTAAAGAAAAGAATTTTCAACCCAGAATTTCATATCCAGCCAAACTGTTTCATAATTGAAGGAGAAATAAAATCCTTTACAGATAAGCAAATGCTTAGAGATTTTGTCACCACCAGGCCTGCCTTACAAGGGACCCTGAAGGAAGCCCTAAACATGGAAAGGAACAACCAGTATCAGCCATTGCAAAAACATGCCAAAATGTAAAGACCATCGAGGCTAGGAAGAAACTGCATCAACTAATGAGCAAAATAACCAGTTAATATCATAATGGCAGGATCAAGTTCACACATAACAATATTAACCTTAAATGTTAATGGACTAAATACACCAATTAAAAGACACAGACTGGCAAACTGGATAAAGAGTCAAGTCCCATCAGTCTGCTGTATTCAGGAGACCCATCTCACATGCAGAGACATACATAGGCTCAAAATAAAGGGATGGAGGAAGATCTACCAAGCAAATGGAGAACAAAAAAAAGCAGGGGTTGCAATCCTAGTCTCTGATAAAATAGACTTTAAACCATCAAAGATCAAAAGAGACAAAGAAGGCCATTACATAATGGTAAAAAGATCAATTCAACAGGAAGAGCTAACTATCCTAAATATATATGCAACCAATACAGGAGCACCCAAATTCATAAAGCAAGTCCTTAGAGACTTACAAAGAGACTTAGACTCCCATACAATAATAATGGGAGACTTCAACACTCCGCTGTCAACATTAGACAGATCAACGAGACAGAAAGTTAAGAAGGATATCCAGGAATTGAACTCATCTCTGCACCAAGCGGACCTAATAGACATCTATAGAACTCTCCACCCCAAATCAACAGAATACACCTTCTTCTCAGCACCACATTGCACTTATTCCAAAATTGACCACATAATTGAAAGTAAAGCACTCCTTAGCAAATGTAAAAGAACAGAAATTATAACAAACTGTCTCTCAGACCACAGTGCAATCAAACTAGAACTCAGGACTAAGAAACTCAATCAAAACCGCTCAACTACATGGAAACTGAACAACCTGCTCCTGGATGACTACTGGGTACATAATGAAATGAAGGCAGAAATAAAGATGTTCTTTGAAACCAATGAGAACAAAGATACAACATACCAGAATCTCTGGGACACATTTAAAGCAGTGTGTAGAGGGAAATTTATAGCACTAAATGCCGACAAGAGGAAGCAGGAAAGATCTAAAATGGACACTCTAACATCACAATTAAATAACTGGAGAAGCAAGAGCAAACACATTCAAAAGCTAGCAGAAGGCAAGAAATAACTAAGATCAGAGCAGAACTGAAGGAGATAGAGACACAAAAAACCCTCCAAAAAATCAATGAATCCAGGAGTTGGTTTTTTGAAAAAATCAACAAAATTGACAGACCGCTAGCAAGACTAATAAAGAAGAAAAGAGAGAGGAATCAAATAGATGCAATAAAAAATGATAAAGGGGATATCACCACCGACCCCACAGAAATACAAACTACCATCAGAGAATACTATAAACGCCTCTACGCAAATCAACTAGAAAATATAGAAGAAATGGATAATTTCCTGGACACTTACACTCTCCCAAGAATAAACCAGGAAGAAGTTGAATCCCTGAATAGACCAATAGCAGGCTCTGAAATTGAGACAATAATTAATAGCCTACCAACCAAAAAAAGTCCAGGACCAGATAGATTCACAGCTGAATTCTACCAGAGGTACAAGGAGGAGCTGGTACCATTCCTTCTGAAACCATTCCAATCAATTGAAAAAGAGGGAATCCTCCCTATCTCATTTTTTGAGGCCAACATCATCCTGATACCAAAGCCTGCCAGAGATACAACAAAAAAAGAAAATGTTAGACCAATATCCCTGATGAACATTGATGCAAAAATCCTCAATTAAATACTGGCAAACCGGGTTCAGCAGCATATCAAAAAGCTTATCCACCATGATCAAGTGGGCTTCATCCCTGGGATGCAAGGCTGGTTCAACATTCACAAATCAATAAACGTAATCCAGCATATAAACAGAACCAAATACAGGAACCACATGATTATCTCAATAGATGCAGAAAAGGCTTTTGACAAAATTCAACAGCCCTTCATGCTAAAAACTGCTCAATAAATTCAGTATTGATGGAACGTACCTCAAAATAATAAGAGCTATTTATGACAAACCCACAGCTAATATCATACTGAATGGGCAAAAACTGGAAAAATTCCCTTTGAAAACTGGCACAAGACAGGGATGCCCTCTCTCACCACTCCTATTCAACATAGTGTTGGAAGTTCTGGCTAGGGCAATCAGGCAAAAGAAAGAAATAAAGGGTATCCAGTTAGGAAAAGAAGAAGTCAAATTGTCCCTGTTTGCAGATGACATGATTGTACATTTAGAAAACCCCATTGTCTCAGCCCATAATCTCCTTAAGCTGATAAGCAACTTCAGCAAAGTCTCAGGATACAAAATCAATGTGCAAAAATCACAAGCATTCTTATACACCAGTAACAGACAAACAGAGAGCCAAATCATGAATGAACTTCCATTCACAATTGCTTCAAAGAGAATAAAATACCTAGGAATCCAATTTACAAGGGATGTGAAGGACCTCTTCAAGGAGAACTACAAACCACTGCTCAGTGAAATCAAAGAGGACACTAACAAATGGAAAAACATACCATGCTCATGGATAGGAAGAATCAATATCGTGAAAATGGCCATACTGCCCAAGGTTATTTATAGATTCAATGCCATCCCCATCAAGCTACCAATGAGTTTCTTCACAGAATTGGAAAAAACAGCTTTAAAGTTCATATGGAACCAAAAAAGAGCCCGCATTGCCAAGACAATCCTAAGTCAAAAGAACAAAGCAGGAGGCATCACGCTACCTGACTTCAAACTATGCTACAAGGCTATAGTAACCAAAACAGCATGGTACTGGTACCAAAACAGAGATATAGACCAATGGAACAGAACAGAGTCCTCAGAAATAATACCGCACATCTACAGCCATCTGATCTTTGACAAACCTGAGAGAAACAAGAAATGGGGAAAGGATTCCCTATTTAATCAATGGTGCTGGGAAAATTGGCTAGCCATAAGTAGAAAGCTGAAACTGGATCCTTTCCTTACTCCTTATACGAAAATTAATTCAAGATGGATTAGAGACTTAAATGTTAGACCTAATACCATAAAAACCCTAGAAGAAAACCTAGGTAATACCATACAGGACATAGGCATGGGCAAGGACTTCATGTCTAAAACACCAAAAGCAACAGCAGCAAAAGCCAAAATTGACAAATGGAATCTAATGAAACTAAAGAGCTTCTGCACAGCAAAAGAAACTACCATCAGAGTGAACAGGCAACCTACAGAATGGGAGAAAATTTTTGCAATCTATTCATCTGACAAAGGGCTAATATCCAGAATCTACAAAGAACTCAGACAAATTTACAAGAAAAAAACAAACAACCCCATCAAAAAGTGGGCAAAGGATATGAACAGACATTTCTCAAAAGAAGACATTCATACAGCCAACAGACACATGAAAAAATGCTCATCATCACTGGCCATCAGAGAAATGCAAATCAAAACCACAATGAGATACCATCTCACACCAGTTAGAATGGTGCTCATTAAAAAGTCAGGAAACAACAGGTGTTGGAGAGGATGTGGAGAAATAGGAACACTTTTACACTGTTGGTGGGATTGTAAACTAGTTCAACCATTATGGAAAACAGTATGACGATTCCTCAAGGATCTAGAACTAGATGTACCATATGACCGAGCCATCCCACTACTGGGTATATACCCAAAGGATTATAAATCATGCTGCTATAAAGACACATGCACACGTATGTTTATTGCAGCACTATTCACAATAGCAAAGACTTGGAATCAACACAAATGTCCATCTGTGACAGACTGGATTAAGAAAATGTGCACATATACACCATGGAATATTATGCAGCCATAAAAAAGGATGAGTTTGCATCCTTTGTAGGGACATGGATGCAGCTGGAAACCGTCATTCTTAGCAAACTATCACAAGAACAGAAAACCACTGCATGTTCTCACTCATAGGTGAGAACTGAACAATGACATCACTTGGACTCGGGAAGGGGGACATCACACATTAGGGCATATCATGGGGAGGGGGGAGGGGGGAGGGATTGCATTGGGAGTTATACCTGATATAAATGACGTATTGATGGGTGCTGACGAGTTGATGGGTGCAGCACACCAACATGGCACAAGTATACATATGTAACAAACCTGCACGTTATGCACATGTACCCTAGAACTTAAAGTATAATTGAAAAAAATTAAAAAAAAATAAAAATAAAAAATAAAATAGAATAACTGAAAAAATTCTTAGGAAAATATGTCTATAATCTAGGAATAACAGGTCATTCTAATTTTAACATTAAAAAGACAGGTATGAGCCAAACAAATAACTAGGGAAATATTATAAATACATAGAAAAAATGGTGTCCCTGATAAATAGAAATATATTAATATTTAATATTAAATTATGTATAATATGTAATAATTATTAATAATATTATTAGGATAATATTAATAGTATATATAGCAAACAAAAAAGAACTTCATTAGAAAAAAGAATATTGGGATTTCCCAAAAGGTAAATACAAATGGCTTTTAAACATAAGCAAAAATATTCAAACAGTAATAAATTAAGAAATATAATTTAGAAAAAGATATTATACCTCTTGTTCCTGAAAATTAGTAAAGTCAAAATAGCAGTAATTAGTTTTATCAAGGGCATGCAAAACTGGCCACTACTGAAGCAAGCATAAGTTAGTATAGCCCTTCAAAGGAATAATTTGCGAATGAGTAATTAACAAATTAAACATATGGTTGATTATGCTTCAACTTAGTAAATTAACTTCTAAAATTTACACGAAGGGCATAATTGGACAAATTCACTGAATATATGTCCAAGACAAATCATAAAATTTAGCAAGTAGCAAAATTATACATCCAATCTAAATGCCTATTAATAAAGAATTGGCTAAATAAAATACCATCAGTCCATCGGATACTAGCTTGCATTAAAAATAATGGCTCAGAGCTACTTTTATTGAAAAATGTACTTGCTTTTTAAAAACAAAATTTGGGTGCTTTCACAATAACCATGTTAGAATAATAAAAACAAAACTTAGCTATGTATTTCATACTAATTTAGGTGAAAACATAGGGAAGCAGACCCTCTCATTAGAATATAAATTGATGACCTCATTCTGAGGGCAAGATGGTCTGTATTTATTAAAAGCCTTAAAAATGGCCGTACTTAAAAAGACAATTGCACTTCTAAGATATTGTCTTAAGGAAATAATAGGACTTGAAAATTGCGAAGAGACTAGACTTTAAATGTTCTCACCACAACAAAAGTAATAATAAGTATGTGAGGTAATGGATATGTTAATTAGCTTTAGTCATTTCAAAATATATGCATCTATCAGCACATCATGTTGTACACCATACATTCATATAATTTGTGCTTGTCAATTAAAAAATAAGTTAAAATATAAAAATAAAATCACCAGCAGGAAAAAAGCGCATACAAGGATGTTCATTATTTATTGGGGGAACCACTGGAAATGCCAATAATAGCGCAAGTGCAGTGAGTTCTTACACCGTGAGGCACTGTGCTAGGCACTTTTCAGGTGTGAGTGTATCTCCTTTCTGTTTCTGTTTAGTCCAACCCCTTGAGACGTGAGAGCCTTCCTTTAACTGCCAGACCCTAAGGGATTAAGGTCTAGGGATCATGTGTGTTCCAGGCCACCCTACAGTTGTTAATCAAACTGGATGATCAGATGGGGGCTAAGCAGTTTGAGAAACAAAGAGTCACTTCCAGAAGAATGGCCTGTGGGTGCTTTGCTGCACATCATCTATTGCTTACTCTCACATACAGAAATGCAAAGGGCCCATGGCCCCTGACTCAATTTCACAGAAGTGTCCAGTGCCAGAGTGGTAAGGGGACTCATGATGCCCCCCAACTTCCTTTTCCTTTTCAACTCATGATTACTCAGTTTGGGAACAGTTACAATAACTTTACAAATACATATACAGATTTATCTTCTGTCTATTCAGGTCAGTAATATTGGAATTTGATTGTCAAGTATTTGCAGTCTTTGTTTTCTGGTTCTAGAGAGTCAGGTGCCAATCTCTCTGAAGTAGGAGGAGCCATCATAGAATGAAAATGAAGAGACTCAGTGAGGACAGAAGGCAGAAGGCAGGGTGGAGGGAAGGCATATGAGGGCCAACTTCAATAATGCCCTGCCGCACAAGCAGTTTTTATTTAATCTTCACAAGAAACCTTATATTGACAGTATATAGTTGTATATACATATGGGGATGACATATATTGGTGCTGTGCTGTATTTCCATTTTGCAGATCAGGAAAATGGAGCTTAGAGAAGTTAAGACTCTCGTCCAGAGTCACACAGTCTATAAATAATAGATCCAGTCTTTCAAACTCAGGCTATCAAATCCCAAAACCCATGGATTTCATCCCTACTCTATACTAAAAATTTTTTTTAAAAGGTCAAAAAATAGGTTACCAATAACACAGTTTATAAAGAAAAAATTTAGTTATTAAGTCTTATCTAACCCTTCAAAGTAAATGCTTAGAAGATAATCTAATTGCATGGGGAAATATCACAATACATAAACTTAAAAAATGAGAACAATAATTGTTCAAAATAAGTTATGATATTCACGCACTGAAAGAATACTAGAAACATATTGTGAAAGGTGTTGGGGTTTGGTGATTTTTATTTTATTTATATTTTTAAATTTCTATAACACCTATTAATATCTGTGTAGCTGAAAAACAATAATAAAAGAACTGCTCACATTTGCTTTTCTGGTAGCTACTATGAAAATGTCAGCATGAAGCAGGATAACTAATTCGACCTCTCGCCTTGGAGCATGTTTTCAAATAGTAGACCTGGAGATAACTGAGCTGAAGGAAAAATACTAGAATTACTGAAAGTTAGATCTTCAAGGGATCTTAGCAATCATTGCATTCAGCATCTTAGTTTTTCAGATGAGGAAACAAGAGAAGAATAGGAGAAGAAAGTCAGCACACTTGACCCAATAAATCATCGTCCTCTTAACAGAATTGAGAATGGACATTAATTCCTTAAAAGGTTTTCTATTTCCTAAAAAATGCCTTATAAAAATGTGATCTTTAGCCTCTGCCCTGGGTGCAGAATTTAACTAGCCTAGAAAAATGGACATTTTATAGAATTCACTTTCCCTTTAAATCTGTATTTAAAAAACCAAATGTTCTCCCATCACCGCCATCAATGCTGTGTTGTTCTTGCTGCTGTTAGCTGAGAAGCAAAAGACTCCTTGGAAAACTCCCCGCATCCCTCCGTCCCTTCCTCTCTCCCTCGCTTTCTTCCTTCCTTTCTTTCTTACTTCTTTCCTTCCTTTTTTCTTTCCTTCCTTTCTTCTCTTTCTCTTTCTTTCCTTTTCTTTCTTTCTCTCTCTTTCTTTTGTGTATCATTTTTGAGTAAGAAAACATTAGATATCTGTGGCAGATGCTGAAAATAATACAGAAAATCCTAATCACATATCATATTGTCACTCCAAAACAATGATAGTTAATATTTAACAGAGTTTCAGATTCCCTCCTTCTAACTTCTCCTTTCCTCTTCTCTTTCAACACTTTTTTTGGCCAGTTCTTTTTTAGTTCACTTGGGGACACAGCTACCCAGCTCTGGGCTCTCTGATTATCCCCTGACCCACTCAGGCAGGATCTTGTGGGGATGGAGATGGTTTCCACGTTCAAAATCATTCACTGCCCCTCCCCAACCACAATCTCCATGGAGTAGGAAGTTCCAGCCCGTAGATATCAGACACAGCACATGATTTGCTTTGGCCAATAAGGTATTAGCAGATGCAATACAAACAGAAGTTTGCCATGTACTGGCACGGGTGGTCTTTTCCTCTCACACTTGTGCCATTTCCATGAGAAAGGTTTCCCCCATTAGCTGATGCCTCTTCTGCGTGAGCCCAGAATCGAGAATAGATGTCCCAGGCAACATGCACACCTGAACCAAGGAGATTCACCCCAGCAGACCCACGCCTGAGAGAAAAAATAAATGATCATTGCTCTCAGCCACTAGCGTTGCTAAACAGTATCCATACACAGAAAGGTTCCTTGAAGCTGAATGCCCACCAAAGTTTCTGAACAAGGTCCCTAATGGAGGGTCTTTTCAAGTGAAGAATAATAATATTTGATTTATTGGGTCAAGTATGCTGGCTTTCTTCTCCTGTTCTGTTTCCTCATCTGAAAAACTAAGATGCTGAATGCAATGATTGCTAAGATCCCTTGAAGATCTGACTTTCAGTAATTCTAGTATTTTTCCTTCAGCTCAGATATCTCTAGGTCTACTATTTGAAAACATGCTCCAAGGCGAGAGGTCGAATTATTTATCCTGCTTCATGCTGACATTTTCATAGTAGCTACCAGAAAAGCAAATGTGAGCAGTTCTCATTTAAAGCCTCCTCAACTTTTTGTGAATGGGTGGCACTCATCTCAGTAGATATCTAATGGACTGCTCCCAGCATGGACCAGCTAGGGATATCTTCTTCCACCAGTCATATTCCTCTGGCTTTCCTGGGGTACCATGATGGTCCAATAAATGTTTAATTCTTCATGATAGTTATTTATTTTAACCTGATTTTCCTCAGATTATTTATCCCTTCGACTGAGACAGTTTATAGTACATCTTCATCTTTTTATTCCATTTTGATTTATTGCTATAACCTTGTGTCCATTTGAAGAAGTAAGACTGAACTCCATTAGACAAGGCAGACATGAAGGAAAAATAGTGGCAGAGACTGTGAGACCTGAAGGAAGAGGAGTCCTGTGAATGTACTTAGTGGAAAGAACTGCAGGCTGAACCCCCAGTGCCTATGGGAAGGAAGAGGAATGCAGATGGACTCAGAGTGAGCAGTGACCATCCTAGCAGAGGATACAGGCTCTGGCAGACCCTCAACCTTTATGAGCCCTTGCATGGTATTTTTTTTTAATTCTCCCCAGACTGGTTATCCCCTTCTTTTGATGAGTACATTCCATCCTTCTTTAGGAAAGTATTCCCTTTCTCCCTTGCATATAATCTTGGCAAGACCAAACCAGTCAACTCCAGCCTACTCTGAACAAGGGTCTTGCTTGTAACCCAAGCTTGCACAGTCGTACTCTATGACTTAAGACTTTAATTCATGCTCCCAGTGATCCCCAGGAGGAAAACAATCTGAGTGTATTCACTCTGAAGTACCAAGAAATTGAGCACTAATTCCCTCTTTCTAGACTTCCAGTGCTGCTGAGGCCTTTATCCTTCCAAAAGACTATTGCAAAGTTTTGTCTTCAATTCAGGCTATTTCAATTGATTATTTGGTTCTTATTATTTCTCTTTCATTTTCTAGAGCTTTTTTATCAAAGAAATTTAACCAATATGGCACAGATTTGCAAAAGTCCCAATTTAATTCTTAAGCTGGAATTGCCTTAATGGCATTGTGCTTTAAAACAAAAATTATACTTAAGAAAAAGCTTTATCTTGTGTTTTTATCATCGCATAATTTCTTATAGTAAACATTGTGAATGATTCATAAAAAATAAAACAAAAACCAAATTACCCTGAAATTCCACCTGAGATCATGGGCACCATAACATGGCTTTGGCCATCACTCCATGTGTCTTTTTATAGATCTCTTTGTAATTCAACATGATTGGAATGTTATCATTTGTGCTGTTTCTATGGTGATTAACACCATAGTGTAATGCAGTCTTTTTTGTTTGTTTTTGCTCATCTACCCCTGTCAATATAAGTCTATTGACATCTTTTCATAGCTTTCCCTCTACCTGTATAATCATATACACATATATTGTATATATAGCTGCATACTGACACATTTCTATCATTTTAGAAAAAATAGATCATATTACAGCATTTTTCTTTCTCACTGTTGAAATCTATCCAAGTTAATTTATTTCCACAGGCAGTTATCTTTCAGTTTTGTGGACAAGTTGACATTTATTAAACCTTTTCCACATAGAAAAGTTTCTTTCAGTTTTGTTTTTTGGCCACTAAACTAATAAAGTAATTAATATTGCTATGGAGATGAGGAGCAAATAATTAAAAACATTTTTGTTGATAATATGATTGCATGCCTAAAAGCTACAAAAGATTCCAGTAAAAAACTCACAAAATCGGTAATGGTATTTGACAAAGTGACTGGGTACAAGGTAGTTATACAAAACTAATAGCATCTTTGCTAGACTTAAATGGAGAAAAATAATCAATTCATAGTAAAAACTAAATGAAATAGATTTCTTAGGAATACATTTAACAATAAAAAGCATTTAATCTATCACAAGAAAACCATTAGACCTTAAAGAACATAAAATAAAACAATAAAAATGAAACATTGCATGTTTTTGGATGTAAGACTATCATAAAAACATTATTTTCCCCTAATTAATATAAAATGTATACATACATTTAACTCAATTTCAATTAAAATTCCAATTTTATGGTTATTCTTTTGAAGCAAGATAAATAATCTTTCAGAAAGTACAAAATAGTCTGAGAGTGTTCAAAAATTGTATAAAGCAGATGAATGGGAGAGAACCTGCTTAGCAGATGCTGAAAATGCATCATGAAGTCACTGTGCAGAAAGTAGGATGATACTCTCATAATTTTCTCTAATCTCCTCACTAAGCACAAGTAAAATTCCTACACATTATATATAAAACAAACATAAGGACACTCTGAAAGTTGGAGAAAAGAAGGCAGATGGGCTAAAGATCTCAGGACCCAAAGAATAACATGGTGGCGAGTTTCCTGGGTTTTCTTTTTGCCTCCTACACACCAGACTTGGAGCTGAAGAAGACTTCCACACTGTCAGGCTAAGCAGAGGTGCCCCTAACACCATTCCTGCCACACACACCCTCATGATTATTCGAAAAGGCTGAGGAGGGAGCCAGGACACTCATCTCTGCTGGGCAGTAATGACCTTCCCTAACCCCCACCCACTATGGTGTACATGTGGATAGCCTGGACTTATTACCAACTGGCAGTAAAGAAGTGTTCCTCCCACTTTCTACTGGAAGCCTAGGGGAGAGTCAAGATTGTTACCACTCCTAGGTTTCATTGAGGCCACCCCGCTATGCTGTCAGTGGAGGCCATGCAGGGGGATTAAGGAGGCACTCTTACCCTCCCAGTAAAAGTACTGTGACCCAAGGCCCAGTAAGGGGCCATTTTGGAACCCCTGCCTCAAGTAGCAAGAACACAGAGCCCCCTGCCACACTTACACACTCTGGGGTTTACAGAGCCTGAGTGGGAACCTGGATTTCCACCCCAACTTGGTAGCAGCTACACCATGCACCCCCTTCCCTTGCCAGAGCCGTGTCAGAAAAAGTCAACTAAAAACAGAAGGTGCAGACAAGACCTAGCATCTTATAACCTAATACCCCAAATGTCTGGCTCTTAAGAAAAAATTATCAAGAACCAGAAAAATTCCACTTGAATGGAAACAGGCAATCAATAGATGCCAACACCAAAATGCCAGAGGTATTAGAATTATCTGACAAAGACTGTAAAACAGCCATCATAAAAATGTGTCAGTGGGCAATTATGAAAAAACTTGAAAAACAAAAGCCAGAAAGTTTCAGCAAATACAGAGAAGATATATAAAAAATCACCGAGTGGAAATTTTGGGACAGAAAAATATAATAACTAAAATAAAAAACTTAATGGATGGTCTGGAGAGCAGAATGGAAGGAACAGATGAAGGAATTAATGAAATGTGTAAAACACTAGAAATTACCCAATCTAAACAATAGGGAAAAAATAGAAAAAACAAAAGGGGGAAGGGGAAACAGAGCCTCAGAGACCCTTGGGATTATAAAAAAAGATCTTATTTTCGCATGATAATAGTCCCAGAGGAAGAGAGAAAGAGGCCAGGGCTGAAAAAGAACTTGAAAATATAATGGCTGAAAAATTCTTAAATTTGACAAAAGACATAAATCTACAGACTTTAGCTGAGCAAATAGGATAAACAAAAATCCACATCAAGATAAATTATACCAAATATCTTAAAACTAAAGACAAGGGGAAACAAATCTTGAAAACAGCAGGAGATAAAAAACCTTATCTATAAGGGGAAAATAATTTGAGTACAATGGATTTATCATCAGAAAGCATGCAGGTCAGACAGAAGTGGCCGAACATTTTTCAAGTGCAGAAAAAAAAAAGAACAATTAACCCAGATTCCTGCAAACACTGAAAATATTCTCCTGAAATGAAGGGGAAAAGAACATTCTCATATGAAGGAAAACTAAGAGAATTTGTTCCCAGCAGACCTACCCAAAAGGATGACTAAACAAAGTTCTTTAAAGCAGAAGAAATGAAAAAATAAAGAATATTGAAAGATCAACAGACAGAACATTATAAACAAAAAATACGGGTAAATACAATAAACTTTCCTTCCCCCTTGAGTTTTCTAAATTATGTTTGACAGTGGAAGCAAAAATTATTACACTCTCTAATGTGGTTCTAAATGTATGTACGTGACATATTTAAGACAATTATATTCTAAACAGAGGCAAATAAAAAGACATAAAGGTAGGTAAAATTTCTAGACTTTAGTCACATTGGTGAAAGGATGAAACAAGTAGACTATGATGTTATGTAGATAAGGTAATATGGGGAGTAGCCACTAAAAAAGCTATTCAAGATGTGTACTAGAAACTCACAATAAATAAAAATGGAATGCTAAGAAATGTTAATACAATTCACAAGTCAAATAGCACAAGAAAAGATGTCCAACATCATTAGCCATTAGAGAAATGAAAATTAAAATCACAATAAAATGTCATTGCATAATATTACAATGACTAAAATAAAGAACAGCAATGCTGGGCGCGATGGCTCACGCCTGTAATCCCAGCACTTTGGGAGGCCAAAGCGGGTGGATCAACTAAGGTCGGGAGTTCAAGACCAGCCTGACCAACATGGAGAAATCCTGTCTCTACTAAAAATACAAAATTAGCCGGGCGTGGTGGCCCATGCCTGTAATCCCAGCCACTCGGGAGGCTGAGGCAGGAGAAGCACTTGAACCTGGGAAACGGAGGTTGTGCTGAGCCAAGATCTCGCCATTGAACTATTGCATTCCAGCCTGGGCAACAAGAGCGAAATTCTGTCTCAAGAAACAAAAAAAAGAACAGTGACAACATCAATTACCGACAAAGATGCAGAGAAACTAGACCTCTCATGGTGAGAATACAAAATGGTACAGCCACTCTGGAACAAGGTTTGGCAGTTTAAAAAAAAAAAAATGAAAAAGAAAAAACTAAAGCTGTGACTACTAAACAACTCAGCAATCACAGTCTTGGGCATTTTCTCTGGTGAAATGAAAACTCACAGTCACACAAAATCCTGAACATGAATGTTTATGGAAGTTTTATACATGTTAGCCAAAACCTGGAAACAACTGATTCCCTTTAGAGGGTGAATTGTTAAATTGTGGTACATCCTCACCTTACAATGCTACTCAGTAGTAGAAAGGAATGAACCATTGATATACACAAGAACCTGGATGAATCTCCAGAGAATTATGCTGAGTGAAAAAAGCCAATCCCAAAAGGGTCCATACTCTATGGTATGTACCACTTATGGAATCTTCTTGAAACACCACAATTATAGAAATGGAGAACAGATTAGTGATGACCAGAGACTAAGGAGGCAGTGGGGGCAGGGGGGAGGGGAGGGAAGTGAGTATGGCAGTAAAAGAACAGGAGGGATTCTTGTGACTGAAATGCTCATATCTTGACTATATCAGTGTCAGTTGTCCTGATTGTGACATTGTGCTCTGATGTTGCAAGATGTTACAAATTGGAAGAAACTGCCTGAAGCATACAGGGACTGTCTCTGTATTTCTCACAACTGCTTGTGGATCTATCATTATCTCAAAAATAAAACTTCAATTAAAAAAAAAAACTTAAAAGGAAAGTCTTCCCCTTTGAATGTCCTTGACTTCTGGAATGGACAGTCCTATAAGACGATGAACACCAAGGGGCTTGAATGCAGAAGAGAGTCAATTCCCAAACCAAGTGGATGCTGCAAAGATAATGAAATGCCAAACAGTGTTTCTCTTTCCTAGTACTCTCTTCTTCACACTCCCACCATCCCTGGTACAGTCAAACCATTTTTAATATTGTCCATCTGATAGGAAATCCATGGTGCCATGCTGTTGTTTGAACTTGCATTTTCCCTATCATTGCTAAATTTGACTTTTAAAAAGAAGTGCATTAGCTATTTGTATTTCTTTTGCTTGGATAACCTGTTCATCTTTTATCTTTTATTTTTGTTGATAGCTATTTTGTACTGATTTATAAAAACACATTATATATTAGACTTATTAATCCTATGTCTAGTATTTTGATGGAAAACATTTTCTTTTAAATATTTAACTTTGTTTTTAGTAATTTTTGCCATTCAATGGTTCAAATCATATATATTCACATCTGTATATGTTTTTTTCTTGCAGCTTTTGAGTCTCTTCTTATATTGAGAATACCTTGCCTACCACCAAACTGTTAAAGTATTTTAATAGTTTTTTATTACTGACTATATTTTTATTTAGTCCTTTTATTTTTATATATAATTAAATAATCCAAAGTTGAGGTATGCCTTTATTTTAACCTTCCAAAAATGTCTAATGCCATTTATTTTAGAATACTTCATCATTTAGCCACTGATTTTAAATGCCATCTTTTCCAAAATCAATGTAATCTTAATAGCTTCATTGCCTAATGCACACAGCAAGTCAATACCCTGAGACACTGGGTTGCAGCAGAGAATAAGGTTTCATTGTAGGGCCACTGAATGAGGAGACTGGAGAAAACCTCAACTTCATCTCCTTAAGGAGTTTGGGGCTAGAGTTTTTAAGGGGGTTGGAGTGGGCCCAAGTGTGATCATTTATTGGTCAAAGAGTGCAGGGTAGTGTCATGAGAGAGGGAGATGAAAAAACTCTTCTCATGCTGATTCAGTTTCTTTATGGGAGTCTTCAAACTGGTTGGTGTCAACTGTTCCACTGGATTTCAGGATCTGAGAAACATCTTAAGCAATTCTTAAATGAAAACCTTATGATTCTAATGTCAGACATCTTATCTATAAGAACAATAGGAATGAAAATTAATTCTTAAAGAAAAGCCTCATAATTCTAACAAAAGAAATCTATCTACAGGAACAATGTTAATGCAAATGATCAGTATCTGGTCCTAAGGGACTTTCCGTTGAAAGGAAGTGGGCCAAAGTGTAGCCTGATTAATGCTTAATTATATTTCTGTCCAGAATTATTCTTAACCCTGGGAGGACCGCTTCGCTGACATCTCATGTATCTGGGAGTCTCTGGATTCTCTTCCATTCCACTGATTTATCTTTCTGTTCCTAGGCTAGCACGAACTGTTCATTTCTTGTAGTTTTAGGGGTCATTATGATTCCTGGGAAAACAGTGGAACTCATTCTGCAATCACTGTCTTCAAGGTGTTTGTTTCAGCTTTTGCATTTCCCTGTGGTGCTAAATCTGCATTTCCAAACACCCCTTCCTCTAGTGCAGCTCAAATGTTGCCTTCGTGAGGGAATATCTCAGGGCTCAGAGTTTAGTGTAAGGTACTCTGGGTGTGTCTTCTTGCTTGGACATTTCCTTCCTGTTTGTGGTGAGAAACTCACTCCACCTCATGGTGTTTTGGTTTTTGTTATGTTTACCTTCATGACATGAAACATAAAGGAAAACATAAAAGCACTTAAGGCTGCATGCAGTGGCTCACGCCTGTAATCCCAGCACTTTGGGAGGTCAAGGCGGGTGGATAATCTGAGGTCAGGAGTTTGAGACCAGCTTGGCCAACATGGCAAAAAAACAATCTCTACTAACAATTCAAAAATTAGCCCAGCGTGGTGGCATCTGCCTCCCAAGATTAGCTACTTGGGAGGCGGAGGTTGCAGTGAGCCAAGATCGTGCTACTTCACTCCAGCCTGGGTGACATAGACTCTGTCTCAAAAAATGAAATAAAAGCACTTAAATCACACACATGGGTCATGAAAATTAAGAGAATGCATTTAAAGTGCTTAGCACAATGCATGGCATGTGATAAGCACTCAATAAATATTTACTCCTAGTAATATTACTTCTACTGTTACATGTAATAGTATTTTTTCTTTGTTATTATTAATCTCTTCTTACTTCTGTTCCCATAGTTCTTAATGTTTCTATTTGTACACTAGTAATATTCCACCTTGAGGTATTTTTGAGCATGTCTTTCTCTCACTACAACTTGAGCCTTGTTTTTTGTGTAAAGACAATTCTCATTATGTTCTTCAGTACGTAATCAAAAGAAGAGCTTAGTAAGTGATAAATTAAACAAATTGATAGTATGGCTATAAATTTCCTTACATGGCTTAGGTGTAAAATATATTTTTTAAGCTTTTTTTTTTTTTTCTACTTTCACACACCACACAATATTGAACACAGAATACTTTACTACTTCTGGTCACCAAAATGTGTATGGGTTTTTCTCCAAACGCCAAGTGATACTCCAGTTGAACACCAGTCAGGTTTGCTATAATTCAATTCCGTTCTGACACTTTCTACCTAAAGATAGAGTCAGACCCCACAGGTTAAGAGCTCAGTACCAAATATTGCCCCCATTTCAGATGTCAATCTTAGATCTGGATCTCCAGATCTTCTAATCAACTGGCTATGAATTGGGGATTCCCATGACATCTTCCTCAGGTTTGACTAATTTACTAGATCAACTCACAGTGATCAGGGAAATACACTACTTACGTTTACTCATTTATTATAAAAGACATTATGAACAATACAGATGAACAGCCAGATGGAAGAGGAGCAAAGGGCAAGGCATGTAGGAAGGGGGCAGAGCTTCCACACCCTATCTGGGTGTGCCACCCTTTAAGAGGCATTGCCATGGTTTCAGCACTTCCAAACCTCTCTGAACCTCATTCTTTTGGGCTTTTATGGAGGCTTCCTTACATAGCCATGATTGATTACATCATTGGCCATTGTTGATCAACTCAACCTTCAGCCCTCTCCCCTCCTTTGGAGGTCAGTGACTGGAGTTGAAATTTCCAACCCTCTAATCACATGATTGGCTCTGTTGGCAACCAGCCCCCATCCTGAGGCTCTCCAGGAGCCCACCAAGCATTGCCTCTTTACAACAAAAGATGCTCTTGTCACACAGGAAATTCCAAGGGATTTAGAAGCTCTGTGCCAAACGATCCTATTATTCAGGAAATTGCAAAGATCTTAGGAGTTTTGTGTCAGAAACTAGGGTCAAAGATCATATATCAGAACAACAGATTCTCCTAGTACCCATTACCTACAAAGGTTTGAGGAGCTTCACTGTATACAGAGGGAGGTGATGGTATTAGAACTGTGTTCTCTGGGGGTAGCTCTGGCTCTTCACAGGAGTATCTGCCTCAGAACAAGAAGACCTCAGTGTTGTCCACTAACTTGTTGTCCCCAAATCTGCCAACACAAAGGGGAATTTCTGCCTGCAGAAGGAGCTAGGGTCTTGGGAGATCAAACAGGAACTGAGCTCTGTCCTGGGCAGTACCAAGGCAGGACTGGTCCTCAGGTCATCCCTGAATCTAGAGCCCATGGGGCCTTGACTCAAAGAAGTAAACAGAAGAGAAAAGCAAGAACATTAGGAAATGAGGAAAGGAGGAAGAGGAAAGGAAATAAATGAATGAAGTGAAATGAGAGGCTAAGAGGAAAGGACAAAGAGGAAAGCAGTGAAGGGGACCAGGAAGGAAGTAGAGTCATGCACTGGGATCCTCTCAGCCAAGACCTTTCTCAAAGGCCCAAAATACTCATCCTCTATACTTTGCCTCTGATGAGCTGCACTTACCAGATTACACACAACGAGACCTGCTGTACTGCCTTGTGTCAATGTTACCTTTTTGAATTTTCCCTTTATTTATCAGAAACCCAGATACAAGCAAAAAATAATTGCTTCTCATTTACCATACTGGTCCATGTATGGCTCAAGACAAAATCCTCTTTCATTTCTTTTTTTACTTTCCTCATTTCCACAGGTATTTTCTGAGTAGCTCTTTAGACTTGAGGTGGAGCTGGGATCTTCTTGCTGATGAAAAAGCCGTTTAGGAACTTACAGACTGAGCAAGGGGAAAGTGGCCAGGAGGTATTAGAGATATTATTAAAACAAAGACAAGAGTCCAGTTGTCTTATATTTTATTTTATTTATTTATTTATTTATTTTTTGAGACGGAGTCTCGCTCTGTTGCCCAGGCTGGAGTGCAGTGGCTGGATCTCAGCTCACTGCAAGCTCCGCCTACTGGGTTTACACCATTCTCCTGCCTCAGCCTCCCGAGTAGCTGGGACTACAGGCGCCTGCCACCTCACCCGGCTAGTTTTTTGTATTTTTTTAGTAGAGATGGGGTTTCACCATGTTAGCCAGGATGGTCTCGATCTCCTGACCTCGTGATCCGCCCGCCACGGCCTCCCAAAGTGCTGGGATTACAGGCTTTAGCCACCGCACCCGGCCAGTTGTCTTATATTTTAAAAGAGATTACTAAATACTTTAAAATTTAGTATTTAGATTACTAAATACTTTTAAAATTACTACATATTTTAGTGGAATGTTA
This sequence comes from Rhinopithecus roxellana, assembly GCF_007565055.1. NCBI lineage: Eukaryota > Metazoa > Chordata > Mammalia > Primates > Cercopithecidae > Rhinopithecus > Rhinopithecus roxellana. Next base: position 7,012,680 of record NC_044559.1, read on the forward strand.
TATAATTAGTAAAGTCAATAGATAAAATGTTGGGAAAATATTCACAACACAGATATATGATAAAGGGGTAATATCCATAATATGTCAGATAAAAAGTATGAAGAAATTCATAGAAGATAAAAATTAAACAGTATGGAGGGGCGGAGCAAGATGGCCGAATAGGAACAGCTCCAGTCTCCAACTCCCAGCACGAGAGACACAGAAGACTGGTGATTTCTGCATTTTCAACTGAGGTACTGGGGTCATCTCACTAGGGAGTGCCGGACAATCGGTACTGGTCAGCTGCTGCAGCCTGACCAGCGAGAGCTGAAGCAGGGGGAGGCATTGCCTCACCTGGGAGGCACAAGGGAGAAGGGAATCCCTTTTCCTAGCCAGGGGAACTGAGACTCACAACACCTGGAAAATCGGGTAATTCCCACCCCAATACTGTGCTTTAAGCAAACGGGCACACCAGGAGATTATACCCACACCTGGCCGGGAGGGTCCCACGGCCACGGAGCCTCCCTCATTGCTAGCACAGCAGTCTGTGATCTAACGGCAAGGCAGCAGCGAGGCTGGGGAAGGGGTGCCTGCCATTGCTGAGGCTTAAGTAGGTAAACAAAGCCGCTGGGAAGCTCGAACTGGGTGGAGCTCACAGCAGCTCAAGGAAACCTGCCTGTCTCTGTGGACTCCACCTCTGGGGGCAGGGCACAGCTAAACAACAAGAGGGGAAGCAGCAGAGGCCTGTGCAGACGCGAACGACTCTGTCTGATAGCTTTGAAGAGAGCAGTGGATCTCCCAACACGGAGGTTGAGATCTGAGAACGGACAGACTACCTGCTCAAGTGGGTCCCTGACCCCTGAGTAGCCTAACTGGGAGACATCCCCCACTAGGGGCAGTCTGACACCCCACACCTCACACGGTGGAGTACACCCCTGAGAGGAAGCTTCCAAAGTAAGAATCAGACAGGTACACTCGCTGTTCAGCAATATTCTATCTTCTGCAACCTCTGCTGCTGATACCCAGGCAAACAGGGTCTGGAGTGGACCTCAAGCAATCTCCAACAGACCTACAGCTGAGGGTCCTGACTATTAGAAGGAAACCTATCAAACAGGAAGAACACCTATACCAAAACCCCATCAGTACGTCACCATCATCAAAGACCAGAGGCAGATAAAACCACAAAGATGGGGAAGAAGCAGGGCAGAAAAGCTGGAAATACAAAAAATAAGAGCGCATCTCCCCTTGCAAAGGAGCGCAGCTCATCGCCAGCAATGGGTCAAAGCTGGTCAGAGAATGACTTTGACGAGATGAGAGAAGAAGGCTTCAGTCCATCAAACTTCTCAGAGCTAAAGGAGGAATTACGTACCCAGAGAAAAGAAACTAAAAATCTTGAAAAAAGAGTGGAAGAATTGATAGATAGAATAATTAATGCACAGAAGGTCATAAATGAAATGACAGAGATAAAAACCATGACACGAGAAATATGTGACAAATCCACAAGCTTCGGTAACCGACTCGATCAACTGGAAGAAAGAGTATCAGCGATTGAGGATCAAATGAATGAAATGAAGCGAGAAGAGAAACCAAAAGAAAAAAGAAGAAAAAGAAATGAACAAAGCCTGCAAGAAGTATGGGATTATGTAAAAAGACCAAATCTACATCTGATTGGGGTGCCTGAAAGTGAGGGGGAAAATGGAACCAAGATGGAAAACACTCTTCAGGATATCATCCAGGAGAACTTCCCCAACCTAGTAGGGCAGGCCAACATTCAAATTCGGGAAATACAGAGAACACCACAAAGATACTCCTCGAGAAGAGCAACTCCAAGACACATAATTGCCAGATTCACCAAAGTTGAAATGCAGGAAAAAATTTTAAGGGCAGCCAGAGAGAAAGGTCAGGTTACCCACAAAGGGAAGCCCATCAGACTAACAGCAGACCTCTTGGCAGAAACTCTACAAGCCAGAAGAGAGTGGGTCAATACTCAACATTCTTAAAGAAAAGAATTTTCAACCCAGAATTTCATATACAGCCAAACTAAGTTTCATAAGTGAAAGAGAAACATAATCCTTTACAGATAAGCAAATGCTTAGAGATTTTGTCACCACCAGGCCTGCCTTACAAGAGACCCTGAAAGAAGCCCTAAACATGGAAAGGAACAACCGGTACCAGCCATTGCAAAAACATGCCAAAATGTAAAGACTAGCGAGGCTAGGAAGAAACTGCATCAACTAATGAGCAAAATAACCAGTTAATATCATAATGGCAGGATCAAGTTCACACAAACAATATTAACCTTAAATGTTAATGGACTAAATGCTCCAATTAAAAGACACAGACTGGCAAACTGGACAAAGATTCAAGACCCATCAGTCTGCTGTATTCAGGAGACCCATCTCACACGCAGAGACATACATGGGCTCAAAATAAAGGGATGGAGGAAGATCTACCAAGCAAATGGAGAACAAAAAAAAGCAGGGGTTGCAATCCTAGTCTCTGATAAAATAGACTTTAAACCATCAAAGATCAAAAGAGACAAAGAAGGCCATTACATAATGGTAAAGGATCAATTCAACAGGAAGAGCTAACTATCCTAAATATATATATCCCAATACAGCAGCACCCAAATTCATAAAGCAAGTCCTTAGAGACTTACAAAGAGACTTAGACTCCCATACAATAATAATGGGAGACTTCAACACTCCACTGTCAACATTAGACAGATCAACAAGACAGAAAATTAACAATGATATCCAGGAATTGAACTCATCTCTGCACCAAGCGAGCCTAATAGACATCTATAGAACTCTCCACCCCAAATCAACAGAATACACCTTCTTCTCAGCACCACATCGCACTTATTCCAAAATTGACCACATAATTGGAAGTAAAGCACTCCTCAGCAAATGTAAAAGAACAGAAATTATAACAAACTGTCTCTCAGACCACAGTGCAATCAAACTAGAACTCAGGACTAAGAAACCCAATCAAAACCGCTCAACTACATGGAAACTGAACAACCTGCTCCTGAATGACTACTGGGTACATAACGAAATGAAGGCAGAAATAAAGATGTTCTTTGAAACCAATGAGAACAAAGATACAACATACCAGAATCTCTGGGACACATTTAAAGCAGTGTGTAGAGGGAAATTTATAGCACTAAATGCCGACAAGAGGAAGCAGGAAAGATCTAAAATGGACACTCCAACATCACAATTAAAAGAACTGGAGAAGCAAGAACAAACACATTCAAAAGCTAGCAGAAGGCAAGAAAGAACTAAGATCAGAGCAGAACTGAAGGAGATAGAGACACAAAAAACCCTCCAAAAAATCAATGAATCCAGGAGTTGGTTTTTTGAAAAAATCAACAAAATTGACAGACCGCTAGCAAGACTAATAAAGAAGAAAAGAGAGAAGAATCAAATAGACGCAATAAAAAATGATAAAGGGGATATCACCACTGACCCCACAGAAATACAAACTACCATCAGAGAATACTGTAAACGCCTCTACGCAAATCAACTAGAAAATCTAGAAGAAATGGATATTTTCCTGGACACTTACACTCTTCCAAGACTAAACCAGGAAGAAGTTGAATCCCTGAATAGACCAATAGCAGGCTCTGAAATTGAGACAATAATTAATAGCCTACCAACCAAAAAAAGTCCAGGACCAGATGGATTCACAGCTGAATTCTACCAGAGGTACAAGGAGGAGTTGGTACCATTCCTTCTGAAACTATTCCAATCAATAGAAAAAGAGGGAATCCTCCCTAACTCATTTTATGAGGCCAACATCATCCTGATACCAAAGCCTGGCAGAAACACAACAAAAAAAGAGAATTTTAGACCAATATCCCTGATGAGCATCGATGCAAAAATCCTCAATAAAATACTGGCAAACCAGATTCAGCAGCACATCAAAAAGCTTATCCACCATGATCAAGTGGGCTTCATCCCTGGGATGCAAGGCTGGTTCAACATTCGCAAATCAATAAACGTAATCCAGCATATAAACAGAACCAAAGACAGGAACCACATGATTATCTCAATAGATGCAGAAAAGGCTTTTGACAAAATTCAACAGCCCTTCATGCTAAAAACGCTCAATAAATTCGGTATTGATGGAACGTACCTCAAAATAATAAGAGCTATTTATGACAAACCCACAGCCAAAATCATACTGAATGGGCAAAAACTGGAAAAATTCCCTTTGAAAACTGGCACAAGACAGGGATGCCCTCTCTCACCACTCCTATTCAACATAGTGTTGGAAGTTCTGGCTAGGGCAATCAGGCAAGAGAAAGAAATAAAGGGTATCCAGTTAGGAAAAGAAGAAGTCAAATTGTCCCTGTTTGCAGATGACATGATTGTATATTTAGAAAACCCCATCGTCTCAGCCCAAAATCTCCTTAAGCTGATAAGCAACTTCAGCAAAGTCTCAGGATACAAAATTAATGTGCAAAAATCACAAGCATTCTTATACACCAGTAACAGACAAACAGAGAGCCAAATCATGAATGAACTTCCATTCACAATTGCTTCAAAGAGAATCAAATACCTAGGAATCCAACTTACAAGGGATGTAAAGGACCTCTTCAAGGAGAACTACAAACCACTGCTCAGTGAAATCAAAGAGGACACTAACAAATGGAAGAACATACCATGCTCATGGATAGGAAGAATCAATATCATGAAAATGGCCATACTGCCCGAGGTTATTTATAGATTCAATGCCATCCCCATCAAGCTACCAATGAGTTTCTTCACAGAATTGGAAAAAACTGCTTTAAAGTTCATATGGAACCAATAAAGAGCCCGCATTGCCAAGACAATCCTAAGTCAAAAGAACAAAGCTGGAGGCATCACGCTACCTGACTTCAAACTATACTACAAGGCTCCAGTAACCAAAACAGCATGGTACTGGTACCAAAACAGAGATATAGACCAATGGAACAGAACAGAGTCCTCAGAAATAATACCACACATCTACAGCCATCTGATCTTTGACAAACCTGAGAGAAACAAGAAATGGGGAAAGGATTCCCTATTTAATAAATGGTGCTGGGAAAATTGGCTAGCCATAAGTAGAAAGCTGAAACTGGATCCTTTCCTTACTCCTTATACAAAAATTAATTCAAGATGGATTAGAGACCTAAATGTTAGACCTAATACCATAAAAACCCTAGAAGAAAACCTAGGTAGTACCATTCAGGACATAGGCATGGGCAAGGACTTCATGTCTAAAACACCAAAAGCAACGGCAGCAAAAGCCAAAATTGACAAATGGGATCTAATTAAACTAAAGAGCTTCTGCACAGCAAAATAAACTACCATCAGAGTGAACAGGCAGCCTACAGAATGGGAGAAAATTTTTGCAATCTACTCATCTGACAAAGGGCTAATATCCAGAATCTACAAAGAACTCAGACAAATTTACAAGAAAAAAACAACCCCATCAAAAAGTGGGCAAAGGATATGAACAGACATTTCTCAAAAGAAGACATTCATACAGCCAACAGACACATGAAAAAATGCTCATCATCACTCGCCATCAGAGAAATGCAAATCAAAACCACAATGAGATACCATCTCACACCAGTTAGAATGGCAATCATTAAAAAGTCAGGAAACAACAGGTGTTGGAGAGGATGTGGAGAAATAGGAACACTTGTACACTGTTGGTGGGATTGTAAACTAGTTCAACCATTATGGAAAACAGTATGGCAATTCCTCAAGGATCTAGAACTAGATGTACCATATGACCGAGCCATCCCACTACTGGGTATATACCCAAAGGATTATAAATCATGCTGCTATAAAGACACATGCACACGTATGTTTATTGCGGCACTATTCACAATAGCAAAGACTTGGAATCAACCCAAATGTCCATCTGTGGTAGACTGGATTAAGAAAATGTGGCGCATATGCACCATGGAATACTATGCAACCATAAAAAAGGATGAGTTTGCATCCTTTGTAGGGACATGGATGCAGCTGGAAACCATCATTCTTAGCAAACTATCACAAGAACAGAAAACCAAACACTGCATGTTCTCACTCATAGGTGGGAACTGAACAATGAGATCACTTGGACTCGGGAAGGGGAACATCACACACCGGGGCCTATCATGGGGAGGGGGGAGAGGGGAGGGATTGCATTGGGAGTTATACCTGATATAAATGACGAATTGATGGGTGCTGACGAGTTGATGGGTGCAGCACACCAACATGGCACAAGTATACATATGTAACAAGCCAGCACATTATGCACATGTACCCTAGAACTTAAAGTGTATAAAAAAATAAATTAATTTAAAAAAAGAAAAAAAAAGAAAATTTCAAAAACTTATAAGTAACAAAAAAAAAATAAAACAGTCAATAAACATGTGATGATACTTGACTTACTAGGAAAAAAGGAAATGCAAGTTAAAATAACAATATCTCTCTATGTTCATCTGGGATGGAACAATCACAGACCAAGTTTAGTTGAACTTAAGTTTCTTTGTCAGGAAACCTGTTTTTAAGGCTCTGTGGAATTCTGGTCTGTTTGCTTCCAGCCTGTCCATGGAGCAGCAACCTCAGCCAGAGAGCTTGACATGTAATATCCTTCAGCTGAAATGAGTCTGCGGCAATTAGGCTCTTGGTGTTAGATGCTGGCTCTCGGTCCACCCCTCTCCATCATAGTACTCATGTTCCACCTCACACTCTGCCTCAGCAAAGTTTGATGCACAAGCCAAGGAAGGGAAGGCACCTCACATTTCCTCCATGTCAGAAAGCAGTGTTGCAGGGTATCTTCAGTGTGCCAGGCAGAGAATGCAGAATCGAAGGGAGTTTTAAAAGACCTGTCTGAAATAGTATTTTTGTAGATGTAGAGGGGGCAATCAGGATCATCCTGCACCCCAATATTATCCTCTTTCTTACATCAAGCCTGGCCTGTCTGTAACTTAAGCTCAGCTCTGTCAATGTTGCAAGGCGGTGGGTTATTTCACACCCAGTTGATTTGTACTGCAGACATCATGCTGAAAGAGCCTCTGTTAGTTCTTCCTGTCTGAGGCCTCTCTGTTCCTCCTCAGGCCAAATCCAGAGTAAACCTCTTTTTCTTGTAGAGTTGAGAAAAAGCAGGTCTCCGAAGCTGGTCTCATGGAGCTGGTCTTCAAATTGATCTTTCAGTAAGCCATACCTCTTGGTGTTCTTGCCCTGTGTAGTCCTGTGGTAAGTCCAGTCCTCTGGTAAGTCCAACGAGGTTGAGTTATAAGCAGTCTTTCAGCTTACACTTGGGCCTCTTGAAATGCTAAGCATATTCATTCTTAAAACCCTGCTGTCATGCTTTGGAGATATTGTGGGAAGACACTTTGGTCAACAGCCTAGCAGAGCTCTCAGAAAACAACCAGCATCAACTTCCAGCCCTGTGAATGAGCTGTCTGGATGTACAACCCAGCTGAGCTATCTCATGTCTGCAGATTCAGCCATCACTGGACAGCAACATGACAGACCCCAAACAAGAATCCTGAAAGTGAGCCCAAAGAACCACAGAATCATGAAAAATAGAAATAAATATGTATTTTAAGCCACTGAGTTTTGGAGTGGCTTGTTTTATATCATTAGACAACTGAACAAGCCTTATTTGGGTACTTTGAGAAGTACCCAAATTCAACACCATAAAGTTTTCCAGGACCCCTAATGCTACAACCTTAAAAGATGAGTGGTATGAATGTCAAAACCAACATGAAACAGTTCAACAAGTTAGTGCATGACAACATAACAAGGTATGCTAATCCCACTACCTGAAATTGAGGGTTTTCTCTCATTCCCCTTGTCTATACATGAGTGCAGTCAACTCCACAGCACTGTCTGTCACTTTCAAGTTTTATTTCCTAGTATCAACTTGTACATTTGTTGTTTATTTGTTTTCAGTTGGAAGAGAGAGAAAGCCCATCTCAAAACGGCTTAAGCAATAGAGGAAATCTATTGATTCACATAACTTAAAAGGGCAGACTTAGCTATTTCTGGCTCCAGGAAGAATTTGGTACTGGATTCATAAGCTATCACCTCTGCTTCTGCTGGACCCATTTCTTCCTGAGGTCCTCAAAGTAGCCCCTCAGAAGCTTCAGACTTCACTTTATGTCTTCAGCAGTTACAAGCTTCCCATAGCAGAATGGTTATATCGAGATTTACATTGCGTAGTAGCCGTGTGAGCTTGATCAAGTACATAACTACTCTAGCTTGAATTCCCTCATCTTTAAAATGGGGACAATGATGTCATCTATTCCATGGGGCTGTTGTGAGTTTAAGTGAGAAAATACACATAAAGTACTTGGAACTGTCTCCATCATAAAGTAAGAGACCTACAAGTGTTAGTGTTTGTAGTAATAATAATAATAACAGTAGCAGCAGCAACAGCAACAGTCATGTAGTAGCAACAGTAATATTCTCCATTATTTAAGCACAGCAGAGGAAAAGAAATCTATGTTCCAACTTTCCCAAAAGTTCCTCAGCTCCTTTCAAGTTCCCTGAATGCATTACAGGGCCTCCAAGGTGGAATATGCTGATTGGTTCAAAGTGCCTGGAGTCTGCACCTAAAACCAGGATGGGTCAGTCCTACAAGATTGGTAAATGTGGAGCTCTATCAGGAAAGGGAAAAAGGGAAATAAATTTCGGGCAGGCAATTACATCTATTTCTCAGTAGAGAAACTCATAGTGCTCAGACCTCACTGCCATACTGTTGTGCCCATCTTGGAGACAGACACCTCCTCATCTTCGCCACAAAGGCCGCTCAAGAACAGACAATTTTTATTGGTCTTACTTGCAACAGGAGACTTTCTCATACCCCTCTGAGCATCTCTCTGTGATCACCCTGTGCTCTTAGCAAAGATGGACCATCTGTGTGCAGCAGGGGAGCCCCTTGCTTCTACTTCCTTTCACTGACTCCCCCTGACATCAGAACCTTTGCACAACCCTGTGTTAGTTGATGGGGGGCTCTGCATCTGGAGGTCCCCGCTAGGACTGTACACACACCACTTGGGTAGAACTTTCCTCCTGCGGAATGAAAGGATCATGCCTAACTGCTAAATTCCCCCCGGCACCAAACCCAGAGTCTTTCTGACTCCAAGTTGTGATTCTGATTGTGACTTCAGGTAGATTTGTATTTTCCAGAGCAAAACTGGTTCACACAATCTGTAGGCCATAAATCCCTTCCCTATCGTGTGAGGAGAAAACCCCACACTGTAAATGATATGTGTTGTTTCTTGGTCTCAATAAAACATTTGTCTCTCTTGTACACAATTAACTGTTAATTGAAAGTATGATGAATTGTGGCTGTCTATAATTAATTAGTAGGAGACTACAGTGAAATATGACTCTGAGTTTTTCCCCAGACGTATTTTGTTTTAGAAAGCAGAGGAAGAATTGGATCCTGTGCAAATTCTTCCATGGCCTGCTGTGTTTTAAACTTTACAGATTGGTAGGGAGTGGCAAAGTGCGGGAAAAGGTGTGGATGGTAGCGTAATGTAAGCATGGACTCACTGGGGACAGCATCTGGTGTTTGTGTTACCCATCTCTTGCTGCACAACGGCAAGTGGCTCCTCAGTTCTGAAGGATGAAACCATGGTGTGGCAGCCAGTGCAGGCCCTGGGAAGGGGCATAGAACTTACCGCGGACCCTAGACAGGAGTCTTCAACTGGGATACTTTCAAGCTAGAGAAAGAAGTGTCCTACGAAGGGAGAATAAATCTGATCTTTCGTGACTATCAGGCCAGAATGAGAGGGGAGTATATGAATTACTAAAGCGGCTCTACATTGGTCCAGACAGACTGCAGAGATTTGAACAAATGTCCCTAAAGATAAACTCCCCAGTATGTGGGATTGATGCGTAAGTTCCTGTGAGTTTATTATGTAACATGCCGCAAATGGCCCTCAGAGGGATGATCAACTCAGTCTTCTTAGGGCATCCTGACCCAATAGCTGCCTGCTTCTGCTTAGACAGTATCCAGTGGCAAAGGTCTGACTCCCTCCTTTAGAAGCCTAGTTTATCCTCAGAACTTCCAAACAGGGAACAGTGTCAAGAAGCAGCCAGAGAACTATTTCTCATCATATTTTATCAATCACAGTGTAATTAAAATTTCCTTTGATCTTTCAAGCTGTCAATACCTTTTTATCTCCCCATGTTGCCTGCATATTGATTATGTCTTTAATTTATGAAGCTTCTTTAAGGTCAGTTCCGTTCATGAGTCCCCTTTTTTCCAGGCTTCCCCTCATTCTCACACCATCCCCCTCTCTATCCTGAGGCCCCTTCCAGTCCTCCCACCTGCTTTGCATTAATGCAAGCTCCTCCCTACCCACACCTAGCACTCACTCCTCTCTCCACCACCCCATGTCCTTCTTATCCTCACAGTCCATTTCCCATCTTCTCTTCACCTTCTACACACAGGGCTGTGATAGCCTTTCCCAACCTCACATGGGCATCTGAGCATTGAGGGGAAAAGCCTGAATGATACCTGCTTTGCCAGACCCCATCTCTCCATTTGGGGGGCAGATAAAGATGCCTGTCATCCTTTAGCATCATTACAGTCCTCAGAATGGCCCTAGATGATGGAGAATGTACTACATGATCCTTGCTGGTGAAGAATGGCCCTAACAATCCTTCCTTTTGTCTTGTTTTTGAGAGGATCTCACTCTACCTTTACTATCTTCCTAAGCATAGCAACATTTCAATCACTAATAATCACAGTTCACACAAACTGCAAGAATTATGATATTCCCACCATGTCAAAGTCAGGCATGCTTTCTCTCCAGCAAAGCAGGAGAAAGACTAGGAGCAAAAAGCATTTGAGGCAGGTGGTTTAAAATAAGGAGAAATGATAAACAGCCTTGAAGACTTCTGGTGTAAAATGATGACTTGCAGCAACTCCCACTTCAGCCTCTTTCAGTCTCTCATGAAAATACAGATGAGAGCATGGGGAAAACATGAAAATACAGCAATCTAAATAAAGTCACATACACCAATGCTAGACTCGGAATATAATAGATTCTAACTTTGAAGTAGAGAAAACTGACTTGAGAAAATCCTACTAAGGCTTCTGTCAAAGGAAAACCCCACTTTAACTTTTTGAAAAATAGACCAACTTCAAAACTGTAGGGGAAAAAAATGAGTGCCTTCTTCACCATTTGTTGCTTGATTCAGAGACATGAGTCCAACCAGAAAACTGGGATACAGTCCAACTCTTTTTACAGAAAATGGTCCTTTGTAAAATAGGCTGAACACAGATCCAATTTTCCTTCATCCAGACAGGTATTTTTAACATATGGGTAAAAAATGCAAATTCAAAAAAAAAAAAAGTTGAAGCAAAATTGTGGGGTAAAGGAAACTGACATTACTGGTGCATTCTGGGAACTATAGTGCCTATAAATGAAGTGTTGTAAATAAAGGCTAGGATTCAAATGGTATTATTATCAAAGTGGTATCCAACTACAATTTCTGGAATTGTAGTTTTTATTACCTCATTGTACAAGGTTCTGGGAGTTGAAGAAAGGAATTCACTCGGTAGAGAAAAGAAATGCCAGATGAAAATATTCACACTGACTCCTCAATCTTGTTCTAACCCTATATCTAAATAGGGGATTCAGGAATCCACTCACCCTCGAAGTGCAATCAACTTGGCTAGCCAGCATAGCACTCTGCTCTACAAAGCTTTCTACTAATAAATGTCACTTGAGAGATACTCAGAAGCTGATGAATTACATGGAATTGTTGTAATTTCAGGATTTACTGAGACTACCTGTCTTCTCTCAGACTCTGCTCCTGGGATGTAACATTCATTGCTTGTTATGTCTGTATCTCCCTACATGCAATGCACCTTTAGAAGACTGTCTCCTTACTCCCTAGTGGAATTTGTCTCTGACCTGCTGCAGCTATGAGATGTGCGTTGTTGGGCACACTGAGGGAAATGACATAGTTGCCATCTCAAAGATTATCTCCTACTGTGTAAACTACAGAAGAGAAAAAGTGTTAGAACAAAAATGCACCCACTCAGTCTGGGCATAGTTTCTAAAAGGAATACTGTTGGATGCAGGGTCTCACATTGTCTTCTCTGGTCTCAGCCCCAATAGAACTTGTGCCAGTGAGGAAGACAGATTAAAATAACCTGAAATAAGAAAATAAATAGGAAAGTTATAATTGAAGCGCTATTATATAAAAGGGCCTTGCTGCTGCAATTCTCATTAAGGTCTGTAACCCTGTTCCAGAAGCATGACCTGCCCCATAGGATACATGCAACACCAGTGATGATCACATGCCTAAGTCATGACACAAACACCAAACTCACTTCAAATCTGGGAGAAGCGCTCAGCTCTTACAACCAGGACAAGAAGAAATGACAGCAGTAGAGAGATCATTTGGCAAACAGCAGGGTTGAAAGAGCCTCAAACCATGGAGAGACAGCATGACTCTTGAGTAGAAAGGCTTCTGGCACTGAAGAAGTCAAACAGGATCCCTGAAAGGGAAAAAGCCAGGAGCTTGGGGGACTATCTTCACCATGGTATTTAGAATCAGTCTACCCCTTTACACTTACTCCCATAATGGCACACCCATAGGAGCCTGAATTGCAGTGAGAAGGGGTTTCTTTCTTCTGGAAATGAATAAAAGGTGCTCCAGGGCCTAGGCTCCTTAGAAGTAGAAATCAATTTTGATCTTTTGGCCAGAGTCCTGAGACCCAGTCTCTATCTCATTGGAAAGGCAAGACAGTAGGAATGCCAGAAATATAGAAGGGTTCAGCCTCAAATTGCTGCACCTTGGAACCCCAGCCTCACTTGACTCTTCTGCTCTATCCCCTCCCCTAAAAATCCTCTGTTTTGATGCCTCGTCACAGGAATTTTCAGAACTCTCGCTAGTATAATGGAGGCTAATTTGATGCAGTCATTCTCAATCCTGATTGCATATTAGAATTACCTGGGGAGCTATTTTAAAAATTCTTCAGATCAATTAAAACAGAGCCTCTAAGGTTGGGATCCAGGCATCGTATTTTCATAAAGCTCCCTAGGTAGTCCTACCGTGCAGCTGGCATGGACGAACCCTTACCTAGTATTACCCTCTCCCAGTCTGCCTCACGTGGTCTCCCAGTCTGCACATCCCAGTTTTTCTTAAACTCACTTTCACCTAACAAAATGCCCATAAGAGTGATTTCTGGAGTTTGAATGCTAAGAGCTATTTAATCTATAGGCCCATATTATTCTGTCGCTTATAATACCATGGTATTGTCCCACATTATTGCTTCATGTTATTACTGTAGTTTAATACAGTACACTTCATCTTTCTATGCCTTGATGAATTCATCCAAAAAGCACAGCATGATGAAAAAAAAAAACAGCTGTTCTTTCTGTTGTGCCTCAATTTTCTTGGGAGAGCGACTAAACTCAGAGCCACTAAAAAAACATGGAAGGAAAAAAAAACTCAGGCAATCTGAGTGAATTGGAGATATGACAAAATTAATTAAGGTTGTGTAGGTTGTAATTTACCAACCTGTCAAAAATTCCTTAAAGGATAATTTAAACTGTAGTTAGCAGGACCTGTAACTAGGTACTAGAAAGTCTGCTCTTTTTTTCTGCCTTTTAAATATCTTAATCTGTTACATGCTACAGTGTCTTTATTTGCTGTAGTTTTTTCTCCAGGAATATTGAAGTCACATGTAGTAAAATCAAAATATCTCAGAGACTTCAGTTTGCTTTCTCTACTTGTCCAGGTCTGTCTAGAGATGTGGTCAGCAGATTTATGACTCCCAAAGATGTCTGTATCTTAAACCCAGAAAGCTGTGAGTATGTTACCTTACATGCAAAAGGGACTTTGCAGAAGTGATTAATACCTTGAGATGGGAATATTATTCTGGATTATCTGGGTGGGTCAGATTTAATCTTACAATTCCTTAAAAGTGAAAGACAAGGAAGAAGCAGGGTGAATCTGAGCAATGTGAGAAGAATGTGCTGACTTTGAAGAAGGAGAAAGCAGATCATGAGCCAATGACTGCAGTAGCCTCTAGAACTTAGGGACTGCCGGCAACTTACAGCCAGCAAGAACACAAGGACCCAGGGCTGCTACAGCAAAGAATGGAATTCTGCCAAGAACCAAATGAGCAAAGAAACAGACTCTTTCTTAGAGTATCCCAAAACAATGCAGCCCCATGGACACCTTGATTTTAGCTCAGGAATAATTGTGTCAGATTTCTGACCTACGGAACTATAAGACACTAAGTTTGTGTTGTATTGGCAGCTAAAATTGTTGCATTTTGTTACAGCAGCAATGGAAAACTAATACAAGAGGGTAAGCTAAACTGGTATGCAAATTTGTAGATGCACTGACTGAATGCCAACAATTGATACACCAGAGTTAATAAAATTCTGGGGCTTTTATCAAAACCAAGGCAAAGAGGATAGCATAAGCTACAAATGCTAATTGGGTAGTAAAACATCCTTAACTTTATCTTCAGTCTTGTTTGTCTTTACTGAAACATAGTAAGGGAAGATGGGCAGGTCTGTACAAGGACAGTGGCCCAGTCACTTAGGAGAGACAGTTAGTGCTTATGTACCTGTGGGACATGCATAGGGTCTCACTCAGAGTTTGGAGCAAATATCAGAAAAGGTCATCCTTAAAATTTAAGAAAGAGAAGAGAATTAATTATCACATTTATTCCACAAAGGTGCAGATACTGTAAAAGGTGGCTTATGAATGTCATCTTATTTAATCTTCACAGCAATACCAGAAAACCAGGACTATGTAGTCCATTCTCCTGCAGAGAAACTGAGGCTTGGGAAGATCCAATAACTTTTCAGAGGCTACAGGGAAAATAAGATCTGCCTGATTTCAAAGTGGTCAAGGGTGAAATGAATGGATTTAACAAACAAGACAAACAAACACATTTTCCTTAAAAGGCATCCAAAAATCTTTATCCTGAATTTATGAGCACGAAACACCTTTCCAGGATGTGATTTTACCTTCTTTAGGAAACTGATGTCCTGTCAGGTTTACTGCTACTACAAGTGAATAACACTATTTAGTGGTACCTAACGCATGCCAAGCAGATGTTTGTGTTTGACCTGTTATTCCACATTCTCACAATAATTATATTAGGTAGGTAATCTCTCCATTTTCCAAATGAGGAAACTAAAATTCATAAAGAATAAGGCCTTTCCCAAAGTTAATAAACTAATAAATGGCAATGCCAGCATTTCAATTCCTCAGTGTCTGATGTAAACATATGTTACCTCTAGTATTCCACAGAGTTGGGGCCCTGAGTCTGGCTAGGGCGAGCTTCCTCCATACAGCCTCTGAACTCTGGAAGAACTGACAGATTCAACTGACGAATTCAACATCTGTCACTCACATCTGCTCTGATAACCACACACCAAGGTTCATTCAACCATTCTGTAAAGTCCTATTTGAAAGAATCAGGCAATCAAGATTCCTATCACCTCACGTTCCACAAGGTGGGAGGAAAAGTTGTGTCCTTGAGATTTCTATGGAGAGCTGTGGAGAGAAAAGCAAATAGACCAATCCATTAGGTAATTAAATTAGTCATTTCGTTCACCAGACTTAATGGATAGAAGGTCCAAACTCGGTTGATGCAAACATTAACACAGTAATCTGAGCTTCTTCAATACACACTGCAGGTGTTGTGTACCATCTTTGAATACGAGGGAAATATTATATGACTACATAAAACATGTAGCATTCTGTTTCCAGAACCAGAGTTCTCTCTGCCAACTACTAAAATCCTGCTAATTGATACACTGTGGTTTTTGGCCAGCCTGGGTCTTATTTCCATAATGTCAGTTGGTGGTTTAGTACATTTTGTTTTTTTATGGTTTGCTTGCACTGCTCACTCTGGGTATAAAGCCAATTCATCCACGAGAACATTCAACATAAATTTTTGGCCACCTAGCAGTGGCATTTAAGCCTCTGTGATGATTTCAGACATAGAGGCCAATTATTTTGTACTAATTATTTTGTGGTATTTGCTTATTACTGTTAAAAAAAATCTGTAGGAATACAGCTGGATTTAACCTCTGAACAAATTCCTAAGCAATGACCTTTTAATACAGGAATAGGGAGGGAGGGAGCTGCTACAGAAGCCAGAGAATAAATCTCTTTACAAAGTCAAGTAACAGGCTTGGTGGTTAGTTATTCACAAGAGTAACATGTTGCCTATGATTCTAGGAATTCAAAATTTCTCAAGGCAGATTTATTTGCCTATTTAAATATGAGCTACAGTAATAGTTCTAATCCCAGAAGCCCATTGTTTCTAGTTAAGTATAAAATGGACCTGATAGTCCTGTACATGTAAGTATTGTTCTTCAGGTTGCCCAAATGAGGCACTCAGATAATTTCTTTCTCAAGGACACGAGAGAATCAAATGAACCCAACTATTACCCACTCAGAGTCAATGTTTTCAAAATGTTATTCTAAATATAGTAAGATTTATGGAACCAACAAAAGTTTCCGTTTTCTCAAAATTAATGTATATCAGCAAGGCAATCAACATGATGATATAAGCTCTGTATGTGCAAGCATATCTATATTGTCAACATGATTTTGAGGGAAAAATCATATCCAATAAAATTGACATTTTTGGTTGAATTGAGTGCAATCTGCAGTAGGTTTGCTTTTTTGTATGATAACCTTGGCTTGTCCTAACAGTTTAGAAAATAAATCTTCATTATATCTCCTGAAGATAAGACACCCATCTGTCAGTTCATTACAGTGGTTGTAGAGAAAACATTTGGAAGGGATGATTTAACAAGAAGTAATTCTTGGCTAGTGGGAACTCCCCAACTGCAGAGAAACAGAATGGATTGCATCTTGGAAAATACAGAAGTTGGAAAGAACTCAAAACCCTGCTAGAGAGGAAACCAACCTGGAAAAGCCTTCTCACACTCAGAATAGCATTGCTAAGGCAGCTGATGCTGGAGAAGAGTGGACAGCTGCCAAGTATGGGGGAACAATAGCCAAGGATGCAGACATGGCATTCTGGGGTGTGTTGACAACAGTCATCAGTGAATATATGGCAACTGGGAAGGAATGGATAAGTTGGGTGTTGGGAAACAACATCAAGAATTGCAGAGAGTATTGAGAGTTGTCCTTTCTCAGAACCCAGGTTGTTGGGCACAGGTAAGGACCTAGATTCAGAGTCTCCTGCACCCAGAATAAGAAATCACTAGTAGACCAATTTTGCTTGTCTCCCTAGTACCCAGTTTCTTTTCTTCTGATAACAGCACCCTCACCCCTGCTTCAGTATTTTCTTTCATGAAGTTATCCTTCCCCCTTATCTTTGAACATGCACTGGATTGAACTGATCTCATCTTAGGTCCAAGGATGGGCATATGACCCTAATCCATACAATGAGGACATCAAAGTCCCCATGACATAATATGTGCAGAGATGGTGTGAAAAACCATGACTGGGTCTGGCCATGGAATGACCTTATGTGGATATAAATAGAAACTCCCTGGGCACTACCATTTAGTGCAGGAAAGGGGAGGCTGGCTGCTCAGGGCTAGTATAGCAAAAGTCTTGAGGTCCAGAGAGTATGCTTGGGTCATTGATGGCCAGTTAAAATAATAATTTCCTTGGATCATAGTAGAAATATTTTTCTAGATGTTAAAGAGGCCAGGTGAGTAAAAGGTATGTGATCCTCTGACCCAGGAAACATTTCCTCCATACAGGTTGCTAAGACTGAGTAAAAGAAGAAAGGCAATGGGAAACCTCATTCACACCCATGCTTCCTTGTCTCATCTGTGTGTATGATTTTTGCACAACTTACTTGATACTTTGGATGTAAAACAAGGTAAAGCACACTTGACTTGAGTCCAAGGTGATGTTACTACCAATCCTTGAATCCAAGCTTTATTTAGTGGTTGAACCTAGCAAAATTTAGCACATGAAATATCAGAACCAATCGTAGATGCCTCAGGGATGTAGGGTGGAATAATTGAGTGGGAGAGGAAGTATCCCTATTTCTGTTATTTTTGTAGCTGTGAAGTTTTAAATCTGCTGAGAAGAATCTTGCTTCCATATTAAGAGATCATGCCTAAAAGTAGAAAAGAAAAAAAGAAAAGCAGAGTAAGAGATGGAGAAAGACCAGGTCCTGGTGAAATCATTTAATCCTTTACCGAAACCTAGCTATATTGAGATTCTTCAGTCACAGAGGCCGAAAATTTACTTTTTGCTTAAGTTAATTTGGATTTAGATTTTCTTCCAACCAAAAAGAGTCATAACTTATTGAGATTAGTGGACAGTATTCTGGAGGGGTTTTTTTTTTTTTTTTTTTTTTTTTTTGAGGATTCCAAGAAGTAAGATTCCCAGTTGTGTCAATTATTTATCCAGAGTTTCTCCGCTCTGAGACCATCCCTACTGTGCTTGGTGATTGTAAAGCTCAGAGTCCTCAAACCACACTTCCCAGAATCCCTTGAAACTGTCTTTCTTTCAGTTTTGGCCAATGGGAGGCCCTGACAGGAGATTAGAAGGTTGGTAAAGGGAAGAAAGCACTCTTCCTGCCTACAGATCTGGTGACTAGAGCAGTCAGTCATAGGCCCAACTTGTAGAATCTTTTGGCACTCTCAGCTCCAATCACGATCAGTAGTGCCTTAGCAGCTGCACAGCTTCCCCTTAGTGGCTGGAGCAGTGACGCAGGTGCCCCACTGTCAGCAGCAACATGACAACCCCCAGCATAGCTCAAGTGAGGGAGCTGCAGGGGCCCCTCCCCCAAGCTCTAGTGCAGCTCCAGTGTCCTCACTACTTCTCTTTTGTATCCCTATGCTCAAGAGATAAATGAATGCTTTTGCATTAAACCACCAAATACTGGGGGCTGGAGAGGAAGCATGTTATACAGCACTCTTGTAATAATTGATAATCATTACAATCTACATAACAAATTTAAATCCCTTTATAAAATGTATTTATACACATTTTTTCCTTAATGGACACTGATTAATACACCAACAATCCCTGTCAAAAAAGAGCACAGTGGGAACTGGACAGCTTGATGACCTTCAATGAGGCCATGAATGTTAATCCTAGAACCAACCAGCCACTTACTATATGAGTCACTAGTCCCCCTCTCGCTAATTTCCTGGGACTAGTTCCCCTAAATGGTATATGGTTGTCTCCAAGGAGGCATACTTACTAGTGATGGCAGCATTATTTACTCCATCCTGTCAACTTAAAATAATCAAAAGGGTCAGAATCTATTCTTATTCAAGTGCTGCATTTGAGGATGGCCACCCAGAAAACAAATTCCAATGAATGGAAGTCAGTGTTCTGAAGTGTAAAAGTTTGTAATTATCTTTATAGACAAAGTTTAGAGAACCTTGACAGAATTTTGACATCTTTCTCTGCAAGGTTTAATGTACAGTTAAAATGATTTCATAGTTGAGGGGTCTTTTTTAGAATAAATGTGTATTTAACATTCCACACTGAAGATGTAACAGTCATGAGGTCTGATCTGACTGTCTGATCTGACATGCCATCTGATCTGACTTAGGTTCAGGACAATAAAAGAAGCAGGTAATCTATAACAAAGATCAGTGACTGGAAGGGGAAGAGGTCTGGTCTGTGGTCTCTCCTAGTCATTTACAGAATGAGAAAAACGAGGAAGAAAGTTAAGCTATAATCTAAGAAGCAGAATTGCAAACATGCTACATGACTGAGTCTCCAGGGATTAACTTCCCCCTTGACATAATAAATTTAGAGGGTCCTGAAGTTTTTTTATTTTTTACAACTCCCATCCTTTGTAACTTGAAATACCTTGCTTTGACAAGTTCTACAAATGTAGAACAAGAAGTGTACAATGTGTAGCTACTGCTATTGTGCAAATTCCAGCTTTACCCACCATTCTAATTATCTACTGCTGAACTGCAAGCCATCCTACAGTTTAGTGGCATAAAACAGCAAACACTTTATTATGATCTCATATTCCATAGGTCAAAAATTTGGATCAGGTAGAGCAGGGATGGATTATATCCACTCCACAACGACTGCAGCCCCAGATGTGAAAACTTGAATAGGTGGAGTTGATTCAAGTCATCGCATCTGAAAGTCTCATTCACTCACAGGTCTAGAAGTTTGGCTCAGAGTACCTACATGGGACCTATCCATCACAGCAGCCTAAGTGTAGTTAGTTTTATTACCCAGTAACTTGGGATTCCAAGGGTGAGTACTCCAGAAAATGAGGCAGAAGCCCATGGCCTTCATAACCTAGCCTCAGAAGTCGCACAGCATCTCTTCTGCCAAGTTCTCTTGGTGGAAACACTCGCAAACCCACCCAGATTCAAGAGGATTGGTCATTTACATACCTTTGTAGGAAGATTGTCAAAGAACATGCAGCCTTGTTTCAACACCACCACACTCTCCATTCTCTTGAGGAAATAATGTGCAGATGAAGTTATCTCTCTTTTCTTAAAAGTCATATTTTTATTGTTTCATCAATACTTTGAAGACTCTGTACTAACTGTAGCGCCAGGAGTCACTAGAATAACCTAAAGAAGATGAAAAACAATTTGGTCCTCATATTCTTGAGTGGCCTAATTAATCGTGTGGAAACACAGCTGTAGGCAAGGTAACATCTCAAGCCTAGATGTAAGTCACCATTTCCATAAATGTTTATGATAATTGAGCTACTTCTCCACATTGCATCTTCTTTTAAAATCTCTACCTCTCATTCCCAAAATGATACACATTCCACAATGTAGAGCAGGGTCATTATCTAATGAGATGGATGAAGTGAGCCAAAAAATTTAACCCTTGCCACTGATTGAGAGACATTGGTCCTTAAGGGATCTTGAGAAATGATCACAACCTCCTGGGGGGGTCTCATGTCACCTACAGAAGTCACCCATCAGTTCTAGGAAAACAATCCACTGATGGATTCCTGATGCATCTGGGTATTCCTGCCAAGAATATTGCTTGGATCCAGATAGGTCCTTCATCACATCCATCAGCCACACATTAGAGATTTAAATGAACAGTAAACTTACATAAACCCCACACGTTAAATAAAGGAATGGGAAAGGAGCACAGCACTAACTGTGTAGCTCTGCTTGCATCACAAATGGAAACCATAAGTGTGTTCTAAAACAAAATAGGCTCTGGATTATCACCAAGCATCACAATCCATAGAGAGCAGACTGTGGGCTATTCAAGGGCTGTCCACAGAGACAAAGCTGTTGAGTAAGAAGGCCAAAGTAGTTTGGAATATCTGCTGACTTCAGACTTGGTCCTATTAACACATTCTCATAATGCTACTACTGGTCCCTATTCTAATTTCTGTCCCCTCTTGAAGCCTTTCTGACATGGTCATTATGGAATTTAGATTGATTACCTTTTGATCTTGCCTTTGCCTCTAAACTCCATTTTAAAACCATAATCATTACCATTGCCTGGATATTTTTATCAAACACCAAATTTCCACAAGGTTTTCTAGCATACATAGCATAACTTTGACCCCAAACTACCAAATTTTCAAGAGCATAATTAATAGGGCTTCTCTGAGCCCATCGTCTCTCACTCTCTCAATTTGTTGCAACAAACAACCTTGATGGTGCTCCTTTCTTCCCACCTCTCCTTCCTCTCTTCTCTTAGACACCCTCCGGACTATATCTGGAGGAGGCTAGACAGCACAGCATTGGTTGGGTAACAACTGGAGTTGAACAGATCTCACTTAGAGATGCTCAGAAAGTACTCATAGGTGGATTTGTAGAGCCAGACACAGTGGAAAAGGAAAAAAACAGAAAAATAAAACATAACATCTCTGCTCTAGGATAATGTTCTGTTTATTTTGTTTTTCCTCCAAGGAGTGCAAGTACCTTGCCCAAAGAACGCACTGCCATTTCTTACAAATTGCCAGAAATACTCCCTGCAACACTCAGAAAGCAAAATCTCTATCTGTTTCTACGGAAACCTCAGCTTGACACGAGGCACCTTAGACTACAGTAATCTACAGACACTAACAAGACATGACCCACAGAACAGAAGAGAGTGGGAAAAAGAGAAAGGCAAGTTAGAGCTACACAGAAAAATTAGAAGTATAACTCTTGGTCCCTAGACCCTGGAAAGGAATAGTGCCTGGAAAATGGTGAGGATGGAATTCCTGTTTATGGAATGAATAATTTATTTTCCCTGCTGCAGTACTTACACATCCATTGTGTCTCTCCAAGCACTGGCCTGCCCCTGCTAGGAACCTGGCACCTCCCCTTTTTCCTCCACAGAGACCCCACTTCCTGCCCACTTATGTTACACTTGACCCCAAGAAGAACACTTAATACAAACCTGCAGGCTTGGTGATTGCTCTTTGATACAGCCTTCAGCAGAGGCAGTAGAGCAAGCCTTGCCCTGCCTTCTCACAGGGGCTGCTGCTCTCATTGCAAATGCCCTCCTTATTCCTTCCACTCCTGCAGCTGCTGCCTTCATCTTCCTAGGGCAGCCACTTCTGTCCAGACTCCTTGCTGTCCTTCCTGAGGTACCTTGTCAGTAATGGTCTTCATCATGATCCTCTGCCCAGGGTCACTCTACTCCAGTAGCCTAGACCCCCCAGAAATGACAGCATTACTTCTCTTCATCCTAGGTAGGTGCAGCCACCTGCCTCAAAACCAGCCTTGCACTGACCTCGAATGTACATTCACTTCATCCCCAAGCAAGGGAACTAATTCCATCCCAATCTGGGCGATTTTTCCTCCTCACCTCTCTGCATCTACTTTTGCCACCATCTAAACTAATTCTGCACATCCTGCATCAAAAACTAGTTTCTTACCTTTATACTCTAGTAAGGACCTGTCAATACAGTAAAGATGCAGAGTTCACCCGCAATGATAAGAATACATTTCTCTAAGAAACACAAAGCTGACAGAGCATCAAGGGCAGAGGCTCAGCTTGAAAATTCTTGAGATCTGCAGGAAGTTTGAACGATTTGACTCTGCTGGGTGGTGATGACTGGTGAGAAGAGATTTTGATGCAAAAATTGAATGTCAGCCTCCCTCTTCTTATTGTGCAGTTCTCAAGATAGCAAAATGAGCTCTCTCAGGGCTTAAAATCGTGGATCTCAAACCTTAATGTGCATCAGAGTTACCTGGAGGGCTTGTTAAAACAGACTATTTGGCTCCACCCCCAAGCATCTGATTCAATGAGTCTTGGGTGGGGGCTGATAATTTGCATGTCTAACATGTTCCCTTGTGATGCTGGTGCTGTTCAGTCAGGGACCAGTTTGAGAATAACCATAGAGAGGCTTGGCAAGTTAGCCAGAGGAAATGGTGTGAAGTCCTCCAGGAAAGAGAACAAGGTACCCTCAAATGCCTCTGGTTAAGAAAGAAAGAAATCCCTTCAGGAGAGGGATGTGCATCATGACAATGGAATTTGATACTCAGAGAAATATCAGTTATAGTAAAAACAAGCCTGGCAGTTTTTCAAGAAGAGAAAGTGAGCCTATCCATCTGAGTTGTGGGGCTAAGGGGTTCATGGTTGCAGGTCTATAAAGCATAAGATACAGGATAATAGTGGAAGCTGAAATTCAATCAAGTAAAAGTTAACTGATAAAACTGGAGGGATGCACTTCTAGCGCCCATTCTTAAAGTAGTCGAAGCTCAAATTACACTCATGTTGTTTGATTATTTGAAAGATAAAACGAGATTAGTCCATTTTAGTTAGGTGCATTTTCACCAAGCACCTGCAAGGTTCTGTGTCAGATGCTAATAACACACAGAAGAAAGCAATTGGTACCTGCCCTCAAGCCGCACACTGTCTAGTTACTTAGATACAGATAGTCCTCTAACCCCAGGACTCATAATTGAGAGGATAGTGCCATGGTTAAGGGCATGGGCTGTGGTGTCAGAAACACCAGATGTAAACCCTGACTCTACAGCTCTCTAGCTGTATGGTTCTGAATCATTTGATTGATGTCACCAATCGCAATTTCCTCACCTTTAAAATAGGCATAATAATTTCTTTCTAACAGGCTGTTAAAGGATCGATGAGAAAATGCTTGTGCAGCACTGCACACCAGGACTGGCACAAAGCAAGATAATGAGCAAGTCATTTTTTTTTTTTTTCTTGGCTCCTGTCCTTTAGTCTGCCAGCCCAAGACTGACATGTAAAACAGGCAAGCTGGGAGCCGCAGGCCCTATCCCCCATCTAACCGCACCCTGAAAACTTAATCAAGTGGAATAGTAACAGGTTGAAGGGTTTCGCTATCAAGTCAGCCTGGATGTTGCCTCTATCTGAGTCTGTGCCTAAACCACTGTTTTCAGACATGTACCCCATTTTTTTCCTGTTCACGTGGGTCCTTGTCTTACACCTCTCTCCTCCCCACGTCTGAGATCTCATCTCAGTTTTCTACTTCATCACTCACGCCATATGTAATCATTGACAAGACTTTACCTTTTTCTTTTTCTTTCTTCTTAGATGAATCCTGTTTCTGTGTCCCTGGTAATAAGTTCTGACTCACTCATTGACATGTGACTTCCTGCCTGCCTCTTAATTTAATTGGGCATGTCCCCAGATGCTGGGAACCACTTGTTCTATCTCAGCCTCAGAAAAAAAAAAAAACAACAGCAACAAGACTAGAGAGTGTTCTTGGCTCTGTGTCAGGTGAGGGAGGGAACTTCGGGTGACAGGGCATATGGATGAGCTCAAGGTGGACCAGAGACCTCTATTCTGGAATTCTGTGGCTAGCTTTGAGTCTTGACCCCAATCCCCAGTCCAGAGAGCCTAACACCTTTACCATGAAACTGCCTACCAGGCATGATTGGTCTATCTTTCCAAGGCTATTCTGAATTCCAAAATAGTTACTATTGTGTGATGTGTATAGTTAAGTTTTGATGGTAGACTTTGACAGCTTTGGTGTCTGGAACCCTCTAATATGTGTATCATCCCTAGAGTGTGGTCTTAATAAGAACGTTTTGGTCTGATTGAGATTAGCTTCCTAGAGAAGTAGCAGGGACTAACCTTATCTGGACATGAGGTTAAATCTCTCCCATAGGGAGCCTGGAGGTCTGGGCCCCTCAAAGGAGAGTGGAGGGAAACATAGACCACTGAAAGTGGGGTTCTTTTTTTAGAGGTTTCTATAAAGAGGCCTCTCAGCTGCATGGAGATTTGAATATCAAGGAGCAAGGATAGAAGCTAGAAAATCCATCAGTGGGCCACAGTAAAAGTTCAGATGAAAGATGGTGGTGGTTACATCTAAGGTAGAAGTAGCAAAGTTAAGAAAAGTCTATGGGAAATGCTGTCCCATGGATAATATAGTCAACAGAATTTATTGGTGAACTGGCTATATTAGCAAAGAGATGAGTTGATGAGGAAGCCAAAGATTTTGGTCTGAAGATGTTAAATAATGTACTTGTTTTTTATTGATGTGAGGAAGTTGGGAGAGAAGGCGCTATAGAAGATATTAGGAATTCAGTTATGGGAAAAATAATTTTGAGTTGTATTTTAAGTACCTATACAGAGATGAGCAGCAGACATATGGGTACAACAACATTCAAGTCTGGAGTTCATAAGCAGGGGAATTAGAGAAAAAAAAAATGTCTGGTCGTCAGACTATAGATAGTGTTCACAGCCTTGGAATTAGATAAGGTAACAAATGCATGAGTTCTGACAGAGTAACTTAGGAGTCTGAGCATGGGACCCTCCAACCTTTAGAGTCTAAAAGTGGAACCCTAATGTTCTAAACTCAGTGAAGAGGCTGAGGATCAAGGACAGAGTTGGCAATGGGGCTCAAGAAATCACAATGCAGACATTCTTCTGGGTAATCAGAAAAGGAAATCCTACTGCTGAGGTGGAGGGCTGGATAATCGACTATGAGTGTTTGTTCAGAGGTACCGCAGGCCACAAAATCGCGGTCAGGTATTCATGGTGATAATGAGAATTCACAATCATGAAAGCACAAAATAGGGGCTCTTGAGCTCCTTGGTCTCAGGACCCCACTGCACTCTTAAAAGTATCAAGGTTTTAATTACACCTATCAATATTTAACATATTGAGCATTAAAACTAAAAAAAAATGAAAACACACAACTACACAAGCATCCATTTCTTTCGCCATCAGAGCAACTGATGCCATCACTCATCATTCTAGAAAACCCCACTGTGCAGCTGTGAAACAATAAAAGTGAAAATAAAAATGGCAGTGTTACTATAAAAATGTGAACATGTTTTTGACCCTGTGTACCCCATAAGATGGTCTTGCAGAGCCTGAGGAATCCCTAGACCATGTGTTGCAAGCCACCCATCTAAACAGTGGGTGACAGAGAAAATTAGGTGAGGGAAATTTAAGAAATAGACCAGAAG
Source organism: Rhinopithecus roxellana (assembly GCF_007565055.1). Classification (NCBI taxonomy): domain Eukaryota; kingdom Metazoa; phylum Chordata; class Mammalia; order Primates; family Cercopithecidae; genus Rhinopithecus; species Rhinopithecus roxellana. The sequence continues at coordinate 7,038,982 of NC_044559.1, forward strand.
TAATGTGACCATTGGGCTGTGGGGGGTACCTTCTGGGTAATATGTCTCTCCTGGAGGAAAGACATATAAGGATGGCTGGGGTGCCTCACATGACGCCCAGATTTGGACCTGGAGACTGTCTGTTTTCACAGTGCAGTTTACAATCCATTAGAGGGCAGAGAATTCAATTTAATGTGTGACAGCCATCATTTAAAAAAATAAATATAATACAAAGTATCATGAACTGTTTTATATATGTGGGTATGTGATATGTATATATCTATACATAAATACATCAGTACTGTGTAAAGCTGAAAAACACAGCTTATGTGTGAGTCGAGTTTGAGAGTCTCTGAGACAGGGAATACTAGAAGTAACAGCCTCCTGATGATGTCCTTGTTTCTAGTCTTTTCCTCCATTTTAGAATGGCTTTCCAAAATATCACTTTAAACATGAAAATCCTTTATTTAAAGTCTTGTGATGGCCTCTTCCTCTTTACTACAGCGCAAAACCCAAACACATTCACATGGCACAGAGGGCACCACAGAGTCTGACCGCAGCCTTTCTCTCAGGTGCTAACTTGTAACACTCTCCCCACTAATACCTTTCTCTCAAGTCAAAAAACACATTTCAAGTCCTCAAATATGCCTTGACTTCTCTGGTTTCTGTACCGGACTGTGCCCTGTATGTCATTTTCTTGGCCTGAAATTTTCAACATTTAGACCAACTCACATTCCATGATCCAGCTCTTCCAGGGGTAGCAGAACATGACCAGATCTTCACCAAAATTTCCCTCTTCCTGGGCACAGAAGAAACAACCCTTTCTTGCCCTTTTGTAATGAGGTGGGCATATGATCAGCTCTGGCCAGTGGAATGTAGGTAGAAAGTGATCTACACCATTTCTAGACCAAGATCCAAAATATTTTGTGCCATCTTCCATGTTTTCTCTCTTTCTTCTTTAAACTACCAGATAGAGAAAATCTCTGGGTCCTAGTGGATCTAGTAGAATGAACACCCTCCATCCCCCAAACTTTGCACGGACCCCAAATAAACTTTTATTGTTTGAAAATACTAAGATTGGAAGCTGTGCATTTTACCTGCCCTAACCAATATACCAAGTTTGATGCCTTGCCATTTACCAAATCCTGTCATTATTTTCCAGGAATGAGATGGGGAGACAGGAAGCGCTCTTATTCCTAAACTCTTATTACAGTCTCCACTGTTTCCAGCCTCCTCACATGTGTCCAGAGTCAACAACAGGCCTATAAAGCTGGAAATGGAAGCAGCAGAAACCTTTGTTCCTCCGGGGTTTAGGACGGCAATAGGGAACAAGTGTTCATCCATATATTGCACACAGCACTCATCCTGTTCACAGATCCACAGGAAACAAATAGAGCTCGTCAGTCCTCATAAGCCATGGTAAGAACTTGAAATTTGATGCTGAACAAAATAGGGAGCGATTCAGGATTTTTAACACCAAACTGGCATTAAATGACAGAATTTTAAAGATGTGTTCTGGACATTGTGTTAAGAATAGACTGTGTCTGATGAGAGGGAAGAGAGAGTAAAGCAAGGATATTGGTCTAGAGGCCATTGGGTGACCCACAATGAGGAATTAATGGTAATGTGATCAGAGATTTGGCCATGAAGGTGGGGAGAAGTGTGTATATTCTGTATACAAGTGGGAGGTAGAGCCAACAGAATTTTCTGTTGCAATTCCCCTAGGTCTTGTATTTTACTTCTTCACTTCATTTAGCCCTTTGCTCAACTATAATCCCCTTAGAGAGTTCCCCAAATGCTTCATCTGAAATAGCTCTTTCACACCCTGTCACCTTCCATTTAATCTTGCTTTATTTTCCCTTATAGTCTTATGCACCTGCAATTACATTGTATATGTACTTATCAACCTATTAATTGTCCACTTCTTTCAATATGATGCTCTCTTCCTGAGCACATGGACTGGTCCTTGTCCTCACTGATTTCCCAGAGCCTAGAATAGTGCCTGACTCATACTTGGCCTTCAAATATTTGTGAAATGAGTAAATGAACCAATTAAATTAGTCTTGCTGGAGATGCAAATCTTGCTCTTAACACATCTAGCAATAAACATAGGCCCCCCACTGTAGCATGTTTGCTGTGATGCAGGTCATCTTGGTGATAAAACAAAGAAGTGGCCTGACCTGCAGACTGGTCCTAATTTGATCTTTATGCACAGAGTCTGTCTCACCAAAAGACTCTGGTTCTGGATACTTTTCAAATATTTTCTTTTCCTCATCCATCTTGTTCAACAGCATTCAATTGATTACCAATTTTAGTCTATGACCTAGGAAATGCAAGATTGGAAACCACATTGTAATGCTTTTAGGTTGATCTTTTAATTGTCAGCCAAGCATTTTAGGAAGCATCAATGCTATGGAAGATTAATAAGCTACCCAAGTCTGGCCAAAGGTGACCCCAGCCTTCTGGGTACTATGTTTCTCATGGGGGAGATTTGTGAAGGATACATTCTGATACTCAATAGGACCAAGGCCTTTGGCAGTAGCTTCATCTGGAATTGCAAGAGATGAATGTTTTCATGGAGCTGCTTACCGACAGCTGAGTCTCCTTTATACATCAGTCTTGTTCATTGGGTGTTGCCTCATTAGCTTCAATGGAAATCATCCTTTTCTGAGAATTGGTGACACTGCATAAATTAATGAGTTAACAGCCATGAATGTCATCAAAAGGGAGGAGCTGGGGAAGAAATAACTGCTTTTGTCAAGATGCTTAACTGCAGAAGACAATAAGACAGTGATCCATTAAGACCATTGAAACTAACAATCTAGCTCATGTGCACTTTGTCCTGAACAGCTGCCTGCCCTCCTCCACTTCCTCCTTTCTACCCTGTTCCTGCCTGCCTAACCTCACTGAAGCCTGCTTACATCAGAAGCAGGAAACAGGCTGGGTGTGATGGCTCATGCCTGTAATCCCAGCACTTTGGGAGTCCGAGATGGGGGATCACCTGAGGTCAGTGAGACCAGCCTGGCACACATGGCGAAACTTCATCTCTACTAAAAATAAAAATAAAAAAAATTAGCCAGGTGTGGTGACAAAAGCCTGCAATCCCAGCTACTTGGGAGGCTGAGGCATGAGAATCACTTGAACCTAGGAGGCAGAGGTTGCAGTAAGCCAAGATCGCGCCACTGCACCCCAGCTTGGGCGATAGAGGGAGACTACATCTCAAAAAAAAAAAAAAAAAAAAAAAAAGCAGGAAATATATCGAATACTTACTATATGCCAGGTACTGACGTTTTTATTATTTCTTTTAGTTTTACAAAATCAATACAGTAAGGCACATTTATTACCTCAATTCTCACATGAAGAAAGTAACTTGCCCAGGCACACAGCTAAGTAATGGAGCAGCACTGGATCATTACCAATCTAAGACAAGCATGTTGATACCAACAGAGAATCTTTAATTATTCTTATAAACTAGTCCCCCAGTCTTAGACTTCAATATGGTGTAAGCTCACCTCTCCAAAGACAAGCTCAGGCCAAATTCGCAGCAACCCAATCATCATTCCCCACCTCTTCCTCAGGAAGGGACCTTCAGATATTTGACTCTAAACTTCCAAGGGTGCCCAGGGCCCTTAAAACCTTTTCAATAAAAATCAAATAATTTCTCTTTTAACAAGTATTTAGGTGTGCAATACAGTATTATTAACTCAGCATTATGTTGTACAGCAGATCTCTAGACTTACTTATCTTGCATAACTGAAATTGTATACCTATTGAACAAGTCGCCATTTCTCCCTCTCATTTTTACCACAACGAAACAAACAAACAGAAACAAAACAAAGGAGCAAGAGGAAAGTTTTGAAATTGATACATATGTTTGTTACCTTGATTGTGGCTATGGCTTTATGGATGGATCTATGCACATGGCTAAACTCATCAAATTGCATACATTAAATATGGGCAGGATTTGTATGTCAATTATATGTCAATAAAGCTGTTTTAGAAATAAAAAACATCGCAGACATTAATAACAAGGAAAAAAGAAAAAAAAGCAACATAAAGATCTCATTTTGAGTGACAGGCAGCGGAAGGTGATCTGGTCAGAGGGGATCTCCACTTGTCTCCCCATAGCAGAGTAGGGGGCCAGAAGAGGTGAGCAAGAGCTACTGAAAGGGCTGAAGCTTCCAGTGCAGCTGAGTGTGCAGCTCCCACTGCTGCTGCTTGCTGCAGCTGTCAACACCTTGCGTGTCTTCTGTACCCCACTGAGGCTTCCCAAACAGCCTCATTCCAGCTGTGCATGATTTTGTGCACCAGAGCAGTCAAAGCAAAAGGTGGTGTTTAAAAAAAATTTCATGCATACCTTGTTTTATTGTGCTTTGCATTATTGCTCTTCACATATATTGTATATGTTACAAATTGAAGGTTTGTGGCAACCCTGCGTCGAGCAGGTCTGTAAGCACCAGTTTTCCAACAGCATGTGCTCACCTCGTGTCTGTTGCATTTTGGTAATTCTCACAATATTTCAAACTTTATTATTATTATATCTGTTATTTGATCTATGATCTGCAATCTGAATGTTATAATTTTGTTTGGGGGCACCACAAAACACACCCATATAAGACAGCAAACTTAAATGATAGGTGTTTGTGTTCTGACTGATCCACCTACTGGCTATTCCCCTCTCATGCTCTCCCCTCAATCCTCCCTATTCTGAGACACATCAATGTTGAAATTAGGCCAGTTAATAACCCCACAATCACCTCTAAGTGTTCAAATGAAAAGAAGTGTCGCAAGTCACTCACTGTCAATCAAAAGCTAGAAATGATTAAGCTTAGTGAGGAAGTTATGTCAAAATCCAAGATAAGCCATTTATGATTCTTCTGATAGATCTGTACAAAGTAAATTGAAAACTTTCTGGAAAGGATTAACCATTCTAGATGCCATTCAAAACATTTGTGATTCATGGGAAGAGGTCAAAATATCAACATTAACAAGAGTTCTGAAGAAGTTGATTCCAACCCTTCTACATGACTTTGAGGGCTTCAAGACTTCAGTGGAGTAAGTAACTGCAGATGTGATGGAAATAGCAAGAGAACGAGAATCAGAAGTGACTGAATTGGTGCAATCTCATGATCAAACTTGAACAGATAAGGAATTGCTTCTTAGGGATGAGCAAAGAAAGTGGTTTCTTGAGATGGCATCTAATCCTGATAAGATACTGTGAATATTATTGAAATGACAACAGAAGATTTAGAATATTCTGTAACCTTAGTTGATCCATCAGTGGCAGAGTTTGAGAGGATTGACTCCAATTTTGAAAGAAGTTTTACTGTGAGTAAAATACTATTGAATATCATTGCACGTTACAGATAAATGCTTCATGAAAGGGTCAATGAATGCAGTAAACCTCATTGTTTTAAGAAATTTTCACAGCCATTCCAACTTTTAGCAATCATCACACTGATCAGTCAGCAGCCACCAACCTGGAGGCAAAACTCTCCACCAGCAAAAAGATTACAACTCACTGAAGGTTCAGATAATCATTAGGATTTTTTCACACACAAAAAAGTGTTTTTAAATTAATCTACATTCATGTTTTAGACACAATGCTATTGCACTCTTAATAGACTACAGTAGAGTGTAAACATAACTTATACATGCACTGTGAAACCAAAAATTTATGTGCCTAACTTTATTGTGATATTTGCTTTATTGCTGTGGTTTGAAACTGAACCCATGATATCTCTGTGGTGTGCTTTTAGTTTAGTAATGGTATTGGGTTTTTTTAATTAAAAAAGGCAAAATAAGATGGAAGAAAAATGCTCCACAAACCCTCAATCCAACAATTAGTCTTACAGAACAATTTTCCTCTTTCCTCCTTTATACATATTTTGCATGGTTGTGATCATAGTAACTTCAGCATTTTTAGTCCTTTATTTTACTGAATATTCTATTATAAGTTCGTTTTCCCATTGTAAAGTCCTCAAAATACCTTCTTAGTGGTATTATAAATAGCATCATGTCAGGACAATATAAATGTTAAACAGTCCTCTTAGTGTTGGGTAATTGATTCCTTTTTAAAAATGTTTCTCGACTGGGCGCGGTGGCTCCAGCCTGTAATCCCAGCACTTTGGGAGGCCGAGACGGGCAGATCACGAGGTCAGGAGATTGAGACCATCCTGGCTAACACGGTGAAACCCCGTCTCTACTAAAAATACAAAAAAACTAGCCGGGCAAGGTGGCGGGCGCCTGTAGTCCGGGCTACTCGGGAGGCTGAGGCAAGAGAATGGCGTAAACCCGGGAGACGGAGCTTGCAGTGAGCTGAGATTCGGCCACTGCACTCCAGCCTGGGCGACAGAGCAAGACTCTGTCTCAAAAAAAAAAAAAAAAAAAAAAAAATGTTTCCCATAATCATAGTTTATATTAACTAATAGAATGGTTACAACATACTGGACATTTTCTGAATACTGCATATTTGTGAATTCATTTAATCATCACAATGACCCACTATTTAGGCTTCATCATTCTTATCCCCATGAAGAAGCTGAGATACAGAGAAGTCACATTATTTCCAGGAATCACCAAGTAGTTGAGTGAGAGACTTATGAGTCCAAGAGCATGGACTCTTCAGTGTAGGCACTAAACCACCACACCCCTCTCTCTGCTGCAACAAACCTATCATCTGTGCAAATATGGAATTTTTTTCCTGGAAAATATTTCCTTAGGATAAATTCATAGGGTCTGAAATGGTTGGATCAAGAAATATAATTACATTTATGGCTCATACTAAATATTCCTACAACATTGTTCAAAAGAGTTCTTTCCACTTCAAACACCACCATCATGAATAATCATGCCAGTAGGACGATAAACTGTCCAACTTCAAGTTCTATTATCATAAGTTTTCATTGTGCTTTTTTAATAGCTGCAAAATGATTTCCACAGGTCTTTTACATTAGCCATTTTTTGAACACTAAAAATAGTGGGCACTTTCCAATCATTTCTTTGCTAATTGTAGATGCGCTTTTGTTTGTTCATATTCTTTACACAGTAGACGATTGTGTTTTTGTGAGCGCTTGTGCATTTGAATAAGCTCTTTAAGCACCTTATCTTTTTTTCGTAAACTGTCTTATTTGATATAAACATTTTCCAGTAAGTAGTCCTTTTTCTATCAATTTTATCATGTTTCGTTATACAGAAGTTTTGTTTTTTTTTTAGAATCTATGTATCTATTATATTCTGTTGCCCTATTGATTCTAAGATGGCAACTTAGCAGCAAAGTCTCTTTTGATACTCAAGATTCTTTTTAGAAAAATAGGAATAATGTTGTGTGTGTCATATGGTAGATGACAGGAAAAAATGAAGTGCCTAAAAGCACTGGATGTATTCATCTTGTTTTCTATTACTTTGAACAGTTTTTGTGTGTGTGTGTGTGTTTCACATCTTATTGATGGTGATTAGAGTGAAACAAATCTGTTTAGTTTTGTCTACCTTTTATTATGCCACTCTTCTACATTTTGAAGTATAATAATAATAGTTCTTAAATGGATTGTTTTAAATTTTTGAGGTAATCATGTCACCTGCAAATTATCAATTAAGTTTATTTAAATATTATGTCTCTTATTTGTTTTTCATGTCTTATTACAAGAATTTTCAAAACAATCCTAGCAACTATGGGGAATCGTGGTCATCTAAGCACTAAGAAGGCTGCTCTCCATCCAGTCAAGGGTATGGGATGGTGTCTAAGGTGTCCTCTCCCTCCTTATCTGCACCCCTTTCCCTTCCTGCCTTCTCAGCCAGCAGCAGCATTGCTTCATTGAGGAAGCCTGCACAACATGCAAGCAACTAAGAGGCTTCTGGATTTCAAAAGCCCGAGTTTTGAAGATCTCAGGCTCCAGCATTTATGTCATAAACAAAATATTTGGACTGCTGATGGAGAGACCCTTACCCTCAGGCTAGATTAAGATTCACCAGTCAGGAAGAAGAAAAGAAGCAAATCGGACCCTAAGAAAGTAGCTGAACTTTGAACAGGGGAATAACAGAAACTCAAGGTTGGGTGAAAAAATCCAAGAGCACTTTACTGAGTTGTGATGCGGAGACTCATAGAAGCTTCACGTTTCTCTGACTGGGGCCAACAGATCCTCCTCCCACACTCTGGACAGCCAGATTCCTGTTTGGCCTTAGTCTGTGTGTTCCACAGTCCGCTTCAGCAGCCTCAGGAAACCTCCCCTCAACACAGGGACCTCAGTAAGGGACAAATTTCAGAAGGAAAAGAGTACAAGGAATAAATGTTAAGTCCTCCAATCCTTCTTGGCAGAAAGGTGAAGAGAAAAGTTCCGGTGATTCGGGATCAGTGGTAGAAGTTGTTGGTCCATGGGGAAAAGAAATGGACATCTCCAGCTCTGTGATCTTTCTTCCAGGCCCCTGACCTGCCACCAGCATTTTACACACACACACATACACACACAATTATATTCCCCAGAAATATATATATATTCCCCAAAGAGGATTTCCAGAGTGCTTTTAGATCCTTTGACATTTCCAACCTCTCCTCCAGTGATTAAAAAAAAAAAAATCTTCACTAGAATCATAAAGTCTCTGGTATTTCTTTTCAAGAAATTCCAATCACATGATTGAACAGGGTTGAGTTCTAGGAGAGGGTTAAGAAGAATAGGCTCTCTGAGTGACAGTCACACTCAGGTGGCATTTGGCTGCAACCATCAACAGCCAAACCATGAGGTCCACACAGGTTACACTTGTGGGTACACAGAAGCAGTGACAGCTAGTAGCAAGGGGCCTCACTATGCAGATCTGGCCACATAGCTTCATCGGAATTCCTCCCACACCTGCCTCAAACAAGCTGCCCTTCACTGAGTGAGGTTTTCAGGGGATGCAGGTAGGAAGAGAGTGAACAGTGAATAACTTTATTTATTATTCCTAACCCATAGCCCTCTCGGAGGATTCGAATAGCTCCCTGGCTCCCTGGGTCTCAGAGATGCCTATGGGTCTAGGCTGTGGGTATGCCTGTGGTTTGGGGTTTGTTCTGCTTTCATTTTGAGCCAAACCTCCAACAATCTCTACACCCTGGGTGGTTACTGTTGATTTATGCTGGCTGCAAAACAACAGACTGACGCAGCAAAGTGAATGCAAGCGTGGCAGCATACTAATGCTGGGCCTAAGATATTTCTGTCATAAGGAATAGAGCTTGGAGTGCAGACTTGGCGGGCTCCCAATTAAGTGTTTGATGACGATTAGTTGATTCGCTTGTAAGATTTTGGAGGTTTGTGGGCTCTCTGCATTGCTGGATTTGCCTTTGTCCTTGTTGAGTGGTAATTATGGAGCTCTGTTAACATGCCTCAAAGCGCAGCCCCTCCCACAACCCAACCCCTCTTCCGACTTCCAGGGTCTGTCTTCCATTTGCCACTGTAAGAATTGTGTATTTTCTTCACTGTCTAATTTTTCCCAAAACACACACCAGTGAAGGAAGACAAATCTTGGTACCCTCTTATCTCCCTAATGTTACAGTCTCTCACCTCTCTGCGTATTTCACATGCTCGTTCCTCAGTCCTTATAACTTCCCTATCTCATCCACCTGAGACTTCAAGACTCAGGACAGGGGTCTCTCATCTGCTTATGAGGCCAACACTTCTCCTGTTGGATGCCCTTCACTGTGCTTTGCCTGCAGCACCTGCAAACCCCTCCATCATAACAATTGTAGCATAAGTGCTATTATTCTAGATTTACAAATACCTTCCCACTGGGAGCCACCAAAAGGACAAATTAAAAACTATTTACCCTTGAGTCTTCACATGCAGTAATCAGAGGAGATATTTGTTCAATCAAAACATTGTTAAATGCCAAAATGTGAATTTCAGAGACAAACTGACCTGTCTGACATTGGCAAGTTACCTAACTCTTTCCATCCAAATTGGCTCATAGATCCGTCAACTCTGAAATTAATATATTCTGAGATAAATATTCTAATTGCCCAGAGTGTAAAATACTTGGAGCTTAAAATATTGTCAGATTGAAACCTGACATCTAAATAACTAACTTGATGGGGCATGCGACATGATGCAGAATTGTGTGGCCAGGAGGTGACCTTACCCTCTTCCTAAGGGTCAGTGCCTTTAAACCATGACAATGCCTATTTTTTAATCTTTTCAAAGATACAACTACCACATTCTAAATCTACTCAGGTACTAAGAAAGATTATGGTAATTAAAAAGGAATCTAGCACAATATTTTTTGAACTTTTTGATCACAGCTCTGACATTTTATATCTCAAACCAGTAAAAGTAAAATAAAACTTGTATAACACATAAATACATACCTTTATTTCTCATGATGCCCTCTGGTATGTTTGTTCTAGTCAATTATATTCTCTTCTATTTCATTTTTAAAGAAATACTGATTGTAAATCCACAAAGGGTCTATACTTGAGTTGTGCCAATATCAATTGCCTGGTTTTGATGATGCACTATGGCTATATAAAAGGTTATCATTGGGGGAAGCTGGGTGAAGGGCACACAAGAATGCTCAGTAGTAGTTTTACAATGTTTTAATAGTCTTAAACTACTCTTTAAAAATGAACTTAAAAAATCAATATGGGTTGTGAAGGTAGAACGCATGGCTTTATGATCCACTGAGTTCCATAATGAGTTTAAAAAGCATTGATCCCTCAAAGTGACTTTATATGAGATAAATATACCCGTTCCTTATATCCAGGAATAACCAGTTTCTAAAAATTGCATAAACAATATAAATAAGAGAGATGACATTATAAATACCTTAGAAAGAGTAATGTGGGAAATTACATACTAAAAAGCAATAAAACATTATGCAAATTTTTTTAAAAATTATTGAGATACAGTTTACTCTATAACATAATTTTTAATTATTTGATTGGTACATGGATTTAATTTTATTCTTATCATAAAACTGGCCAGTTTTGAGGAGAACTTGATGAAATGATTCCAAAGTCCATCAGGGGTAATAAATTAAAGATGATGCCTAATGAAGTTCTCTAAGTAGAAAGTAATGAAGCAGAAGCAACAGTGATGTGCAGAGCCACATGTACCAGCTTGTGAGAGCATATTGTTAAATTTTCAGGAATTTTGTGATCTGGTTGAGGTCACACTGGTAGCTTGAAATCAGTGGGAAAGTTAATTTCTCATGGTTGGTTATATAGAAAGAAAATTATAGAAGACTACCTAAAACTAAATATAAGAGAAAATTCAGAGGAATAAATAGGTTAAATACTAAACTTTACAACTGCTTTAAAATGTATAATAAAATTTAATACAGTTTTAATCAAATATTTAACTTTTGAATAACATTTTACATTTCAAATTAAAAGAAATAACAATAAACAGAGATATGTTGCTTAAAAATGTACAAGTTCCGTAGTTGGCTCTAATTTCTGTGTTAATGATTAACACAAATCCACAATTAATAGTTCCCAAATCAACAATCAAAAAGTATATTTAGAACAATATTTGCAACAGATAGCAGACAAAAAAAAAAAAAAGTTGTCTAATCCTAACATATAAATGACTTGTACAATAAACAAGTAAAAACACTAAAACTCCAACAGATAAATAGAAAAAAGTCATGAACAGGAAAGTCATAAGAGTACAGTGCAATGTAAGTAACAAGTGTGAACCCGTGGATTCAGGTCAACCTTTACAATGTACAAATGTTAAACCTTTAAAATGCTCCATCTACAAATACACAAATTGAAATAATGAAGCCCAGCTCTCCTGGCTGCACCAACCTCTCCTCTTTATTCTCATCATCTATAGACATTGGTCACTCTCCACTGTTTTCCAAAGTTGATGGCTCACCAGCTTCTTCTTGGTTCAACTCCAAAAAGCCATCATTCTTATGACTCCACAAGGATGACCTGCTCACTGAATAGTCAGGTTCTTCACTTCCTTAAGCTCCTTACTTCTACAGAACACTGTCAGCCCATTCATTTCAGTCCACAAAGTCCCCAAATACACTCTCATTTTCCTATAATATCACATGTACAAGGTCTCTAATGAAAAGTCGACCACCTTCTTCCACTTTGTTATTCAACACCTTTTATAGCACCTCTACTTTGCCTGCTTCAATCATATTCAATTGACACACCCAAACTTCCAATCCTCTTTCTCCATCTTCTTCCTAACCCAACTTAGATCTCATAGTCCATCACTGTCTTGCCAAACCTCTAAACTCCCACACTCCTTCCTCCCATGAGGCCACCTAGCAACACTGCAGCCATCGATGACTTATTACTTTCTCCAGGCCTGTACATAGCCAAGCACAATTCATGAAACTCCCACACAGTAGGCAAATTAACATCACTGTAAACACATAATCACCATGACAACCAGCTGGTGACTCAATTTTCTTGTCTTAACCAACGTTTTCAATATCTTCTCCGTATTTCTCAAACATCCAAGTTGTCTCTCAGCCCCACTCTGTCAATCACCTTGCTTCAATCTTTAATGAGATTATTTAAGCCAGCATAGGATAACCTCCTCAAGTTCCTGCCACCAATTATATAAACCTGTCTACAAATGCACCTGTCCTCTCCTTATGGCCATCTATCAAAATGAGAAACTGCCTCTCCTCTTGTTCTGGCCAATTTCTCTGCCAGTAACTGGCCTGCACCTCCTCCTGCCTTCCCTGGACTTGGCTTTTGTAGTATCTCCTCTGCATCCAGTATCTCCAACCTCTCCTTTTTTCTGTATCCTTCCCATTGTTATTCAAACTTTTTCTAGCCTCTCCCACCTTTAAAACTATCTCTACTGGTTTCCACAATTCCAATGTTCTTTTCTATCTTTGCCTTCCTTCAGATTTATCTTCACATTTTGCCTCCACTTACCTCCTCTCCATACTTCAACTCATACCTATCTGCCTTCCACCCCTACTACTCCTTGAAAAATGCATTTGTAAAGTTAGTCATCACCTGGTTATTGTTTAATCCTGTGGATACCTTTCAATCCTTTTCTTTCTTGACTGCTTCTATTCAGCAATTCACACTATGACTCCTTCCTGAGAGCACATTTTTCCCCGGGCTTCCCTGACACCACACATCTCAGCTTCCATCCATACCACTGACCATTTCTCCATCTTTTTCTAACTTCTCCTTCTTTAGGTGATTATTAAACTTGGGAATCATTCAGGGCTTTTTCCAGACTCTTTTTCCTTCTCACTCTACACTTGTCCCTAAGTCATCTCACCAACTTCTATGATTCAAAATATCATCAATATACTAACATATATATAACTACCTCTTACATAGTAATGGCCACTTATTCCATCCCAGACCCCTTATCTGGGTTTTAGACACGTTTTCTCAACTCACTGCTTAACTTTTCCCCTTGTTTTTCTTGGATCAAATTCAGCACCTTCAAATCTGAAGTTCAATCTCTTTCAACTATGCTCCTCCCCCAGTTCCCATTCATAATAATCTACTCCATTGCTGATACCAGAAATTTGAAAATTGTATTTAACATGTGCTTTCCTTTTCTTTCACGTTCCAAGAACATTCAACTGCCCTCCCTTTCCTACCTCCTAATGATAACATCTCTCTCTCTCTCTCTCTGTATGTGTGTGTGTGTGTGTATATATATATATATGTATATGTATATATAATACCCTGTGGGAGTAAAATGGTAGTTTGAGCTATAGTGGTTGCAGATAGAGAAGTTAAATATAGATAGATAGATAGATAGATAGATAGATAGATAGATAGATGGATAGATAGACAGATAGATAGACGATAGATAGATATTAACTAGTTAAATGTATAGATAACTTCTTTCTCTATCTGCAACTGTAGCTTAAACTACCATTGTCCCTCCACAGATACAGTTCTAGAGCTCGCACATCTACAAACCATTCTCCGCAAATTCTAACCAACTTAGCCTCCTTAAAACACTACTAATATTACTCTCATACTAAAATCCTTTCAGCTTCCCTAGCTAATCTAAGGATTAGTCCCTGTCCTCCTTACCTCTTCAGCCTGTCTTGTCCTTGGCACACTCCCTGCCTCTCAGTGCCCCACTTCTATGGCTCTTCCTTGGCTCCTCTGGCAAGCCATACTCTTCTCACCAATATTTGCATATCTTGTTCCCTCTGCCTGGAATGCCCTTCCCTGCACCTGCTCTCTACTAAGATACTCCAACTTATCCCTTTTGCAGCAGATGAAGTGTCTCTGTCTTAGAGAAGCCTTAGTCTTGACCTCTCAAGACTAAGTCTGTATGCCTCCTTAATCGCTCAGAGCAGCACATATTTCTCCTTTATAACATGCGTCATACTCACAATTAAGTGACTGTTTAAAATGTGCTTATTTCCTGTTTATATCTGCCCCAGGTATAAGTTCTATAAGAACAAAGACTGAGTTTGTCCTTTCCCCCTCTATCTCAATGCTCAACAGTGTCTAACATGTTAGTCTAACAGACTAACATGCAGTAGGCTCAATAATATCTGTGTTGCATGCATTGACAAACCCTCACCTATAAAAGTCAGAACTAATCTCAACAATAATTTCAAATGTTGTCAAGAGCTCACTGAAATATGCCCAATTGTACAATGCTCTGGGGAATATTAGTTGTCAAAACTCTTTTAGAAAATAATTTTACATGATGTATCCCAAGTGTTGCTTTTGAACTGGTAATTTCACTCTGAAGAAATAAGCTCAAGCACCCGCACATAAGCTTATGCACAGATGTTTCTTGTCTCATTATTTGTAATACTGAAAAATTATGAACAACATAAATATCTAACAATAGTTAAGTAAATTAAGGTTCCATGTCTAAGTATAATTTTATTTCACTATTTTCAATTATGTGTACAAAGAGGCTGCAATAACTTTGGTTAATGTTTATTTTCTAATGTTTGTGATTAAGCTATATACAAAATTATATAGACAGCCTGAACCCAACTATGTGAAAAAGCATATATAGAAAAAAGGATAAAATTATGAGGCAATAATAAGGATTATTATAATGATAACAACTATGAAAATAATGTTAACAACTAACATGTACTGAGCATTTACTATGTGCTGGTTATCATTAAGTTTTACACACATTGATTCATTAAGTGCTCACAACAACCCACAATAATTTCAATTAGATTATTATTACTCCCCTCTTTAAAATAAGGAGACTAAATCTCAGAGAGGTTCAGTAACTTAGCTAGGACCACCCAAATGTCCAATGACAGAATCTAAACACTTTAAAATAAAAAAATATTCACAATAATGATTATACTATTTCTTTATGGTATGATTTAGGTGATTCTATATTGTCTTAGTTTTTGTGATGAGCACATGTAACTTTGATAAACAGAAAAAAGAGTTTCCTTTTAAAAAGAAAGCCACAAGTTTTCTCTTTTTAAGAGTTTGGCTTTCTTTGTCAAACTCTTATTAACTATAGCACTAAGAAAAGGTTCTTATTTGGGACCGTCTTTATGCCAAAACAACCCTGGCAACAGAAATGTGAATTATGAAGGTACAAATACTTCAGAAGCCCATTACATTGCTTTCCAGTGACAATTATCAGAAATTCCAAGACTATTTGGTTGCTTTAGAAAGTTAAACTGTGAGCATTATGCTGGAAGTTCTTTCCTAAATGGAACCGTTCATCCTGTTATGCAGCCGTCTTTGCCAATGAATAGTGATCAGGTGAGGTAGCGATCATATATTTCGGGTTTTTTGTTGTTGTTGTTTTAACTTTTATTTTAGGTTCAAGAGTACATGTGAAGGTTTGTTACATAGGTAAACACGTGTCATAGCTTTTTCTAGTTCTGTGAAGAATGTCATTGGTAGTTTGATAGGAAGAGCATTGAATCTGTACATTGCTTTGGGAAGTATGACCATTTTAATGATATTGATTATTCATACCCATGAGCATGGGATGTTTTCCATTTGTTTGTGTCTTCTCTGGTTTCTTTGAGCAGTGTTTTGTAATTCTTATTGTAGAGATCTTTCACCACCATTGTTAGCTATATTCCCAGGTATTTTATTCATTTTTGTGGCAATTGTGAATGGAATTGCCTTTCTGATTTGGCTCTTAGCTTGGACGTGGTTGGTCTGTAGAAATGCTAGTGATTTTCGTACTTTGATTTTGTATCCTGAAACTTTGCTGAATTTGTTTATCAGCTGAAAGAGCTTTTGGACTGAGACTATGGGGTTTTCCAGATACAGAATCATGTCATCTGCACACTGAAGTAGTTTGACTTCCTTTCTTCCTATTTGGATGCTTTTTATTTATTTCTCTTGCCTGATTGCTCTGGCTAGGACTTTCAGTACTGTGTTGAGTAGAAATGGTGAGAGAGCGCATCCTTGGCCCTTGCCGGTTTTCAAGGGGAATGCATCCAGCTTTTGCCCATTTAGTACGATGTTGGCTGTGAGTTTTTCACAGATGGTTATTTCAAGGTATGTTCCTTCAATACCTAATTTACTGAGAGTTTTTAACATGAAGGGGTGTTGAATTTTATTGAAAACCTTTTCTGCGTCTATTGAGATAATCATGTGGTTTTTGTTGTTAGTTCTGTCATGTGATGAATTTCATTTATTGATTTGCATATGTTGAAACAATCTTGCAACACAGGAATGAAGCCTACTTGGTCTTTTTGATGTGCTGTTGGATTTGATTTGCAAGTATTTTGTTGAGGATTTTTGCATCGAGGTTCATCAAGGATATTGATGTTTTATGTTATTATTAGAGATAAGATATTTTTATCAGGTTATTCTCATTGAACTATAGCACAATACAGAACCTGAAGCAATGGCACTGATTTTTCAATTCAGATATCTTATTAATATATGTAAATTCAACATAGCTGTGATTCTCTTCTGGTCAGTGTTCCGTGTTATCAGAAAAATGAAGATCCATTCAGAGGATTCGAGAGGGCTTTTCCAGATCAACTTTGGGAAACAGATATATGACCTCCCTGCTCAAATATGGACTGCCCTTACCACTGATGTCTTTTTAGCATGCTTTTGGTGGGGTTTGTAATGGGCTGAGAATAAAGGCCAATTTTTTTTAATTAGACTTAAGTCAAGGAAAAGATAATGATTGTATGTGTGTGCCTGTGTGTGGTATAGCCTAAAAGAATGGAAGGGTGTCCCCCACCAGGGAACCTTTGCCTAGCAACTGCCTAGAAGTGTTTACCCCAGGGTAGAGAGAGCTTGAAGCGGAAATCATCACAAGCTCCTGGGTGATGTTTCACTGGAGGTAAAGTACTGAGTTCCACAAAGTGGCTGCTCCTCATGTCCCCACTCACCCCACCTTTCCTAGACTCACACCCAAGACCTAGTGAAAACAGGCTGAATTTTAAATGAGTAATAATCATAAAAATTACATCACTGAAATCTCTTTAAGATGCTGGGAACAGAGGCACTGCACTTCTAACTTGTTGCACAGAAAGGTTGTGTAGGTTTGTCTTGGTTAAGGCAGGTGATGACTGAGAATAAATCCAAAGATTAAGTGGAGGCATTCCTGCATAGGAGCACCAAATACATCTCCTCGGGGTGAAGGGAGTCATGGGCCAAAGACAGAAAGAGAGAAGATGTACATATCACCTAGAGTCAGGAAGGCTGAGTTTGCAAGCACACATGAGCCAGTTTCTAGATATTTAGCATTATCATGGGGTATATTTAAGAGAAAGGGGTGGAAAAAAATTGTAATTATTTGTCAGATGGAGACTGAAATTGGAAACAAGAGCAGCTTGATAATTGTTATCTTCTTATATCCATAAACTAGAATATGTGGATTTCACAGAGAAATGACAGCAACAGTAATTACATGATAACCTAGGATTAAAAAAAATTAGTACAAAGTGGTTAGAAAGAGATAAATAACAATGCCAGTTACATATTCATGGACACAGTACTTAATGATAGAAGGAATAAATTAAACTAAGACAATATGAAAATAAATAATTAAAAATTTAAGAGACACACAGAGAGAGTAATTTCCCATTTGGTTAAACATTTTAGAATAAGACAACAAATGAACCTCAAAACATATCACAATCATTTAAAGGAAATTAAGGTACTCAAGGCAAAATCAAAACACATGAATTCACCTTTCCATGATGGGGAGATGTTCTCAGAGGATGGACGGAGGACAGAAAACCACTGCACTTCTTGTTCTTCTGCCCAGGACTTCAGCTTTCCTATAATTGGCATAGAAGAGTTCTGTGAAAGATGCTCCACATGTTTTCTTCTCACTGATAGACTGAGTCCTTCTTCCCCTCAAAAACCCACCTTGGACCTCAAAAACTCTCTAAGCCTCTGTCTGTGGAGATTTTGGTAATCTCTAACTCATAGTGTTTGTGTTGGGATTGAGATAAATATAAACCCTCTTACACAATCCTTATGCTATTTCTCATGCTTTTCTCTGTTAAACCTGAGTGTGTCCCTAATATTCTAAGAACTACTTTGTATTGTGAAGTCCTCCAAATTGAGAGCCATCTGTGTTGACCATATCTCAACTAAATCAAAACTATAGTGTTGCCTTTTCCATAACGTCACATAAGTCGAATTAGACAGTTTGTAGTCTTTTTAGATTAGCCTCTTTTACTTTTTAGTATAAGCATACCTTGCAGATATTGTGGCTTCCTTTCCAGACCATTGAAATACAGTATCACAATAAAGTAAGTCACACAAATTTTTTGGTTTCCCAGTGCATATAAAAGTTGTATTTACTTTTACTGTAGTCTAGTAAGTGTGAAATAGCATTATTTCTACAAAAACAATGTAAATTCCTTAATCTAAAAATACTTATTGCTGGCTGGGTGCGGTGACTCACGCCTGTAATCCCAGCACTTTGGGTGGCCCAAGTGGGCAGATCACCTGAGGTCAGGAGTTTGAGACCAGCCTGGTCAACATAGCGAAACCTCACCTCTACTAAAAATACAAAAATTAGCCAGGTGTGGTGGTGCATGCCCATAGTCCCAGCTACTTAGGAGGCTGAGGCAGGAGAATCGCTTGAACCCGGGAGGCAGAAGTTGCAGTGAGTTGAAATGGCGCCACTGCACTCCAGTCTGGGTGACAGAGCTAGACTCCATCTTAAATAAATAAATAAATACTTCTTTGCTAAAAAACGCTAACAACCATCTGAGCCTTCAGCAAGTCTTGCTTCCCTCTTGATGGCTGCAGACTGATCAGTGTGGTGGTTGCTGAAGGTTGGGGTGGCTGTGGAAATTTTTAAAACAATAAAATTTGTTGCATCAATTGACACTTCCTTTCATGAAAAATTTCTCTGTAGCTAGCAATAAAGTTTGACAGCATTTTACCACAGCAGAAAGTTTTCCAAAATTGGAGTCAATCCTCTAAAATCCTGATACTATTTATGTTAAGTATGTTTATAAAATATTCTGAATCTTTGATTGTCATTTCAAAAATATAAAAAGCATCTTCCCCAGGGGTAGATACAATTTGAAGAAACCACCTTATTTGTTTATCCATAAGAAGCAATTACTTATACATTCAAATTTTCTCATGAGATTGCAGCAATTCGGTCAAATCTTTAGGCTCAACTTCTAATTCTAGTTCTTTTACTCTTTCTGCCATATCTACAGTTATTTAATCCATGGACTCCAGAAAGGATGTTGTATTAGCAAGCATGTAGACAATATTAATCTCCTCTTACATCTCCATCAGAGCTCTTGGCTGATGAGGTACATTGTCAATGTACAGTAATATTTTGAAAAAAATATCTTTTTCTGAGCAGTAGGTCTCAACGGGGGGTTTTAAATGTTCAGTAAACCAAATGTGCTATCATCCAGGCTTTGTTATTTCATGAATAAAACACAGGCAGAGTAGATTAAGCAAAATTCTTAAGGGCATTAGGATTTTCAGAATGGCAGGTAAGCATTGGATTTAACTGAAAATCACCATCTGCATTGCTCCTAACAAGAAGATCGGCCTGTCCTTTGATGCTTGCTTTGAAGCCAGGCATTGACTTCTCCCCTCTAGCTACAAAAGTCCTACCTGGCATCTTCTTTCAATAGAAGGCTGTTTCATCTACATGGACAATCTGTTTTTCAGTGCAGCCATCTTCACCAATGATCTTAGCTAGATCTTCTGGATAATTGGCTGCAGCTTCTACATTAGCATTGGCTGCTTTACCTTGCATTTGTATTTTATGAAGACAGCTTATTTTCTTAAACCTCATGAACCAACTTCTGCTAGGTTCAAACTTCTCTTCTGCAGTTTCCTCATCTCTCTCAACCTTCACAAAATTGAAAAGGGTTAGAGCCTTGTTCTGGACTAAGCTTTGGCTTAACGGAAGGTTGTGACTGGTTTGGTCTTCTTTCCAGACCATCAAACTTTCTCCATATCAGCAAACAATCTTAGGTTTTGCTTTCTCCTTGTATATGTGTTCACTGGAGAAGCAGTTTTAATTGCTTTCAAGAACTTTTCCTTTTTGTTCACAACTTGATGAACTGGCACAAGTGGCCTAGCTTTTAGCCTATCTCAGCTTTCAACATGCCTTCCTCACTAAATAAATTATTTCTATTTTGGATGAATGGAAGAGATGGGAGACATCAGGAGATTCACCCTTTCACTTGAAAACTTAGAGGCTACAGCAGAGTTATTAAACAGCTGATTTCCAATACTGTTGTGTGTCAGGAAATAGGGAGGCCTGAGGAGAAGGATACATACAGAGAATCACCAATCAGTAGTGCAGTCAAAATACACACAAGATTCATCATTTATGTTGGCCATCTTACATGGATGCTGTTTGTAGCACCCAAAATAATTACTATACTAACATCAAAGATCACTGATAAAAGATCAAAATGTTACAAGGAGTCATGAATTGAGCACACACTTGAAAATGATGCCAATAGACATTCTTGATTCAGCGTTGCTTCACTTTCACAACCTTCAATTTGTGAAAAGTGCAGTGAAGCCAAGTCCAATGACATGAGACATACCTGTGTGCATTGCAGATTCAACCATATTTTTGCATGGCTTGACAGCTCATTTTTTTGAATGAATCAAATTTTATTTGTTGCTGAATAATATTTCACCGTACAGACACTTCACTCTGACTTCAGTCGTAAACCACACTAACACTGTCTTCCATCCCAGCCTTCACCACCACTAAAGATATTCGGTACATTGTGTTTTACTGTCTGATGTTTTATTGCCTGATGCTATAACAACATGACTTGGCCATACTTGGCCACCACTCCGAGGCATGGATGTAGTTGTGGGCAGAGTGATCCTTAGCATCAGTGAGCCTAGCAATGACAAAGCTGTGCACACCATGCTCTCTCTCTCACAGTCTCAGAGTCCCCACTCCACTTAAGGAGAAAAATATGGGTTAAAATTGGAGAAATTTCCCACCTGATTTTTTTAACTGAAATGTTTTCATCTCTCCCTTCTGTCTTGGCATAATTCAGAATTCCATAAAACATATATCCAAGCCTTAAGAGAAAAGATCTGGGCCCAACATACCAAGTGACTTTGTCTCACTCTAACAGGGAAATCTCAGAGAGATCAACTCTGGTAAGCAGAGTCCAGAATCCAGTGAAACCTGGAGAGGCAAGTGGCTGTCCTCTATTCTCTTCTTTAACCACTTCTGCTTCCCCATGAAGTTCCCTTGCATGTGAGTCTGACAGGATTGTCATGGCTTCAACTCTGGCCCTGGCTGTACCTGACCCTGGAACTATGCCCTCCATTACCGTCTGACTGACTTAGACCTGTTGTCTCAATTCCCAACATCCATGTGTAGCAGACACCATCTGAAGTGTCTGTCCTGCTGCTAGGGTCTGAATTTTCCCTGTGTTATACAGACATGGGCATCAACAGCCATGTGTAGAATCCAACTCTTATTGATTAGGACAGGGCAGACCCTGGACCCAAGCAGAACTCAACATGTTCTCTTTCTTAACAATTTTGTGATTTCAGTTGAGATTAAGAACTTGGAGTTGACACTGAATGATACTAAAGGAAGTGCTCTAGACTAAGAGTTATTTTAAAATTGTGGTATACAACTCATTAGTAAATCATAAAAAATTATAACTGATTACCAACACTTTAAAAAAATAAAATAAAAACTATCAGAAGAGATTGCAGTGCACTGCAGATAGTAAGGGTAAATATTGTTTTGTAAAACTTTTATTTCAATTGCGTATTTGTGCATTCTAGGTGAAATATAAAGTGTAGTTCTTACTATGGGTCACATCAAAAAAGTTAGGATGATCCTGTTCTTGAGGAAATGTTCATAATCTCCTGCTGTTCTTTCCTCAAATCCTAATTGTACAATACTGGTTTTGTGGGCAGGTGGAGGACAGTATGAGAGCACAGGTGATTAAGCTTGCTTTGATTCTATTATGAAGTAAAGTAACCTTAACTAATACATTGGAAAAGAGATGTATTAATCCATTTTCATGCTGTGATAAAGACATACCTGAGACTGAATAATTTATACAGGAAAAAGAATTTAATTGACTTACAGTTCCACATGGCTGGGGAGGCCTCACAATCATGACAGAAGGCAAGGAGGAGCAAGTCACGTCTTACGTGGATGGCAGCAGGCAAGGTGAGAGAACTTGTGCAGGGGAACTCCTCTTTTTAAAACCATCAGATCTTATGTAACTTATTCACTATCATGAGAACAGAATGGGAAAGACTTACTCCTATGATTCAATTACTTCCCAACAGGTTCCTCCCACAACGTATGGGAATTCAAGATGAGATTTGGGTGGGGACACAGCCAAATCATATCAAGATGTGACATGTGGAGGGACAGGATGTACTGGGGTTATGTGTGACTAGTTCTGACGAGTTCCATGTATTTTCTGATCAGAAAGAAGTATAATTAGATGATGTGGAAGTAACTAAAAGTTAGAATAAAAGAATCTAGGTCTCCTGGAATATGTAAACCAGGACACGCCTCTCAAGATATTCCTGGATTGTCTCTCTAAAAACCTAGGCTTCTATTTTATGCTGGGATTCCATTTGCATTCAGTACAGGAGTGGATGTAGGACGATCATGCCCAACAAAGGTCTAGAATTGACACCAATTGGGATAACTCCTTAAGTAAAAATTCTCCCTCCTCTGGAAATGGTCTAAACACAAAGGTAGGGTTGGTTATATGTGCTTGCACCAGGTCACCCTGATTTCTTTGTCCTAATGAAGTGACTGGTGGGTGAGCCACTTATCATTGGTAGCTCTTCCTTCAAATTTTCCAACTGAAATGAACAGATGCAAGTCACCCAAGGGAATGGCAGGAGATTAGGTAATTATAAGCAACTGCATTTCTCACAACCTGAAGGAAGCCAGTTTGTGGTAGGTAATGATAAAGAAGTTAAGGGACAGAGACTGGACCCTGGCAACGAGCAAATCTCTGATTCCAGTTGGCCTGTGAATCAGTTGCATCCCTGACCTTCCCACAATTATATGAACAATACCCTGAGACTCCTGCAATAAATGACATTCATACCTAAGCTCCAATGGTCATCTTGTACCACTTTCACACATAACATTGCCACTGCTGCACTGTTACTAGGTAGCCTCAGAATTTCTTTAAGGCCTACAGGATATAATTGCTTTGAGGAACAAACTCTGACCAAAAATATAAGTTTTACTACAAAATAGTATTTTTTGGGAGATTCTAAGTCCCCCAAAGAAGATTTTTCATGGACCTTTAATAAGAAAGGTAACTGAAGTTGAGGCTTGAGACTCTGCCACTTCCAATTTTTTAAAAAAATTGGATGGCCAGGCATGGTGGCTCACACCTGTAATCCCAGCACTTTGGGAGGCTGAGGTGGGCAGATAATGAGGTCAGGAGATCAAGACCATCCTGGCCAACATGGTGAAACCCCGTCTCTACTAAAAATACAAAAATTAGCTGGGCGTGGTGGCACATGCCTGTCGTCATAGCTACTCGGGAGGCTGAGGCAGGAGAATCGGTTGAACCTGGGAGGTGGAGGTTGCAGTGAGCTGAGATTGTGCCACCGCACTCCAGCATGGCGACAGAGCAAGAATTTGTCAAAAAAAAATTACTATATTATAGTGGCCTGTCCAATGCCTTTCTAAAAATAAATGAGGAAATCTCAAAGACTTACATCACAGCAAGATAACATAGAAATTCCAAACAATTGGCAATGTGAGGTGTTATGCAGGATATTAGGTTGGTATTTCCAAAGAACCAATTTGGAAATAAGGAATCTGAGGTCCTAAGACAGTACGCAACATCTTTGAGGAAGGTCAGGTGCCAAATGGTTGATGTGAGAGTAGGAAGCAGGCCTGTTTAAAAGCAAAGCATGGGTTTCTTTCTCCAAACCACTCCTACACTTCTGCCTACAAGACAACCTCACCAAGGCAAGTTCCTGAGTTCTCTGTGCACACTTCAGTGTCACTTAAACTAAAAGCTAAGGTATTGCTGGCTGACATACAGTCTTCTTGGGGAAGATAACTTTTATCGCTGTCAGTAATGATTGGACCCCAGGCTGCTGGAAGCGTTCATAATGACTCCCGGTTAGAACCATCAGTGTGTGATGAGGCATTTAATTTATGTTGTGAATCAGGGAGCAAACCAAGGAATATCTACAAGGTTCTTTCCAAGCCTACAGCACTTCCTGGCCCTACTAAGTACTCCCTGCCTTGCCAAATGTTTCCATAGAAACAGATGCCTGATGCTATGAAAAGGCCAGTTCAGTTCTGACGGATCTACAGGAGGATGCCCCTGGTGCCTAGAGTCATCAAGAGAAACACAGGCTTCTGAGAGTCGCTCCTGGCAAGCAGCTGAGTTGGGCATTGGTGTATAGTGGAGTTAGGAGGAGGGATCCTAAATTAAAGAGGTGATGAATTTGATTCAATAACAGTTGTGCCGCCATCCTTGAGGAAGGCTGAGTGTGTGCTCCTCCAATTTCCTGGTGGCCAGGGCTCTTGCAGATGTGCCCTGGAACCTTGACTTCTAGTTTCCACTGTGTCTCCCACTTCTCATCCTCATAATCTCCATGCTGAGTGTGCTCTCTCTCTGCATGTTCCATCCATCTGGCATAAGGAACAATCACAGGGGCAACCCGTATGCTACACTCCTCACATTGTTCACCTCCTTATGCCCAGATTTCACTGCCACAGGAATGCTTTCCTGTCAAACAAAGGGATTATGAGCTCTGGCATCAGACAGTCCTGGGTTCTATCTAGAGCTGTTTCACATAGTGGTTGCAAGGAAAAGAGAAGAAACTACTTGGAAGAAAGATACGGCACGGTAGGGGTTAAGGACTGAAGAGAAGTGGCCCTATTTGAGTAAGAGTGAGCAGAATTGAGTAGGGCCTTCTCCCCAGAGACTCTACGTTGTCCCGTATCCTCTGGTCACCTGCTGAATTTCTTTTCCATGTCTGAGCTGTAATTCCCAGGACCCCTGTAGCCCTACTTTACCTCTTCCAGAAAACTGGGGGCCCTTAGATGCCACTGTTAGCTTATTTGGGCTTTGAATCCTTTCCTAAGCCTTACCATTAACCAGCCTTCCAACCACAACAGCATTCTACACTCTGGCCTCAGGCATCCCCTGTGCTGATGTATCCAAATATTATTGCGCTCCCAGCCTCCAGGGCTTAACCTCACATGGACAGCCTCTCCTTGGGGCCACATAGGAGCTCGACTGAGTCCCTTGTCTGTGAGTCATGAGTCTTTATGAATCATAGACTGCATCTAGCTCCTCCTGGAACTGGAGCCAGCCTCAGATAGTTTAAGAGAAAGGGCACATAGGGGCCAGCTTCCTGGTGTCCCATCCTGGTGAGAACTGGCCCCAGGGAGATGCACAGACATGGCTGTCACAGCAACTGAGTGCTCCTGAAGCAAGGCCCCAGGCCTCTCTACTTTCTTGTGTGCTGGCTCTGCCTCTCTGTCATCTCTTTTTCTTTTGTTCTCTTCTCTTTGACTCTCACCCTCTTTTTTCTCCCTCCTGACGTCTTTCCCTTTCCCTTTCTCATTTTTTCCCATACTGCCCCCTCCTCCTGCCTCTTTATCTCCTTGGCTTTGGGTCTTTCTGGCTCTCTCCTTTCTTCATCTCTTGAAGCTGTGGCCTTTTCCTTCAAGCAGGCTAGAAGAAGCCTAGAGAGCCCCACCTGCTCAAGGCCCTCCCACTCAGCATTCACACTCCAGAGAAGAAATGAGCTCATCTCAGTGCATGCTTTGTGCTCCAGGGAACCATGGATACCCCTGTGCCCAGGGAAGCCCTCTGATCCCAGGTCCCAGCACAGTCCACTAGAGATGCTCTCTGCATGGCTGAGATTGGCCCAGCCTGGGAAGGCCGTGTAATGGCAGCCTGGCCTGCAGGAGGAGTCTGAGGAGGGGTCTCTGCCAACTGCTAGCTTCCTTGCCCTCCATGTCACCCCCACAACTTACCGCTTATCACCACTCTTTGCAGGTGCTGCCACACAGTGTCTCTCACTTCCTCTGCTCTTTTCTGCAGCCAACTGTATTGGGAGGGTCACCTCCCTGCAAGCAAAGCTAGAGCTGTTTATAGTCTCATTCCCAAAAGGCTGCAGGGAGAGCTGTGATCCTGGAAGTGGACAGTGTAATTACTCACATGGGACCACCCACATGGCAACCCCAGAGCAAGGCTCTTAGCTCTCCTTTTAACATGTAATTTAAACATAGGCTTTTTCTTCTATCTGCTGAACTGAAGTTGAACGACAAGACCTTCTGCCAGCACTAACCATGAGGAGCCCTGGAGGGAAAGGCTGCCCCATCTCTGGGTTGGGGTATTGCTAATGATTTTTCCCTCAGCTCCAGGGGTAGCATCTGGGCTCCAGCCAGGCCCACCCTGGGGCCAGCATTGCTCTGGTATCAGTCCTTCCTTGCTTGACTTTCTAGTCAGGCCCTCCCTAGCAGTAGCAATATCAAAGGAGAAAGTGATAGGATCCCTTTAAAGTCCCAGTGTTCTGTTGCACAGCAGGGTGACTGTGGTTAACAATACTGTATGGTATATTTCAAAATAGCTCAAAATAGCTAGAAGAGAGGATTTTGAACATTATCATCATAAGGAAATAATCAATGTTTGAGATGATGGATACGTTAAAAACCCTGCTTTGGTCATTACACAATGTATACATATATGGAAACATCACACTGTATCCCATTAATATGTATGGTTATTTATGTCAATTTAAACAAAGAAAATTTAAAAGAACAACTTCTCCATTCATGATGTGAAAATCCAGTGGGGAAGGATTGAAGCAAGTCCACAAACAGAGCCTCCTCCCTACTCCCAACCCAGATCTTCTATTGTAAGGCATCTCCCTGCAGCCTCAGATGGTATGCCTTTAAAGCCCTTAAGATAACTGTGGACATGTGTACATATATTTATGTGCACGCATCTATTTGTGGGTACTTGGTAAAGGATTTCTATTCGATTAGATAAAAGATGTAAGGCACACGCCACAGGGCTTGGAGTAAGAATTTGTCATCTTCCTTCTTTACTTTGAGCTCTTCTATAGAAGTTAGAAAAGGGTCACCTTATAAACATCTTTTCCTGTCTTATAATTATTGTCATTATCTAAATTACCAGAATAGATTGAAATAAAGAGTATTTTATCTCCCTATTTCCCAACACTAGAGGAGACGAGCAGAACAGAAATAGAGAGTAGAAAAATTATTTCTCATTCAGTAAGATAGCTGTATCCACTCCAGCCTCTTTTATTTTTTAAGTTGCTGTACCAGAAGAAAATGTTTTATTGGATTTTATGTTGAAGGGAAATAATAGAAAATTTCTATACAAATCATTGACAAGCTTATTTTGTTTGTTCAAACAGGCAGGCAGTTTTCCCGTCAGATATCATAGAGAGTGAATACATTGAATATTTTCCTTTGGATATTGTGAGCACTTTTCAACAGCAATTATTTAAAATATTTATGAGAAAAAAACTGGGTAAGTCTGTCATTTGAAAAGCATGTAGGTAGCTATCAAAATGCTTGTTTCTGGAGATTGGGTCTCAGACCAGAAAGATCCCTCAAAACAATTGGATGGCCTGCGTCAAAGCTATTGAAAAAAATCCAGATAGAAAGTGCTCCAGGAATATCTAAATGAGGAGAATAGGAGAAGAGCCAAGAGAGGAGGAGAAAGGGAAAATGAGGAAAAAGCAGAAGGAGAAAGAAAGAGAAAGACATAGAGAGACAGGGAGACGTAGTTGGCCACACACAGCAAGAGACAGTGATGACAGTGAGGCAGACGTGGGAGCCAGGGAGAGTTGTGTGAGCTACAGAATGCCTGGCCCTGCTCTGAACAAGGCCTGGGGATCTTTATGTTTCTAATTGCCCAGGAGGGTGAATGTCAACAGACTTCTGCAGAAGGAGAATGAGCTGAGAGTGAGTCTGGATCACTTGCCTTCCATGTGTCATCCAATCACACTGCTAACATCTGCAGTGGCTCTGCAACCACGAGCTGGGAGTAATACAAAGTCATGTTCTCACCATGCTTGCCCAGAGTCCCTGGCCTGGATGGAAGAGGTTCACTGTAGGAAAACGTTATTGACTGATGAGAAGTATTCATCCAATTTGTCTTTATTCTATGACTCCTATCAGCCCAGCTGGAGGGAAGCCTTGAACAACCAGTCTCCTGTTCCTGGGCTCATATCTTTTTCTAAGCTATATGGCCTTCCAAGTGACAGCATCATCATCCTTCTTCATCACCACCACTATCATCATCCTCATCACCATCATCATCCCCATCATCAGAGCAGCTATTCTTTATTGAGCATTTACTATGTGCTGGATATATATATATATTTATATATTTTATATATATTTATATATTTTATATATATGTATGTGTGTGTGTGTGTGTGTGTGTGTGTATATATATATATATAAAATCTGGAAAATAACTGTGTTAGGGAGGCCCTATATATATCCCAGTGTTGCAGTTTTGCATAACCCAGGCTCAAAAAGTTAAGTAACTTTCCCAAGAACAAACAGCTGCAATATCAGAAGCAAGGCTCATATCCATAGCTCTTCCAGTCCAAAGACTCTAGAACAAGCTAAAAAAAAAAAAAATGAACAAATGGGGTCTTCTATATCAGTCTGTCTATGACTCTCCACCACTGTAGCACTCCACCTATTTCAGATCCAGGGACACTGCCAAGTGACTATGGGGACTCCTTCCCTAAGAGATTGATTGGCTTGTAGGAAAGTTTGAATTAATCCAATTCTATTGTGTATGAATGTTCTTCACACTAGGAGTCCACATACTTTCTCATCCCCTAATTTACCTGTACCCTCATCCATTTGGCAAATACTTATGGAGTATCTATTTTGTGTCTGACACTATTTTAGGTGTTAAGAATATGGTGTGAACAAAACATACCAAGCTTATACTTTAGTGAAGGGAGATCAATATGTAATATAAACACAGAAATAACTCTATGAAGAACAAAAAATGTAAAAGTATAGAAAGCAATGGGAGGTGGTGAGGGTGAGTGACAGCTCTCTGATGAGCACAAGCCTAAACACAGTGAGGGCTGAGGTATGAGTATATGTTAGAGAGGTTCAGTGCTGGCTTAAAGAAGTGCAAGTGCAAAACCCCCAGGCTAACAGGAGCATCCCTGGTGTGCTGCAGGAACAGTGAGGACACCAATATTGCCGGTGAAAAGATGAGGTCAAAGCAGGCACCAGATAACTTAGGACTTTGGAGGGTCTGATGTGGATTTGGAATTTTACTTTGCCATATCAAGTTATTGGATAAGAGAGCCATGTTTAGATTTACATATTACAACAAGTCTTCCTGGCTCCAGCAAGAATGTTGTGTAAAGGACTCACTCTGGAGACCAAAACAACACGTGAAAGTTAGAACTTCTCTGGCCACTGACCAGGTAACAAGCCATGGTGGCTTGGAGTAGACGGTGGTATAGGATCAGGGGAGCAGTTGTCAAATTCTGGAAATCCTCTGATCAGTTGGATGTGCAGAGTGAGAGAAAAGAGAAGAATTAAGGATTACTTCCAGTGAGGCATGAGGCAGCCAGAGAGTACAATATTCCAGAAACAAGGGGAAGATAGGCATCAAGGAAGGAGGCACTGAAACTTTCTCAGTGCTGTTAAAAGCTGAGGCCTAGTCCCTTTGACCAGCTGCTAAAATCCCAGCTAGGCAATAGGGACAATGTGACAGTTTCTGCAGCCAGGATGTCCTGACATCACGTCTTTGAGTTTGACTGAAAAAAAAGTCGATGCTGAGAGACATCAAGGCCATCAACAGCCCATAACAAAATTCTCAAGGTCTTGAATAACTCTCAGGGGTACACTACTCCCAGAGAAAAGTGTAGGGCTGTATGCCTTATGACTATTGGGACATCACCACAGATCCTGTGGCCAAAATGGACCACTGAATCTATTTTCACTCCAAGGTGCTTTGACTGTCAGAATACAAGAAAATCTTGTTGTTATTTAGAAATACTGTTGTTTATTAAAAGGCCCACATGCAGTCAGAAAAGTGGGCCAAGTCTAAAATCTAGAACACACTTCCTGGTCATGAGCTCAGCCCCAGGTGGGTCACCTGGATTCTGTGAGTTTCTGGGCAGAGTTAACCAACTTTAGAATGGATGGCTAGGACCCACAACTGGCCATAATAGGATACGGATAACCGTATATTCCTGTTCCTGATTTTAGCTTTTCCTTGAATACGTTTCTTGGTTCTAAACTAACCAGAGCATGACATGCAATAGAAATTCTCAAGAATACAATTTCACTCAAGATGATCTCATTTCAAAATATTACCACCACTTGCAGAGAGTTGATGGGTGGGAGAGAGTGGGGGGCTTGCTTTTTTAGAAACTAGACCTGACCCACCTTGAACTATGACAAGCGAGCTTGGCTGAGTGTCTGTCAACCGGAATCCAACCAAACCCTGTGCTGCAGAGCTCCTCTCTGACAGACACTGTCAGCCTCATAGGACATCTAAGATGTGTCTCTTCCTACAACACAGAGGCCAACTGCCTCTACTTTCTGTCTTCTATCTCATAAAGATATTTTTGTTCTCAGCTGGTAGAACTCAGTGACTTTGAGTTTCCCTAAAAATTCCACTCACACAAAAGAATTTGTTAACTAGATGGATTTGCCTGAAGCTGTCCTGGATGAGAGAAGAGGTTTATATCACATACCTTACACCAAAGAGCTCTGAAAGCTCCCCTGAATATTTCTGTTTTCCCAAGTTTCTGACTTCCTCTAACTTTAAATTCACACCCTACTGCCCCCACTTTACGCCAACTATCCTTTCCCAGACCCCAGGCTCCTGTCTCTTCCTCAATCCCATCCTTGTCTTATACATAACAGTCTAGCAGTCATCTCTTTTTAGGTAACTTGAACATGTTGTTGGAGAGTTCAACTCCCAAATCAAAAGATGTCCTTTCATCCCATTATAACCCCAAACTATTTTGCTGATGTTTTCTTCCATTTCTGAGTCTTTGTGCTCACCAATATTCAGACCTATATTCTGAACAGCATCATCTTTATCTTTTCCCAGAATCCTGCCCTTTGAGGCAATCAATGCCTCTGACAGTTGTTAAGGCTATTTGGAGTGCAATCTTGCACAATAATAAAAACAGCTGCTATGCATTGAACACTCACTGTGTGCTAGGCCCTCTGCTAATCAGTTGAACTATATCATGTTTTGTAATCTGCATAACAGCTCTAGGAATGTAGCTATTATCACTCTATTCTATAGCTGAAGGAGCGGGGGTCATATCGATAATAAGAGACAGAGCCTACTGTGGCCTAAGCGTGCTGTTACTGGAAAGATAAGAATCAAAGGTCCATGCCCTTCTGTCCATAAGAGGCCTCTCACCCCTAGGAGGCCAGGAAGCATCACTCCCTGTCCTGATATTCAGGGAACAGCTCCTTGGCCCAGGAAAGACGCCTTTACTCCTGGGCTCTATGTAGTGAAGCAAATTTCTTATTTTTTGAGCCAGGTTGCTTTCTTTTTTAATCATAGACTAGGGGTACTGTGTGTTCCACGAACAATCATCTTACTGACATGTTATTCTGAAGCTTGACTTCATTCACCGTGACACATGCTGGTTATGAAATACGCAATGGAATAGAGTTGTAATGAAGGGAGGCTGGGGAAAGATTAAATTGGAATCTGAACTAATGCCAGCTAAGAGACCCTACCTCCACTTTATTATTATTATTATGTTTAATAAACAATCATTCATGCTCCGAGGAAAGGGAAACAATCAGAAGCCCAGCAGGGGAGCCATAAAAGAAATGTTTTAAACCTTGAATAAAAACGTTTGTTCAAACCCAGAGCCGGTCTATTTTTATTCAAAATGAATGCAGTGAGTTCTCCAACATCTAGAGGTGTTGAGAGGCATGCAAGTGGAGCTTCAGTTGCAGGGAGGATGCTGGGGTTCACCTTTCCCCTCCTCCCAGGCTAGTCCAGCCACTGAAGGGAAGATGTTCTGGACTTCAAGGAGGTAGTTGGTGCGTCAGTCCAACGTGCTTACCACCTGGTGAACTGAATTGAAAAAGAGCTCTTCTCTCTTTCCCAAGTACTTGGAAATACTCTGATTCTCCATGAGGAGAATGTGCAAAATTCATCTGGAACTAAGGAGATTAACCACATGCAGGAGCACCTCAAAAATTAGATGTCACCTCAACTAAAGAAAGCAGAGATGGGCCTTGACCATCAAAGCTAAATA
This sequence comes from Rhinopithecus roxellana, assembly GCF_007565055.1. Classification (NCBI taxonomy): domain Eukaryota; kingdom Metazoa; phylum Chordata; class Mammalia; order Primates; family Cercopithecidae; genus Rhinopithecus; species Rhinopithecus roxellana. The sequence continues at coordinate 7,071,620 of NC_044559.1, forward strand.
TAACTGAAAGTTAAGCTTTTATTGTTGAGATATTATTATATGGGAGAGAAATTGTGTGGACAAGAAGACATCTGTCAGCCTGGAAGACAGATTAGGGGAAATCATGAGCAATGGCGTGTTGCTGTTTCTCAGCATTGCCTGCTACATGGACAGATGGGGTCTTGCCTGCAAGCTGTCTTTGGCTACTAGAGAGATTATCTCTCCCGTGGGTAAGTGACGTGGAGGCAGACCTAACCAGAGATCACTCCGTGGCTCTTTTCCACTCACATCTGGGAGGTGGCTGTATCAATCAGGGTCCCGGAGTACATAGCACACTCAAACTAGGATAATTCTAAGAGGTGTTATGAAGTGACTGTTTACAAAGGTGAGGGCAGGGTGTGAGGAAATCACAGGTGACTATTAATATTGCCTCCCCTCCCAGGATTCAAGGGGCAAGGAAAGGCACCATCCACAAGAACTTAGATGGAAAGAGAAGTGTGGAGAGACACAGCCTGGGAAGAGCTGCAATCTTCCAACTGGAAACGTAGCTGATTGCATGCAACCTGGCAAGGAGCGAGTGAAAGAAATAACTTCCCTGACCATATCCTTCTTCCTCTTTCAACACTTCTTGTTGTTCCCCCTTTGTGCCACCCCAGCCAGAAGCCAGTGGCAAAGAGAGTACTTTGACAGACTCCCTATAGATCACCATCTTGGGGCAGAGAAGCAAAAGAGGGAATTTAGAGGGACAATTATGAGGTGTCTAGTCTAGGGTCATGGCAGAGAAGTCACATGGCACATGTTTTAAAGTTAACCCAAGACTACATTTCAGTGTTGGCCTTGCCATTTGAGCCGCTAGACCATAAGTGAGTTATTCCCTTTCTCTAAACCTCATTTATTCCATCAGTGAAGTTACACCAGTATCATCCACCTTGGAGGCTGCTATGAGGATTGCAGGTTGTGCCCTGTCTCCCATCCTCTCAGATTACTTTTTTGAGCTGGTTATTGATGCACAAGCAGCATCAAAATGGTTGCACAAGCAGCAGCTTCAGAGCACCTCAGCTCAGCTGCACCAAGCACCACCTGCATCCTGTCTTTGATCTTCCGTGCCCCTTGCTGGGGGATGCCTTGCAGGAGTCCAATCAGCCATTTTGGCACATGCACACACCTAGAAGCTAGAAAGAGTTAATACCCTGGAGTAACATACGACCAGTGGTGAACAGAAATCAGGAAATGAACACATCTGTGTCACAGGCAGACATTTCTGAAGTGCCTATTCAGAGCCTCCAGTGGGATTGATGCCCAGTTGTCTACGACAAAAACCAGCCCAATAACACATCCTTGGCATGTCTTCCTTTCTCCTCTATTTTATTTTTTTCCAGCCCCCTTACTCCTATCTCCTGGGTCACATAGCAAAATAAACTGCATACAAGCTATGGTCTCAGGCCCTACTTTTAGGGAAACCCAACCTAAGATTAGGATAAATGTTTGTGGATGCAGCTGGAGACCATTATCCTAAGCGAATTAACACAGAAACAGAAAACAAACACCACATGTTCTCACTTATAAGTGGGAGCTAAACATTGGTACTCATGGACATAAAGATGCCGACAATAGATGCTGGGAACTACTAGAGGGTGAAAGGAGAGGGGGCAAGGATTCAAAAACTCTCTGTTGGGTACTGTGCTCACTATCTGAGTGACAGGATCCGTATCCCAAACCTTGGGATCACACAACATATTCATGTAACAAACCTACGCATGTACCCCATGAATCTAAAATAAAATAGAAGTTGAAGTTATTTTTTAAAGGATAAATATTTATATCCAGCACACAGCGGGCACTCCATAAATGGTGGTTCTTTGGATTATTTTGATGATTCTTAATTGCTCATCGTGTCCAATGGTATTTGGTAGGGAGGGATCTGGGTGGGAGGAATGAATATTCATCACAACACAAAGTAATTCGATACCTGGTTTACATGTTGGTGTTTGATGAGATTGGTTATTGTAAGTCTCAAGACTAATCATATACAGGAGCCCAGACAATGTTCGGAGAACTCAGCCAAGCTGTAGGAAGCCCATGAGGTCCATCTCCTCCTAAGGCCTGGTTAAGCCGCTGGCTCTCCATAACCTAACATCACAACCAGTGCTCCTGTTTGTCTACTTCTAGGAGAAGACACCTGGCTCTGGAGAAAACAAAACCCCCATTCCAGAGAGTTCCCCCAGCCAGCCCCAGGGTTCTGGAAGTCCCTCAGTCTCCTCAGTTGTCAGGGTTACAGGGGGTTAGCTTTCTCTGCGTGAGCCAACAGTGCAAAGTCAGAGCCATTCTCAGAGCAATGCATGGCTTCGCAAAACTTCTATCAACTTTATGACCGCCCTCAGGGTGGTGCTGCCTTTAAAGGAGCCTGGATCTGGCATTTAATTATAACAAGGGTCAGAACACAAACTTTTACTGCGGGCCTCCTGTGTGCCAAGTGCTGCACAATGTGCTTTGTGTGATTTGTTTCATTTAAACCCTACAACAAACCTCTGTGGTAAGAAGCACTATTCCCATTTCACAGAGCAGTGAGACTCAGAGAAGTGACATAACTTGCTCACATAACTAAGTGGCAGATGTGAGATCTGAACACAACTCCATGTGACTCCAAAAGCAATACTTCTTCCCCTGTTCAGAGTGAGAACAGTCATACAAATAGCCAGCAGTGTTTCCATCAAGTAATAAAGGATGCTTTGGAAATAGTAGAAAGGGAAAAATAAATAAATAACCAAAGGTTTTATTTATCCTTACTTAAGGATCCAATCCTCTTCTTGTTTTTACTTCTATAAAGAAAAACAGACAGAGCAGTTCAAACAGCAGAAAGGCTAGGAGAAAGGAGCTCCTAGGCTTCGGTGCCATGGGCAATGTTGATCTGGAGAAGTCAGTTCCCAGGTCTCCCTTGACCTGTAGGCTACTGTAGAAACCTAAATGACAGCATTGCAAGTGCATCCACACCATCTGAACGCTGCCCATACCCTGATTTCCAGTTAGCAAAGGTTGGTGAGTTGTTCTAATGGCAGGTGCCCTTCAGACCTCTTTCTGTTCATTAGCGGAAAGCCCATATGATACTATTAAAGGATCACACAATTGCTTTTTTTCACTGGCAGTGCACGCTGTAGCCCATAGTTTTCCATTCTCATTTCATCTCATAAATTGCAGCAAGTACTATGATTTGGAAGCAGTGTATAGCATAAACTAAATGTTTATGTGCCATCAGTTTATTCATAAAACCTTCACTAATTACTAATGAAGCCAATAAATTTGATATTGTGATGCTTTACACAGCAACCATTACCAAGCCAAAAAACAAAAATAAAAACATATATTTTCCAGTGCACAATTTCCAGAAAAGCGTGAGGTAGCCAGCAATGTCTGTTAACAGCTGGCCACTCTGCAAACTTTCCACCCCAGCTTTGTGAACTATGTAGATGGAGAGGCCACCACAAGATGTTTAATTGGTCCATGAGAGATTCATGATTCCACTGGGTTTCAATGCTGTGGGCTTTGGGCCCCACCCATGTGACACCGAAAATTGTATTTTTAAAGAAGGACATTCTTTCACTGTTTTGATGTAACCATCAAAGCAGTGAAAAAGCAATGTAGAAAAAAAACTTTAAGAATTTCGGTTTTCTAGAAATAATAAAGCGTGGTTCCATTGGCTCTTCTGAGAGTAGCTGACTTTAAATACCTCATGATTTTATAATTCAGAATAATTTAACAGCCATCATTCTCAAATATCTCTTTTCCTCTTGGCCCCCTACAAAGGTACTACTTCTTGGTTTTTAAGACTGCAAGCTTGGCTGAACACTCATTTTGAATCACATTGTCTCAGAATCTCCATTTGAATCATCCTTCATACTTTGGCATCATGAATTTGCCTGATGTTAACAGCTGCCACAAGAAGGAGCAATGGAGGTGTGAGTACATGTAGTGAAGCTTTCGTTGAAGACAGTACAAGTCCACCATTTTATACCTACTACATAGAAAATGAAGTTATTTACTATATTTTTCTTTTTATCTTGGACTCTAGGAAATTTAGCAATGAATATCCACCTCATCAGTCATAAATATCTGAGATTCTTCAGTACTGGATTCTAATGCTTCCAACTCCATCCCCTACCCAAGGACCTCAACATTGTGTCCAGATTTAAATTTCCCCTGACTCTGGTATTTAATTCCTTACACTAAGTCAATTTTATTTTATATATATTTGAAAACCATCTCTTATGCTTTGTGGCATTAAGTAAATAAATATCTTCTAATGGATATTTATATTGTTTTCCCCTTGTGACTACAGCTGATTGAATTAATTTCCAACTAACTTCTATGTTCCTTTCAACACTTCAAATAACTTAACATCGAGGACTCGGAATTAGACTCTGCTTTACGTTGGAAGGCAAAACCACACCTGAGTAGGTTAATGAACTTGAAGAAAATCAATAAACCTGGAGATTATTCCATTATTAAGGTTCCATTTAAAGTTCCAATTTCACCCCAGGTAATGTGGGAAAGGCAGGGAGGTTTAGGTGTTCTGATTCACAGCAAAAGAGTCTTTTTGCTTGCTATATTTCTTTTTCTGTGCCACTGTCAGTTTTAGAGGATTACATAAAATTTCGGAAAGACTGACTGATGCCTGTCATTTTGAGACAGTTTTTGCAAGCTCAGCCTTTCCAATTTTAGTTTTTTTAAACATGATTGGCAGCTGAAAGTGGAGTTCTACCAACTAGGACTCTCTAGGAGTCACTCAACTTTCCAAATATTTCTCATGACTAATATCATGCCTGATCTGTGCAAAAAAAAAAAAGAAAAGAAAATGATTCAACAGAAGATGCTACTGCATATCTTCTGACCAGCAGCCCTGGGTTTCCAGTAATGCTATACTGAAGAGCATGATATAGGAGCCCCAGGTGCACATGGACAATGAAATTCATATTCATATCAGTTTTGAAGAGTAATCCACGTAGAAAGGTAGGACACATGTGTCTCCACATAGAAAGCTAGGATATGTGTGTCTTTGGGTTTTGCAGTGGAAGTAGGAGCAGGCTGGTAACAAAGATTTAGTGTCCTCCTGCCCCACAACTCCCTGCAAAAAAAAAAAGTCAAATGTACTCAGCCATAAACAACTGGAAAGACACACCATGTTCTTAGATAGAAGGAATCAATATCACAAAGATCTTCCTTAAGTTGGCTTATAAATTCAATGAATTAGCAATACAAATTCCTTCATATTGCTTCCTACAACTATAAAACTTAATTGTAACATACATTTGTAAGAACAGGTAAGCAAGAATAGCCACGAAAATCCTGGAAAGGAAGAGTGAAGACTAGTGGGGATGTGGTGGGTAGCCCTTTCAGATAAGAAAGTTAATTGTAAAACCTTTATAATTAAGACAGTGTAGTATTAATGAATGAACAGATATATCAATAGCAAATTAAAAATCCAAAAATAGATGTAATTTATATGGAAATATAGTGCACAAGAAAGGCAGTATCTCAAATCAGTAGGGGAAAAATGATTATTTAATAAGTTTTGTTACCACATAATTAAGATTGGATCTATTCTTCATATTGGGCTCTAAGATATATTCCAAGTGGATCAAGTATTTAAATGGTAAAAAATTAAATGAATCTTATACAGACTAGAAAAAAATGAGTGAATTCTTCATAATCTGGGACTGGGAAAATTTTCTTAACTATGACACAAAATCTGAATTCTTTAGGAAAAAGGATTTATATATTTGACAACACTGAAATGAAAACAAACTACAGGGTAAAAATAACCACAAGGAATTCCAAAAGTTATAATAAATGACAAAGAAGGCTTGCAACTTATATTATCCCTAATTATCCCTAATATATAAAAACTTTCTAAAAATGGAGATAAACATCAAGAAAAATCTCATAAGAGACTCTAAGAGCAAGTTCAGAGAAAATAAATGCCCCTTAAACATATGAAAAGATGTTCAGCCTCACTCATAATGAGATATGAAAATTAAAACTGCACAGTTAACGTTTCACAATCATATTACCAAAATTCCAAAAAGCTTGACAACATACTCTTAATCACTGGTGGGAATATCAAAGGGTAAAAACCGATGTGAAAGGTAAATTGGCAATATCTAGCAAATTTTTATGCACTTCTACCCTTTCAATTGGCAATCCAACTTCTAAGAATCTATTTAGATGATACATTGGCAAAAACATAAGACAACCACATAAAGTATCTTGTTGAGTAGAGATATATGATCAGCAAAGCAGAGATAAGTAGAGGAAGCTGATTGACAAAACTGAAAATCACCTAAATACCTACTAACGGAAGAGTGGTTGAAAAAACTATGGTCCACTGATACAATGAAAAAAAACATGTATCTCTAAAGAGGATGTGAGGATATTTCATATTCTGCTGCTGAATAATCTCCAGGATATATTACTGAGTAAAATGGCAATGTGGAAAAAGTACTTCTAGGCTATCACTATTCATCTAAAAGGAGCATGATATAGTTATATGACTATCTGCTTTTTTTAAATAGATAATAAACCAAAACAAAAAAATTAATGGTTACCTGTAAATGGCATGAAGAAACAGAAGGACAGGTGCCAAAGAGAAAAATCACCCTTCTCAGGTTTATAACTTTGTGGAATTCTGTAAAATGTTTATAGAATTATTTTTAAAAATTAAATTTTAAAATATCTAAAAATAAAAAGATGAATAAAACAAATGAATATAACCTTATACTGAGTTGGTATCATAACCACCATGGTGACATAATACAAAGAGAAAGCATGTTTGGTGATTTTAAAAGAAATAATTTGAATGAATACAAAATAAACACAGTTCAGTAAAATCCTTGTGGTCTTGCATATGAACCCATGATGATTTTAACCTTAAAACGCTATATCCTAGCTTTGCCCACTGAACAAAACTAGAAATAATGATAAAGTAAATGGTAATAAGCATCTCAGGGCTCAGATTGTAGTCTCTAATATTTTCCACTAAAAAAAAGAAAGGTTCTTGATTTCAGGTCTAGAGCAACAAATGTATAAGATGTACTGGACAGTTTTTTCATACCTGAAGGAAAGAATGTCTTAAAACCCACTGAGGGCTCACCAAAAGAATGGAAGAATCTCCTTGAAGAAGGTCCCACTGGTCCATAAAAGCAAAACTAATTCAATGGTTTTAATCACTTCAAATACTAATAAATCCATGAATTCAAAGTTATACAAAAGAAAAAAAAATTCCCTCAGTTGTCAATTTTGGATGATTCTATGTAACTCAAATTTTGATAGCTGGCAATTCAAGGGAAATAATCAGTTATCCTGCCTTTCCTATACGAGATATGTTTCTGGAAAATAAAACAGTTGATAAGGGGAAAATTTTCTTTAGAGATATGTTCCAGCTAGTAAATGAAGACAGAATGACTTAAGTGTAAAGGCACTGCTTTGAAAAGCCCTGATGAAACAGTGGATGTAGGAAATGGTCATCAGTAGCTCCTAGCATCATAAAAGGAGAGTCAACTTCATATTATATACCAAGTGACAGAAATATACATCACTCCTTGAAAGTAGTCTTGCCAAAAAAAAAAAAAAAAAAAAAAGCAAAAAGCTGGTTTGGTCATGCCCCTAGATCTCTTACAAATTGACAGGAAATACAACAGAGGAGTATGTAATCTGCAAAACTCAGCTATAGGAAATTCTATAAAACAAATGATATAATGTCTTCAACAAATAAACTGTATAGGAGAAATAGGAGAACAAAAGCACTTATAGATTAAAACAGTGGTATTCAAACTGTGGTCAATAGGGTCACCACACTATTTTTGTAAATAATGCTTTATTGGAACATAGCCAAGTCCTTTCATTTATGCATTGTCTATGGCTATTTTTGTGCTATAGTGACAGAGTTGAGTAGTTGCAGCAGAGATTATATGACCCCTAAGGACTAAGATGTGTACTATCTGGGCCTTTCCAGAGAACATTTGCCAACCAACTGACTAAAAGAGACTTAAGAGACATATGAAGCAATTGGAATATATGGACCTTATTTTGATTATGATTAAACAAAGAATCAAAAAATTAAAAATAAAGCAGTCAAAGAAAAAAGGTTGAGAAAAAAATTGTTAGAAAGTCATTCAAGAGAATAAGAATAGTAAGAAAGCAGAGGAAAGTAATACACAAGGAGATTAAAAGATGGGGAGTATGTGGTCACAGTGTATATTAGTCCATTTTCATGCTGTTATAAGAAGAAATACCCAAGACTGGATAATTTATAAAGGAAAGAGGTTTAGTTGATTCACAGTTCCACATGACTGGGAAGGCCTCAGGAAAATTACAATCATGGCAGAAGGGGAAGCAAATATGTTCTTCTTCACAAGGCAACAGGAGAGAGAAATGCCGAGCAAAAGGGGGAAAGTCCCTTATAAAACCATCAGATTTTGTGAGAACTCACTCACTATCATGAGAATAGCATGAGGGTAACTACCCCCATGATTAAATTACCTCCCACCAGGCACCTCCCACGACATGTGGGGATTATGGGAACTACAATTCAAGATGAGATTTGGATGGGGACACAGCCAAACCATATTACAGTGTGACTGCTGCCAGGAAGGCAAAGGGAGGCAGATCCAAAATATTTCAGTGGATTAGTGACTAGACACCATGGGTTACATTAGTGTGAGCACTGTCAGTGGAGCAATAGAAGTAGAATTCAAAGTGTACAAGTACTACATGGATGACTACTACATCAGAAAAGAAAAAAATACAGACTGCTCCTGTCAGGGTTTCAGCAGCTGAGGCGAGGCAGCATCCGTAGCTGGAATGAGAAACCCATCAAAGACTAAGAGAGACTTGAAGCAAATGGATATTACATCAGTAAACTGATTTTACAATGCATATTATAGACCCTAAAGCAGGAGAAGAATGCTGTCTACTTCAGTTTTGCCAAAATCACAACCAATCAAAACACCCATACACAGTCTACTTCAGTTGTGCCAAAATCACAACCAATCAAAACACCCATACACAAACACTTCCGGATTTCAATCTTTTCAATCACTTTGGGTATCCAAAACAGGCCCTGTCAAAGTATTTGAAGTGGACAAGGGAGGCAGTACCTAGCACAGACACTTGTACATAGTGGGTTGGTAAATTTGAACTGGAAGCCTAAGTGATATAATTTAAATATTTGTCTCCAACAAATCTCTTGTTGAAATTTGATCCCCAATGTTGGAGGTGGGGTCTGGTGGGAGGTACTTGGGACATGGTAGGAGATCCCTCATAAATGACTTGGTGCTGTCCTTGTAGTAATGAATGAGTTCTCACTCTGTTAGTGCCCACAAGATCTGATTATTAAAAAGAGCCTGGCATCTTCCTCATCTTTCTCTCAGCACGTGATGCCTGCTCCCCTTCCTTTTCCTCCATGAGTAGAAGCTTCCTGACACCCTTACCAGAAGCAGGTGTCACTGCAATGCTTCTTGTACAGCCTGCAGAACTATGAGTCAAAAAACTATTTTCTTTATAAATTACCCAGCCTCAGCTATCTCTTTATGGAAATGTAAACAAACTAAGATTCCAAGAAACCAAGTACTTCTGCACACATAGCAGAATAAACAACCTATTTGACACCATTTGGACAAAGACTTCATACAATGAGAGTCCTCTAAGTTAATTTTTGTGAACTTCAAAATCACAGAGATTTTGAAGACCATCTTCAAGCTTTTTTTTCCCCATCTAGGACATCTGGTCTTCTCTTTAGACACCACTAGTAAAAGAGCCCCGTGTCTGCATCCCAGCCTTCTTCCTGTACTATCCTGGCCAAATTGCAGCCCAGCAAGATCCCAGAACATTGTCTGCCCTACAAAGCTGAAATAGAAAGCAATTTGCAACTGAATGGCTCTGCTTTGATGATTTGGGATCCCCCTTAACATTGCCTTTGATGGGATTCTTTCTGTCAGCAGCTACAATATCACTTTCTCTAATTAACTCCGATGTTTCCTTTGAGCTTCTGTTTCCTGAGAAGGAAAATCATGTTTAATTCAAAAGGGCTATCATTATTTTGATAAATGGAAAACAGCTATAAGCCACAGGTTTGGAGAGAAGTAATAAAATCAAAATGATTACATCCCTTTAACATGGCCCCATTCCAGAGTCCTTCCTACAGGTAGTTCTCTGGATAAGAAGAAGAGATATTGGGGTAGGAGGAATGAGGTGGGAAGGAAAAGGTTAGTAAAGGTAGCTTCTGGACCAAAGTTTGGCCTGGAGCTGTAGGTCCTCACTAATAAAACAAGTACTTTTCCTTTGTAGTGTGGTACCTCTGAAGCAAAGTTGTGACCCAACGCTAGATTCAAATCCACACTCTTGTCACATATCTGCACACAAGCTCTTAACCTCACTGTTTCTTTGACCTTAGTCATCAGTATTTTCAATTTTAACTATCCATAAAGGGAGTAAGAGCATGGATGATTTCAAAACAGATTACAAGGAATCATCTACATTTGGCTTAAAAGACTCTATGAAAAGAGCCTTTTCTTGCCCCAGAATTCCTTGACTCATCTTTCGGGTAAGAATTGTAGTCTATTGGAATAATCCAACAGACTAACTGCCCAACAGAGAAAGGCCAAACTTCCACTGGAGCCCCCACAGATGGCTCTGGGAATGTTTGACCATCCAACTATTAAATTAGAAATTTCTTCACCTTGGAGGGTTACAGTTCAAGATCTGTGTGGCAAAATCAAATTTTATTCTCTCATTCACCAGGCCAGAAATGTCAAAGAAGTTTTGATAGCACTGGAGTACATTTTCCAGAACAGATTCCTGCCAGCATTTCCTTGGGCTTGGGCCCTGCCTGGACCTCAGACAAGTGTGAAGGGTTTGCCCGACACACCAGAGGCAGAGTATGTTCAGTCCCCTGTAGATATGGCACTTTTGCTCTGGAGAATAAATATGTCATCAGAAATATATATTGACATGAAAACTTTAAAATGACCCTTTTTTAAAAATCTCTTTTTCCATTATCTAGTTTTCAGTTTGAAACTGCAACCACTACTTCTTGTAGTGATCCACCTAATGCCCAATCCATGCAAATTTATATTTTTCACATTAGAAATTACTTGTCCACTCCCTTCACCAGAAGATTTGACCACGCAGCGGGTTCCCAGACCCACCCGACTCCCAGAACTCTGCTATAGAGGAGGGGTATGGTCTCTCGCTGTTAGTCCCACTCTAACCTTGCTGTTGCCGGCAACAAAACTTAGATTCAGATGTGATTTTACCAAATCAGAATGAAATTAGACCACTCTCTCTCTGTTTCTAATGAGCTGTGATCAGCCTCAGTTCCATGAAGAACAAGTCAGTTCTCTTGCTTTCTGTACTTGAACAATGGCTTATTGTTGATTTATTATAAAAAATGTTTATTTAATTTTTAAATGTAATTAACATTCAGCCTCATTTAGCATGTTTTGTTGAGAGTACCTCTTCATTGAGAGGTACTCAGTGAAGCACCATTTTTTCTGTATATTATTTTCTGAGACACTTTGAGGTACTAGCCTTGGGACACAAGTTAGGAAGTCAACACTCAATTCTAGCTATCTTTTGCTGTATTACTCTTTTGTTTAACCTGCAGCCTCAGAAGTATGAACTCAAGCTTCTCAAAAAAGCATTGTGCAAAGCAGCATATCACTATTTCACTGTGGAACAAAAAGTTCCCCAGAGGACACTGAGCCTATTTTCCTCCATTTCCCCGGTGGCTGTGTGATGATTTCTACTATTAGCCAGCTAGCTTGGGTCCAGGTCAGCTATTCCACAAACACATTTATTTTATAATTTCTTCATTTTTTAGTTATTAATTTTGCTTCATCTTTAAGTCCAATGGGGTGTGTCTTCAAGTTTTTTTAATGAAAAAATATACATATGTTTTAAGTTTTTTGAAACCTTTCATACCTGAAAATGTCTTTTGGCTATGTTCACATTGACAGAGAATTTTGTTTGATTTGCAATTCTTGGGTAAAAAAAAATTCTTCCTTTAATTCTCTGCAGACACTGCTCTATTGTCTTCTAAATTTTATTAATGTGAAATAGAATTATGGCAGCCTGAGCCTTATTTCTTCATGGAACCTACTGTTATATTCTGGCTAGATACTAATAAGATTGTGGTAGCTGTTTTTTTTCTCTGTGTACCTGTACTTTTTTCCCACAGAGTATCTGTTTATAAGTATTTCACTTTTTTCAAGATATTGATGATTTTTTTAAATATAAATATGTGTGTTTATTCTTAAACTCAGGAAACTTTTCTTCTTTATAACTTTATCATTTTTATTACTTTTGCTTCTTTAGCAAATGAACTACTTGGATGATTACTCTCCATTTTCCAACTTGCATATCTAGAATTGTTTCTGCAAAATGACAGGGTGTTTTGATGTTTTTTGCTCACCTAAGGCAGGGTGAATTTAACCCTCTGAACCACATTTACTGGGCAGATTAGCGAACCAGCCTTAGTTTAGTTTGCATTTTCTAAGAGCACTCATCCATAATTGATTTGTTTTATTACATAGATTTCTTACGTTTTTCAGATAATCTAAGCAACAAAATTCAGGGCTCTTTACCATCTAGAATGCAATATGTTACAGTGGACATTCCCAACACTACTTTCTACATAACTATCCTCTAAAATTTGCTTTCACTGAATGACTAATGAACAGAGATAGCATCTCTCATGGGTGGATTTTGTTTGCTCTGCAAGTGCTTCAAAAATAAATTGATACTATTATTAAGAAATTAATACTCCCCAAAGAATTCTACTGACTCAATACAATTCCTATCAAAATCTCAAACACTTTATTTGACAGAATTGTTTTTAAATCTGTTTTAAAATTCATATGAAATCTCAAGGGACAAAATAACCAAAACAATCTTGAAAGAGAACAAAGTCAGATGTCTCGTTTTATAATTCCAAAACTTACTATAAAGCTACAGTGATCAAAACAGTGTGGTATGAACATAAAGCCAGACACATCAACAAATGTAAAAGAATAAATCCTCATATATATGGTCAAACAATTTTTGACAAGGGTGCTAGACCCATTCAATGGAGAAAGGACAGTCTTTTCAAAAAATGGTGATGAGAAAACATGCAAAAGGAAAAAGTTGAACCATTATCTTACACTATATCCAAAAATTAATTCAAAATCTATCAAAGATCTAAGAGCAAAAGCTGTAAGACACTTAAAAAAGCATAGGTGAAAAGATTTATGGCATAACATTTGGCAATGATTTCTTGGATATGACACCAAAAGCGCAAGCAACAAAAGAAAACAATAGATTAATTAGACTTCATCCAAGTTAAAAGTGCTTTGCATCAAAGGACACTATCAACAGTGTTAAAGGGTAACTCACAAAGTGCAAAAAATATTTGCATATCTGATATTGAATCAAGGTCTGATTTCCAGAATATATAAAAAAAACTGCTACAACTCAAACAACTAAAAATGATCAACTTAAAAATGAACAAAACACTTGAATAGACATTTCTCCAAAGAAGATATACAGATGTCCGTAGCATATAAAAAGATGCTCAACATCACTAATCATTAGAGAAAAGTCAACCAAACCACAGTGAGTGAATTGAATTGAATAGATATTTCTCCAAAGAAGATATACAGATGGCCATAGCATATAAAAAGATGCTCAACATCACTAATCATTAGAGAAAAACCAATCAAACCACAGTGAGATCCCACATCACACCCTTTAAAATAACTATTATAAAAACACACACACAACAGAAAATAGAAAATAGCATTGTTGGTGAGGATGTGGAAAAACTGAAACACTTGTACATTGCTGGTAGAAATGTAAAATGGTGTGGCCACTGTAGAAAACAATATGATACTTCCTTTAAAAATTAAATATAGAATTGCCATTTAACCCAACAATTCCACTTCTGGTAAACACTCAGTAGAATGAAAGCAGGGACTCAAAAAACTATATATACACCAATGTTCACGGCAAGATTTTTCACAGAGTCAAAAGATGGAAGCATCCCAAATGTTCAACTAAAGATGAATACATACACAAAATGTGGAATACACATAAAGGAATGTATTGTTTTTGCATTGTTTTATTGCATTGTTTCCACAATTCAAAATGTGAAATATACATACAGGAATGCATTGTTTTTGCATTGTTTTATCGCACTTTTTACAAATTGAAAGTTTGTGGCAACCCTGCATCGAGCAAGTCTGTTGGCACTAGTTTTCCAACAGCATGTGCTCATTTCATGTCTCCATGTCACATGTCACATTTTGTTAACTGTCACAATATTTCAGACTTTTTCATTATTATTATGCTTGTTATAGTGACATAGGATCTGTTATCTTTGATGTTACTATTGTAATTGTACTGAGGCGCCACAAACCACACCGATACAAAATGGCATACTTAATTGATAAACATTGTGTGTGTTCTGATGCTCCAGCAACTAGCTATTTCCTCATCTCTCTCATATTCCTTGGGCTTCCCTATTCCCTGAGATGCAAAAGAAGGAAGGAAGGAAGGAAGGAAGGAAGGAAGGAAGGAAGGAAGGAAGGAAGGAAGGAAGGAAGGAAGGAAGGAAGAAGAAAGAAAGAAAGAAAGAAAGAAAGAAAGAAAGAAAGAAAGAAAGAAAGAAAGAAAGAAAGAAAGAAAGAAAGAAAGAAAGAAAGAAAGAAAATAGGCCAGTTAATAATCCTACGATGACCTCTAAGTGTTCAAGTGAAAAAAAGAGTAATATCTCTCACTTTCAATCAAAAGCTGGAAATAATAAAGCCAAGTGAGGAAGGCACGTTAACAGCCAACATAAGCTAGAACTCTTGTGCCAACGTTAGCCAAGATGTGAATGCGAAGGAAAAGGCTTTGAAGGAAATCGAAAGTGTTACTCGGGGGAACACACAAATGGAAAGAAAGCAGAACATTCTTACTGCTGACATAGAGAAAACTTTAGTGATCTGGACTGAAGAGCAAACCAGACACAAAGCTCCCTTAAACCTAAGCCCAATCCAGAGAAAGGCCCTAACCCTCTTCAATTCTATGAAGTTTGAGAGAGATGAGAAAACTGCAGAAGAAAAGTTTAAACTACCAGAGGTTGCTTTATGAGGTTTAAGGAAAGAAGTCGAGTCTATAACATAAAAATGCAAGACGAAATAGCAAGTGCTGATGTAGAAGTTGCAGCAAATTTTTCAGAAGATATAGCAAATTTTTCAGAAGATATACACTGAACAACAGATTTTCAATGTAGATAAAACAGCTTTCCATCAGAAGATGCCATGCACGATTTTCATGACTAGAGGGGAAAAGTCAATGCCTAGCTTCGATGATTCTAAGGACAGGCTGACTTTCTTGTTAGGGGCTAGTGCAGGTGACTCTAAATTGAAGCCAGTGCTCGTTTACCATTCTGAAAATCCTAGGATCTTGAAGAATTATGCTAAATCTACTCTGACTGTGTTTTATAAATGAAACAACAAAGCCTGGATAATGGTACGTCTGTTTAC
This sequence comes from Rhinopithecus roxellana, assembly GCF_007565055.1. Classification (NCBI taxonomy): domain Eukaryota; kingdom Metazoa; phylum Chordata; class Mammalia; order Primates; family Cercopithecidae; genus Rhinopithecus; species Rhinopithecus roxellana. The sequence goes on from NC_044559.1 coordinate 7,087,156, forward strand.
CACATGATTTACTAAATATTTTAAACCCACTGTTAATAAGCACTGCTCAGAAAAAAAAAAAATTCAAATTATTACTGCACATTGACAATGCACTAGAATCATCCTGTGGTCATTTCCCCAGTTCCAGAATGCATAATTGGCATAGACATACTTAGCAGCTGGCTGAACCCCCACATTGGCTCCCTAACGAGTAGGGTGAGGGCCATTAGGGTGGGAAAGACCAAAAGGAAGCCTTTAGAGCTGCTTCTACCTAGAAAAATAGTAAATCAAAAACAATATTACATCCCTGGAGGGATTACAGAGATTAGTGCCACCATCAAGGACTTGAAATATGCAGGAGTGGTGATTCCCACCACATCCCTGTTCAACTCTCCTATTCGGCCTGTGCAGAAGACAGATGGACAGTGGACTATCATAAGCTTAACCAAGTGGTGACTCCAATTGCAGCTGCTCTACCAGACGTGGTTTCATTGCTTGAGCAAACGAACACATTTCCCAGTACCTGGTATGCAACCATTGATTTGGCAAACGCCTTTTTCTCCATTCCTGTCCATAAGGCCCACCAGAAGCAATTTGCCTTCAGCTGGCAAGGCCAGCAATATACCTTTACTGTCCTCCCTCAGGGGTATATCAACTCTCTGGCTTTGTGTTATAATCTTATTTGGAGAGGACTTGATCACTTTTCACTTCCACAAGGTATCACACTGGTCCATTATATTGATGCCATTATGCTGATTGGATCCAGTGAGCAAGAAGTAGCAAACAGACTGGACTTATTGGTGAGACATTTGTGTGCCAGAGGAAGGGAAATAAATCCAACTAAAATTCAGGGACCTTCTACCTCAGTGAAATTTTTAGGGGTCCAGTGGTGTGGGGCCTGTTGAGATATTCCTTCTAAGGTGAAGGGTAAGTTGTTGCATTTGGGCCCTCATCCAATCAAGAAAAAAAGGCAATGCCTAGTGGGCCTATCTGGATTTTGGAGGGAACATGTTTTTCATTTGGGTGTGTTATTCTGGCTGGCCCATTTATCGAATGACCCTAAAGGCTGCCAGTTTTGAGTGGGGTCCAGAACAGGAGAAAGCTCTGCAACAGGTCCAGGCTTCTGTGCAAACTGCTCTGCCACTTGAGCCATATGACCCAGTAGATCCAATGGTGCTTGAGCTGCCAATGGCAGATGGAGTTGTTTGTAGTCTTTGGCAAGCCCCCACAGGTGAATCACAGAAGAGGCCTCTAGGATTTTGAAGCAAGGCCCTGCCATCTTCTGCAGATAACTACTCTCCTTTTGAGAGACAGTCCTTAGCCTGTTACTAGGCTTTGATAGAAACTGAATGTTCAACTATGGGTCATCAAACCACCATGCAACCTCAACTGTCTGTCATGAACTGGGTGCTTTCTGACCCATCTAGCCATAAAGTGGGTTATGCACAGCAGCATTCCATCATCAAATGGAAGTGATGCATGCGATCAGATTCAGGCAGGTCCAAGTAAGTTACATGAGAAAGTGGCTCAAATGCCCACAGTCCCCACATCTGCCACCCTGCCTTCCCTCCCCAAGTGTGCACGAATGGCATCATGGGGAATTCCCTATGATCAGTTGACAGAGGAAAAGAAGAAAAAGGCCTGGTTTACAGATGGCTCTGCACAATATGCAGGTACCACCAGAAAGTGGATAGCTACAGCACTACAGCCCCTTTCCAGGACATCCCTGAAGGAAAGTGTCAAAGGGAAATCTTCCCAGTGGGCAGAACTGCAAGCAGTACCCCTGGTTGTGCACTTTGCATGGAAGGAGAAATGGCCAGATGTGCGATTATATACTGATTCATGGACTGTAGCCAATGGTTTGTCTGGACAGTCAGGGAATTGAAAGAAGCATGATTGGGAAATTGGTGATGAAGAAATTTGGGGAAGTTATGTGGATGGACCTCTCTGAGTGGTCAAAAACTGTGAAGATATTTGTATCTGCTGTGAGTGCTCACCAAAGGATGACCTCCACACAGGAGGATTTTAATAATCAAGTGGATAGGATGACTCATTCTATGGACACCACTCAGCCTCTTTCCCTAGCCACCCCTGTCATTGACCAATGGACTCAGGAACAAAGTGGCCATGGTGGCAAAAATGGAGGTTACACATGGGCTCAGCAACATGGACTTCCACTCACAAAGGCTGACCTGGCTACAGCCACTGCTGAGTGCCCAATTTCCCAGCAGCAGAGACCAACACTGAGACCTGGATATGGCACCATTCCTTGGGGTGATCAGCCAGCTACCTGGTGGCAGGTTGATTATATTGAACCTCTTCCATCATGTAAAGGGCAGGGGTTTGTCCTCACTGAAATAGATACTTACTCCAGATATGGGTTTCCTATCCTGCATGCAATGCTTCTGCCAAGACTTATATCTGTGAACTCACGGAATACCTTATCCACCTTCATGGTATTCCACACAGCATTGCCTCTGACCAAGGCACCCACTTTATGGCTAAAGAAGTGTGGCAGTGGGCTTGTGCTCCTGGAATTCACTGGTCTTACCATGTTCCCCATCATCCTGAAGGAACTGAATTGATAGAACAGTGGAATGGCCTTTTGAAATCACAATTATAACACCAACTAGATAACAATACTTAGCAAGGCTGGGGCAAAGTTCTCCAGAAGTGTATGTATGCTCTGAATCAGCATCCAATATAGGGTGCTGTTTCTGCCACAGCCAAGATTCACAGGTCCAGGAATCAAGGGGTAGAAGTGGCACCATTCGCTATCACCCCTAGTGACCCACTAGTAAAATTTTTGCTTCCTCTTCCTGCGACATTACGTTCTGCTGGCCTAGAGGTCTTAGTTCCAGAGGGAGGAGCACTGCCACCAGGAGACACAACAGCGATTTCATTTAACTGGAAGTTAAGATTGCCACCTGGGCACTTTGGGCTCCTCCTACCTGTAAGTCAACAGGCTAACAAGGGAGTTACGGTGTTGGCTGGGGTGATCAATCTGAACTATCAAGATGAAATCAGTCTACTACTCCACAATGGAGGTAAGGAAGAGTATGCACGGAATACAGCAGATCCATTAGGGCGTCTCTTAGTATTGCCATGTCCTGTGATTGAGGGCAATGGGAAACTACAACAACCCAATCCAGGCAGGACTACAAATGGCCCTGACCCTTCAAGAATGAAGGTTTGGGTCACTCTACCAAGTAAAAAGTCACGACTTGCTGAGGTGCTTACTGAAGGCAAAGGGAATACAGAATGGGTAGTAGAAGAAGATAGTCATCAATACCAGCTATGACCAAGTGACCAGCTGCAGAAACAAGGACTATAATTGTCATGAATATTTCCTCCTTGCTTTGTTAAGAACGTGTTTGTGTTTGTACTAAGAAAATATCTTCATTTTATTTTCTTTCTTTTTTCTTTATCATGTGAAATAAGACTTCATATCAGCATTTAAGTATTGTTAACTTTATATAATAGCATTTGGGCTAGGAATTGGTGCATTTCTGGCCATACAAAGGATAGCTGTATTATGTTAGGTGTAATTATCACCTTATTTTTCTCATTATTTGTAGATAATGTATGATTTCAGGATATATGTATGGGTTCAGTCTGACAAGGGTGCACTTGTGATGGTTAACATTGTCAACTTGATTGGATTGAAGGATGCAAAGTATTGTTCCTGAGTGTGTCTGGGAGGGTGTTTCCAAAGGAGATTAACATTTGAGTCAGTGGACTGGGAGAGGCAGACCCAGCCTCAGTTTGAGTGGGTACCATCTAATCAGCAGCCAGCATGGCTAGGATAAAAGCAGGCAGAGAAACGTGGAAGGACTAGTCTGGTTAATTCTTTCAGGCTTTATCTTTCTCCCATGCTGGAAGCTTCCTACCCTGGAACATCGGACTCCTAGTCCTTCAGCTTTTGGACTCCAGTGTTTTGCCAGGGGCTCTTGGACCTTTCAGATTGACCACTGCACTGTCGTCTTCCCTACTTTTGAGTTTTAGGGACTCAGACTGGCTTCCTTGCTCCTCAGCTTGCATACAGCCTATTGTGGGACTTCACCTTGTGAAGTGAGTCAATACTCCTTAATAAACTCCCCTTTATATATACATCTATCCTATTAGTTCTGTCCCTCTGAAGAACTCTAACTAATAAAGGTACATACATTGTTTTTTAGACACAATTCTATTGCACACTTAATAGACTATAGTGTTGTATAAAAATAACTTTTATATGCACTGGGAAGCCAATAATATGATATGACTCACTTTATTGTGATATTCACTTTATTGGGAACAAAATCCTCAATATCTTCAAGATATGCCTGTACAAAGAAACATAATTCTTCCTTAAAAAGGAATGAAATTTTGACACATACAATGTGGATGAACTTTGGGAACATTATGCTAAGTGATATAAACCAGTCACAAAAAGTCAAAATACTGTATTATTCCACATATATATGAGGTATCTAGAATTGAGTCATCAAACTCATGGAAACACAAAGTAGAATAGTGATTGCTAGAGACTGAGAGAACAGGGAAACAGGGAGTGGCTAAATGGGTACAGAATTTCAGTTTTGCAAGATGAAGAAGTTTGGGAGATGTGTTATACAACCATGTGAATGTGCTTAATATTATTGAACTACATACTTAAAAATAGTTAAAGTACACAAGAACAGAAAACCAAACACCACATGTTCTCACTCGTAAGTGGGAGCTGAACAATGAGAACACATGGACACAGGGAGGGGAACATCACATACCAGGGCCTGTCGGGGGATGGGGGACTAGGGGAGGGATAGCATTAGGAGAAATATCTAATGTAGATGATGCGTTGATGGGTGCAGCAAACCACCGTGGCATGTGTATACCTATGTAACAAACCTGCATGTTCTGCACATGTACCCCAAAACTTAAAATATAATAATAATTTTAAAAAGTTAAAGTAGTAAATTTTGCATTATGTATACTCTTACAGAAAACAAAAATAATAATTTTAAGTTGAAATAAAATTCTGACACAGGCTATTACGTGGATGAACCTTGAAGACATTATGCTATGTGAAGTAAGCCAAACACACAAAAAAATAGCTATTGTATGATTCCACTTACATGAGGTATGTAGAGTAGTCAAAGTCATAGAGACAGAAAGTAGAATGGTGTTTTCTGGGGGCTGGAGAAGAGGAGGATGGGAAGTTATCATTTAATGGAGTTAGGGAAGAAGAAAAGTTTTGGAGATGGATGGTAGTGATGGCTGTGCAACAGTGTGAATGTACTTAATGCCACAGAACTGCACACTTGAAAATTGTCACAATAGTACATTTAATGCTATGTGTATTTTGCCACAATAAGAAAAGAAAAAACAAATGAAAAAAAAAAAAGAAATTTAATATATTGCCAGCATTTAATAATTAACAGATTTAACATAAACTAAAAGAGACTATCTGATAAGAGTGTGCCCATATTCAAAGACGGTGACAACTGAACTGAAGAGTGGTTGCCAGACTTGGACAGGAATTATGAATTTTTTAGCATCTTCAGCTCATTTCAGTTTCCACCTCCCTCTCTTCCATACTTTACTTAACATATTGCCTGCCTAGGCCCTGGAGTCGTTTGAGTTTATGGCACTGATACAGAAAAATGTAAGAAGGAGGCAATAACTTTTGACTGCATGACCACATGGAGTCAGCCTCCTTGCAGGGAATTGACAGTGACTGCTCAGATGTTTTCAAATTTGGTCAAACCTAGTATACGAGCGAAAAGGCAGACAGTGAAGGCATTATAAAGAGCCTTCTTACCTTTTATTAAGTAGTCACATCCTGAGGCCAAACTGGGATAGGAGTTTTTCAAAATAGTTTGCTTTCTTTGTTGTTGGTGGCAATTCCCATCAGATTGTGCCTTGCTGTTAGAAGTTATTGTCTTCCTGTGTATATGCCTGTGAGTTTTGTGTTTACAATTGACATTCTGAATGTGCTTTTTTCTTGCATATTTCAATTCATTTTTACTATCAATTGAGGACATCTGGATACTATTTCCGTCACCCAAATATTTTCTATACCTTCTAGTTTTATGTCATAGGTAATGTTTATAACAGCCTTTTAGACTTTAACATTATGATAGTCTTTTGAACAGGATGGGAGAAGGTGAGGAACCCAGGAGCAGTTTCTCAGAGGCCTCCCCCAATGTTGACACTTAATGAAGCAAAGCCTTGAATATCATTGGCTTGTCATTATGATGCAACTAACCCATCTGGGCCCATTCTTGTTTCTCCAAAGTGTCCATAAGGACCAAATCAAATGATCGTACTTGCCTACTGTAATTCTCTGCTTTCCTAGTGTAGCATTCCCATTAAAGTCACAGCTTTTAAAAAAGTAGTAACTCAACAGCATTCCTGTGGTACCCATGCTATGGTGGATAAGTGTGGACATCAGAAGCAGTTGTGTGTAGCTGTGGCTGATGGAAAAAGTGTACAGAGTCCAGACTCAAGAGTTAAGGGGAGCCAGGTGGAGGTTTTAGCCAGGGAATGGAGATTTTATTGTTTTATTCTGTGTTTTAGAGGCTAGAAATATGTCTTGGTGATAACAAAGAAAAGCTTCTGGAAGCTTCTTTAACATTTTTTCCAGTGGTTAAAAAGTCAGCAATTTTGAATCTGTAAGGAACTATGAATAATGCTTTCAGCCAGAACATTAGAGCTGCCTCTGGATGGGATTGGGATTTATTAAATAACAGCATCCTGTGACTCAACACCAAATACCCAGCCTTATTAGATGCAGCCATCTACTCAGGAAAGACCAGAATCCCAGCACGCAGGCCTCTTTTCCATTTACTCTGCTTCTAGGCAGCCCTAATGGTTCCACAGACCTGGCAAACATCCAAGCAGCCAGAAAGTGGACAGAGCCTTTGCTTCCCATCCTGGAAGAATTGCACAGAGAAAGAAGTAGAGCCCAAGGGAGTTTTTCAGCTGAGAAAGCAGCTGACATCTCATTCTACGAGTGTTAGAGACCTAGAGACCCACAGCACTAGTGTTGTCCCCAGACAAAGAAGCTGAAAGTTCCTACTCAGATTAGGACCTTGTGTCAAATGGCAAATTGGAGACGTAGCTGAAAGCAGAGTCATAGCCCTAAATGAACGTGTTCATGGCAGACAGCTGCCCAGGCCACAATCAGGATGGCTGGTGGCAACAATGGGCCAAATGGGCACATCTAGAGTGGGGCAGTAGTGGACTCAGTGATCCCTGGTCCCCACAAGGGAGATAATCAGAAACAACCACATGACTCTGTCTCACACACACACACGTGGTGGGATTCTGGTCTTTCCTGAGTAGATGGCTGCATCTAATAAGGCTGGGTATTTGGTGTTGAGTCATAGGATGCTGTTATTTAATAAATCCCACACACACGTGTGTGTGCATGTGTGTGTGTGTGTGTGTATGTGTGTTCACGCCAGAGTATGTAATTAGGTCTGAGAACACACTAGTGGCTGTTTCCATCAGCCCAATTCTGACAGAAATAGATGACATGCTCAGATTAGAATGATTCAGAAAGCTTAAAAACAGGACTGTTGACCGGGATGTTAGTAGAGTTTACAGAAACCACAAGGGGAAGAATAGTATAATACCTTAAGAAAGTGGAGTTACCGATTCTTGGCTGAAGAAGCAAGAGGAAGGAGCAGTTATAGCAACTCAGAGGCAGAGAGGATGCCCTGCAGAGGATCTAGTATCAGAGCTGAGACCTTTGAATGAAGGATGCAGCCCCTCTGGCCATCCTGCAGGAAAAGAGCTGAGGAATGCATGCCCTTCCCCTGCCCCTGCCAGTACTCCATATCTGCCCCAACCACAGGATAAGGGGCTTGGGGTGGGACCCATACAGCCTCTCTGGTCAAGAGCAAAGTGGACAAGGGCAAAGAAGAGATGCTGGGAGCAAAGAGAAGATATCACAGAAAGGGAGAACTTTTCCTCTCTAGTGCATACTGTGAACCCCCAAAATTTAAGACAGGTCTTAATTAATTAAGAAAGTTTTGCCGGGCGTAGTGGCTCACACCTATAATCCCAGCACTTTGGGAGGCCGAGGCGGGTGGATCACCTGAGGTCAGGATTTCGAGACCAGCCTGACCCACATGGAGAAACCCCGTCTCTACTAAAAATATAAAATTAGCCAGACGTGGTGGTGCACGCTTGTAATCGCAGTTACTTGGGAGGCTGAGGCAGGAGAATCGCTTTAACCAGGGAGACAGAGGTTGTGGTGAGTCGAGATCATGCACCATTGCACTCTAGCCTGGACAACAGGAGCAAAACTCCACCTCAAATTTAAAAAAAAAAAAAAAAGAAAATTTATTTTGCCAAAGTTGAGGATGCACACGCCCATGACACAGCCTCAAGGGCTCCCGACGACATGTGCCCAAGGTGGTCAGAGCACAGCTTGGTTTTATATATTTTAGGGAGACATGAGACATCAATCAATATATCTAAGAGGGGCATTGGTTCAGTCCAAAAGGCAGGATCCCTGGAAGCAAAAGCGGGACAACTCAAAGAGGGGAGGGCCCTTCAAGGTCACAGGTAGGTGAGAGACAAAGGGTTGCATTCTTTTGAGTTTCTGATTAGTCTTTCCAAAGGAGACAGTCAGATATTCATTTATCTCAGTGAACAGAGAGATGACTTTTAATAGAATGGGAGGCAGGTTTCCCTAAGCAGTTCCCAGATTGAATTTTCCCTTTAGCTTAGTGATTTGAGGGCCCCAAGATATTTTTCTTTCACCATACAAAGGGAAGCAAAGGAGGGGGCTCGCATTGAGAGCTTACTTCTAAATTCTAAATATCCTGAGATTAATTTTACGTAATTCCTGGCAATTTCATTCCTATTTTGTGCCAGACACTTTTAGACACTTTACACATTTTATTTCTTTTAATCTTCACAAACATCCTGCGATATAAATATTAGTATTGGCACATTACAAATGAGGAAACAAACTCAGAGATGCCAGGAAAACAAGTAGGAAAAAAATGCGTGTAAGCCTGAAGCTACTGGACTCCAGGGTCTGTCAGCTGTTCTTTTCCAGTGCCAGTCTGTTCTAGGCCACCACTGGTAAAGAACAGAACCAATTAGTGTCCAAAGTGGCTATTAGCAGTAGGTTCTGTGTGGCCTCTTTTAATCAAATGAAGACCATGAACTCTCTATCCAGATGCAGGGAAGTGACCTGGCTCCAGCCAGCTAGTTTTCATCAGCAGTTCTGGTTGGAGAGAGTGGCCAGCAGTTAATAGTTGTAAATGGTTGAGTAGCTGGGAGACTGGTGGTGATATTTTTGGATGCACCACTCGCAGAGCAAACCTTTCTAATCTACTTTCTAGGCATAAGAGAGTTTCATGCTGCCTTCATTTTTAGGAAATTGAACATGTTGCCATGTCATGAGTTAAATCAGGTTTAGCCTAAAGCTGCCTCCTTACATATCTTAAGTTTGTCCTAAACATTTCTCCATATATAGTGAACTGTAACCAAATTGGTTGTGTAAACAGACTATAACTTATTCCTATACCAATCACTGAGTTTTGACCAAAGGTGGCCAACTGTTCAAACCGTGTTCACATAAGGCAAACAAACACTGAGCTGTAACCAATGCAGATATTTTTGTACCTTGCATTCTTTTTTTCAATATGTCACTTTCCTTTTTCTGTCTCTAAATCTCCTCTGACCATGCAGCAGCACCTGAGTTGCTCTGAACCTACTCTGGTTTGAAGGCTGCCCAGTTCACCAATCATTGCTTGCTCAATTGAACTTCTCTTCAATTTAATTGGTCTGTTTTTCTTTTAACATATGAGATCCCCTCACATCTTGGTCTACTTTTTACTGAGTTTACCCTGAACAATGAGCACGGAAATGATTGAAAGCTGGACTGCTCTCGTGGGTCATGCTAATTCAACGAATGTTTATTGAACATCACTATGTGCTAGACACTGTTATAGATCCCAGAAATGCAGTGGTTTAAGAACAGAAAAGGTCACTACCCCCACAGATGTTAGAGTCTAGCTATGAAACATGTGGGAAAAAAACTTCAAATAAAAGTATTAATAGACAGTAAACAGTATGAAACGATAGGGTATAACTGGAAGGCAAGGGAGCAACTTTACACAGATGATAATGAAAGACCCCTGCGGAAAAGTCATGTTTAAGCTCAGATCTGGGCCAGGCACAGTGGCTCACACCTGTAATCCCAGCACTTTGGGAGGCCAAGGTGGGCGGACCAGGAGTTCAAGATCAGTCTGGCCAAAATGGCGAAACCTCGTCTCTAATAAAAATCCAAAAATCAGCTAGGCATGGTGGCACACACCTGTAATCCCAGCTACTTGGAAGGCTGAGGCAGGAGCATCGCTTGAACCCGGGAGGTGGTGGTTGCAGTGAGCCGAGATCGTGCCATTGCACTCCAACAAGAGCAAAACTCCATCTCAAAAAAACGATAATTAAATAAATAAACTCAGATCTGTAGCATAGTCAGAGCCAGTCATGCATGGTACTGACAGGGCATCCTGGCCAGTGGGGTCAGAAAGCAGTGGGCTAGAAGGAGAACCATATGAGATGATCATGGAGATGTAGGGTCTAGGTCATGTGGGATCCCAGAGGCCTTTTTGTTCTGTTAATGGAAATCCTTGAAGATTTTAAGTGGGGAAACATGATATACTTAATATTTTTATAAGATCACTTATGCTGCTATGTGAGAAGTGGGATGAAGAATTAAGAACCCCAAACAAGGGAGAACCTTTGAAAAGCTATCTTTGTTGTCTATGTGAAAAGCATTTTCTATCACAGCCATGGTCATGCACATTGGGTGAAAGTGAGGGATCTGAGTGCATTCTGGAGGTAAAACCTCAGGAATTTTGATTGGGTTGAATGGGGTGATATAAAGGAAGAAAGCAAGAAATACATTTAGGTGTTTTGCCTGAAAAACTGTGTGAATGGTGGTGATATTAACTGAGAAGAGGGAAACAGGTTTGAAACTACAAGAATTCCATTTTGTAAATATTGAGTTTGCAATTGCTTTTTGGGCATCCAAATAGAGTTGTCAAGTTATGTAGATAGTATACTAGTCTGGAGTGCAAGTGAAAGCTGGAGAAACACATTTGGGAGCTGTTTCATTTTATATGATGTAGAAAGCATGAGACTGAATGAGATTCCATAAAGAGAGAGGATAGACAGGGGGCAAAATGGACCCATAGCTAAGTTCTGAGGTTCTCCAGTGCTTGAAGCCTAAAGACAGGGATGCATGATCGTCATTAAGCTACATTCTCACAGCTTCAAATTCACCCTCTGATATTCCACTTTGTGATGCTGGAGCTAAAACCCTAGAAACAAAATGTCATCTTGGCTAGCTGTTTCCTTTCAGGTTCTGCCAATAGAAGGCACAAGAAGAAAACTGTAAAGGTGGAGGGAGGAGAAGGACTCTCTACTGAAATACCTAGTGTGGTTCCTGTGTTCCATGACTGATGTAGGGAGCCAGCAAAGTATCCTGAAATGAAAGAGAAACAGAAAAACAAGTAAATGTGGCTTAGAAGCAAAAATAAGTTGGATATATTAATTTGCATTACTCCAGTAACCATTTTATTGTCTACACGTATCTCATAACATCACGTTGTATACTTTAAATACACACAATAACTTTTATTTTAAAAAGAAAATGTCTCAGGAAATTAAATTAATGTGATTAGGAGGAGAATTTTGGCTCAGAGATCAGAAAAGATGAGAAAACAAGCAATCTATTGACTTTAAATGTGGACAGTTGAAGGCCTTTACTATAGATATTTAGTGGATTTGTTTTCTAAGTAAGGGCAGGAACATTACACTCTGACTCATTCTACCTGCCTTAAAAATTGGCATAACATGTTTTGCATTAGCTTTGGAACAGCTTTTTAAAACAAAACAAAACCTAGAAACATAACTGACTGAGTCCTTTAATACTTTACCTTCAAATATGTTTTATATTTAAATAATTACACATATGTAAGAGATAAAACATAGCAATTAGATACCCATGAACTCACCACCTGATTTAAGAAATAGAACTTTTTGTATATGAAAATCTGCAATTATATCCTTCTCTCTCCCACCTACAGGTAACTACATTCTCACATTCCTAATTTTTGTATTTACCACACCTTTGCTTTTCTACATAGTTTTAATATATGTGCATATCCTAATATTTTGTTTACTCTTATTTGTTTTTTTTTTTTAATTTACAAAAGTTATATTTTTCCAAATGGGTTCTTCTGAAGCTTCTTTTTTCTGGAGATACATCTATGTAATATATTTCTTTTTTGCTGTCATATTATAATATTTCTTTGTATAATCATAACATATTTTCATTTTCCTCTGAATTGATATTCATTTACAATTTCCTGATATCACAAATAACACAGCTGTGAAGGATCCTCGTGCCTGGCTCCTCTTGCATGTGCACAAGGTGCTCCCATGTTGTAAGAAATGCTCAGGGCATAGGGAAAGGCTAATCTTCAGTTTCACTAGAAAATACCAAATTTTTATTGCTTCTCAACCTTTTGGCTAAGATCAAGTAATAATGCCAAAGTTTTTTCCAAAGTGGTTTTACCAAATCAACCTCCCTTCCACAGTGTGTAAGAATTAGCAGTGGTCCATATTCTTACCAGTTATTTGCATCATTTGACATTAACTTTTGCCATTCAGGAAGATATAAATTAAATTATATTATATTTAATATTTATTTCCTAGATACTACTGAGTTTGGATATATTTTCATATTTTATTGGCTATTTGCATTTCCTTTTCTGTAATCTATTTGTATTTTTTGTTCATTATTTCACCCTATGGAATTCTTTGTCTAAATTATATTGAGTTTGGGGAGTTCTTTGCATGTTCTGATACTAATATTTTGTTAGTTATATCTATGGAAAATAATTTCCTCTAGTTTATAACTTGTCTTTTCTTCCTCTTTATAGTCTTCTTAATCTTATTGCAGTCAAGTTAATCAAGTTTACAGCTTGTGCTTTTTGTGTCTTGATTAAAAATTTTTTCTCGAACTCAAATTCATAATGTTCTCATATTTCTTATTAGAAGTTTTTCAAATACTTCCTGTCTGATTAAAGTATTTAATTCCCTAGAATTTATCACTGTGAATTGTATAATTAATGAATCTAATTTTATTTGCCATGTAGACAATCAACTATCTCAACACAACTGTTTTAAGTAGATATCTTTTTTATTATTTTCGATTCAGGGGTTACATGTGCAGGTTTGTTACAGGGTATATTTTGTGATACTGAGGTTTCTGGCTCTATTGATCTTGTCACACAAATAGTGAACATAGTACACAAAAGGACTTCTATCTAGCTTTGCCCCCTTCCCTCCGTGTACCCTCTATTAGTCTCAAGTGTCTGCTTTTTCCCTTCTTTATGTCCAATGTTTAGTTCCCACTTCTAAGTGAGGACATGAAATGTTTGGTTTTCTAGGTTTTTGTTTATTCACTTAGAATCACGGCCCCCAGCTGCATTCATATTGCTTCAAAGGACATGATTTTTTTTTTTTTTTTTTTTTTTTTTTTATGGGTGTGTGGTATTCCATGGTGTATATGTACCACATATTTTCTTTATCCAGTTTACCGTTCATGGGCACCTAGGTTGATTGCATGTCTTTTTTTTTTTTCTTTTTTTGAGACGGAGTCTCACTCTGTCGCCCAGGCTGGAGTGCAGTGGCGCAATCTCGGCTCACTGCAAGCTCCGCCTCCCGAGTTCACCCATTCTCCTTCCTCAGCCTCCCCAGTAGCTGGGACTACAGGCGCCCGCCACTGCACCCGGCTAATTTTTTGTATTTTTAGTAGAGACGGGATTTCACTGTGGTCTCGATCTCCTGACCTCGTGATCTACCTGCCTCAGCCTCCCAAAGTGCTGGAATTACAGGTATGAGCCACTGCGCCCGGCCTGCATGTCTTTGATGTTGTGAATAGAGCTGAATTGAACATAGGAGTGGATGTGTCTGTGTCTTTTTGGTAGAATAATGTATTTTCCTTTAGGTATATCTCCAGTAATGAAATTGCTGAGTCACAGGGTAGTTCTATTTTTAGTTCTTTGAGAAATCTCCAAACTTTTTTCCACAGAGGCTGAACTAATTTACATTCTCAACAACAGTGTATAAGCATTCCCTTTCCTTTACAGCCTCACTAGCATCTGTTATTTTTTTATTTTTTTATAATAGCCATTCTGACTCATGTGAAATGGTATCTCACTGTGGCTTTGATTTGCATTTCTCTGCTAATTAGTGATCATGAGCATGTTTTCATATGTTTGTTTGTTGCTTTTTTTTTTTTTTTTTTTTTTGTGACGGAGTCTTGCTCTGCCACCCAGGCTGGAGTGCAGTGGCCGGATCTCAGCTCACTGCAAGCTCCGCCTCCCGGGTTTACGCCATTCTCCTGCCTCAGCCTCCCGAGTAGCTGGGACTACAGGCGCCCGCCTCATCGCCTGGCTAGTTTTTTGTATTTTTAAATAGAGACAGGGTTTCACTGTATTAGCCAGGATGGTCTCGATCTCCTGACGTCGTGATCCGCCCGTCTCGGCCTCCCAAAGTGCTGGGATTACAGGCTTGAACCACCGCGCCCGGCTGTTTGTTGCTTGTATGTCTTCTTTTGAGAAGTACCTGTTTATGTCTTCCACCACTTTTTAAGGGGTTATTTGGAGTTTTTTTATTGTTGATTGGTTTAAGTTTCTTTTAGATTCTGGATATTAGTCCCTTGTTGGATGCATAATTTGCAAATATTATCTCCCATTCTATAGGTTTTCCATTTATTCCATTGATAGTTTCTTTTGCTGGGCAGAAGCTCTTTCGTTTAATTAGGTCCCACTTGTCCATTTTTGTTTTTGTTGCATTTTTTTGAGGACTTATTCATAAATTCTTTCTTTAGGCCAGTGTCCAGAAGAATATTTTCTAGGATTACTTCTAGGATTCTTACAGTTCGGTCATTTAGGTCTTTAATCCATCTTGTGTTAATTTTTACATATGGTGAGAGAGGAGGGGCCAGTCTCATTCTTCTGCACATGGCTACCCAGTTTTTCCAGCACCATTTATTGAACAGGGAGGTCTTTCCTCATTGTTTATTTTTGTCAATTTTGTCAAAGATCAATTGGTTGTAGCTGTGAGGCTTTCTGTCTGGGTTCTCTATTCTGTTCTATTGTTCTGTGTGTGCATTGTTGTACCATGACCATGCTCTTTTGGTTTCTGGAGCCTTGTAGTATAGTTTGAAGTTAAGTAATATGATGTCTCTGGCTCTGTTCTTTTTTTTTTTTTTTTTTTTTTTTTTATACTTTAAGTTCTAGGGTACATGTGCATAACGTGCAGGTTTGTTACACATGTATACTTGTGCCATGTTGGTGTGCTGCACCCATCAACTTGTCAGCACCCATCAACTCATCGTTTACATCAGGTATAACTCCCAATGCAATCCCTCTCCCCTCCCCCCTGCCCATAATAGGCCCCAGAGTGTGATGTTCCCCTTCCCGAGTCCATGTGATCTCATTGTTCAGTTCCCACCTATGAGTGAGAACATGCGGTGTTTGGTTTTCTGTTCTTGCAATAGTTTGCTGAGAATGATGGTTTCCAGCTGCATCCATGTTCCTACAAAGGACACAAACTCATCCTTTTTTATGGCTGCATAGTATTCCATGGTGTATATGTGCCACATTTTCTTAATCCAGTCTGTCACTGATGGACATTTGGGTTGATTCCAAGTCTTTGCTATTGTGAATAGTGCCGCAATAAACATACGTGTGCATGTGTCTTTATAGCAGCATGATTTATAATCCTTTGGGTATATACCCAGTAATGGGATGGCTGGGTCATATGGTACTTCTAGTTCTAGATCCTTGAGGAATTGCCATACTGTTTTCTATAATGGTTGAACTAGTTTACAATCCCACCAACAGTGTAAAAGTGTTCCTGTTTCTCCACATCCTCTCCAGCACCTGTTGTTTCCTGACTTTTTAATGATTGCCATTCTAACTGGTGTGAGATGGCATCTCATTGTGGTTTTGATTTGCATTTCTCTGATGGCGAGTGATGATGAGCATTTTTTCATGTGTCTGTTGGCTGTATGAATGTCTTCTTTTAAGAAATGTCTGTTCATGTCCTTTGCCCACTTTTTGATGGGGTTGTTTGTTTTTTTCTTGTAAATTTGTTTGAGTTCTTTGTAGGTTCTGGATATTAGCCCTTTGTCAGATGAGTAGACTGCAAAAATTTTCTCTCATTCTGTAGGTTGCCTGTTTACTCTGATGGTAGTTTTTTTTGCTGTGCAGAAGCTCTTTAGTTTAATTAGATCCCATTTGTCAATTTTTGCTTTTGTTGCCTTTGCTTTTGATGTTTTAGACATGAAGTCCTTGCCCATGCCTATGTCCTGAATGGTATTACCTAGGTTTTCTTCTAGGGTTTTTATGGTATTAGGTGGCTCATTTTTGGTTTTGTATAAATTTTAGAATTGTTTTTTCTAATTCTGAGAAAAATGATGTTGGAAGTTTGATAGAAACAGTGTTGACTCTATAGATTACTTTGGGCAATAAGAACATTATAACTATATTGATTCTTCTAATTCATGAACATGAAAGGTTTTTCCATTTGTTTGTGTTATCTCTTATTTCTTTCAGTGGTGTTTTGTAGATTTCCTTGTAGAGATCTTTTACCTCCTTGGTTAGATGTATTCCTAAGTATTTTATTTTTTTTGTGGGCATTGTAAATGGGATTGCTTCTTAATTTGGCTCTCAGTTTGAATTTTATTGATATATAGAAATGCTACCGATTTATGTAAATTGATCTTGTATCCTGAGACTTTATTGAAGACTTTTATCAGGTCTAGCAATATTTTGGCAGAATCTTTAGGGTTTTCTATGTACACAATCATATCGTCATCAAAGACAGATAATTTTACTTCCTCTTTTCTAATTTGGATGGCTTTTATTTCTTTCTTTTATCTGATTGCTCCGGCTGGCACTTCCAGTACTACATGGAATAGGAGTGGTGAGAATGAGCATCCTTGTCTTTTTCCACTTCTTAAGGGAAATGCTTCCAGCTTTTGCCCATTCAGTATGATGCTGGCTGTGGGTTTGTCATAAGGGCTGTTATTATTTTGAGGTATGTTTCTTCAATGCCTACTCAGTTGAGGGTTTTTGCCACGAAGGGATATTGGATGTCATCAAATGCTTTTTCTGTGTGTAATGAGATGATCATATGGTTTTTGCTCTCAGTTCTGTTTATGGTAAGTCACATTTATTAATTTGAATATGTTGAACCAACCTTGCTTCCCAGGAATAAGGCCCACTTGCTTGTGGTGAATTAACATTTTAATGTGCTGCTAGATTCAATTTGCTGGTACTTTGTCGAGGATTTTTTTTTCTTTTTTGAGACGGAGTCTTGTTCTGTCCCCAGGCTGGAGTGCAGTGGCGCAATCTCAGCTCACTGCAACCTCTGCCTCCCAGGTTGAAGAGATTCTCCTGCCCCAGCCTCCTGAGTAGCTGGAACTACAGGCATGCACCACCATGCCCAGCTAATTTTTTTGTATTTTTAGTAAAGATGGGGTTTCACTATGTTGGCCAGGAAGGTCTGGATCTCTTGACCTCAGGTGATCTACCCCCCTCAGCCTCCCAAAGTGCTGGGATTACAGGTGTGTGCCACCACGCCCAGCAAGGATTTGTTACATCTATGTTCATCAGGGATATTGGTCTCTAGTGTTTTGGTTTGTTGTCTTTGCCAGATTTTGGTAGCAAGATGATACTGGTTTTCAATAGGATTGGTACCAGTTCTTCATTGTATGTCTGGTAGAATTAAGCCATGAATCCCTCTGGTCCAGGGCTTTTTTTTGGTTGGTAAGTTTTTATTATTGATTCATTTGCAGAGTTCATTATTTGTTCACAGTTTCAATTTCTTCTTAATTTAATCTTGGGAGGTAGTATGTTTCTAGAAATGTATTCGTTTTTCCCTAGATTTTCTAGTTTGTGTGCATGGAGGTGTTTGTAATAGTCTCTGTGGGATCAGTTGTAAGTTGTCACTTTTGTCCTTTCTGATTGTAGTCATTTGGATCTTGTCTCTTTTTTTGGTTAATCTAGCCATCAGTGATTTGTGTGTGCTTTCAAAGAATCAGCCCTTTGTTTTATTGATCTTTTGTGTATTTTTTGTCTCAATTTTGTTTAGTTCTCCTCTGATTTTAGTTAATTCTTTTGTGGGCTTCGATATTAATTTCTTCTTGTTTTTCTAGTTCTATGTGTGATGTTAGGTTGTTATTTTGAGATCTTTCTATCTTCTTGATGTAGATATTTAGCACTATAAACTCTCTTTTGAATACTGCTTTTGCAATTTCTCAGAGGTTTTGGTATGATGTGTCTCTCATAGAGACCTTTTACCTCCTTGGTTAGATGTACTCATTTCAAAGAATGTTTTGCTTTCTGCCTTAATTTTGTTGTCTATCCAAAACTAATTCAATAGCAAGTTGGTTAGTTTCCATGTAACTGTGTGATGTTAAGGTTCCTATTGGTATTGATTCCTATTTTTACTCCACTGTGGTCTGAGAATACACTTGATATGATTTCTTCTTTTTAATCTATTGAGGCTTGCTTTATAACTAAGTATGTGGTCAATCTTAGAGCATGTTCTGTGTGAAAATGAGAATAATGTATATTCTGTGGTTGTTGGGCGAAGTGTTCTGTAGATGTCTATTAGGTCCAATTGGTCAAGTGTCAAATTTAAATCCAAAATTTTTTTTGTTAATTTTCTGCCTCAATGATCTGTCTAA
Organism: Rhinopithecus roxellana; assembly: GCF_007565055.1. Taxonomy (NCBI): domain Eukaryota; kingdom Metazoa; phylum Chordata; class Mammalia; order Primates; family Cercopithecidae; genus Rhinopithecus; species Rhinopithecus roxellana. The sequence continues at coordinate 7,105,916 of NC_044559.1, forward strand.
TGCTGTCACTGGGGTGTTGAAGACCACACTATTATTGTTTGGCTCTCTGAATCTTTTTCCTAAGTCAATAAATAATTGTTTTTTTATTATTTATTGAGCAATTATTTTATTATTTATAGAGCAACATAGGTGCTCCTATTTTGGGTGCAGATATATTCAGGATAGTTAAATTTTTCACTGAATTGAACTCTTTATTATATAATAATGCCCTTCTGTGGGAGCACTCTCCCACAACAGTGTTTTGCTGTTGTTGGTTTAAGTTCCGTTTTGTGTTACAAGAGTAGTGACCTCTGCTCTTTTTTAATTTTCATTTGTGTGATAGACTTTTTTCCCATCCATTTACTTTGAGTCTATTTGGGTTATTACATGTAAGATAGGCCTCTTGAAGACAGCAGTAAGATTAAGTCTTTTTAATCCAATTTGCCACTCTATATTTTTTAAATGTAGTGTGTATGCCATTTTGCATTCAAGGTTAACACTGACATGTGAAGTTTTGTACCTGTTGTAGTGTTGTTAGGTAGTAGCTTTGTGATCTTAATTGTGTAGTTGCTTTATAAGGCATGTGGACTATGTGCTTACATGTGCTTTTGTGGTATCATTCCTTTGCTTCCATGTTTAGAACTCCCTTAAGCACCTTTTTTCAGGCCAGTTCGGTGGTGACAAATTCCTTTAGCAATCACTTGTCTAGGAAAGATTTTATTTCTCTTTCATTTATGAAGCTTATTTTGATGATAAATGAAATAATTGGTTGACATTTATTTTATTTAAGCATGATAAAAATGTGCCCTAAATCTCTTCTCACTTGTAAAGTTTCTGCTGAGAAGTCTGCTGTTAGTCTGACAGGTTTTCCTTTATAGGTAATACAGCCCTTTCTCCAGCCACCTTAAAGATTTTTCCATTTGCATTGACTTCGGATAGTCTGATGATTATGTGCCTTGGGGATGCATCTTGTATAGTATCTTACAGGAGTTCTTTTGATTTCTTATGTCTGCATGCAACCTCTCTAGCAAAACTGGGGAAATTTTCCTGAATTATATCTTCAAATATGTTTTCCAAGTTGTTGAATTTATCTTCTTCTCTCTGGAGTGACAATAAGTGGTAGATTTGATCACTTTACATTATCCCATATTTCTCAAGGGCTTTGTTAATTCTTTTGTTTCTTTTATCTTTATTCATGTCTGACTGGGTTATACAAAGGACTGGTCTCAGAGCTCTGAAATTCTTTCTTCTGCTTTCTCTAGTCTGTTGTATTTTGAAATTCCTATAGTAAATTTTTCAATTCCAGAAGTTCTGCTTGATTCTTTCTTAATATAACTATGTCATCTTTCAAATCCTAGATTATTTTCTGTTTTGTTTGTGTTGGATTTCAGCTTTCTCTTGGATCTCATTAGGTTTCCTTGCCTCCCATATTCTGAGTTATATATCTGTCATTTCAAACATTTCATTTTGATTAGGATCCATTGCTGGGAAGCTATTGTGCTCCTTTGGAGGTGACAAAACACTCTGGCTTTTTGTATTTTCAGAGTTCTTGCACTGGTCCCTTCTTATCTGAGGGAGCTGACATTTCTTTTTTTAATTTGCTATAATTTGGACTTTTGATTTTTTTAATCCTTTTTTCTCTTGAGGGTATGACTGTGGTGTATGTTGTATATGATTGATAGACTTCATTTCTGAGCATTCTCAGAGGCCTACGGCTCTGTATGGGTTCCTTGGTTTCATATAGTTTACTATGTTGGCTTTCTCAGACATTGCTTGGTGTAGGAATATATTTTTGCTTGATGATGTAATACAGGCTGCAGTCCAGTGGACGGGACTTAAGAATAAGAGCCAGTTGGAGAGTTACTCTGCATATATTCACCCTCAGTGCAGATGCGGGTGGGTTGCGGGAAGTCAGGGACCCCGAACAGAGGGACCAGCTAAAGCCATGGCAGAAAAACATAAATTGTGAAGATTTCATGGACATTTATTAGTTCCCCAAATTAATACTTTTATAATTTCTTTGCCTGTCTTTACTGCAGTCTCTGAACATAAATTGTGAAGATTTCATGGACACTTATCACTTCCCCAATCAATACCCTTGTGATTTCCTATGCCTGTCTTTAATCTCTTAATCTTGTCATCTTCTTCATAAGCTGAGGAGGATGAATGTCGCCTCAGGACTATGTGAGGATTGTGTCAACTGCCCAAATTGTTTGTAGAGCATGTGTGTTTGAACATTGTGAAATCTGGGCATCTTTTTAAAAAGAACAGTATAACAGCGATGTTCAAGGAACAAGAGAGGTGGCTTTGAACTGGCCGCCGGTGGGCCAGACGGAACAGAGCTATATTTCTCCTCTTTCAAAAGCAAATAGGAGAAATATCGCTGAATTCATTTTCTCAGCAAGGAACATCCCTGAGAAAGAGAATGTGCCCTGAGGGTATGCCTACGAATGGCCCCCTCAAGGCGTGCCATCTGTTATGGTCAAAGCCGAAGGGATGAAATAAGCCATGGTCTCCTGTAGCGCTCCCAGGCTTATTAGGATGAGGAAAATTCCCACCTAATAAATTTTGGTCAGACAGGTTTTCTGCTCTCAAACCCTCTTTCCTGATAAGATGTTATCAATGACAATGCCTGCCCGAAACTTCATTAGCAATTTTAATTTTGCCCCATCTGGTGGTCCTGTGATCTCGCCCTGCCTTCATTTGCTTTGTGATATTTTATTACCTTGTGAAGCATGTGATCTCTGTGACCCACACCCTATTCGTGCACTCCCTCCCCTTTTGAAAATCGCTAATAAAAACTTGCTGGTTTTACACTCGGGTAACATCATGTATCCTGCTGACATGTGATGTCTCCCCCAGACACCCAGCTTTAAATTTCTCTCTCTTGTGCTCTTTCCCTTTATTTCTCCAACCAGCCAAGACACTTAGGAAATAGAAAAGAACCCACGTTAAACATCGGGAGTGGGTTCTCCCGGTAGAGGTGCTAAGAGAGAAGTCAAATATCACCCTCCCCCAGCACAGCTGGTCTTAACAGAGGTGGAGCAACTGGAAAAATCCAATAAGTGCCTCTTTCAGCCCACACTCCTAGAACTCTAATGAGAAGAGCTGCTGCCACATCCACAACAGTGCACTTACCAGGAGGGCTGGGGTCAAGAGATGACCCCCACTCCAAGTCTGTTCCTGGCCTTTGGTTTTGCACCCTTTAGCAGCTGGTGCTGTGCTCTTGTTTCCTTGGGCTTTGGTGGGTTGTGTTTCCCCCAGCCCTTAAGGGCAGTCCTCACAAGGATTGGATCTCAAGGCAAATAAGATATGCCTCCCTCCCTCTCCCCAGATCTGGTGGAGCACTCTCCCACAAATGATCAAGGGAACCGACTGGAGTGCCCAGCAATGACACCGGTTCCATGTGGCAAAGCTGTCCCTGACTCCAAGTCACACCACCCAGGAGAATCATTGCTTTATCTCCCATAACTCTCCTCCCGTTCCAGTCCTGAAACAGGAAAGAGCCGAATTCCACACCTACTGCTGAGGCACTCTCCACACTCCCCACTCACTCATTTCTGACTGTGGAGGTGCTTCCCCTGCTACAGCGCAAGCACTCTAATCTCTGGCCAAAGACTAAAATGTCTGCAGTGGCCACCATTGCCAAACATTGACTGTATGATCCCAGATTAAAAATGGCATCCTTCTCTCAGTCCATGTCTGGGAAAATGCCTGCAGATTTTCTGGGATCTTTCCCTCACTGTGTCTTTCAGCCCTTCTCCATGCTAATTCCTGGGCTTGGGAGAAACAGAGTGTTCTCCCTTGGCCTGGGTTGCACCAATCCCTAGTGAAACGTGAGAGCCACACAGGGAGAGTGGCTACTCCTCTCATGTACTGAGGCTTCACTCACTTTTTCAGCAAAACACCATATAGTGGCTGCTTTGCCCACCTTCTCTTCATGAGGTTTGATATATCCTTCACTATCCTGGTGAATTTCCATTTTCCTTCTTGAGTTAAGTGTCATAGAGTTGATCTTTACATGCTGTTTTGCTATTTCCAAGTGGCTGAGGCACACTGAAAGCTACTTATATTGCTTCTGATTTTAAAGGAAACAGTTCTAGATTTTTATAACTGAATAACTTACATGTAGTCAGTTATTGATAGATATCCTTTATGAGAGTCAGGAGCTTCCTTCTATTACTAGTTTGCTAGGGATTTTATTACTGACTACATGTGAATAGTATGGATAGATTCTCTGTATCTATTGATGTGTTTTGCTCCTTTAGTCCTTAATGTGGTAAAATACAGTAACAGGTGCTCTAATGTTAAACTATCCATGCTTTCTTGGATAATTCACATCAGACATGACACATTATCTTTTTATATACTAAGAATTTATTTGAAAAATTTTTCAGACTTTGCTCCCAATTCATGAGTGGGATTGGCCTATAATTTTGTTTTCTTGTACTGTCCTCACATGGCTTTGTTATTATTCTTATAAAGTAAGATTATATTCTCTAGTGGAATATGTATACCCTTAGAATTGTCTGTTACTTGAGTATTTGGTAGAATTCAAATGCAAAACTGTCAGTCTTTTGTTGTTGTTGCCATTGTTTTTGTTTTAGTATTTTTAGTGCAGATATTTTTTAGTCTCTGGTTTAATTTTGTTAATTTTTTTTTCCTTTTTGACTCAACTTTAATCGTACTGTCTAGTAATTGTGCTTCCTTTTTCAAGTTTATAAAGTACCATTATGTGACCTTATTAATTTTTAATCTCTATTATATATTTTGGCATTCCCTCCTTTTTTTATTCTTACTATTGATTTTATTTCTTCTTTATTCAATCTTTCTGAATATTTTCAAGTGAGTTTTTAAAAACTAACTATGCATTATATTTCTTTTTTTTTTTTTTTGTAGCTTGATTTCACTTTCAAATTTCTTAAGTTGGATTCTTAGTTTATAGATTTTCAAATTTTCTTTTTTCCTAATATGAGCATTTAAATTTCCATGTTTCTCTTGAATTACCGCTTCTCTGCATTTTACAAACTTCAATATTTAGTGGTTTCATTTTTACACTCTAAACATTGTCTAATATTTATTATGATTTTATCTTTGACCTATGTCAAAGTGTGTGTATTAGAAGTGTGTATTTTTAATTTCTGAACATGTGGGACTTTTTCAGTAAAAAAAAAAAGTTTTATTGTTGAAATCTAATATAATTGCATTATTGATAGGAAATATGATCTGTGTACTGATCATTCTTTTACATTTGTTGAGGTTTGATTAATACCCCATTATATGGACAATTTTGGTAATTATTAATGTGTGTTTGAAAAAGTGTGTAGTTTCCCATTACTGAGTGCACAGTTCTGTTTCTCCATTAGATTGAGCTTGTTAATCGGGCTATTTGAATCTTCCGTATTCTTGCTATCTTTGCCCCTTTGTCATCTGTTTGACCTTGTACCACCAGTTTATACAACTCTAGGGGAAATGTTTACACAGAGCTTTGTTCTCAACTTGCTGTGCATCAAAATCAGCCATGAAAGTTTTATTTTCATTTGTTTACTTATTTACTTTTTAGAGACAAGGTCTCACTTTGTTGCCCAGGCTGGAGTGCAATGACACAATCATAGCTCACTGTAACTTCGAACTCCTGGGCTCAAGCAATCTTCCTGCCTCAGACTCCTGAGTACCTGGAATGTAGGTGTGTGCCATCATGCCCAGACAACCCCCATAAAGTTTTTAAAATGCAAATACCTGTTACCTACCCCCATGCTGATTCACTATCTCTGAGGTGAGGCCTAGAAAACTGCATTTGTAAAGGCCCCATGTGATTATAATGAACAATCAAGATCAAGAAGCCCTATTTTTGGTCTGGTGTGGTGGTTTATGCCTGTAATCCTAGTACTTTGGTAGGCTGAGGTGGACATATCACTTGAGCTCAGGATTTTGATACCAGGCAAAACCCTGTCTCTACAAAAAAAAATACAAAAATTAGCTGGGCATGGTGGTGTGTGCCTGTAGTCCCAGCTCCTCAGGAAGCTGAGACAGAAGAATCACTTGAGCCTAGGAGGCGGAGGTTGCAGTGAGGCGAGATCACGCCATTGCACTCCAGCCTGGGTGATGGGAGTAAAACCTGACAAAAAAAATAAAAAATAAAAAGCCCTATTTTTTTGTTAGATTACTCTTGATTATACTCCCACTGATGTCTTGCAAAATAAATTCTCCTATACATTAAGAGCCAGCCCTCTCTTAAATCTATGCAATAAACAAGATCATTAAATACTTCAAGATAGCTATGGGCAAATGTGATTTGTGACCCTTTGCGACCTCCTAAGAATACCAGCAAAGGGAAATCTAGTGTAGAACAACCACAGCATACAATACTTAGGACTGGGTCCTCCCAAGAGTAGCAGGAGAGTCTCTCCAGTTATGGTACCTTATTACTCTTGTTAGATATTTATAGAGAAACACAGGACACTAGTTTGCCAGGGGATATCAGAAAAGATTCTTTAATAAATACTCAGGAAGGGAGTTGAGCATAAGCAATCTGGTGTGGTACAAGGGCCTGCAGCAATGAAATCACCTAAGAGCTTGTTAGAAATACAGAATCTCAGGCCCCACCCTAGACTTCTGAACAAAAATCTGCTTTTTAACAAGATCCCAAGATAATTTGTATGTATATTCAAGTTTGAGACACATTTTAAAAATGCAGAGAGATTCATGTTTCTAACAAGCTCCCCAATGATGCCAATTCTTCTAGTAGAAGGACAAGCTTTATATAGTAGGGTTTATATTACAAGAAATTAAACAGAGGGAGGAAATCCTTAAAACCATTCAGGGATGCCCATTTCCTATTACCAGCACCAAAAAAATGCTATGTGGGTTTCGAATGTTTATGAAACCCAAAAAGCACATCCTCCCACAAATTTAACATAATATGGAAGGGTACAGAATGTTGTCTTTGTCAACCAATAGAGAGATTCAAACACCCAAGGGAAGAATGCCGAAAACAATTAGAATCTCTCACCTTCTTTGTTGATTTCTCTACACAAGACAGTCTGCTCCTGCCTGTATGCCTCAAATTCACAAATTCTCCCCTGCAAATTTTCATGGGCAGGCTGCAGCTTTCTGCCCTCTGCGCTTTTCACTGCTGTCATTGGACTGTCTGTTATCTTAAGCAGCCACAGCTGGGGAAGGAATCCACAGAGAACATATTTTCCTATTGATATGAGCAACATGTTTTCAGTTTGGTTTTTTACAACTGAGCAGCTTGCACACAGCCTACACTCACATCCCTGCCTGGTTGATCCTAGGTCTGCCCGTTTGAGCTGCATTTCTGAAAGTCAAGCTGGTTTAAGGTCAAGCAAAGCAGAGGCTGGACCTTCCTTGGGGCAGGTTCAATTCTCATGGTCCTCACTGGCCTTTTACTGAAGTACTCCCTATCACTCTTGGTAAACGTGAAGCTTATCTCTCAGAGTGTTTTCAGGAAGAGCTCTGTGATGATATTCCTGGAGTTTTGAATATTTTTAAAACAATATTAAAGCTCTGATAGCTTGGAGAACAGTGTATCTGGACATAAAGGCGTTGACTATCACTTTCTTTCCTCATGTTTCTTGAACACATTGTTCCTCTTCATTCTTGCTTTGCCGGTTGCTGGAAAGCATTCTGATGCCAACATGATTCTCTTTTCTTTCTTGACTGTATGATCTTTTTTTTGCCTGGAGGCCCAGAAGGCATTTTTTTATCCTTATCTTTAAATTGTAAAAGTTTCACAAGGATATACCTCAGAGTTGAACGTTACTGGTTAATTTTCCAAACATACAGGGTAAAATATTGATATACAGATATAGATCTCTTTCATTTACAGACTTTTAAAATTACAATTGTAAATATTAGTTTCATTTCATATTTTGACTTTCTGCTTCAGAGATTCCAATAATAGGTATTTTGGATCTTCTTTGCCTATCTTCCATTTGTACTTTTTTCTGATCTTTTTAACCTCTATCTTAATTGTATTTATTTCTTTTTATTCTGTTTTGTTATTTCACTTCATTATCCTATGGAAACATATTATTTATCCTTCATTTCTTTGACTGTCTTTTTCTTAGAAATTCTGTCCTGAATTTGATCAGTTCTTATTTTGCTTCTTTTTCTTTTAACATTTTTTTAGTCATTTTTCTTCTGGGATTTTAATTTTAACTCAAAGTTTTAAATTTTGAAGCAAGAGCCTCTTTAATACCTACAAATTATTGTTTAATAGTATTGAATTTTTGTTAGAGTATCATGTTAGAGTTTTTTTTCTGTTTCATTTTTGTTTTAGAGAAATGTTTTATTATCATTTATTTAATGATATTGCATCTCACTTTCTATTTTCTATTTATGCTTGTGTGACTTTCTGTCTTTCTTCTGCCATTTTCCTTCCTTTTAAAATGTCTCCTATTTTTATAGATCAGCAATTGATCCCCTTCTAGATGGGAAGAATAAAAACCTTTAGAGAGGTTGCTAAGTTTCCTAGTTCAAGAGCATCCTTCGCTCTTGGTACAGAGAGAATTTCTTTGGGCATAAAATCATGAATGGAGAAAGCTAAAATGTCTTCTGATTCATCAATTCTCTCTCTCTCTCTCTCTTTTTTTATAGAATTGTGAATTCCCTCTACCTGCTTCCTTCTTCATTTACCACCAACCTACCCAGAGATGCCTCTCTCTAGCTACCTTCTCTTCCGCAGAACAGAGTCTTCCAGGATTACGTCTTTGGTTCTGCACATTTTCAAGTCTGTTTATTTAAATTATTTAGTAATCAGTGCTCCAACTTACAAAGACTCTGCCCTGTTTTACATTCTCTCACTCATGGTGAAATCCTCTTTCTGGAAATAATGTTATCAGTGTCCATTGCCACTGTGACCTGCTGCACTCAACTCTTCCCTTTTGATTTTCTGCCTGACTGTCCACATTGAGCTGGGCTCCAGAACAAGCTCTACTATGGGTGTTTATTCTCCCATTTGCATGTAATTCTCAATCTGAATTGTGCTTCTAAATAATGCATCGGTAAAAAAAGATCGAAATGGGCAATTGGTAGTTTAAAACTGAATGATGATGAAAACACAGCATATCAAATTACAACCATGATGGAAAACAACATGGAAGTTCCTAAAGAAATCAAAAATAGAACCACTATATGACCCAGCAATCCTTCTTCTGGGTTTATACCAAAAGGAAATGAAATCCTCCCATATCATAAAGATATCTGGACTCCTGTGTTCATTGCAGCATTATTCAAAATAGCTAAGATGTGGAAATAGCCTAAACGTCTGTTGAGGAATTAATGGATAAAGAAACTGAAACTCTAATAGACATATATATAAGGAATGAGGCCTTACCATTTGCCACATCATAGGTAAGCGTGGATGACATTATACTAAGTGAAATAGTGAAATAAGCTGCACACAGAAAGAAAAATATTGTATGATCTCATTTATATGTGGGATCTTTAAAAAAATGTTCAAATATATGGAGATAAAGAACAAAACAGTGGTTACCGGGGTGGAGAGGGAAGGAGGTTTGAAGGAAATGGGGAGATGGAGGTCAGAAGATACAAAGTAACAGATATGTAGGATGAACAAGTCTCCAGGTCTAATGTACAGCATGAGGACTATGGGTAATAAAATTATACTGTATTTGAGATTCATGCTAAATGAGTGGATTTAACTGTTCTTGACACAAAAACAAAAAATAATGGGAATTATGTAGATGATAGATGTGTTAATTTGTTTCAACAGTAACCAATCTACTATCTATATGTATACCATAATGTCATGTGGTATATCTTGAATATACAGAGTAAAATTTATATTTAAAGGCAATTTGTCATGAAACACTGATATTTTAAAATAAGAAAGTTCTCAATTCAATGATCACAGCTTCTATCTTTTTTTAAAAAAGAACAAATTAAAAACAAAATAATCAAAGTAAGGAAATCATAAAAACTAGAGTTAAATAAGTGAAATAACTGAAGAACAACAGAGAAAAAAAAACTAGTGAGCATAGTACCCAATAGACAGTCTTTCAAGTCACACTCCTCTTCCTCTCTCCTGTCTGACAATCCCCAGGGTCTGTCATTCCTATCTTTAGGTCTATGTGTGCTGAATGTTTAGCTCCCAGTTATAAGTGAGAACATACAGTATTTGGCTTTCTCTTCTGGTATTAGTTCACTTAGGATTATGTCCCTCAGCTCTATCCTTGTTGCTGCAAAGGACATGATTTCATTCTTTTTTATGACTGCATAGTATTTCATGGTGTACGTTGGGCACTATGTTCACTACCTGGGTCCAGTATTCCCATGTAGCAACCCTATGCATGTATTCCCTGCATCTAAGACAAAAGCTGAAATTTAAAAAATTAAAGAACAAATAATAACTCAAGCTTTCACCTTAGCAAATGACAAAAATAAGAGCACAATAAACTCAAGGCAAGTAGAAGAAAAAAAAAGACTAAAAGCTTCTTTGAAAAAGTCAGTAAAATTAATAATCTTTTAGCTAGACTGGCCCGAGGAGGAAAAAGGAAGAAGATATAAATTACCAGTTTTAGAAAAGAGGAAGATAACATCACTATATGTTTTAAAGGGGTAATAAATATTTTGACAAGTTATTGCCAATGAATCCAATGACTTAGATACAAGAGAGAAATTCCTGGAAAGACACTAGCTGCCAAAACTCACTCAAGAAGAAATAGATCATTTTAAAATTCCTATATTTTTTAAAAAAATTCAATTTGTAGGAATTTTTTTAAACATTCACACACACACCAAAAAAAAAAAAACCCAAGCACTAATTTCATGAATTTTATCAAATCTTCAAGGATGAAATCATGAAAATTTTGCACAAACCCTTCCAGAAAATTGAAGAAAAGAGAATACTTCCTAGCACATTCTATGAGGTCAGTAACACTGTGATACCAATACCAGATAGAGACATTATAAGAAAAATAAAAGTTTGACACCAATATCTTCAATAAATTTATATATAAAACAAAAAAAATTTGAGTAAAGCAAATACAATCATGCACAAACAGGAAAATGTGTTATGACCAAGTGAGGCTTATCAGAGGAATGCAAGGTCTACTCATATTTAATATCAATTAATGTAATTCACTATAATAACAGACTTATAAAAATTATCTCAACAGATGCAGAAAGGGCATTTGACAAGAATCAGCATTCATCCCTGATAAAAACCCTGAGCCTAGTAGGATAGAAATGTTTTCAATAGGACAATGAAGTGTATTAAAAACCTACAGGTAATGTCATACTTAATGCTGAAAGACTGAAAACTTGTCTAAAATTAAAAGCAAGGTAAAGATGTTCACTCTGACCACTGCTTTTCAAAATAGTGCTGAAATTTCCAGCCAGTACAATAAGACACGAAAAGGAAATAAAAGGCACCCAAATTAGAAAGGAAAATTAAAATTATGTCTTTCTGCAAATCTCATCTATTTGACATTATTCAGGAGGCTCTAGCTAGTGCAATAGGTCAAGAAAAAGAAATTAAATGCGTCTTGATTACAAAATAAGTAAAAATGTCTTATTTGCAAGTGACATTATGATTTATGTAGAAAATTCTGTGGAGTCTACACAAAAGCTTCTGGAACTAATAAAGGAGATACAAAATATTGCAGATTAAAAAATTACATTGCAAAAATGAATGATATTTCTATATACCAGCAACAAACATTTGGAAATTGAAATAAAATATGGCATCACTTACAATTACATCAAAAATATAAAATTCTTATGGATAAATCTGACAAAATACATGTAAACTTTGTGCACTGAAAGCCTACAAAATTTGGTTGGAAAAATGTAAAAATTTAAATAGTGGAGATACATATAGTGCCTTGGAATGGAATATTCAGTATCTTTTATTTATTTATTTTTTGAAACAGGGTCTCACTCTGTCACCCAGCCTGGAGTGCAGTGGCACAGTAACTGCTCACTGCTGTCTTGACCTCCTGGCTCAAGCAATTCATCCACCTCAGCCTCCTGAGTAGCTGGGACTATAGGTGGGCACCACCAGACTCAGCTAAATTTTTTAATGTTTACATAGAGACAGGATTTCGCCACAATGCCCAAGGTGGTCTCAAACTCCTGAGCTCAAGTGATTCACCTGCCTCATCAATATTTTTAAGATTTCAATTAGTGTGAAACAAATCTATAGATTTGCTGTGTTCCAAACCAAAATCTCAGCAAACCATTTAAAAGTATAAATTGAAAACCTGTTGCTAAAATGTATATGAAAATGCAAAGGACATAGAATAGCAACCCCCCAAAAAACTGTAGGAAAGAGTTAGACAAGTAGACTAACAAAATATAATAGTGAGCCTATATATATATATAATATATATATATATATATATATATGATTTCTTAGATTCAACAGAAAAGCACAATCCAAAATAGAAAAACACATTAAATTGGATTTAATCAAAATTAAGAATTTCTGATCTTCAGAGGATACTGTTAACATAATAAAAGGACAAATTACACAGACTGGGAGAAAAAAAAGTGCAATCACATAAAGAACCACCTGCATAATATTGAATTGACAAATTCTGCAGGTAGACACCTGTTAAAGAACATGTAACCAAAATATACAAACTCTAATGCAGTGAAAAGGAAAGATTTCTTTAAACCGTTAAAATATAAGACATACAAACAAGATTTCACTACACATCTATTAGAAAGTCTGAGATTAAAAAACTGACCATAACAATTGTTATCAAGGATGTGGAACAACTGGAACTGTCATTCACTTCTGAATGTAAAATGTGAAACACTTTGTAAAACGGCAGTTTCATTAAAAAATTAAACATATATCTACCATTCTGCTTCGAGGTATAATAATTTCCCAAGAGAAATTAAAGCATATGTACATAGAAAGACTTGTATATTAGTGTCAATAGTAGCTTTGTTTGTGGTAGTCAACAATTGGAAACAACACAAATATCCATCTACAGCATAAAAGAATTGCTGTATGTCCATATGATGGAATTCTACTCAACAATAAAAATGGGTGAAAAAACTACTAATATACTACACAATGACACAGATGCATCTCAAAATAATTATGGTTAGTGAAAGAACCCAGATAAAAAACAGTGCATACTATATCATTCCATTTATATGAAATCCCAGAAAATGCAGAGTAATTTACAGTAGCAGGAAGTAGTTCAGTACTTGCCTGGGGATAGGGAGTTGGAAAGGCAGAGGATGAAATGACAAACAGGCAGAAGGCAACCTTTAGGTTTGATGGATATGTTCATTATCCTGATTGCAAAATGGTTTCTGGATGGTTTCATAGATATATACTTACATGCACTTACCAAATTGTATACTTTTTATATGTGTAGTTTATTATAAATCAAGTATACTTCAATAAAGCTGTTAAAAAGTTTGAAAATGAAATACCACTCATGATGATATAGTAAATGTAAATAATAGAGGGGATTTAAGTCACGATATAACTATCTGCTGGGAAAAGGCAATCCGCACCTACAGTGATTTAGTCAAAGTGGCTTATGAGTAAAATATGACTAGAAAATACAAAGACAAACGTCTGAAATTTGGATTTATTGAACCAAGCACTATTAATTCCTAGAGCTTAGTGTGTTATTCCACCTCTGGAAACAGATTTTGAATTTGTGGACAGAGAACACACATACATAAACTCATATGCCTATATAATATCCCTAACTTTCATGGCAAAGGATATAAATCTTAACAGAAGCATAGTGGTGGCCCCAGGTCAGAAACAGGCACAGCCTGCCATTGTGGGATCTTGAAAAAAATATTTATAAATTTGATGATTTCCTGCTTCGTGAACCCTGTTAAGCAAGAATTGCAATTGCAAAGGCACAACCTCTTTATCAAGGGTAGAAAGAAGAGTTAGCAGCAGCAGTCCCTAGCACTTTCTGTTCTCCAGCTCCCCAGGGACCCAGAAATACCATCCTATGGCTGTGAGGAAACTTAGTCTAATAGCGGCACAAAGTCATCAATGTTTTAGGTTCGTTTTCGAGGAAGGTACAATGTCTTATTTGAAAAAATAATAATAATAATGCTTAATGTCCCAAAATTAGTCAAGTAAAACTCTTAGGAGATCACAAGTAAAGAGACATTTTTCAAGACTGTATATTATATAAAGAAAAAAGATACAAACGATACAATTTATTGATAAGACTCTTGAAATTAACACAGGATTAATGACTCATATGCTCAGAGAAAATCAGAACAGGCTTTGGGTAAATTTTCTGTAACAAATAAAATCACACAATATCCATCACTATCATGTGTGCATGAAGGAGGAAATGCCTCACACTATTGGATGAAACTGACAACTTTCAAAAGATGAATGGGTTCTAGGTATGTATGTGTAATACTTATAATGGAAAAATGCTTGATAAATATTTGTGTTCTTTCAGAAGAGATAGTTGTTTTATTAAATGATTCCTTTTATGAAACAAAATATAGATAGAAAAAATATCTTTGGCATAGCGCTGTGAAATTTGAAAGTACAAATCTTCCATTCCTTAAGAAAATTAGAAAATAACATAATAAAATCACCTCTCTTTGATCAAGAAAAGTATTTTTAAATATATTGAATTTCCCTTCTAAGGAGAGAAACAGTGTCTGTAATAGGAAAAAAGTAGAGTCTGAAGTACTTTGTTTGTTCAAGCCCTATGTTATAAATTGCTTTTCTTTGCTGATAAGAAAAGCTAAGAATTCAGAATATTCATGATCCAGGAAGCTAAACAAAAACCTGCCCATGAACTAATCAGGTTGAGACAAATATGTAAAACTAAAATGTGATTCTGTTCAATCATAAGTGACAAATTCCCTAAGTTGTGTTTTCCTGTCATTCAATATAAAGAGATAAGTATTTTCTTGTCAATTTTACTAATTAATACAGTTACATCTACAATGCAATCTTTATCTTTCAGTCTTGAGAGAATTGTTAGGAATCACAAAAACATCTTCAGAGGAAAAGCAGAGCGTGAGTTCAGGAAGGGCCTGTTCTACTTATCTCTCCTTTCATTTGTATTGCAAAACCATCACCAAGTATTTTTCTGTCTTCCTTTACTCCAAAAAGATACAAAGAGCTAGAGCAGATTCTAGTTCAGAGAATGCCCATCAGAATCAATAATCTTCCTGTTGCCAGAAAGTCAAAAACAATTAAGGGCATTCCTGACAGTATTAAAACCTAAGTATATTACAAAAATATTGCTTAGTGTTTGAAATTCCCAATGGAGCACCCCGGAAGTGTGCAAAGTCATGTGAGAATTTGCTCTTAAATACCAGTACAGTCTCACTTTGTTTTATTCTTAGAGAAGAGAAGAGTTGGGGTTAATGTTGTTTCCTGATCTTGATTCGTTTTAAAGAAATTATGAATCCGATGCTTCCAAGCACTGGGGTGCATGCCCTTTTGGTGTTCTACATGAAGGAATGGGCAGATACAAGATTCTCTTTTCCAGGGAGAAAGATGCTCACACAAGTCTTTGAAATGAAGGATGTGAAAAGTGGTTTTTTCATGGCACTGATAACGCCAGAGAAGAGGAGTGCTAGGACTTCAGGTGGCTCACTCAACTGGCACATCTCAGTGATAGTCAGTTATCTCAAATTGTCTGAACCAAGCATCTCATGGCTGAAATAGCTTATGTTAGTTAAATGTGGAGAATGAAATTTCCAGGAATTCCTAAGATAACCAAAATGTGGTGTAAGTCATTCACTAAGGGTCTAATTATCCCTCAAATATTTGAATGCCTTTTTTCCTAGGGTAGGGGAAGAGAATGAGCGATGTTATCTTTGTAAATTACATGGAAATTTTCTGCAGTAGAATATGACGGAATATATTCCAGGGCTGAGCAAAAACAAGTGGGTTAGGAATCCATTGACCAATTCCTTCTAAACTAGAATTCTGAATTTTCCAGTATTTGAAAATAATACACTTATCATGAAGGCACATATTATGAATGCACTTATCATGAAGGCACAGACGTTCTGGATTCAACAAATGTGTTGAGGGCCCACCATTTTCTAAATCCTTCTCAATGCACTTATGACACAACAGTGAATGAAACTAATAAAAATCCCTACCCACGTGGACTTTGCATTCTACTGTGAGAAGGGGAGAGGGGGATCAAAAGGAGACAAACAATAAGCACGGTAAATAAGTGAAGAAATAGTAAGTTAGAAAGTGACAATTTCTATGGTTTTAAGAAAAAAAAAACAACAAAAATCAAACAAGGTACCAGCAATCAAGTATGTCTGCCAAAGAAGGGTGGTGAGGAGGGTAGATGCAGGTTGCAATTTAAAATAGGGTGATCTGAGCAGCGCACATTAAGAAGGTGACCTCTGAGTAAAGATAAGAAGGAGGTAAGGGAGGTAAATATGCATATAACAGAAGGGGAACAGAGGATACGACCAATGCAAAGACAAGTAGGAGCCTGTCTGAGGGCTTCAGGGGCCAGGGACATGGAGTGGAACCACTGAGCCTGAAGGCTTCAGGTCTGAGAGGTCACTAAGACTGGACCATCTAGTCCCTCATAAGGACACTGGTTTTAAATGAGAATGAAATAGTGTCATTGCAAGGTTTTTAAAGGGTGGCATGACTGGCTTAGGTATTATTATAGGACCAACAGGTTTGTATGCCTGCTACGCAGTAACAGATCAATTACACTGAGACAGCAGGATTTACAGCAGACAGAGGGTTTAATGATTGCAGGGTACTGAGCAAGGAGACAGGAAGCGACCCTCAAATCCATCTCCCCAAGAAGTTCTGGGCTGGGTTTTAAGGGGATCATGGAAGGTGACAGGCTGGGAAATCGGGGTTATTAATTCATCACAGCAAGGGGGTTGAAATTATCAGGACATGGAAACTGCTTTCTTAGGTGAGTCAGCTCCTCATGAGGTCCTGGAGACCAGCTGAGTCAGTAGTTTCATCAGTATGCAGGACCTGAAGGAATAGATCAAAGATAATGTTTTATAACATTCAAATTATTACCCATAGAACAGTTAAGAGGGAACTATAACCTAGGATCTATGTGATTCCAGGACAGGAGGCACCAAGCAACCATGAGGAAGCAGGTCAGGGCACAGGTTGACCTAGTGATTAATGCTGAGTGTGCTACAAGTTGAGTTTAGTTTCATCTCTTCCACTCTCTTCTTCCCTGATTAATTTTATAAAGTTTATGGGGACAGTTTCAGTATTATATGAATAATTTTGGCTGTAGGATTGAAATTCTGTAGGAGGGACAGAGCAAGAGGCAATTAGGAAGTTATTGGCATAATCCATGCCAGAGATGCTGATTACTCACCAAGGGTGATATCAAGAAGAGGTGGTGAAAAGTGTCCATCTTTGAATATATTCCAAATGTAGAGCCTACAGCATTTCCCAACAGATTGGATGTGCTGTGTGAGAGAAAAAGAGGAATCAACATGGCTTCATGGCTTCTTTCCCCGAGCAACTGGAAGATCAGATTTGCTATCAACTGCGACGTGGAAGGTTGCAGAAGGAGCAGGTGAAAAGGAGTTCCATGTGAGCCTGTTGAGTTTGAGATGCCACTGTGGGATGCTGAGTAGGCTGCAGGCTCAGTGAATCTGCAGTTCGGGACAGAGGCCTCAGCTAGAAATGGACATTTGAGTGTTGTGAGGATATAGATGCCCTTTAATGCCAAGAGACTGAATAAAGGGGTGAGTGTCAACAGGGAGGACAGAATCAAGTACTGAGCTCAGGGGCATTCCAGCATTAAAAGGTCAGGAGAGAATGAGGAACCAGTAAGGGAGAATGGGGAGAGTAACTATTGAGGTAAGAAAAAAAAAAAAAAAAAAAAAACTCAAGGCATTTGGTGTCCCAGAAACCAAGTGAAGTAAATATATGAAAGAGGATAGAGTGATCACTGCAGTGAAACCATGCCCCAACCCCTTCTTCTTTGAACAGGATGCTAACAGTATATATAACCCATATTGGTCCTTGTTTCAGGAAACAGAGTCCTGATTCACTAGACCTAACCAGTAGCAGGGGCCATGTCTGCAATAACAAATCATGTAGTTCAAGATATTCCCATTCGTAGAACATCAAAGATCAGCCTGGCCTAGAGTTACATTCGTTTGAATACTAAGTACAAGGTATTGGAACACCTTCCGTGCAATAGAATCCAATGCTGGGCACCAGTTTAGACAGAGATATCCCACAGAAAGTTCACATCTGTAATTTCAGCCTTGACTCCCTCTCTTTCCCCACTGTGACTCCCTCCCTTTCCCCACATACCACTAAGTCCCGACATGTCTCATATCAAATCCCCTCAAGTTATGGTACCAAATGCACAGAGGTTGTCTTATCTCTTAATCCTCTCACCAATCCCAGAGTCTTAATGAGTGTTTCGTCAAATTGGAATGAATGACTGGTACTTTGATTATCGTTTTTCTCTCTACCGCTATGACAAACGGAAAAATAAATTGTACAGGAGGAATCCGGAATTTATATGATCCCACATGGATAAAGTAAATTCTGCATTTCTATACTGGCCCGTGCTCAGTGAACTTTCTTACATAGAGGCAAGAAATTGAGGAGAAGCAGAAATGCCCCCAAAGCAGGCCAGCATCCCACTTTGGTGTAAGGTCATTCAGCACCACTGGCTCCTTGACAACAAAGAGTATCAGTTTCATCTGGAAACCTAAAGGGAGGCAGCCACGTCTCTGAGATTGATGCCCTTCACACATCCTGAATGACACTTCTGCTGAGTCACCACATAGCCATGATGGAGCCACATCAAAGCCATGTTCCTTAACAGCTTGGAAGGTTGACTCACTCTCAATCCAAAAACTTACTTTCATTTTTCTAGAGACAGCACAAAGTTACCTGGAGTGCAGCACATTTCAAAAGTATCAGCCTCAGTCATCTAAGAGAAGCATTTCTGGTCTGTGATTTAGGGACAGTTTGTAAATGTCATTCGCATGCAGCAGAAAGAATTCCCTTCGTTTCATCCCTAACAAAACTCAGTGAAGAAGATCAGGGTTAGGAAAATTGTTGGTCAGAGGATATGGCTGAATTCTAATTTAGTAAAATGCATATGATCCCTGAGTTTTAGCAAAGGCAAAAAGGAGACAAGGCCATAGTAAAGAAAAATGTCACTTGTGTTTCTCTCCACTAATAGGATCATATAAAAATGAAATAGAGAATAAAAACACTGTGATGTTGATGGATTATGATAAGAATTGAGTTGAAAAAAATAAATGCTTTAAGTCATCCAATTCTCTAAATAACATTGGAAACCAAGGAGTCAAATGTGTTTAAGCTTATCTGCACCAAATCTGGAAATTGTTGGCAAGATTACTAACTGCAATTTCACGATGACATGGTGGGGTCCCAAAAGCAATTCTGAAGACAGCTGGTCTCCTTGCAGAGATAACAGATTCAGACATAATCCAGGTTCCTTCAACGGGTCAACTCAGGGGTCACAGCCAAGATCAAGTTTGTAATTATTGTAATTTCACCTTCTGCAGCAGAGAGCATCAAGTCAGATGAGGCATTGCCTAAAGAGGAGCAATTTTCTCTATAAAATTATTGTCATTAATAGATCTTATAGGTAAGCTGACCAAGCCTTTATTCTTTTTCTAGTTCTAATTTTGTGCTACCATATCAAGTAGTAAATCACAAAATTTAACAGTGCAAGCTATAATCATGTTGCCAGCTTTGCAACTTTGCAGTCCTACAAATACCAACTGAAAGACCCATTCATGGCAGCATATCTCTTCTTTTCACTCAAGAATATTTAGGGGAGCATGTTAGTGAGTGCACTGCCTGGGCAACTCTTGCTGCTGGTTTGAGAAAGAGGTGTTCAAATTCTTGCCAATGATGAGTAGAAGCAGAGCAAATGCTCTAGTCCTCGTGTGTCCTTGTGGTTAGGCTGGGAGACTGTAGCACAATTCTTGCTAACAAGGGTCTCCCTTGTCCATCCAGAAAGCAGGTATTTGCTATGGTCCTGAAGGCAAAATGGGAGGCTTTGCACCTGGAAAATCAAAAAGAAGACATGTGATCAATTAGTTCAGCTGTCTTATATTATAGGTGGTAAAACTGAAAGCCAGGCAGTACAAATGACTTTCCCAAGATCAGACAGTTAATTAGTGGCTGGGCCCCATGTTAAGTCTCACATTCTGACCATTGTTCAAAACTTCCCACTTTAATACATATGATGTGTATAATCATTCTGCCAACCACCATTTGCAGTGTGTGATAACAGAGGAAAGAGCTGTGTGGGGACAGATATCTGACTAGGACTTGATGTTTCTTGTTTTTACTGTGCTAATTACCACAATTACTATAACTGTACCCAGAAGGGGTTTCTTAGAATAATCTTTATCCAGGGCCACAAAATATACATACTTTGGGAATCTGTAATTACTGCCCCCCCAATTCAATCAGTGAGGCTGAGCAATGTCTGTGTCTTTCCATATTAATATTGTTAGTTTCTTTGCCACAAGTAGAGATGTGATAATTAGCAGATGCAATCAGATTCAAACCATAAAATGCAATTTTCAAATATTGCTGAAAACCAAATGTAGTAGTTTGCTACATTCTTATGAGCCAAACTTAACTGGAGAAGTAACAACACTCTGGTTTCTGCTGACCTACTTATGATTTGACATTTAAAAGGAAAGTAAAAAGAGTAGGATGCCCTGAGCTCAGAAGTCAAGGAGACACCAGTCTTTGATTCTCAATGTGGGGAACTGGATTTTCAGTTGTCATTTGACTGCCTAATGGGTTGGGCAAAGACAGACTTGATTTGAATGGGCTTTCAGCTCTTTGTATGTGCCTGACATTGTTCATGACCACCAGGGCCTCTGTTCCCAGTCTAGTTTGAAAAAGTGTTCCCATCTCATGGTCAGTCATATCCATGATGCAAGATATATATGTCTCTTCTGCAAAATATAACTCAAAAAGGGCATATTTAGGTAAAAATAAACAAATACATAAACGCATACATATCTACATACATATATTCAATTGAAAGCAAATAGTAATAGCCACTCTTGGAACCAGTTTCTCTTTGGAGTGTGGTTTCTGTGTTGATTATTGAGTTGTGTTCTTGGGAAGAGTCAGATCACAGCAGCTGGCCTCAGATGGCAAGTCAGTCTAAGGAAAAAAAAATTATGATTCCTTATTCTTCAGCATGTGACATTTGAAGAGAGTGATATCTAATGAAGGTTTCTTTCCTAAGCTGCCCCAATAAAAGAAAAGTGCCTAACAGCCAGTCAGTGTAGCTGCACAATTCCAAAGAACTCTCTGGGAGCTAGTTTGAGAGGCAACAACATGAAGGGGCCAGTAGGACCACCCACCCCCACTGTGATGTAAATAAGGGCCGGAGAACTGAAGCGCCTCTTGAACTGCCTGAATGAACCACCATCAGTGACTCTCCTAATTGTGTTTCTGCTAAACACTGGAGGGCCTCACTTTTCTCCTTTAATGTGGAGAAAGAGGGGGAAAAAAATCTGCCCTGTCAAAGCCACACAAGGGAATTCTCTTAAAATAAACAGCTAAACTTAACCGCAGGCTTTTCTTTCCATGGAAATATTTTAAATGTATATAATGTTAGATGGCAGCTAAAAAAATGACAAGTGTCTGTTTTCATTAAACTCCCCAAGAGTATGGATCTAATTGACAGCATTTCTGAGGCCCTGAGGAGCTTCCAGCTTCGGGGTTTCCATGGCAACATGTCCCCACTGCTAGAGCTCTACTGCTCACAGTCATCATTTACAGGGACCCACATTTTAGACACTCCTTTAAGTTATCCAGGAATTTCACTATCCCAAAGGGTCATAACAAATTCAATTTTCCAAGCAGGTAAAATTTCCCATTTTGGGGTCTAAGCGTCCACTTTGAATTTCTAAGAAATCTTTATTCAATTTATGATTGAACAAAGATCAATTTGATATATTGATGTATGCATTTCTTTCTGCCAGTCTGGCTCTGTAGCATACTTATTGTACACTTTAAGGCTGTAGGACTTAAACTTCATTGTTATCTTTTGTCTTCTTCCAAAGAAGTAACATTGCACCAGAATCTGTCCCCCTGGGAAGTAACACTTGCCATGCCTGGTAATCTCAGTCATAACAAACTCCAGGCTCACCAGTCCCCAGGTAAGGCAGGACTTCCACCTGAGTGCCTGGTCCCTGGGCTGATAGGGTTGGCATTCCAGGCCACTCTCCACTCACATGCCAGTCTGAGGGGCTGTGTCAGCCAAGAACAGTGCCCTTTTCTAATGCAGAGGGGAAGTGTGCAGACCTGACAGTATGTAACACACTCAGCGAACTTTATTTCATTTAGTCCTCAGAGCCTGATGACAGAGTTCTTATTAATCCTAAATTATATTGAGCAAAACCAAGGTTAAGTACTACACTCAGGGCCACACAGCTTGTAAATGGCAAAGTCAGGATTTCAAATGAAGCAGGCAGACTCCCACACTCTGAGTTCTCCCCATTGCACTGGGCAATAGAGAAAAATATGCAGACTGTGAATGCCCTGACCTTCTCAAAGCGGAAGGCCTGCCGGACAGAGAAAAAGTGGGCTCTGCTCTTAAAGCCATCCAATTAGAAGATTTTTTCTCACAGATTGCTACCTGCATAGGGCTCATTGGCATTTAAAAGTCAATTATCCCTTATATGTGTATGGCGCCACCTTCTGGGCTGTAGCACACACAGGAGCTTCAGATTTCTCCAGTAAGAAGTGACAACCACCCTGGTGGTTATTTGTACACAATGCTCTGTGTTCAAACAAGATGGCTTGGATATGCTAATGGATTCTTATCAGTTAATTGAATCGGCCACTGCTCATTTACCTGGGCACCTCAGATGTGGTCTACAAACAGCTGTTCACAATCAAGATCTTCCCGAAATCACAGGGAGTACTGGAAGGCTTCCCTCTCACTTGCCCAACCACAGTGGGAACGGAAAGTTCAGGTCTCATATTCCTATGTGGGAAAACAAACAAATAAACAAATATTTGTCAAGCATACGGCAAGTGCAAGTTTAGGATTTGCTCAGTTTCATTCTGTTAATTGAAAATTTTTCTTACAAGGGCTTTGTATTCATTATTTTAGTGAAGGAGGATTTTTAAACATTAGAGAAATATGTAAGTGTGAATTCAGTGACTCAGTGAATTGGGGACATTCACCAGTAAGTAACTGGTCCTCCAAAATGAGGATGTGTAATCCTATGGTCAAAGGCTGCTAATCACTGTGAGTGACAGTTCAGCCCCTCTCTTTGTAATTCACACATAACAGACAGTGATGAGGT
Organism: Rhinopithecus roxellana; assembly: GCF_007565055.1. NCBI lineage: Eukaryota > Metazoa > Chordata > Mammalia > Primates > Cercopithecidae > Rhinopithecus > Rhinopithecus roxellana. The sequence goes on from NC_044559.1 coordinate 7,129,217, forward strand.
TAAAGGCAAAAGGGCTGTAGACACAGAGGTCAGTGTCGAGTGCTTTGATACGACAGCTCAAATATAGCAGAGGAAAATTTTTCCTAAAAAATTTTTTGAAATGAACAAGCCAGAAGATTATTTCCCCCTCTCTCCTGGGAACATGGGCTTTGTCCAGGCATTCTTCCAAAAATTCTATCTCCCCCACTTCTCCCAGGCAACTAAATCAGCTAGTCAAGAACATACTACAGGGTGTGCTGTCTCCAGTTGGAAATCCCAGACATCAAACTACAGCCAAACAGGGGAAAGTATGAAACAAAAAAGTACTTGTAGACTTAAAGCAGGAAAGCAAATAGAATTCTATCATTATTCATTCTTTCAACAAATATTTATTTGGTTTTTACTCTGTGCCAGACACTGGCAAAAGAGTAATAAACTAAATATTTCCATGGGACATACATACTGGTAGGGAAAGACATAGTAAAGCAGAAAATCTTTGTGTCAGATGCTCATATGGGTTCATGGGAAATAAAACAAGGTAATGAGCAAAAGGTTTTCCTTTTACATAGGGAGGCCTCAAAGTCCTGCTTGATGAGGTGGTATTTGACCAGAGGCTTAAAGTGAGGAAGCTGGCCATCATGCTATGCAAGGGAGAGTGAAACTGCAGAAGACAGAGCTCATGCAAAGACCCTGAGGTGCTCTCATGCCTGGCATCATTTGAGTCAAGCAAGGGGGCCAAGGGCTAAGGGAAATGATTGACTATGTTGACTGGGATCCCTACGAGGCAGACATTGAGAATGAGATTATGGTGCCAGCAATTTATTTAGAGAGTATTCTCAGGCCAATACATAGAAAGGGGAAGAAACAGGACTGAACAAAAGAAGTTGGGCCATGATATAATTTCAACAGAGGACTCAGCTGCTCAAGGAGCTTGCAAATTAGGATGGTTCTTCAGGGTTGTCCTGATTTTCGGCAAGGAGGCTGGGCTCCATGCCCATTCATTCACCGGTTGTGGGATATATCTGCCCCTGGAAATGGGCACAGCCTTGGAAGAAGCAGCTTTCTCCATCTGTAGGCAATTTCCACAGGGGCCTGACAGCCACAGGAAGTAATAATTTCAGCCCTGAAGTGGGATTTGGGCCACATATCACAGCATCCACTATACCAAGGGGGGACATGTTGACAGGGAAGGAAAGAAATACATTGGTTACCAGATTATTTCAAAACCAGGGATAGAGCTGGGCATATCATGTGTAGTCATTGGAGAGTGTGAGGAGATATATTTTCAAAGGATTGTTCTAGCTGTTGGTTTGAGACTAGACTGCATGGGTGGAAAGTAGGGGTGGAAGGTTAAGAATAATGACATCATTGCCACAGAGCTTAAAGGAAACAAAAATTGCAAAAAGAGAATAAAGTTTCAATAAGGGCAGCAAAGTCACCACAGTATGCCAGGTGTCACTGGGGAGCCCCTGCCAGTGGCACACAAGTATGGAAAGAGAAAGCTGACAGCAGACCTAGACAGAGAAGACACAAGCACAAGACTCAGCCATTCACATCTGGAAAGACAAAGAAAAAAAAAACAAGAAGATTCTTTGATGCTGATGAGTCAGTTTCAAACAAACTTCTTAGGATGTTTGGGGCAAGAAAAATCAAAATAATTCGAGAGTTTGAGAGTTCTCACGAGAACTTACAAGGTAGATCATGGTGGTGTTTAAGAAATGTGAAATTTATCAGAGAGCTGATAAGAGAGAATGGAACATTCTTATGATTTAGCAGTGGTTCTCAGACTTGGGATGTCTGATGTCACAACCACCTGGGGAACTTAATACAAAACAGAGAGGCCCATGTGCATTAACATAGAATAGGTCCTGGGCTTTGTATATTTACTGAGTTTTCCTGGTGATGCTGACACCAACCAGAGTTAGAGAACGGCTGACTCCAAGAGTGCTGCAACGTGCAGCAGGACCCAATGGACTCCCCTATCTGGGAAAGACCAATCCAAGGGTGCCATTCTCCTTTTGCTCCCATTCAAAATTGGTGTGCATTAATGCCCAGATATTACATGCAGCATTTCTGCCCTCTACCTGAAGGTGGATCATTAATTATTTACAAGATGCAGAGCCAAACTGGTGATCTCCTTGGTAAAAGGAGCAGATGAGAAATGAGTTGCCAAGGCTTGGCAGCAGAGTCTCTGTTGACGTAACCCAGGGACCCAGGGATTACACTCAGGGAAGGGATGGGAAAGCATATGTTCCAAAGCTTTTTAACAATTTCTTGGGGCAAAAAGTTAAATGAAATGAAATGAAATTAGATGGACCACACATGCCCTCCAATCATAAAACTATTTTGGGGGCATGAAGTGAAAATTTCTCCTTATTCTTTGATAGAAAAGTAAAACTTAAGCAATCATGATTCCTAAGCAGACAGGCTTGTAGCAGATTATACAAGATTTCCTCACACCCTACAATTAGAGCAACTTCAAAGAACTAGAATGTGGGCAACATACCCATTCCTATGAAAAAGTAACACTCCTACCTGCTGGTGCCATGGGTCTCAGGCTGCATAAATACATTTCCCTGATACGTTTCCAGTAATAGGAATACACCTTGTTTTTTTAATTGACAAAGGTGGGCTTGTATTAGTCAGGGTTCTCTAGAGAAACAGAACCAATAAGATGTGATAAGCCTGCAGATACACAAAGATTCAACAAACTGTAAACCAAAACTATTCAGGAAATAAATAAATAAATAAAAATAAAAATAACAATAAAACAATACATATAGAAAACAATGGAGTATAACAACTATTTATATAGCATTTACAGTGTACTAAGTATTATAGGTACTTGAAGATTATTTAAAGCATACAGGAAGATGCGTGTAGGTTATATGAAAACACTACACATTTTTTTTGTTTTTGAGACAGTCTTGCTCTGTCACCCAGGCTGGAGTGCAGTGGCCCCATCTTGGCTCACTGCAACCTCCACCTCCCAGGTTCAAGCGATTCTCCTGCTTCAACCTCCCAAGTAGCTGGGACTATAGGCATGTGCCACCATGCCCAGTTAAGTTTTCATATTTTTAGTAGAGACGGGGTTTCACCATGTTAGCCAGGATGGTCTTGATCTGCTGACCTCATGATCCACCCGCCTCAGTCTCCCAAAGTGCTGGGATTACAGGTGTGAGCCACTGCTCCCGGTCACACCATTTTATATAAGGGACTTGAGCATCACAGATCTTGTCATCAGAGGGGAATCCTGGAACCAATCCTGCGTAGATACCAAGGATGACTCCGAGGGTGTGTGCGCACGTGTGTGTGTAAAAAGAGGTTTGTTATTAGGAATTGGCTCACATGATTATGGAGGTTAAGTCCCATAATCTGCTTTCTGCTAGCTGGAGACCCAGGAAAGCCCATGGTGTAGTGTGAAGGACTGAGAGCTGGAAAGTTGATGGTCTGATCGTAGAAATTTCATTGTGAAGCTTAAGGCCTAAGAACCAGGAGCACTGAGAGCAGAAGATGGTTGTTCCAGCTCAAGCATCAAAACTTCCTCTACCTTTTCGTCCTAATCAGACCCTCAATGGATTGGATCATGCCTATTTGTCAATGGGGGCCATTTGCTCTTCTCTGTCCACCAATTCAAATGCTGATCTCTTCCAGAAACACCCTCACACACCCCTAGAAATAATGTTTAACCAGATATCTGGGTACCCATTGGCCCATTCAAATTGACACAGAAATCATAAAATAAACCATCACAGAGGGGCCACAAAAGTTTATAACTGACCTAGTTTAATTTCTAGAAAACCTAAAGGGGAAAAATTTTGACTTAATGGCTACACTGTGGAATCAAACTAGCATTGGTAAGTAAAGCTTGCAGAGAAGAAAGTGTTCACATTAACCTCAGAAATATGTCAACCAATTATCCAGAAGGCTAAGGGCTAAATTAAAGCAATGTTGCCTTGGAGACTATTTTGGTAAACAGGTAAAGAAACTGTCCAGCACAGAACAAAATCAAGATGAGCATAAACAGAAGACAATGGTTTTTGCCAAGAGGTATAACTATACTAATTTTAAAACAAAAATATCATGCAAGAGGCCAGGTGTGGTGGCTCATGCCTGTAATCCCAGCACTTTGGGAGGCTGAAGCGGCCGGATAACGAGGTCAGGAGATCAAGACCACCCTGGCTAACACGGTGAAACTCCATCTCTACTAAAAATACAAAAAATGAGCAGGGCGTGGTGGTGGGTGCCTATAGTCCCAGCTACTTGGGAGGCTGAGGCAGGAGAATGGTGTGAACCCGGGAGGCGGAGCTTGTAGTGAGCTGAGATCGCACCACTGCACTCCAGCCTGGGTGACAGAGTGAGACTCTGTCTCAAAAAAAAAAAAAAAAAAAAAAAAAATCATGCAAGAAAAAAAATTCAGCAATTTAAGTCAAGTTAAATGAGCAAAGAATGGGAAAGAAACAGGAATTACAGAAATAAGCTAAAAAGCAAGAACTTCTCATATTTCTCATATTCAATAAAGGGGAGTATAAAATTATTGTGTTTTAATCACACCTGGGTGATGATATAAGAATGTTCATTAATATGAAATAATCACTTTACTTGTTAAAAACAAGAATATGATATTCCAACCTTTACTGTGAATTCTTTAAAAAGTGCCACAAAACAGGAGACAGACTAGAAGAAAAAAAGTTAAGTAAATGTGAGATGGCTTATGGAATGAATAATTTATACCATGTGTAGAAAGAAGGAGCTGTCTAGGTAGGGGGAGGTTGTGCTCCGTAAAGAAGACATCCGAACAAATGCACAATACAAAGAAAATAATAAAGACAGCAGCAGTGGAAGGTGGAGCCCAGCACGAAATGCAATACCTCTGTAGAGACTCCCGCCCACTTATAGGTGGCACCTCCACCACTCCAAATACCCAAGATCCTTCAGTGTGCCCAAAGGAACTTTACTATGAGCACATATAGACTGGTTTAACAAAACACTTCCCATGGATCATCTACCCAGTCCTCACTGTAAACTTTCAAGCAAGGTCACATGTTGGTTAGTATAGAAATTGGGACTCTAACCCAGCCGGTCTTATGATAAAGCCACACTTTTAAATTTCCTCCTATACTGCATAGTATAGGGCAGAAAAAAATACAGTAACTGAATTAAAATAATTTTTTAAATAGCAAAACTTATGGGATCCTGGTACAGCAAACCTTATTTGTGAAATGAGAGCATTAGATGATTCCATACAATTTTTTAAAAATCAAAAATGATGATTCTAAGCATTCCACTTAAAAAATCTTGGGAGGCCGGGCGCGGTGGCTCACGCCTGTAATCCCAGCACTTTGGGAGGCCGAGGCGGGCGGATCACAAGGTCAGGAGATCGAGACCACGGTGAAACCCCGTCTCTACTAAAAATACAAAAAAATGTTAGCCGGGCGCCGTGGCGGGCGCCTGTAGTCCCAGCTACTCGGGAGGCTGAGGCAGGAGAATGGCGGGAACCCGGGAGGCGGAGCTTGCAGTGAGCCAAGATAGCGCCACCGCACTCCAGCCTGGTGGACAGAGCGAGACTCCGTCTCAAAAAAAAAAAAAAAAAAAAAATTCTTGGGAAAAAGGGAAAAAAACACAGAATAATAACATAAACAAAAGTAAACGTAAACAAAAAGCAAGAAAATAAATCACAGTGGTTTGCAATCTGCTCTGTGCTGCTCAGCCTTGGAACTCTAAGGTCTCTTTGGGGTTTTCTTCAATATAGGAACCTAACTGCCAAGAAAGAGACAGTGGGAGCTGCCTGGGTTTTCGGCATGAAGGTCTGACAGTTACCAGGTGGAGAGCTGGATGCTGGCGAGGATGCGGGACTCTGCCAATCCCAGAGTCTGTACAGAGGAGCAGCAGGAGACATGAGTAGCAGGCAATCATTTTTCTCAGTTCTAACAAAATGTAGAGAAATAAAGACCCCAAATCAGATTTTCAGGGAAGCTTTTTCTGGGATTTATTTAAAAATTATCTACTCTGGAAAGGCAGGGACAACAGGCATTAGGTGAAACTTTCAGGATTATCACTCCAAACCACAGTGGTTCTGGTACATAAGTTGCTGCTTCAGGAATCCACAACCATGTTGCCTCTGACCACAATCCCACCACAAAGTGGGTGCCCCAGAGCCTGCCTGCCCTCCCAGAAGGCCAGCATCTAACTGGTAGAATCTAAGTCATACACTTGCGCTCCGGCAGCAAGGAAGGCTGGGACGGCAGGGGTTTGGTGGTGGTGGCGTCAGCGGTGGTGGCTTAAGACTCTTGTGTTGGAAATGCAGGATTTACAAAACAGGTAATTGTCAAAAAGTGAAGGGAGTACAAAAGATTTAGAGCATCATGAATAACCAACGTCAATGTTTGTGGCTGTGGGCAAGTTACCTCAGTCTCCTCTCCCATAAAAAGAAGTATGGAATCATAATTTCTTTTAGGTGATGTGAGAATAAATTTTTAAAATGTATGCACATCACAGAGGCTGGCACATAATCCCCCCCCAAAGGTCAGTTCACAAAGATACCTGTCTAAATGTGTAGATAAGACTGTTTGCCACATCCTAAATATGTCCCCATCACAAAGACACTGAATTTGAAAATGTGGATTCATATCCCCAGCATAGGACCAAATAATTACCAAAATATTTGCAACATGTCTGGCTCAAAAATCAAAATATCCAACTAGTGGCTCAAGAAAACACCCAAAGTCAAGTGAGAAGCCAAATATCTTATCCTTTGAAGAGCAAGAAGACAGTGCGCCGAGAAGATGTTCCATTGTTAGCTAATGTCTGGTAAAGCCACCAGAACCGGCACCATGACAACGACAAAGATCCAAGTAGTCAGCCTGTGCTCAGACTGCCTATGTCTGCCAAGCACACAGACACATTTTTAACATTATTACATTGCTGTGGCACACGAGTCATATGGGGTGGGCATTATGGTTCCTCCTTTGACAGATAAAAAGAGAACCACTAAACAGAGGCTTATCACATTTAAGGATCACCCAAATGAATCCGTTTGAGTCATGCTGCGGTCAACCTGCCCCCAAGCCTCGTGCCTTCTCCTATGCCCAAAGCCTTCCAGTCCTGGGCTTCTGGCCAAGCCCATGCCTTTCTGTGGTTGGACTGTCCCTACCTTCACCTTGTTCACATTCTACCCATGACTTGGCAGGGCCTGTGTGCCAGAGCGCTCCTTCAGCTCCCACTTCTACAAAACCCCGCTGTCATTATTCATTTTTTTTGTTTTTCATTGTTGTTGTGAGCATGATACAGTGAGCCCGTCCCTTCCTCGAAGTTGATCTCAGTCATTCTTCTTTTCTGAGTTCTGTCAGGGCTCTACCTTTGGCCTCAACCCAGGGAGGTACGCCCATAGCTGCGAGCTGACAATTAAAAAAAAAAAAAAAAAAAAAGGATGGATTAAAGCATAAAAGGGGTAAAGTCCTCAGGTGTCCTCCCGATTCCAGGGCATCTGCATGTAAAACAGTTAAATACACTGAGTGGAACCTGTTGGTGCAGTTCCAGGTTCAATCACTCCCCCACCAGGCGAATGTTCAGTGCTTATTCTCCTTGTGATTTCCAGCTTATTAGGGCTGCTGTGATAGCAGTCTGTGCTTCAGATCATTAGCTACTTGCTCTTTAAATGGAATCTGTTAGCTAAATATAACCAGGAGCCTTTGGTAGTTTGCACTAATTGTGTTGAGTTGCTTTGTTAAGGTAAATAACAGAAGAAACTATCAGTGTAGAAATATGAAAGCCATAATTTTCCTGCTTGCCCCAAACAGTAAGTGCTTTGGGCATTGTTTAACAGCCTTATTCAGCTGACAGATAAATGGGATGATTGATCAGGGGGTCCTGCTCCAATGAGAAGCCCACAGCTGGGCAGCATTCAATCGCACCCTCCACTCCTGCTGAGCAATGAGGGCCTGGGCTTCCTCAGTGCACGCATTTCAAATTGGGAAGCCAGCCACGTGCTTCTCCTGGTTGAGGTCATGCAGTAGGAGACTGGTCCGACTGTCACAGCTCTACCCTGTGTTGGAACAGCCCAGACTCCATAGAAAAGGAAAGAGACATATTCCCTCAGCTCTCAGCTCTTCTGTGAAGGGAAACAATTGAAGAACTGCCAGGGTGGGAGAGCTCTCTCTTAGCTGGACCAGTGGTTTTCCAACCTCTTTTGAGCCATAGAATCATGGAGTGTCATGAAGTCATAAATGAAAGAACAAAATGTAAAGAGACAGGCTGCACAGAGTGAGGTGTGGGTGCCACATCAATCTATAGGTCTTCTCCGCTTTGTCACTGAGTAGACTCCACAGGGCAACCAGTTTAAAAACAGCATTTCATCCAATAGTTTGTGTGAAAAGAGGTAAGTTGATTCAAGCTTTTCCCAAATCTACACAGAGGTCAAAAACTAGTGATACTACACAGTCCATCAAATATTTTGTTGGCCAGTTTATTTCACTGGCCTCATATTTCAAACATAAACAGTGTCTCAGAAAACAGTGTATTAGGTTGGTGCACAAGTGACTGAGGTTTTTGCCATTACCTCAATTACTTGTGCACCAACCTAATAATTAGCCGGTTTATGTTCAGTCACAATGCAATCAGCTTAATCTTGTATTACTGATTTGCATTGTACCTGTTTAGATAAATTACATTTTGTGTCTGTCCCTGAACCCTGTGAGAATAAGAACAGCCCCTCTATCTCTCTCAGAGCCTCCTCTCCATCCAACTTACATAACTCTCTCTTGATTTCTGGAACCTCTATATTTCTTGTGAACTCACCCTTCTTCAGTTTGGCCCACAATTGCTGAATAACTCCTCTTTTCCAAATCTGCCATAGATATAAATATGTAAGATATACTAAGGCACTGTTAGGATTTTTTTTTTTTTTTTTTTTTTTTTTTTGAGATGGAGTCTCGCTCTGTCGCCCAGGCTGGAGTGCAGTGGCATGATCTCCTCTCATTGCAACCTCCACCTCCTGGGTTCAAACGATTCTCCCATGTCAGCCTCCCAAGTGGTAGTGATTACAGGCGTGTGCCACTATGCCCAGCTAATTTTTCATATTTTTAGTAGAGACTGAGTTTCGCCATGCTGGCCAGGTTGGTCTTGAACTTCTGACCTCAAGTGATCTGCCCACCTCAGCCTCCCAAAGTGCTGGGATTACAGGCATGAGCTACCGTGCCCAGCCCACTGTGAGTATTTGAAGAGTGGTTTTACACGGGCAGAAAGATGAGTGAAAAAGCCACATCTTATGTCCCACCAGAGACCAACATTATACCTAGTTCTAAAGCAGATTGTGGGCCTTCCCGAGCACTTCATTCTCAGTAGATGATACCAACAAATTAAAATTACTGTTTATTTTTTTTTAATGAGACTTGACATGATTTGTCATTATGTAAAAAAAAAAAAAAAAAAAAAAAAAAAAAAAAAAAAAAAAAAAAAAAAACTGTGTATATTTTAGAGATACATACCAAAGAAAATAGGGGTGAAGTGATATGATATCTGGAATTTACTTTAAAATATTCAGCCACAGAAAAAAGGAGATAGATTAAGAAAATGTGGGCAAATCTTGGTGATGGATAGGGAGGGGTTCTTTTTGAATTCTTTAATTTCTTTTTAAATTTAAATTTTAAAATCTTCCTTCAACTACTACATGTGTATACATCAACAATTCTTGGAAAGGTTAATCTCACTTTTAGAGGTGAAATGATCTGAAATGCACATGGACAAAATACTTTGTGAAATGCTTGTGAATATTTGCGCATCTGAAAACTCAGATGGTTTTAAGGTGGATTTCAGACCACGCAATCAGTCTGTGATGAAGAAACCAATGTGATAAAGTGGCATCTCCCTAAAGCTCTTCTGCACAACATCAGGCTAATGACAAGCTCCAAGCAAGATACGGTCCCAGTGTCATGTACACTTAAGAAACAGCTACACACATGGGGTCCCTGCTCAGCAAGTCAGCATGTACATTAGCACTTTAAAGTCTCTGTTGAATCCTACAAGGGAAAAAAGGAAAACATCCTATTATCTTATCCTGTTAGATTGGAAGAATAGGGAGAGATCCAAGTATGAGAAAGGGAAGAGAATTGACATCAATCCATCCTGAAGGGTCTCCTATATATTACCAGACATTGTGCTAAGTGACCTTCCCAATATCTACAATAGGTCCTCATATTATGCACTCTGTACTTCCCCAGCTGTACATGCATACAGCACTCTGTACTTCCCCAGCTGTAACATGCATACTCCACTGTGGCTCCTGGTTCAATAATTTATCTTTCCTGTCATACTGTGAGTTCTGCATAGGAAAGTCTGTATCAGCACTTACTCATCTCTGATACCTACCACCTGTATCTCTTTCACTTAATAAGACTCTTAGCAAATTGTGTATAAATATTTGTCATGTAAATAGATGTGCTAGCTCATTTAATCATCAGAACAGCCGTAAGAGTTGTAATTCACCCTATTTTACATATTAGGACATGAGACAAATGAAAAGAAAATAATTTTTCCCACTTTTTAAAACTAAAAAGTGGCACACTTGGCATTCAAAATTAATTTTGTTGACTCAAAGTTCTTGCATACCCTCAGTAATGAAGTTTGTGAAGTAAAAATTGCAGCAATTCTAAAGAATAGAGTTTAGAAAGGGAAATATAAGAAATTTACAGTGGAAAAACTTGCAGACACTATCCTATCCAAAATAGGACATGTTGACATCATGTAATATCCTCTGATGTGATGTGATGAGTAGGACAGGTCGCCTCTGTGGTTTTCTTCCTCCAGATCCACACTTCACTCTAATCACGAGAAAGCATCAGACAAACCTAAAGTGATATATATTGTACAAAACACCTGACAAGTATTCTTCAAAAGAATCAAGGTCATAAAAGCAAAAGACTGAGAAGTTCCTAGGAATTGCATAGACTAAGGAGACATAACAATTGAATACAATGCAGTATCCTGGATGGATCATAGAGCAGAGAAAGAATGTTTAGTGGAAAACTGGGGTATCTGAAAAAAGTTTAAGTTTAGTTAACAATATTGCACCAATGTAAACTTCTTAATTTTCGTAATTGTACCACGTTTTTGTAAGATTTTAACATTAGGGAAAGCTAAGTGAAGGGTATTATATTAGTTCCCTATTAGTGCTATAACAAATTAACACAAATTGCTTAAACAATAAAAATGCATCTTACAGTTCTGGAGATCAGGAAATATCACTGGGCTAAAATCAAGATGTTGGCAGGTGTCTTAGACCACCTTGTGCTGGTATAATAATATCCCTGAGGCTGGGTAACTTATGGAGAACAGATTGCTTTCTTAGAGTTCTGGAGGCTGGGAAATCCAAGGTTGAGGAGCCCATATCCAAGGTTGAGGGCCTTCTTGCTGCATCATCCCATAGTGAAAGGCAGAAGGGTAAGAGAGCAGCAGCAGGAAAGAGAGAGAGGAAGGGGGTCAGAGTCATCCTTTTATCAGGAACCCACTCCCACAGTAACAGCATTAATCCATTCATGAGGGTAGAGCCCTCATGACCTAATCACCTCATAAAGGTCCCACCTCTCAACATGGTTGCATTTGGGATTAAACTTCCAACATATGAACTTTGGGGGACACATTCAAACCATCGTATTACATCCCTGGCTCCCAAAATTTATCAAGATACATTTATTCCATCCCAGTAACTGCAAAGTCTTAACTCATTTCAGCACCAACTCAAAACTCTGAAGTCCAGAGTCTCATCTAAATCAGATATGGATGAAACTCAGGTGAGATTCATCCTGAGACAAATTCCTCTCCAGATGTGAGCTGGTGAAATTAACAAGTTATGTGCTTCCAAAATCCAATGGTGGGACTGGAATAGGACAGACATTCTCATTCCAAAAGCGAGAAATAGGCAAGAAGAAAGGGGTAACTGGTCCTAAGTGAGTCCAAAACCCAACAAAGAAAACAAGATTAAGTCCTAAAGCTGGAGGATAATATCCTTTGACTCTATGTCCCACTTTCTGAATACACTGGGGCAGGACCAGACTCTCAAGGTTTCAGGCTTCACCCCAATGTCTTTGCTCACAGGTTGAAGTCACAGGATGAAGTCGCACGCCTGCAGCATTCCCAGGCTAAAGTTGCATGCTTTTTAATTCTTTACATGACCAGACTAAGGGTTTTCCAAATCTTTTCATTCTGCTTCCATTTTAATTATACATTCTATCTTTAAATAATTTTTCCCTTCCCTCATTTTACTATTAACAGCCAGAAGACATCATGTAGAACCTTGAAGGCTTTGCTACTTAGATATTTCTTCTGAATGATATGCTAGATTATTTATCTTAAATTTTGCCTTTCATAAAGTCCTAGGAGATGGACACAACTCCAGGTTCTTTGCAACTCGATAACAACGATGATCTTTACTCTAGTTTCCAATGCCGTGTCCACAGGTACACAAGAACTCTCTATATCATCTTTGCAACTTTTCTATAAATCTAGAATTATTTTGAAATACAATGTTAAAAATAAGAAATTAATAACTATATGTTAACCTATAATAGACACACATTGCATTAAAATCACAGATCCATAGATTCTCAAAGTTGAAAGAGAACTTAAAGACATTACTCTTATTGATCAAATTTTAGAGGCCTTTATGAGTTATAATCTGTGACATACTAGATAAGTTTGTCTGCAAATGATACCTGGAGATCATTTTGAAAAATGCTTGACATTGAGCTGACTGAGACCAAGATCCCCTCCAGCACACAAGTGGTAGGTTCTTGGTCTGAATCCAATTGTCCATCTCTTCTCAGTACTAAGACCTACAGTTTTCCACAGGCTCCCAGTGTCTCCAGATTTATATCCCAACACTCTCCTAAACAAATGGTATCTAATCCCAGATTTTGTGACACTAGTACCCAAACATCTTGTTCCTGTGGTAACAAGGCTACTATCAAAGCTCATTATAAGTGTTAGCAACAAGAAGGTGGTGACTCTGTTGAAGCCTCCCCTGCAGCCAAAGTGTAACCTGAATGCTGTGGGCGGTGGGTCTGGCTGCAGGAGGTAGAGATTAGGGACAAAGAACCTTATATTGCTGATCTTTATCTTATAACCTTCTCTAGTAATATCTTCTTCTTAAAAGATATTCTCTAGTAATATCTTTTTCTTAACTAATACCTTGTGACCTTGTAACATTTACTGTCACCCACTTCATCCCATAAACATCATGAGAAAGACACTACGGACAAAAGTTATATTTGTTCACTACCTAAATCATGCATTCATTTGCTAACAATGAAGAAAAAAATGACTCAGTAGTTATATTCATGCTTCTTTTAGACTCAAGCACCACCATTTGAAGACTATCCCTTGCTGAAGGCTTTAAAAAGGGCACTTGGGGGTGTCTTGCAATCTAGGATGAATTAAACTCCAATGAAAATGACAGATTCAGGAAATTCATTGTAACCTTTCTTGCCGAAGGGTGTTCTTTTTATGAACTGTACCTGGACAAAAGTGAACTGAATGTTTTCTTGGCAAAATGCTGGGACTGGATAAATGGCAAGGAGGGAGGTGAAGTGGGGGAGGGGGCATAAAGGCCTAGGCAGACTTTGTAAATCATAAGAGAATTCAAGAAAAAGCAACTCTCTAGAAATAATACTCTGTGAGAAGGAAAAGCATTTACATTATCTGGTGTATGTTCCCAATAGGACCCCAAATACATGGTTTTTAAGAAATGATCACAAGTTTCCATAAAGAGAAGCATGAGAATCTACCTTTTTCACAAGAGATTTGTTAGTATAATGAAACAGGAAGAATAATTTTTGGGTCATTGAAGGCAATTTCTTAATGCCCCAAAAATTATTTTTAAAATTTCAAGAATATAGACACTAGCTAAAAATTGGATTGACAGATAAATCAAAGCAGTAAAAGTAGTTCAAAACAACAGAGATGAACAAAATTTGTTCTAACATGACCCAGGGGAGGCTCAAAGCTCAAGATTAAACAAACACACACACACACACACACACACACACACACACACACACATACATACAGCCAGAGTAGGCCAAGGTGCCATCGAGATAACTGTTTTAAAACATGGATCTTGCCCAGCTGCAGAGACCATTCTCTCCCAATAAACCCTTAAAACAACAGAGCCTCTAGAAGCGGAGGCCTTTGACCTCAGGCCAAAACCAAAGAACTATCTTTAAAAGTGTAATTTAGCGATCGCACCACTGCACTCCAGCCTAGAGACAGAGCAAGACTTTGTCTCAGAAAAAAAAAAAAAAAAAAAAAAAAAAAAAAAAAAAGGTAGTTTATGTGCTGGAGACATCTCCTAATACAAGGGTGGTATATTAGAAAAAGAAGGTGAGCAGAGGGAACCCAACCCAGTGCTCTTCAGGAGACTTTGAGAAGAGAGAGAAAAAAAGGAAAAGCCTCAGAACAGCTACACTGAAGGAAGTTCACCTCCCAAGCAAAGCCCATTTTACTATTTTGGCAGTTAAGGGGGTGTGTCCAGCCTGCCAGCCTGCTCTACTCCCACAGACCCAACAAGGTAGCCAGCCTATGCAACGGCCTCTCCTGCTTGTCCAGAAGTCATGATCGGTGCTTCCATTTAAAACACAAACAAACCAACAAAAAAGATGCTTGTCGGAAAAACAGATCCACCTTTTCTTATAAATAGTAACAACTGGCCTGTGTGGTAATACAAATTAAGGAGGTAAGGAAGACGAGGGAATATTAGTTTCAGGGAGGTGGTAAGATTTGGAGAAATAGGTGGAGGAAATCCAAATTCTATTTTATGTGGATATGAGACAACACCAAACATCAACTGTGGAGAAAATGCAACCGTTTCAAGCTCCTCTCTCGAAATCAAAATCTCTCAGATTAAGCTGCAAACCAAATATAGATATATGCTGCTTTTATAAGACACAGCCAACACCAAATGACACCAAAACATTAAAATAAAAAGGTTACTCAAAGTTATAGCAGCTGTCCACAAATAAAAGTAATCCAGGGGTAGTCATTTTAGTAACAAAGTAGAATCCAAGGCAAAATGCATTAAGTAGAGAGAAAGTTACTTTACATAGATAAAAAGTACAGTCCATAGTGAAGACCTAACAATCATGATCCTTTGGAAATGAATTACATAGCTTCAAAGTGCAGGGCAGAAACCATTTAGCATGCAGGAGAAAACTGACAGCAATTACTACAGTGGAAGGCTCTTAGTGCTATGAATTATCAAAGACAGATTATGTAGGCCAAAAATAAATGAAGAAGAAAGTCAATAAACAAGCAAACAAATAAATAAGAACATGGAGGTTTTAAACAATATAATGAATATGTGCAGAACATTTTTATGGCATGCACTTTGGACATTAATCTTAACCCATCTCCTTCTCTTTTCTCTTATCCTGTTTACCCGCTACCCTCTTTCTCTTTCACTTCTAGTTTTCTCACTTAACTTTTTTTGCTTCACTTACTTAACTAGAGCATGTAGATGGGTATTTAAGTCACCTCACATCCCTTTAGAATAATGGAGAGTATAAATAAATAATCAAATGAGTCAGAAAAAAAAGTCCTGAGGTTATACAGGAAGTCGTTCTCACTGCAGGAGGTGTGAGCTGCAGACCCCCAGGAGCGCCTTTGTCCTTGCTGGAGGCAGAGCCTGGAGCCCTTGGGTGATGGTTTTAGAACTTGTCTGTGACCCCATTATTTCTATTCGAGAGGCACAGCCTGCCTTGGCCACTGATGGAGCTTCACAGCTCATCAGCCTTTGACTCTGGCATGAAGGTAGAGTAGTTTGTTAATATTTTAGAATTAATTTCCTTTTTTCCTCCTATTTTTAAATTTTGTATGTATTTTATAAGAATTCTGGACAGTTCTTCTCAATCTAACGTCTTCACAAATGAGACCTGGGAAGGTTTATTTGGGAAGTTTTGAAGTGACGCAACTGGAAAATTTGAGGGAACAGTTCACAAGGCCACCCTCACTTCTGATACCAGTTGCTAGTTGGAGGGGTTCTCAAAATGACTCTTAGGTTTGAAAATTTACCAGAAGAACTTAGAGAACTCACTGAAAGTTATTATAGTCATAGTTATGGTTTATTACAGAAAAAGGACACAGACTATATCAGCCAAGGGATGAGGCACATAGGAGAGAGTCCAGAGAAAGTTCCAAACCCAGAACTTCCAGTTGTCCTCCACCTGCAGTGCCAGGATGCTGTTACCCTTCGAGCAATCAGGTGCAGCAATACTCATGGAGTATCATCAACCAGGGACGCTCACTTGTGCTCCAGGGTTCAGGGTTTCTACTGGGGCTCCATCATGCAGACTTGATGATTTATCGCCTACATAGTTGATCTCAGCCTCCAGTCCCCCTCCAGAGATTGACTGATACTGTGTGACCCAAAGCCCTCACACATCACATTGTTGGTCTTTCTAACATGGTCAGTTCCCACCCTAACTCATATTGTTAGACTCTCTGGCATAACCCAAGGCCCCCAGGTAAACAAAGAAACTCCTATCAGTCATAAAATTCCAAGGGCTTAGAGTTCATCTCCCGGAAACCAATGACAAATGCCAGGCTTCTTTTTGGGTAAAGTTAAATTCTTTACTACAGCGGTGCTGGGCCTTAGGCTCATTATGGAGAGGTGAAAGAGATTAGAGTCAGATGGTAATGAAGTCAATATTAATATAACTAGTTGCTTACTACGCTCTTCTGGGTGTCAGACACTGTGCTACACCCTGAACTACCACACTGAGGAATTGAACCCCCAGTGGAACAGGCATAGATGAGAACCAGGAGGCCATGTGGTCAGTGTATGAGTGTGCTGAAAATTGACTCCTCCTTCTGTTGCCTCCAATTTTAAGGAAGGCAGACTGAGAGTGATGAAAAGCATAGGTCAGCCTTAAAATTCCACTACAGGTCACTTTGGGAAGCTGCTACTAGAATGAAAATCCACAAAGGCAAGTAGTTTAATCTGTTTTGTTCATCACTGTATCTTCAGCACTAAGTAGTTGAATAAATGAAATAGCTACAATAAACCTCATTCCTTAGTATTAACAACAGTAGAAAATACATCCACCTCATAGGGATGTTGTAAGGATTAAAAAGCTGATGCAATAAGGCCACTGGTTCCTAGTAAGTGCTCAGTAAATGTAGCAATTACTGTCAGTGCCATTTATCATTATCATCATTATTATTATTATTATTCTCAAGCTCAGCAGGACAGCAGGCTTAGACACTGACAGAAGCCCCATTCAGAAATGAAACGTGTATCTGATTAGAGTGGGTCCATCTTCGTGCCCCTCAGGGCATGCCCTTGAAAGTTTCGGCAGGGCCCTGGCGAGGTGCTCCAGGAATGCAGAGGACAAACCACCCCCCACACAGCACAGACTTTGTTCCTCCTTTGTCAACTGTGCTTCATGCAACTCCTATTTGTTTTCTCTTTCATTCATTTCTGTTAACACCTTAATGTTTCCTCCCATTTTACCTTGATTTATCTTGTTGTTCTTCTTTGAATGTTAGATGCATAATAAGTTTATTGTTAGCTTCACTTTTAAAATAATGTAGATGTTGGAGGCTATAAAATTTCCTCAAAGTATAGCCTTAGAAATCTACCACAGGTTTCATCATGATATGTTATCATTGCTTTCTAGCTGAACTGCATATTTTATTTCCCATCTGCTACTGTGATTGACTGGATTAATTTGGATTCCTGGTATAAAATGTAAGTCTTATGAAATCTAAATATCTGAAATTAAGTTTAAGAAAAATGGGGCTTGCAACATTCAGAAGCACAGCCTCTGGGTTTGAAGTCTGAAAAGCCTATGTAACAAGGTTTGCAAATACTTTGTGTGGGTCCCTCCTCCAGTCCCTTTCTTTGACAGCACAGACACCAGGCTCAGCCGCTCTTTCTAGAGAGCCCCTGTATTACGCACAACCTTCCCCACCACGGGCATTCAGGGATCTCTCAGCTCACGGTGGTGCATCTGTTAGTATTCACAGTTTTCCACTGGCTGTGAGAGCCAGAGAGACACCAGAGAGCCACCCTGCTAAACCTGAAGAGCATTCTTATCTTATGACTTTGCCACTGTAAGTTTTCATTTTTAAAGTGCGAGAATATTAAAACTTTATTGTTACTTATTTTTTTAAAAAATGTTTAGGAGAGATTCCACTGATCTCCCATCTCTATGACGATATTTCATTTCTGGGTTCATTGTAAAACAAGTTATTTCCTTTTTCTGCAAGCCTTAACTGTGCACCATACCAACCCTAGGCGGGCACTGACTGACTGTATTGGAGGAAAGCATTGCAGGTACAAGGCCACTCAGGAATCAGGCCCCGTGAAATTGGCACAGCTCATCTTGGCAAGATCTTCTAATTTCCAAAGCCTGGAGACCTAGAAGTGGAACCATGAAATGATTCCATCATTGCCTCACACTAAGAATATCCTTCACCTCCACAGCTCCCCCGTTTACTCACTGTGTGAGCTTGAGTAAGTCATTTAACTTCTCCAGATCACAGTCACCTCATCTGTGAACTAGGGAAAATACTAATCCCACTGAATTGCTGAGACAATCAAGTGGGAAAATGGATGTAAACACTCAGCACAGTATATGGTGTATAGTAAAGTAATAAACATGAGATTTTATTGTTGTTGTTATTGTTGTTGGTGATGGCTAGACTCAGATGAGGTTTCTAGACTCCAGTGCTTTCTCAGATACTGAGTATTGGAAACAGTCCTGATAAACAATGTACTAGAAAAAAATGGGAAGCCTTAGGTGTGCCTGCCAGGAAAAGAAAAGGAAAAACAAAGGCACCCTATATTTCTCTCTCTAAATATATACATATTATGCACATATAATATTATACATACTATATATAAAATTCACAATAACATACATAATTATAATATAATTAAACATGTATTAATATATAAGATATAAAAGCTAACATATATATCTGTAATTATAATACAATTAAAAATTAATATATTATAAATATAGATGTAAATATAAATATGTTATGTATTGATCCTTTCCTTGGCCTGATCTCTTTGGGGTCCCAGAACTTAAGGCATCCAATGTTGCTACTCTGGCTTTTACTTTATATCTATGTGATTATCTGACTGTGCAACTAAGGATAATTTCTGTGTTTTCTGTGTTCTTTAAGCTGGTATCATGTGTAAGGCTCTGGCAGACTGGGAGTTAATGTAGATGACATCTGTTCACCTTGTGCCTGTTCTTATGGGCACCAAGCTCTGTTTCTGACCATCAGATCCCATATTTCTGTGGGTGACAGGTGAGGGTCCCTGCTGCAGCACCAGTTCCCCGCCAGAAGCTGTTTCTGTAAGCTGGTGACTCACAAACACATTCTGTTCCCAAGTGTATTTTGACCTCAGAATGTACTTGAAGAATGTTTTATTCATTCGCCAACATAAAAATCAGATTTCACAAAATTAGTAAAGCTTGTTGTTGTGATTGTAGTGGTGGTGATTATTTAACGTAAAATACAAAATTTAAGAAAAAAGGTTTGTGTGTATAAATGTATATGACCCTTTCAGAAAACAACTTGGTTACACGCACACACACACACACACACACACACTTTCCTTTTGTTATATCAAGAATACTCAGTGAAAGTCAACAAAGTTACAATTATGTAAGATTAATAAATCTAGAGATCTGATGTACACCACGAGGAATATAGTTAATAATACAATATTGTATACTGGAAATTTGCTACAAGAGTAGATTCGGGTGCTCTCACTACAAGCACACACACACAGACACACACAAGGTAACCATGGAAGAAAATAGATATATTAATTAGCTTGAATATAGTGATCATTTCATTATGCATATGTACTCTGTGTGTGTGTATATACATATATGTTCAGTATGTATATATGTTATATGTCATATGAAACATCATGTTGTACACCTTAAATACATAGAATTTTTATTAAGAAGAAGAGAAAGAAAGGAGGAAAGAAAGAAAAGAGAAAAGAAAGGAAAGAAAAAGAAAGAAAAAAAGAAAAAGAAAGAAAGAAAGAGACAGGAAGGGAGGAAGTGAGAGGGGAGGGAGAAGGGGAGGAGAAAGGAAGGGAGAAAAGAGAGAAAGAAGGAAACAGAGAGAAGGAAGGAGGGAAGGGAAGGGAGGAAGGGAGGAAAGGAAGAAGGGTGAAAAGGAGGAAGGGAGGAAAGGAGGAAGGGAGGAAGGAGAGAAAAGGGAAAGAAGAGAAAGAGTAGTAAGTATATTTACATACTTAAACATAGTAATTGTACTTTTAGCACTCCATCTTCAGGAAATATTTTTAAATACAACGAAGTATTTATTTGCAGAGATATTTATTTTACTCTTATTTATATATGAACATGAATGTTGAAAATCCCTAAATGTTCAACAATAAGATAATTACTAAGTAATTTATATTATTCCCATCTGCTGGACTATTATGTAGCCATTAAAGGTGTTCATAAAGAATTCATAATAACACATAATGTGAAATAAAAGGCAGGTTAAAAAAATCACAATTAGAGCTGGCACAGTGGCTCACGCCTGTAATCCCAACACTTTGGGAGACCGAGGCAAGTAGATCACGAGGTCAGGAGATTGAGACCAGCCTGACTAATACGGTGAAACCCTGTCTCTACTAAAAATACAAAAAAATTAGCCCAGCGTGGTGGCACACACCTGTAGTCCCATCTACTCGGGAGGCTGTGGCAGGAGAATTGCTTGAACCCAGGAGGCAGAGGTTGCAGTGAACCAAGATCATGCTACTGCACCTGCACTCTAGCCTGGGCAACAGAGCAAGACTCCGTCTCAAAAAAAAAAAAAAAACACACAAAAAACAAAACAAAAACAAAGAAAAAATCATAATTAGGAAAAAGTAGGCAGAGCAAAAAAACTGAAAAAAATGGCTCAAATGTTATTATTGCTGTCTTTGTATAGTAAGATTATGAATACAATTTCTCCTCTTTTTCTAAATTTTACAAAATACTTTTTAAAAATAGCTTTACTTTTAAAAAGAGAGAGAGAAAAGTGCGAGAACTGAAGAAGAAAAGATGAGAAAAGGAAGAAAAAGGGAAGGATATTTACTTTCTCCTCTCTTCTCTTCTTGACCCTTCAATGATCTCTGCCCAGAGACTTATCCCGAGCAAGGTAATTATGCCTTGTTGGATTATTTCCTGACACCAACAGAGTGTTCCTTCCACATCTAGCTACTAAGCTCTTAGCATCTGGACAGGTAAAGCAGAGTTTTACTGCCCACTAGCCCCAGTGCTGAATACTCAATAAATGTTAGACTAAACTGAGAAAGACTAAATGACACTGGCCCCATCCAAATCCTTTCTTTTCAAGGGGATCTTTTGTTTCAGTCTCCATCATACAACCCTGTTGCGAAAAAGGATCAAAATTTCTCTCTGCTTCTTATGCTTCAGTCTTATTCAACCAAGAACTCCAATGTTTAGTCTCTTAAATGGCCTAGTGACTGAAGACTGCAAACCTATCCAATCCATTGGAGCATATTGTCAAAACTACAAGCTATGGTTTGAGGAGGTTGAATGTAAACTCTTAGGAATTCAAAGAATGGAGCAATTCACTATATTTCACAGTTGACTCCACTGCTCTCCCACAAGATAAATTTACGTTCCTTCTCTGAAAATCTGATAGTTATCACACATTCACCTCTGCTCCCCAAGTCAAAGGCTTCCCTTGGACTGCTCACATTTCTGCAAATTGGTGTCTATTTGTAGCAATTTGGTTTATTATCACTGGTTCAGGGACGATTTAGAGCAGACCTTGGCAAGCTCTTATGATAACAATCTGCCCCGTTGTGCTCCTTATGGAAGACACCTGCTTTGCCAGGAAGATGCATTAGCTGTGGGTGACTGAGTAAGAACACAATTAAGCTGTCAAAGTTTCCACTGGACCCTGCTGGGCCTGGGCACAGTAAATCTCAGTCAGGTCTGCCCATCTTGCATGTTGGCCACAGTGCCTGTTCAGTCAGAGGGCTCTAGTGCCTTCCTTCTGCATTTGGTATCAAAAAATGTCAATGACCTACAATATAGTTCACTTAGGAAAAAAACCAGGGCTTGAGAGTCCTACTGATAGTCACTAGGTTGGTTATTTTGCCCCCATCCTTTCCAGAATTATTCTAACCCAAGAGAACCCTGGAGTCATCCTGTAGCCAAAACAGTTCCCAGAAGGTCGAACACTGCCAGAACAGAATGGTTTTCATGAGGATCTAGCCTTGCTTCAACCTGGGTCTTTATCTATTGATGGTCAAAATGATAAATAGAAATGTTCCTATATCTCCTCAGTAGAGGATGACTGTCCCTGGAGGTAGAGGAGGTCACATGTGAGATTTCATATACCGATAAATTATGTTTCTCTATTCGCTAGGCCAGCCCTTCCCACCAAGACCCATTGCAATTATAATTATACAGAACTTTAGATTAAAAGTCAGGGGACAGCTGTGGTCCTTGGTTTCATCCTCTCTCACCAGTGCCAAACACCCCAACTACTGCAACTACTCTGTCCCCGGCCTATCAGCCCTCTTTCACATATTATGAAGTTTGATGGAAACAGCACAAGCTTTGAACCTGTACCTGGCTGGCCACAAATTTGGTTCTGATTTTTTTTTTTTTTTTTTTTTTTTTTTTTTTTTTTTTTTTTTTTTTGAGATGGAGTTTCACTCTTGTTGCCCAGGCTGGAGTGCAATGGCGTGATCTCGGCTCACCACAACCTCCGCCTCCCGGGTTCAAGAGATTCTCCTGTCTCAGCCTCCTGAGTAGCTGGGATTACAGACATGTGACACTATGCCCGGCTAAGTTTGTGTTTTTAGTAGAGATGGGGTTTCTCCATGTTGGTCAGGCTGGTCTCCAACTCCCAACCTCAGGTGATCCGTGCGCCTCAGCCTCCCAAAGTGCTGGGATTACAGGCATGAGCCAAGCGCCCAGCCGGTTCTGACTCTTATAAGATAGCTGCAAGACCCTGGGCAACTTACTTAATCCCTGTGAGTATCAGGTACCACCTTACACCTTGTAATGTGGGTTAAAAAAAATTGTATCCATGAAGTACCTGGTAACGTCTCGATAGATCCTAATTCCCTCCTTCAACCTCTACCCAGTTATTTACAAAGTCATTCAGGTCATTCAGGCCTCCAGCATCATCTCCTCAAAAGAGACTTCGTTGACCACCCACTCTAAAGCACCTCCCAATACAGTCACTCATGAGGACATCACTTTTCAGATTTTATCTACCCACTCATCTACTTCATCACTTGATTTTTTCCCTTGCCAATTTATTTTTTTCTTTTTTTTTTTCTTTTTTTTTTTTTTTTGAGACCAAGTCTCACTCTGTCACCCAGGCTAGAGTGCAGTGGTGCAATCTCAGCTCACTGCAACCTCTGCCTCCCAGGTTCATGCCATTCTCCTGCCTCAGCCTCCTGAGTAGCTGGGACTACGGAAGGCCACCATGCCTGGCTAATTTTTTATATTTTTAGTAGAGATGGGGTTTCACTGTGTTAGCCAGGATGGTCTCAACCTCCTGACCTCGTGATCTGCCTGCCTCGGACTCCCAAAGTGCTGGAATTACAGGCATAAGCCACTGTGCCCGGCCTCTACCTTGTCAATTTCTACGAGCTTTGTGAGGGCAGGGAGCTTGTCTGTTCTTGCTGACCACTATCTGCAGTGCCTAAAGCAGTTCCTGAGACACCACAGGAACTCAGAAACGTTTGTTGGATGAATAAATTTTTAGCACAGGCTCAAGCTGAGAGGACCCCACCGTGTGGAAAAGGCAGCACTGACTTGGCTTTGCTGGGGGTCAAGGGCTTCAGGAAGGAATCACAGGCAGATCATGACCTTCCGGCTCCACAGGTGGCTCAAAGCACAGAGGGAAAAGCTTTTTAGCATTGAACTCACTTCATGTGTCTCCACAATCTCTCAGGTCTCTGGTGGGCAGCTGAGCTAGCCAGAAGCTTCCATCAGGGCAGATGATGCTGGGCATCCTTCCCCTGTGGGTTCCTCATAGGACACACCCTGGACTTCCCTGGAGAAGCCCAGAAGTGACATGGAAGAGAAAGAGGAATCCTTCTCAGAAGGCAAGGTGAAAAACAGAAAGAACCAATTACATGTTTTCCCAGCGACAGAGACTGAAAGCACAAGTCTTGGCCATGTGCCATGAAACACCTTCTGTCTAGCTGGGAGCCAGATCTGGCCTCAGTAATCCACTTCTGCTTAGTATTTCTTTGTTGAAAAGAAAAAAAATCCTATCTCTGGTACAAGTAAAGTTTTTTGTTCCTTAGAGAAAGCTACAACAAATACATTGACTACTTTAAACTTCATTAGTAATCTAGCTAAATATAAATTACGATAAAGTGCCATTTCCCTTATAAAATTAGAATGATTAAAATAATTCTCCATATGGCTTAAGGTGAGATAAAATAGCATACTCATAGATTCCATTAAGAGAATAAATTACTATAAAAATTTTGGAAAGAAATTTGGAGTCTTAAAGAAATATTTACATTAGGTCTGCCACTTATGGTTGTACAGTTGTGTTTTGTACAACTCCAAGAGGCACCATTCACCTTCCAAGAATTGTAAGCATAATTATGGAGGCAATTTTCCTGTAGATGGCAGTCGAGTGTCTAGTGGAAAAGGCGCCTCATTCTAATTTGCACAGTTGCCTTATCAGCTACTGGCAAAGGTGATTTACATACATGAACACAGTAGCTACAGTTCCATGAAATATACACGGAGCAAAAAATCTCCAATGTGGGAAATGTTTTATTTACAAAGATGTTCATCACAGCATTTTTCAAAAAGTGCAAACAACCTAAATGTCCAACAGTGAGGAAATTATTCAATCAAGTGTGCTAAACACAATTGATATTTATGAACTGCTTATAATAATATGGGGAAAAGCTTCTGCTGTGTTATCATTATAATTTTATACTTAGGGATACAAAATTGTGTATACAGCATGATTACTACTAAGTAAATCAAACAAAAAAATTTAAAAGCTATTCATAATAAAATTGCAGGATGATAATAAGCCAAAATATTAGCAGTAGTTATTTTGGGGTATAGAATTACTAATGCTATTTTTGCCTCTCTAATTTGCTATATTTTCCAAATATTTTAATAAGCATGTGTTCATTTTATATTGAAATCTCCACCAATAAATTTTTAGAAGTAGAGAATAGTTAGAAATGAGAAGCAGAACTAAAACCTTTTAAAATTCCGTTGCTGAGACATGAAATCATTGAAACACCTGATGTGGCATTTCAGTATTTGTGGAAGATGTTTCAGTATCTCCGCCAAAAATTTTTTACACCACCTGCTACAGAAATTCTCATCAAGAGCAGGAGCCAGCGACATGGAAAGCTCTAAAGAAGGAAAGAGAAGGATCTCTCTCGCCAAGAATATAAGAGTCTTATTGTTGCCTACGAAATGCCTCATTATCTCCAGACCCACAAACATCTCAAGGGACAATCTTTGACAGGGTAGAAAGGCCTCCTGCCAGTCAACATGGGACGGTTATGTTATGAATATTCCTAAATATCTCCATTTCATGTCTATAAGGGATAGCAATCATGAATTTATCACTAGTTTCTTTGAAATCATTAGTCTTCATATGCCCTCTGTCTCTACTTTTACTACTCCTGACAGACAGTAAGGTATTAGTTACTTGGAGCTAAAATGATTTATTACGTTTTCCTAGTGCTATATTCCCAGTGAGAAAGGTGACTTTGAGGAGGCCTAAAGATTGTGAGAGAGGGTTCTTGGCAAGATGTCCAGCTACAGGCAGTCAGGAAGGGAGCATCTGCCACCCAGGGAGGAGGATGTTGGGAAGACTGGTGCACTCCGAGCAGATCTTTGAAAGGAAGACATTGACAGTGAACCAAGGGAGGACACAGACACTGGTCTGAAGTGGAAGGAAGCTAGGAACCCTGCACAGGCCTACCATGAGCCAGGACTCGTTCCTGGCCCTCCACCACTCCTGGGGAAGAGGTGAGTTGAACAGGTAAAGAGTGACCTGCTCTAGCCATGGACCTCTGGAATCCTGGCAACAGGAGACCCCATAACCCCCATGCACACTTGAGCTGGCATGGAGAGCTGCTTAGAGTCGTGGTTGCGGCAGGAATCCAGCCTGTGTAGAGCCCAAAGAACTTGGTGTGGGAATGTCAACAGTGGAGCATGGCCAAGGACACTCATCCCCAAAAACTCTCTATCCTCCCCTAGGAGGCTTTAGCCTTAGGTGAACTGTTGGGCCTGAACTGAGCATGGCAGCCTTACTACTGAGATGGGGCCAGTCTGATCTGGGGCTCTCCTATCTGCCGACCTCTCCCAGGGCCCCAGCCTGGCCATGCCCACTTGCAGTGGAGCCTCGGTGCCCAAATGGAGTGACTCCTGGAGGCCTACATACCAGCCAACTGCACCTGGCTGTCAGAGAACTCCAACAGAATAGCCCCTGTCACTGCACACCAGCCCAACTATACCATCCCCCCATTGCACTTGCCCCCATGCTATTTTGCGGGCACACACTTGCCTATAGCAACCCCTACCACCACAGCCCCACCACTTCGCTAGTGAACACATGCTTGCTTGGATCTCGCCTCTACTTTCCCACTGGTGCACATGTGCAAGTGTACCCCACTGCACCATTGCTGCTGGCATGAGCATGCCTCCCTCCCTTTGCCACCTTTACCATCATGAATGTGCACATGGAGGCCAATTACCCTGCACCCCACCCCACACCACCACTGTTGCCAGTGCAAACACATGCACAGAGGCCAGCACCCTACACCTGCCAGCACCATGCCCCTGCGCCAACACCATAACTGGTGCAAACAAGCACATGAATGCCAGCAGCCCTGTCGCCTGCCCTGCACCCTGCACTCCCACTGCCACTGGTGTGATGGATGCATGGAGGCCGGCAGCCTCACACTTACCAGCACCCCACCCCAGCCAACAAACTTGCTCCTCCATGCTGCTCCTGCTGCTGCTGCTGCTGCTGCTGGCATCTGGGCATGAACATGGATCCTGCTGCGATTACCCTGATGAAGAACTTTGGCTGGCACCACCCATCAGGGTGTTGTGGTCAATGGTCCAGGAGCACACTGGCCTCTTCAATGTAGCAGCCACCTAACTTCCAGGGGCCAGAGAACAAAGCCAGGGCCTGATACCAGCCCCCCAGAGTTATAGCATGGATCCCGGGAGTGCTGAGTTGAGAAACTCCAGGGGCCAGAGAACAAAGTCAGGGACTGATACCAGCCCCCTAGAATTATAGCATGCATCCCAGAGGGGCTGAGCTGAGCCTTGAGTCCCTAAAATCTTCAATAAATTAACCCAGTTCACTGAACCCACTTTGTACCACAATCAAACCCCCAACAACATCAAAGAAGATAAAGGAGAAAAACCCATTCAAAGGACAGCAACTTTATGGACTGAAAGAACATAAGCCCACATAGATAAGAAAGAGGCACTACAATAACTCTGGCAACTCAAAAAGCCAGAGTCTCTTCTTACTTCCAAACAACCACACTAGTTCCCCAACAAAGTTCTTAACCAGGCTGAAATGGCAATAATAGAATTCAGAACATAGGTAGGAATGAAGATCATTGAGATTCAGGAGAAAGTTGAAACCCAATCAAAGGATTCTAAGGAATACAAGAAAACAATACAGGAGATGAAAGATGAAATGGCCGTTTTAAGAAAGAACCATACTGAACTGATAGAGCTGAAAAACTCACTTTAAGAATATAAGAATACAACACAAATATTAATATCAAAATTGACCAAACTGAGGAAAAATACTCAGACCTCAAAGACTAATCCTCTGAAATAGCTGAATTACACAAAAATGCAGCAAAAGTAGTTAAGAAGAATAAACAAAACCTTCAAAAAATATAAGACCATGTAAAGAGACCAAATGTATGACTTACTGGTGTCCCTAAAAGAGAGGGAGAGAAAGCAAGCAACTTGCCCTTTAGGAACCAGGCTGCATAGCAGGAGGTAAGTGGCAGACAAGTGAGCATTAACACCTAAGTTCCACCTTCTGTCAGATCAGTCATGGCTTAAGCTTATCAGGAGCATGAACCCTATTGTGAACTGCACATGCAAGGAATCTAGGTTGCACACTCCTTATGGGAATCTAGCTAATGCATGATGATCTGAGGTGGAACAGTTTAATCCCAAAACTATCCACCAACTCCCATCCATGGAAAAATTGTCTTCCTCAAAACCAGTCCCTGGTGCCAAAAGGTTGGGGACAACTGAGCTAGAGAACCAAGAGCAAACCAACACTAAAACTAGCAGAAAACAAGAAATAACCAAAATCAGAGCTGAACTGAAGGTAATTGAGATGTGAAAAATCATACAAAAGATCAATGAATCCACAAGTTAGTTTTTTGAAAGGATAAATTAGATAGACCACTAGCTAGACTAATGTTTTTAAAAAGTGAGATGATCCAAATAAACAAACAGAAATGACAAAGGGGATGTTACCACTAATTCCACAGAAACACAAAAAATCCTCAGAGACTATTACGAACACCTCTATGCAGACAAACTGGGAAACCTAGAAGAAATGGATAAATTACTGGAAACATATGATCTCCCAAGACTGAACCAGGAAGAAATTGATACCATGAACAGACGAATAATGAGTTCCAAAATTGAATCTGTAATAAAAAGCCTTCCAACCGGAAAAAACTCAGGACCAGAAAAATTCACAGCCAAATTCTACCAGATGTATAAAGAAGAGCTGGTACCAGTCCTACTGAAACTATTCCAAAATATTGAGGAGGAAGGACTCCTCCCTAACTTATTCTATGAGGCCAGCATTATTCTGATACCAAAACCTGGCAGAAACACAACAAAAAAAGAAAACTTCAGACCAATATCCTTGATGAACATACACACAGAAATCCTCAACAAAATCTAGCAAACCAAATCCAGTAACATATCAAAAAGTTAATCCACCATGATCAAGTAGGCTTTATACCTGGGATGCAAGGTTGATTCAACATACATAAATCAATAAATGTGATTTATTACATGAAACTAAAAACAAAAACCACATTATTATATCAATAGATTGTAGAAAAGACTTTTGATAGAATTCAACATGCCTTCATGTTAAAAACCCTCAGAAAACTTTGCAGTGAAGGAACATACCTCAAAATAAGAAGAGCCATCTATGACAAACCTACAGTCAACATCATACTGAATAGGCAAAAGTTGGAAGCATTCCTGTTGAAAATCAGAACAAAACAAGGATGCCTTCTACCATCACTCCTATTCATCACAGTACTGAAAGTCCTAGCCAGAGCAATCAGGCAAGAGAAAGAAATAAAGTTATCTAAATAGAAAAATAAGACTTTAAACTATTTTTGCAGGTAATATAATTATATACCTAGAAAACCCCAATGTCTCCTCCCAAAAGCTTCTTTATCTTATAAACAACTTCAGCAAAGTTTCAGGATACAAAAATAAATTTAAAACTCGGTAGCATTCCTACATACCGACAACATCCAAGCTGAGAGCCAAATCAAAAATGAAATTCCATTCACCATTGCCACAGAAAAATAAAATAGCTAGGAATATAGCTAACAAGGGTGGTGAAAGATCTCTACAATGAGAATTACAAAACACTGCTCAAAAAAATCAGAGATGACACAAACAAAAGGAAAAACATTCCATGCTGATGGATAGGAAAAATTAACATTGGTAAAATGGCCATACTGCCCAAATCGATTTACAGATTCAATGATATTCCTATCAAACTACCAATGACATTCTTCAGAGAATTAGAAAAAACTATTTTAAAATTCATATGGAACCAAAAAAGAGCCCCAATAGCCAAGACAATTCTAAGCAAAAAGAATAAAGTCAAGCACACTAAGCATAATCAAGCTAAACATGATTATCTATTGAGATGATCATGTAGTTTTTGTTTTCAGCTAAGAAGAATAAATTCTAAGCAAAAAGAATAAGTAAAAAGAATAAAGAGTAAAGAGGCATCATGTTACCCAACTTTAAACTATACTACAAGGCCACAGTAATCAAAATAGCATAGTACTAGTACAAAAACAGACACATAAAGGAATGGAACAGAATGGAGAGCCTACAGATAATGCTTCACACCTACAACCATCTGATCATTGACAAAACTGACAAGAAGCAGCAATGGGGAAAGGACTCCCTATTGAATAAATGGTGCTAGAATAACTGGATAGCCATTGCAGAAGGCTGAAGCTAGACTCCTTTCCTTACACCAAATACAAAAAATCAATTCAAGATGGATTAAAGACTTAAATATAAGTCCTAAACTATAAAAATCCTCAAAGACAACTTACAAGATACCATTCTGGGCACAGGACCTGGCAAAGATTTCATGAAAAAGATACCAAAAGCAATTGCACAAAACAAAAATAAACAAGTGGGGCCAAATTAAACTAAGGAGCTTCTGCACTGCAAAATAAAATATCAACAGATTAAACAGACAGGGGAAAATATTTGCAAACTATGCATCTGACAAAGGTGTAATATCTAGAATCTATAAGAAACTTAAACCAGTTAACAAGCAAAACTACCAACCAACAACTCGATTAAAAAGTGGGCAAAGGACATGAACAGACACTTCTCAAAAGAAGACATACACATAGCCAACAAGCACATGAAAAAATGCTCAACCTCACTAATCATTAGAGAAATGCAAATCAAAGCCATGATTAGATAACCATCTCATACCAGTCAGAATAGCTATTATTAAAAAGTCAAAAAACAACAGATGCTGACGAGGTTGTGGAGAAAAGGGAACGCTTATACCTGCTAGTGGGAATGTAAATTAGTTCTGTCATTGTGGAAAGCAGTTTCATGATTTCTCAAAGAATTTAAAATAGAATTACCATTCAACCCAGCAATCCCATTTTGGGGTACATACCTAAAGGAATATAAATCATTCTACCATAAAGACACCTGTACGTTTATGTTCATCACAGAACTATTCACAATAGCAATGACATAGAGTCAACCTAAATGCCCATCAACAATAGAATGGATAATGAAAATGTGGTACATAAACACCACTGAATACAACACAACCCTAAAAATGAGAGATCATGCCCATTGCAGCAATAAGAATGGAGCTGGAGGCCATTATCCTAAGCAAATAACACAGGAACAGGAATCCAAATTCTCACCTATTAGTGGGAGCTGAACATTGAGTATATATGGACACAAAAACAGAAATCCAAATACCTCACCTATAAGTGGGAGTTGAACATCAAGTATATAGGGACACAAAAAAGGGAACAACAGACCTACTTGAAGGTTAAGGGTGGTGAAAGGGTTAGGATGAAAAACTATCTATCAGGTACCATGCTTGTTACATGGATGATGAAATAATCTGAACACCAAATCCCTGTGATTGTCAACTTACCTGTATAACGAATCTGCTTACACACCCCTGAAATAGCCTTTGCAAAATTGTGACTGAGACAGTGAAAGAGATCTAATTTAACCGACTCTATTTTGCTTCTAACCTCCAAGCTGTCTTTGTTCGTTCCTGGGAGTAGGCTGAACTAACTTTGGGAAAAACTTACTTTGTAGTTTATGGTTTAAACAAAGATGGTAACAGACCTTTCCCAAAGCAGACCTTCTTCTTGCCTGGAGACTGGACTAATATTA
This sequence comes from Rhinopithecus roxellana, assembly GCF_007565055.1. Lineage (NCBI taxonomy): Eukaryota > Metazoa > Chordata > Mammalia > Primates > Cercopithecidae > Rhinopithecus > Rhinopithecus roxellana. The sequence continues at coordinate 7,160,908 of NC_044559.1, forward strand.
GATATAGGATTCGAAATTATGGTTTAGGAATCATGAAGTTGGAGGTTACAAGATGCTGCCCCACCCTAAACTGCTCCAAAGATCAGTGCTTGAGGTATTTTGCAGACCCTGCACTTGATGGATCAGCTGGCACCACCTACATGGATAAACCGGCTCATCTGATCTTGTGGCCCCTACCCAGTAACTGACTCAGTGCAAGAAGACAATTTCGACTCCCTGTGATTTCACCCCTGACCAATTACACTCCTGGCTTACTGGCTTCCCCCAATCCACCCACCACCCCCACCTATCAAGTTGTCCTTAAAAACTCGGCTCCACAAATGCTCCAGGAGACTGAATTGAGTAATAATAAAACTCTAGTCTCCCGCGCGGCCAGCTCTGCGTGAATTACTTTTTCTCTACTGCAGTTTCCCTGTCTTGATTAATCAACTCTGTGCAGGCAGCAGGCAAGGTGGACCCCTTGGGCTGTTACAAATTTGTGGCTACCTGCCCATGGTTTGGTGACCCCCCACCTTCAGCAGTGGATCCAGAAGCCAGCCCAAGTGGCTGGCTGCCTAGTTCTCTTGGACTGGGGGCTTACTCTGATACTCTCTCTACTGGCGGGGCGCTGGTGCTCCAACGTGCATGGATTTACTTGCAATGGAGAAATAGTCATGGGGAGATGTCCCTTAACTGTAGCCCTATCACAGAGTGTCTGTCTGTAGCTCCATTATGGGGTTGGTGAGTATCTTAGGCACTGCCAACACCTCCTTCCTTCTCCCTACTGATTCTGTAGCCCTATGGTGTGGTGTCTATAGCCCCATTGCAGGGTGTCTGTTTGTAGCTCCATCATGGAGTGTCTGTGTCTGCAACCCCACTGCAGGGCGTCTGTTCGGCTCCTGGGCGGTCTTGGTTGGTTCTTTCTAACTAGTAGGAAGAGTCTTGGTTTGGGAGAATTATCCTCAATCAGGAAGATTTTGAAGAGGTTTCTTAGACGGAGAATAGTTTGGAAGGGATACTCTTGGAGTTCTTGGTTAGGGATCTGATTTGGAGGGCCTTCTGTCCCTCGCGTCTTTGTGTGTGTGTTTGTATATGTGGAAGGTATCTCAGAAGGGGTTGCTAATAGAAGTCCAGCAGGCCTAACTCAGAAAACCCTCCTTATTTGTCTGGTTACATTCGGGGAGCCCTAAAGAAAGCTCAACAGGTCTGTCTCTCAGGGTGACTCTGCTTATTCGCCCTGCCCAGAGACTCCATTGTGAATTACCATTCAGAGGCCATCCCTCCCCACCTGGAGTTGATCGTAAACAGGGACCAACAGGAAAAAGTTTGAGCTTTACCAGGTTGATATTGGGTCCTGAACGAGGTGACTAATATTTGTTTTGTTATGTGTATTTTGCTGGGATGAAAAATGTTAACTCAGTTCCCCATGCAGCCCATTGGGCAGCATCTTGCAAATTAAGCATCTTGCCTATGGTTCCATAAAACAGGAAAGGGTGATTTTCTCTTGTAAAGTGGATTGAACCCCACAGCTATGATGCAGTGAGCAGGGTCATTAGAAGCCACTCTGGAGAAAGAGAGCTACAGAGAAAGAGAGCCCGGAAACCTGGCATGACCGCAAAAAGGGTAGGAAATTCTTACTGGACAAGTTTCTGGTCTTCCTCTCTCTCTTTCTCTGTCTGGGTAAACTGTAAGTGTCACTATTTGTCTCTCTGCAAGGGTTTGATTAATAGAAAAAATATTTGTAAGACTAGTCTTAAACAGTAGCAAATCTAGTGTACTTTGTTCTAGGAATTTGTCTTTCTGTGTTCTGTAATTAAAAAAAAGGAGTTTCACAGAATAGAATGTGGGTTTAGTACCCCTATAAGCCTGCTTTTCAAGCCAGCCTGGCGCGTTGGTCAGTTACAAACTTTGCTGTGGGTCCCTGAAACCAATACTGGATGAAATTTCTCTATCTTGTTTTGTGTCCTTAAGAGCTTAACCCCATGACGATGTGGGGATACTTTCTCTTGGTTTCTGGCATCTGGAAGACAGGAATTTGGGAATTCATGTCATAGTTAGCCCTAAAATTGTTCTTGAGCAGTTAAAAGCCTTTGCAAGCTTGAAATTGGCTTCTCTAGGCTCCTTCTTGGGAGAACAATAAAAATTGCTCATTGCTGTAACTCAGTAGCTAAGGCTTTGCCTTTTGACAATGGCATCCTGGATTCTATTCTTGGCTTCCAGAATGATTCCTTTCTGGTTTTTTATTTGTGTAACTTTGTCATTTATTAAGGTTTCCCCTGCTGCACCCCCTCAACGTGGATAGCTTCTGATTTCCCATCTTGAATTTTCCTTTCTCTAAACTACCCTGGGGGAGAGATTCTAAATCTTGTAAAAAAAGAAACTGCTTACCATCTCTTTGAGACACCTATGTGTCCATGGCTAAGTTATAACCTTAGTTAAAACTTATTAATTTCATGTGGGAAGTTACCTGTGGTAAAATTCAAAAGCCAAATATATTGCCCACTTGGCATAGCTAAAGTCAGGTAATAAAAGATTTAAAAGGATTTTTTTAAAGACAGCTATGGTTAAAAGTCAGCTAAATTAAAAGTGGATAAACAAGCTATAGATATATTTAAAAGACTTTTACGTTTTTCGCTTCTTGGATCTTGTTTTTTCCAGAAAAAGTTATGTTCTTCTCAGTTGACGGAATTATTTTTCTCCATTTTTTGTCTTGCCAATCTTAATGCACACATAAGAGGCCCTAAGGTGACTTCCGGTAGCCTGGGACTCCTTGGAAAAAACAGGAAGCACCACAGACCCTGTTTTAGAAAAAAAGCTCTGTTTTCCTCATGAAAGCCCAAGAATTAAAAGCAGATAGATCCCTCTCAAAATCAAAGGCTCTATTCTGTTTTGTACTGTGTTATCTGATGGTTTTGAATTTTAGGGTTATCAAAAATTACCTCTCATTATAAGAGAGTTTTGCTGTGTAATAACCAACGTAAAGGATACTTTAGGAGATGGTTAACAGTAGTTATGGAGAAATACTTGACTTTTTGCACACTTGGGTCAAAGAAGCACGCGCTTGGCCACCTGGAAGATATGGAAACATCCCCACCCCAAATGAGGGATGAGACCCCCATGGGGGATGGTCTAATTACAAAATGGACTGATGGGCTTTAAGCTGCCTTGCAATAAAATGCACACCTGGTAAAAGCACTGCACTGTCTTCTCCTGAAGTATTTCCCTCCTTTTGAGGATCCAGGATCCAGTATAAAATGGCATCCTTAATTTTGGGGCTCTGTCTTTGCCTTCAGTTGTGATTAGGCAAAAATTCATGCTTTACTGGCCCTGTTCCTCCAAGGCTTCCACCCTGAGCCAGTAGTCCAATTAAGAAACTGGCAAACGAAAAATCTTACAAGCACTAAATCTTCTGTCTGTATTTATATGTGTTGCGTGTGTATAATGTTTATGTATTAAAAAGCTCTGATTAATAGGCTTTAAAAGTGCTTAAATCAAATATTTTGTCAAAAAATAGAAACTTTAATGCCTTTTTGTTCACATGAGTTTAGAAATCTTTTGGAAATAAAGACAGTTTTAAAGATTATTAATAAAAAGTCTTGAAAATAAAGACATTTGGTCTAAATTAAGGTCAGACATCAGATTTGCTAAGTGCTTTAAAGTCAAACTGTTTCCTTAACTTTTGAAAATTGTTCAGTTTACCTACTTTGAAGCATTGAACTATAGATAAGGCCTGGGGACATGTGGAAAGCCATGCCCCTAGCTATGCTGAAAAAAGCCAGACTTTATCTTCACTTCTATCTGATGTCCTAGCTCCACCCTTAGTATATAACTAAAATCGCTTACTTATCAGGTTTTTCACCAAAAATAAAAGTTGCTAAGAGTTAACATTATAACATGAAATTAAGGTTACTAAAGAAACGGTTTTACATACAAGGTGTATAGGGAATATGTTTTTAGTAAAAGATTATAAAAAGGCATAGGAATATGGTTTTCGTTGAAGGGAATGTAATTTTGTCTAATACAGAGGGTTTTAAGACTGTATTAAACTAAAAAAGTAATAGGACAAAACTGAAAGTTTAAGCAAAGTAAAAAGTATTTATAAAGGGTTAATCTTGAAAAAAAAACTGTGGGTAAAAAGTTGGCTAAGATAAAAAAAAAAATTAGCTTTTTCCATAGGTGAAAACATTAAAATCAGACTGATATGGAGCCAGAATCTGGGCCCCTATGTCCAAATAACAGGGTTTTCTTAAAAAACTGATCTGCTATTTGATGGAAAACTATAAAGTGTTCTAAAAAGTTTATGAAAATGTTATGTTATGGTCAAACTAATTAAAACTGGATGAAGATATAAAATTTTATTTTAAAAAACTAGCTTTAACATGAAAGATGCACTAACGCCAGCATGATATTTGATTTTCTCTTTTGAAGACAATTTGTATGTAATATTAAGTAATAAAAGATTTTTGTTTTCTCCTTTGGGTAAATGGCAGGGGAAAAAGGAAGGAGAAAAAAGAGACAATTTCAGTTAGCCTCATGTTATCTGTATTGGGTCTTATTTGGAAAGCTAAGCCTCCTCTATCAGAGTAAAGGTTTTTCTTTTTAAGATTTTGAAATTATCATTTTGGCCAAATGAATGACTTATGGTGACCTGAGATTCTATTTTGTGATATCCAATATTTTAAACCTTTGATATTTGACAAACTTTCCAAAATCAAATTATAAATTATGTATCTTTCTAGACTAATTTTTTAAATATTAGGCTTCTAAAGTCCAAAAATAACATTCAACTTATTTTGTATAAAAATCATGCAGGAAACATTGTCAAATATTAAATGGTGTTTAGCGATCTTTGGGCTATATTTGCATAAACATATTATTGGCATACGTTGCAAAATTTTGTAAAACTCCTATAATTCTAATATGACTTAGTATATGTTGTCAGTAATAATTACAATTATGTTAAATGGTTGTGTGCCACAGAGGTAACAAATTTACTTGTCAATCCTGTCCTTAACTGTGGCTGCCCTAAAGTGTTTTTGTCATCCAAAGACAATTGTTGTCTCATTTTGGTCCTCTTAAAAAATGGTTTTATAATCAGCTATAAAATTTAACAGGCACTCTTAAATGCAAGTTTCTGATTAATAACTCTGGAGATTGTGACATTAGAAAACTTTCAAATAAAAAAATGAATGGTGTTTGGTTTTCTTTAAACTATATTTGTATAAATATGATATTAGTATGTGTTCTAAAACTTATGGGAAACTCCTATAATTATAATATACTTTAGTGTACGTTGTCAATAATTATAATTGTTGTTTAAAATTGTTATATGTCACAAAATTAAACAAAATTACTAGTCAATTGTAGCTTTAATAGTGGCTATAGACTTTTGTCTTCCACAGACAATTTGTCTTGCTTTGGTCCTTTTCAAAAGGCAGTTTATAATCAGATATAAAACTCTGAATGCAAGTCTCAAATAACTTTAAAAATTGTGCTATTGAAATAAAGGAAAAAGAAAAACTTCTAGGACTCTCATGGAGAGCTAATGTGTGAAACATTGCTAATCCTTTTGTTTTCAGAGTCAAGATAACTTACTTCTTCAAAGCTATCTGCAACTTTGAACAAGTGAGTAAAATACACTCCTGTGAAAATTTTTGAAGCATATTTTTCCCTCTACTTAATTTCTCTAGAATTTGGAAACCATTTGTGAGTATTCCCAATTTATGGCAGTATACTTAACTGCGTAAGTGCAATAACAATCTGTTTTCTTTTGTAACAGGACACCATTGAAAACATTGGTCATTTTACCAAGGCTTTGACTGAAATGGCATGCATCCTTTAAAGAATCAAAGTTGATTTATAAAGCTAATTAAAGCCCGTTGGGAAATCTGGCCTCATACCTTGTCCACACAGAGTCTCTGTACAAGGTTCCTGACCTGAGGTAAGTAAAAAATGTCACTTTCTAACAGGCCCAGGAAGCCCAAGTTATCTTGGGACCTCAAAAGCAGAAGACTTCGCTCAATTCATAGGTATTTAAGGATACAAATCCATGACTGGGCTGGGCTTTTAAAAAGTCTTATCTAAAATTCTTCATGGAATGGAGTTCCATCAAAGCCAGTTTAAAAAGCCTAAGTTGCAATTCCCCTGTCTTGATGACTCGGCTCTGTCTAGGTAACAGGCAAGGTGAACCCCTTGGGCAGTTACACCCCGAATCTAAAATAAAAGTTTTTTTAAAAAAAGGTTGGGAGAATTTTCTTATGGTTCAACACTAACAACTGTACACTTCAGGCTTCGGCCTATGCATTCTTTAATTGGTCCTGGCCCAGCCAAATAGAATATGTAGGTACAGCCTATGCTACTCATAAGCACAATGACATCTTACCTAAATCCAGCATCTAGCATGTTATGGGCCAATCCAGTTTATTATTCTCGTAATCTCTATTACGTTTCCTCAATCTAGCCTCTGGCTTGGTTCAGACCTCTGTTTGGATCAGAGCTCTACCCTGGATCCTACCCACTCAATTATTCTAAGTGGTGTCTGGACACTGTTCTGATTTTCCCACATGTTTGCTGAGGCTTGACTTCAAACAGTATAAAGCATTTCACGCCACAAAACCAACTGGTGTCAGCCTTTAGGTCACTCCTGGAAGGTTGCTATGGCCATGCCTCTTCCACTAGATTATTGGTGCATTTTTTGGCAAATATTTTTGAGTATCTGTAAGATTATAAACATTTGCTAGGCTCTGTGAATTTCATGGTGACTTTCCTCAGCAAAGTTAAACCCCTTGTCCTCATATTATCCACATGGAATTTAGCTTCTAATTGGATAGGCAAATAACTAACACATCTAGCAAATAAATAAAGAATTACAGATTTAAATAAATACTATGAAGGAAATAATAAGGATGATGAAATACAGTAGAATAAACTACATAAGAACTGAAGGATGGGAATGGGTCAGTCATGCCAACTGTGCTAATTTAGAGCTTTTCTAAATGAGCTTGAGTTTCTCACACATTATAAACACAAGTTTGAACTTCACAGATTGCTTCTCCTGACCTTGGCCATGCCTGTTCCTGGCTTCTCCCTTCTCCAGTGGATCTCCTTTGATTTCACCATATGTCATATTGCTTAGCCTATAAAAATTATGACTATTCTGAGAACAGTTATAAGGAAGTGACCAAAGAATTGAAGACAGTCATGCAGATGGGAAATCTCCTACTCCCTGAACAATGGTTCTCAGAGTTTAGTAAGAATCATGTGAGAGACATATGATTCAACTCTACTCCCAACGTTTCTGATTCAATATTTCTGGATAAAGCTCAGGAATCTGAATTTTTAGCATACAATCCCAAGCGATGTTGTCATAGGTGGTCCTCGAACTGCATGTTGAATAACAGTGCTCTAAAAACAGAAAACATAATTTTAATGTTCAATACTTGGTAAATTATTAGTGTTAAAGTGCTTTGGGAGTCAGATAAATCCAACTCAAATCTTGGCTCTGCATACAATAACCTCAGCCTCAGGTTTTTCATTTGTAAAAAAAAAAAAAAAAAAAAAGGAAAAGAAAAGAAAAGAAAGAAACCTGCCCCCTTGTGAAGATAAAATGAGATAATGTTTTATTGTTAAGATAAAATGAGACAATGTTTAGAGGCATTTACCCAGGGCCTGACACATGTTAAGTATGCAAGAAATAGGTGTATGATTATAATCATCATGATGATAATGTTTACGACGGTGATGGTGATGATGCTGGAGATGATGATGATGATGATGGTCATGATGATGCTGTTGATATGCAGGAGGAATGTATAAACCTACATTTGGTTCCAAACAAGTATTGTTCCTTCTGAATGTATTGCATTTTTCCCAGAAGATGCACAGTTCTTCTGAAGTTTGCAATCTGGGGACAAGAGAGACATAAATAAAAGAAACAAGAAAGAACAGAAAACAAAGACTTGGACATTAAGTCTAGTGCACAAATGACTCCAAATGTTGCCCAAGAAGACAAATTGGTCAAAGTTGGATAGAGGCATTACACTGGTTATCTGTTGTTTTGTCTGCTAGGCATTAAGTATCTCTTATCTCCTTTTTTCTTTTCTTTCTTTCTTTCTTTTTTTTTTTTTTTTTTTTTTTTTTTTGATGGAGTCTCACTCTGTTGCCCAGGCTGGAGTACAGTGGCATGATCTTGGTTCACTCCAAGTTCCACCTCCCAGGTTCATGCCATTCTCCTGCCTCAGCCTCCCGAGTAGCTGGGACTACAGGCACTTGCCACCACGCCCAGCTAATGTTTTTGTATGTTTTTAGTGGAGACGGGATTTCATCATTTTAGCCAGGATGGTCTCTATCTCCTGACCTTGTGATCCGCCCACCTAGGCCTCCCAAAGCTCTGGGATTACAGACATGAGCCACCGCACCAGTCCAGTATTTTCTTTTTTAGTGTAAGAAGCTTCATTTTCCTTTGAAAATTCTTCCTCTCCCACATTCTTTTCTACATGTTTTAATGGCACTGAGCCCACTCTCAGACCAAAGTGAGGGTCTTCAAGTCAGGCCTGACTCATCTGAGTCAAAGGCCAGGGCTGGCCAGGAAACCGAAACCAAAGGTTTTCTAGATCAAGCTTCAGCACTCTTGATGATATTTTAGGAAAACAAAATTTCTGCTGTCTGTGAGTGGATGAAATTATAATAAACCTTCCTGGGTAGGGGGACGAGTACAGAAGCAGAAAGATGCAAAAAGAAAACTTAGCTCGTTTTCAGCATTTGATGTATTTCCTGATGATATTTTGATATTTTGATTCTATTTCCATCTAAGTTAACTCTATCCCTTGACTTCCCATATGGAAAAACTACTAAATTCCACTCCCTATTTGTTTTTAACATAAACTGGTCTAAGGAGCATCTATTTTACTTAAAACTAAAGTATTCCTGCCAAGTATCAAAATTGTAAAGGAGAATAAACACAACTGAGGATAGAATGGATAAGAATGTCAAGAGCCCGCATGTTGCAGATCATATATACAGTTATGTATCACTTCATGACAGGAATAAATCCTGAGGAATGCATCGTTAGGTGATTTAGTTGTGCAAACATCATAGAATGTACTTACATAAACCTAGATGGTAGAGCCTCCTACACACCGAGGCTATATAGTATGGCCTATTACTCCTAGGCTACAAACCTGCACAGCATGTTTCTGCAATGAATACTGTGGGCAATTGTAATACAGTGGTAAAAATTTGTGTACCTAAACAAACATAGAAAAAATACAGTAAAAATATGGTATAAATGATAAAAAGTGGTACACCTGTATAGGGCACTTACCATGAATGGAGCTTGTAGGAGAGGATATTGTTCTGGGTGAGTCAGTGAGTGAGTGTGAAGGGCTGGGACATTACTGTACCTTATTGTACACTTTAAAAACACTGTACACTAGGGCTACTCTACATTTATTTGGAAAAAAATTCTTTAATAATAAATTAATCCTACTTTAAATTTTTTGTTTATAAACTTTAACTTTTAACTCTTTTGTAATAACACTTAGCTTAAAACACACAATGTACAGCTACACAAAAAATATTTTTTCTTTATATGCTTATTCTATAAGCTTTTTCCTTTTTTTTTTTTTTTTTTTTTTTTTTTTTTTTTTTTTTTTTACTTTTTAACATTTTATGTTAAAAACTAAGACATAAACACACAGATTTGCCTAGGCCTACACAGGGTCAGGATCATCAGTATCACTGTTTTCACCTCCACATCCTGTCCTGCTTGAAGATCTTCAGGGGCAATTACATGCATGAAGCTGTCATCTCCTACGATCTGGAATACCTCCTGAAGGACCTGCCTGAGGCTGATTCACAAGTAACTTCCTTTTTTATAAGTAGAAGGAATACACCCTAGAATAATGATTAAAGGTATAAAATAGTAAATACGTAAACCAGAACATAGCCATTTGTCATTACCAATTATTGTGCACTGTACATAATTGTACTCTCTTTTTCTGTACTCTACTTTTATATGACTTGCAGTGCAGTATATTTGTCAACACCAGCATCACCACAAACATGTGAGTAATGCCTTGCACCATGTGGCTAAGGCATCACTAGGTGATAGGAATTTTTCAACTCCATTATAATCTTATTGGACCACTATTGTCTATAAAGTCTGTCATTGACCAAAGCATCATTTTGTGGACACTGTCTATGGATGAAATTCAAACCTAGTTGACTGGGCTTCAACACTCACACTTTGACACTTGCTCAGACAATTACATCCTATGGGCATTAGAGGAGGTTGGTCAATGGGCTGGAGTGATGAGGAATTGTGCCATGAACAGGGATGTGATAAATGGGTAGGGTTTGGATGGGCAAGTAGTGCTGGGGTGGACAATGTAAGTGACATATCACAGGGTTAGAAATGGAACAGTGGACTTGCACTTTTTGAAAGAGAGGCTCAGCTGGACAGGACACTGAGTTAGAACAGGTTTCCGCTCATACTTTAATTCAATACAAATTTGGAAGGCTTTTAAGAACTCATTAGATGTCTCCCTTTAGGAATTACAAAACGGTCTTTAACAATACTTCAACCTATCAGAGATCAGGTATATTCTAGTGAAGAAGAAGAAAATACTTAGGCCTTAAACAGGCATAGAGTTGATATATTCATTTATTCAATATAACTTAACGAAAGTCTACTAGATCAGAGCTTTGCTTTTTCTAATAGAATAGAATAAAGAATTTTAAATGATTTTAAAGGATTAATGTCAAAAAGGAAAACTGGCAGTGTAGTGACAAATAAGAAATTAGTGTAGTTCTGCTGCAGTAAATATCTCAGCCTTTTATTTGTACCTGTGTCAAGGGCCATTACCTCTCTTCAGCTCATTCCCCAACCCATGCCCACCTCAACACTGGTCAAGACAGATCAACAAAGGAAATCCGATAAGAAGAGATAAGCCAACACTCTGGCAGGTCTGTTCTGGTGCTGACTCAGCCAGACAGACAAGTTATTCTTCCTTACGTCTAACCTAAATCCTATTCTTTGCAGTTTAAGCTGTAGCTCTTCTCTTTAACCTTGTGCTCCTGGATTCAACAAAATGACCATTGCATCTGACCAGAATAACTACAGACCCCACTATGACTTTCACTCAGTGTTGCTGAAAATGTAAGCACATGCATGTACTTGAACCTCCATGAAAGGTGGGCTATGAGTACCAAACATTGGGAGCAGCCCTTGTGAGAACAGTGTGAACCACCTCTCAGAAGGAACCAAGTGGAGGTTCCTGCCCAGGCTGTGTGTCACCTACCAGTGAATGGGCCATCAGGACGGGCCTTGTGATGGCTTCTGCCAAGATGGGAAGCACCGTGAGAGCCTCTCCCATCTGCTTCAGTACCCCTGTTCTGCATGGCATGAAGTAACAGGCTGATAATTGCTTCAGTCTGGAGGGAATGGGAATTCAATATGCACAATTCCAATTTAGGGTACCATAGCAAGACTTAGGGTCAATGGACCAGTTGCAGTCAAACACAAAGAAAAGGGACAGGCACTTTATCTGTACGTGACTGTCACTGTGCATAGGGCAGCCTTATCTTCCTCTGGCCAGGTCAGAGTGCTTGAGATACAGGAACCAGGAATTGCAATCTGTGTTAATAGCTCCTCTGTGCCTTCCCACTTTTCTTCTTCATGTCACCAACTAAGACGATTTTGACTGCTTTACTTTAGCTAATGGATATCATTAGGACAGCAAGTATGTGAACATGCTTTCACAAAACTCCATAAATTGCCTACCATTCAAGCTATTGATATCTTGTTTTGAGGGCCATTTGCTCCTCCATCAATTGAGAATAATGACACAAAATTCGAGGTATGCTTTTCCATGTCCAGGGAGAGGGAGCAGTGTATAATGAAGAAGAGCTGAAATATTTGTTAATTGCCTTTTCTGCACCAGACATCTGTCAGATGCTTTATATTAATTACTACACATAATCCTCACAAAGATGTCTGTGAAATAGGATTAATTATTTCTATTTGCAGATGAGAAAACTGTGGCTGAAAGATCTAATGCTGCTCGCTCAAGATCACAGGGCTAATAAAAAGAATATTTTGCCTGGGTGTGGTGGCTCATGCCTGTAATCCCAGGGCTTGGGAGGCTGAGGCGGGCAGATCATGTGAAGTCAGGAGTTCGAGACCTGCCTGGCAAACATGGTGAAACCCCATCTCTGCTAAAAATACAAAAAAAAAAAAAAAAAAAAAAAAAGCTGGGTGTGGTCACAGGTGCCTGCAATCCCAGCTACTCGGGAGGCTGAGGCAAGAGAATCACTTGAATCTGGGAGGCAGAGGTTGCAGTGAGCCAAGATCACACCACTGCACTCCAGCCTGGGTAACAAAGTGAAACTCCATCTCAAAAGAGAGAGAGAGAGAGAGAGAATATTCAACCCTCAAATCCAGAAGCCTTTTACCTACATACATATGTACATGCACACACACGCACACATTTGCACTCATGAACAAATGCAGGCACCCACTTAAATGGATACACAGAACATACGAACAGAAGTCTATATCACTTCATCTATATACACAAGTTAGTGTATACATTCTCTCCAAAATGACCAATGGGAACATGGAAGACTCAAGTTCTTCATCTCTCCAAGTATTCATGTTAGTAAGCAGTTCCAGTTAATTTACTCAATACCAGAAATACAAGTTAAGAGTGGACAAAGCAACCCCTCCATCTACACAGTCCTGGACTCTTGGCTGGCTGAGTTGGCAATTGGCACAGGGTCTCCAAGGAGCCCTTGAACATCTGCCTGCTTGAAGGCTGAGACTTTTTCCAGAACTCTGTGTTTGTCGTTCTCTGATATCCTGTAACCCAATTCCTGTTCTTAGGGAGAGTGTGCTTAAATTCTGAGTGTGGATGCTGAGTTAAGGTCAGGATACTGAGGTTAAACAAAAGAATAGCATTTCAGAGATGCTATCTCACACCAGTCAGAAAGCTATTATTAAAAACAACAGATGCTGGTGAAGCTACAGAGAAAAGGGAATGCTTAAATACTGTTGGTGGACATGTAAACTAGCTCAGCCACTGCGAAAAGCAGTTTGAAGATTTTTCAAAGAACTTAAAACAGAACATTCAACTCAGCAATCCTATTACTGTGTGTATACCAAAAAGAAAATAAAACCATTCTACCAAAAAGCCATATGCACACACATGTTCAGCGCAGCACTATTCACAGTAGCAAACATATTGAATCAACCTACGTGCCTGTAAATGGTGAACTGGATAAAGAAAATGTGGTACATATGCATCATGGAATACTCTACAGCCATAAAAAAGAACAAAATAATGTCCTTTGCAGCAACATGGGTGTAGCTGGAGGCCATTATTCTAAGCGAATTAATACAGGAACAGAAAACCAAATACTGCATGTTCTCACTTATTAGCAGGAGCTAAGTGTTGGGTACTATGAACACAAAGATGGCAGCAGTAGACACTGGGGGCTACTAAAAGGGGAGGGAGGAGGCAAGGATGGAAAAACTACTAGGTTCTAAGCTCACTACTTGGGTGACAGGATCAATCATTCAAACGTCAGCATTACACAATATACACATCTAACAAATCTGCACACGTACCCCTGAATCTCAAAAGTTGAAATTATCAGCAATTAAAAACTGAAAAACAACAACAACATTTCAACTCTTAGGCACCGTTAGCCCTTTAGCCCTGGCATCAAGTGAAAACTCAGTAGATGTTGTTGACTGATTGATTGGCTAACCAACAAGGAAAACCAGAAGATCCAGCGACAATTCCACTTCCGTGAATGGAGACATTTTATATACATTAAGCTTGTTACCCATCAGAAGAAAACTTTTACAACCGATATATCCTTAAACACATCATTTTCCGTAAGGATGGGGAAGAAGCCCCAGCTCAGCAGCCTGGTTGGCTCTTCCACTTCCCAAATGACATAGGCATCCTTGAGCTAGATTCCCCCTAGTAAATAAATTCCACCAGCCCACGCAGGCACCACTCCCAAGAAGCAGGCTGCAAACATGAGTCTCTTCCAGAGGTAAGGCTCTAATCTGCGCACCGTGTACTGCTCCTATCTTCCTCATCCTGAGGCTGCTGACTCCCTCTCTGCCACGTCATTGCCAGCTCTTTACATTTGGCTACCCTTCCCATTTCCTTTAGGCTTTGGGGATTTGGCCTTCTATTCAGATCGGACTCCGGTTTGATATAATTTACAGCATCTGTTGAGAAACTTCTAATTCAGCCCTGACCTCTCAAAATCTCACTGAAAAAGGCTCTTTTTCTGTTCCTGACCAGAATAACATATTCAGGTCCTCTGAATATGTTAGGGGCTGAGTCCACACCCCCTCCTCCCCACTACACACACACAAACATTGAGAAAGGGCAGGAGGCAGGAGTCTTCCCAACATCCCACTTGCAAAGGGAACACATGCTCATCCATTCTCTGGCAGTCATTCTTCATTGTGATGCCTCCAATCTAAATGTCAGTACAATTTGCCCTTATAAAAATACAGCTCCCTCCCCTTCCTCCACCAGGGATTGCATCTGTAACCACGGTAACAAAATCCAGGTGCAGCAGTACAACCACCGTTTCTATGAGGATGGAGAGCGCCAAGAGGGGAAAGGAAAAAAAACAGTGTTGCAGTGTTCACATGCAGCCTGGGGTCTGTCCAGGGACCATGTCTTAGTTCTGCCCAGAAAAGGCTGCACTCACATCTCTTCTATAAAGCAAAATGAGCCCTTACCAGCAATAACACTCTTCTACCTATTCTTGTACCTAATGTCGAAGCCTCTGCTCCATACAGTCAGTTTAGCTAAAAGAAATGGTCACTTTCAGAAACAAAATTGTTAAAGCTATAGGTTGAAATGCCTAAAGCCAAGGCAATCCCTGTTTTTTTTTTTTTTTTGAGCTTTCTTTTCCAACTGAGTTACTACTCTCTCTCTCTCTCTCTCACACACACACACACACACACACACACACAGAAGGGAAGGAAAAGAAGGAGAAAATACTAAGAAGCTCTCATTCTTCGAACGTCAGACAGTGCTAGTACTTTACAAATAATATATTTAATAATTTCATCAGCCACCCTCCAGTATATATGTGCCAGTATATGCATCTATGTATAGGTGTTCATGCTTACATGGCTAGTGTACACGCATATGTACACACATAGAAGTTAATCACTTGCCTAAATTTCAGTAACTTTTAGAGCTAGGTATGCTCAGGGTTTAGGGATCCAATGTCTTCTTTTTATTATATCACGTTGTACACAAGCAGTATCTCAAGGATTTCCCAAAGGCAATACATACGTACATGCATACATAAATTGCAATGCAATTTGGCTGGCATACAAGACACACCACAACCTGAGAAGAACAAACAAGAAGGTACCTTAGTTGAGTCTCTTCGATGAGCTGGAGGCCATGCCAGGTGCTCAGCCAACTTGGGCCCTATGTGGTCTGTGTGCCCAAACACAGGCATCTGCTTCCTGCAGGCACATAGGGAACTCCCTGTTTGTTAGAAGTCCTAGGTACCTTTAAAGGGGTAGGAGCATCTTCTTTAGCACAGAGCATAAATAAAAGCAACCTGAAATAAGGTATCGGAAGGACCCTGCCAATTGAACCAAGGTGCACTCCCAGAAAGAATCATTTGCTTTGACTTGGGGGATCTCCTGATTTCCACTTTGGCAACTACCCGATTTATCTTTGACACAGTGATACCCATTGTTCCCACTTAGTTTTTAATTTTCAGTCCCACCTGGACTACACTGACCACCCTGACCTCAACAAGTTCAATTTCTACCTTTATTATTGACCTATAATTGAGACTCCACTCAGCAGACATTGATACCTAATCAGTCCTGCATTTGGACAATCCCTCCTAGATTGACTCGGTCATGCCCAGAGCTCAGCTGCTGCTTCCTTCTCTGCCTGCTGTCATCTGATTCATCATGACACTTCAGTAACAGGATGTTAAATGGGAACTTTTCTTTTGATTTAGCAGTTTAGCTAAGACTCTCAAGTTGAGAGGAATGAAGGGAAGAAATGTTCCCAACAATTAAAGCCAAGCAAAGAGCCGGTATGGGAGCTCCCAGAATTGAAAAGCTGTAGAGTTTTTAAAAATTTAATTTATTTCATTTTGAGATAATTGTAGACTCTCACGCAGTTGTAAGAAATAATACACATCAACAATAATAGTCAGAGACATCAATACTTCCACTTTTCATAATGGATAGAACAACTATACAGAAAATTAACAAGAAAAAAGAAGACTTGAATAGTACTATAAACCAATTAGACCTGACAGACACCTGCAGAGTCCTTTATCCAATATTAGCAGAATACACATTCTACTCAAGTATGCATGAGACAATCTCAAGGATAGATTCTACGTTAGGTGATAAAACAAGTCTCAATAAATTTAAAGGATTAAAACTATACAAACTATATTCTCCAAACACAATGGAGAAGTTAGCAAAGTTAGAAATTAACACACAATTCCATTTCAGAAATTTAGAAATACACAAAAATCTCATGAAACACCCTTAACTACCCAGTGGGTCAAAGAAGAAATCTAATGGAAAATTGGAAAATGTTTTAAGATAAATGAGAATGAAAACATAACATACCAAAACTTATGAGATTCAGCAAAAGTGGTACTCAGAAGAAATTGTATAGCTGTAAATGCATATATTAAAAAAAAGAAACTTAAATCAATTAACTAAACTTTTACTTAAGTAATCAGAAAAGCAAACTAAATGTAAAGCAAGCAGAAGGAAGGAGAAATACAGATTGAAGCTCAAATAAATAAAACAGAATAGAAGAGCATTATAGAAAGCCAGTGAAATAAAAATTGGTTTCTTAAAAAGGTTACCAATATTGACAAATGTTTAACTAGAACAAGAAAAGAGAAGGAAAAATGTCAAATTGCTAAGAATCAGAAATGAAAAGAGGAGAAATTATTAGCAACCTTCTAGAAATAAAAATATTTTAAGGAAATACTATGAAAAATTTTGTGCCAATGAATTAGAACCTAGATAAAATAGATTTTAAAAAGTCTCATGAAGAAAAGCCCAAGAAAGCCACATGGCTTCATTTATGACTTCTTTCAAACATTTAGAAGATAATTAAACCTATCCTTTACAAACTGTTCCAAAAAAATAAATGAAGAAACAGAACTCTCCATCTTACTCCACTTACTACTTTGATGCCAAAACTAGGCAAACACATTATGAGTAAAGAAAATTTCAAATGAATATCTCTCATGTATACAGATGCAAAAATCCTCAACAAACACTACCAAATAGAATATAGCAGTATACTAAAAAGATTCTACACCATGACCCACTAGGATTTATCCAGGAATGCAATGTTGGTTAACACATAAAAATCAAACAATGTAATACATAATGTTCAAAGAATAAGGGAAAAAATCACAAATTCTCTCTATAGACATAGAAAAGGCATTTGACAAAACTTTCTTCCCTTTATGATAAAAAAAAATTCAAAAACTAGGAATAGAATGGAAATTCAATCTGAAAAAGGGCATACCATAGTTCCCCCTTATCCATGAAAGATAAGTTCCAAGACCACCTGTGGAGACCTGAAACTGTGGATAGTACTGAACCCTACATATACACTATGTTTTTTCCTACTCATACATACCTATGATAAAGTTTAATTCATAAATTAGGCACAGTAAGAGATTAACAGCCATAACTAAGAATAAAATAGAACAATTATAACAATTTACTGTAATAAAAGACTACGTGAGTAGGGTCTCTCTTTCTCAAAATGTTTTACAGTATATAGTATCTTAAGACCACGGTTGACCATAGGTAACTGAAATTGTGCAAAGTGAAACCATGCAAAGTGAAATCACAAATAAGGGAGGACTACTCTATATGAAAAACCCATAGTTAACATCATACATAAATGTAAACAACTGAAAGTTTTGCTCCTAAGATCAAAAATAAGAAAAATATTTTTGCTGTTATCATTTCTATTCAACATTTTATTGGCGGTTTCAGGCAGAGCAATTGGGTAAAAGAAAGAAATGAAAGGCATCCAGTTTGGAAAACAAGGAAAATTTCTATTCTCATATGGCATGATCTTACACACAGAAACTCCTAAGCAATCCACAAAAAAACTACTAGAATTAATGAATACATTCAGCAAGGTTGCAAGATAAAAGATCGATATACAAAAATCAACTGTGTTTCTATACACTAACAATGAACAATTCAAAAATAAAATTAAGAAAAAAATTTCATGGCCGGGCAGGGTGGCTCACGCCTGTAATCCCAGCACTTTGGGAGGCTGAGGTGAGCGGATCACGAGGTCAGGAGATGGAGACCATCCTGGCTAACACGGTGAAACCCCGTCTCTATTAAAAATAGAAAAAATTAGCCGGGTGTGGTGGTGGGCACCTGTAGTCCCAGCTACTCGGGAGGCTGAGGCAGGAGAATGGCGTGAACCCGGGAGGTGGAGCTTGCAGTGAGCCGAGATCGCGGCACCGCACTCCAGCCTGGGTGAGTAGAGCGAGACTCCGTCTCAAAAAAAAAAACAAAGAAAAAAAAAAAGAAAAGAAAACAATGTCATTTCCAATAGTATACAAATAAAGTGTGTACAAGTAAGTTTATCAAAAGAAGTGAAAAACTTGAAATCTAAAACCCATAAAATGTAATTATAAAAATTAAAGACCTGTATAAATGAAAAACATCCTGCGTTCATGAATTGAAAGACTTCATATTTTTAATATGGCAATGCTCCCCAAATTATTCTACAGATTCAATTTATTCCTATCAAAATTCTAGCTGCCTGTTTCTTTTGCTGGGAAGAAGGTCTTTAATTTAATTAAGTCTCATTTGTCTATTTTTGTTTTTGTTGCACTTGCTTTTGAGGTTTTAGTTATAAAATCTTTGCCTAGGCCATTGTCCAGAAGAATTTTTCCTAGGTTTTCTTCTAGTATTTTAAAAATTTTCAGTCTTATATTTAAGTCTTTCATCTATCTTGACTTAATTTTTTATATGGTGAGAGATAGGGATCCAGTTTTATTCGGCATATGGCAATCCAATTTTCCCAGGACCATTTTATTGAATATATATACACACACACACACACATATATACACACATATGTATATATACACACACATATATATATAATGGAATACCACTCAGCCATAAAAAAAGTGAAATCATGTCTTTTACAACAATAGATAGAACTGGAGGCTACAATCTTAAGTGAAATAACACAGAAACAGAAAGTCACATACCACATGTTCTTTCTTATAAGTGAAAGCTAAATAAAGTGTATACATGGACATAGATTGTGGAATAATAGTCACTGGAGACTCAGAAGGGTGTGAGAGTGGAAGGTGGGTGAAAGACAATAAATTAAATAGGTATAATATACACTATTCAGGTGATCGTTACACTAAAAGCCCAAATTTCACCATGATGCAACATGTCCATGTAATAAAACTGCTCTTGTACCCCCTATATTAAAAAAAAAAACCCAAAACAAATTTCTAGTTGCCCTTTTTCCAGAAATTGACACACTTATTCTAAAATTTATATGAAAATATATGAAACCCAGAATAGCACAACAATCTCTAAAATGAAGGACAAAGTTGGAATCCTTGCATTTCCCAATATCAAAAGTCACTGCGAAGCTACAGTAGTAAAGGCCATGTGGTGCTAGCGTAAGCATGGACATATACATCAATGGAAAAGAATTGAGAGTCCATTAAAAAACCCATACATTTATGGGCAATTGATTTTCATCAAGTGTTCCATAACAATTCAATAGGGAAAGAACAGTCTTTGTAAAAGATGGAGCTAGGATAACTGGATATCCACTTGCAAAAAATAAAGTTGGATCTTCCTTTTTGCCATGTACAATAATTAATTCAAATGGATCAAATACCTACATGTAAAAGTTAAAACTATAAAACTCTTAGAAGAAAACATAGGAGTACATATTCATGACCTTGATCTAGACAACAGTTTCTTAGATATGACACCAAAAGCACAAGCAACCAAAGAAAAAAATAGACAATAGAAAAAAATTTGTTGGATATCATCAAAATTATTAACTTTTGTGCATTAAAAGACACATTGTTAAGAAAATTAAAAGCCCACAGAATGGGAGCGATTAGTTGCAAACATATCTGATAAGGGTCTAGGTATAGGTCTAGTATCCAGAATATATGAAGAACACAACTTGACAATAAAAAAAAAAAAAACAATTTTAAAATGGGCAAAAAATTTGAACAAGACATTTTCCCACAGAAGATATGCAAATGGCCAGTAGGCACATGAAAAGACATTTGGTATCATTTATCATTAGGGAAGGCCGGGCACAGTGACTCACATCTGTAATCCCAGCACTTTGGGAGGCCAAGGCGGGCGGATCATGAGGTCAAGAGATGCTGCCCAACATAGTGAAACCCAGTCTGTACTAAAAATACAAAAAATTAGCTGGGCATGGGGGCATGTGTGTGTAGTCCCAGCTACTTGGGAGGCCGAGGCAGGAAAATCGCTTGAACCTGGGAGGCAGAGGTTGCAGTGAGATTGTACCACTGCACACCAGCCTGGTGACAGAGTGAGACTCCGTCTCAAAAAAAAAAAAAAAAGTCATTAGGGAAATGAGGAAATGACAAAACCATAGTGAGATAGATACCACTTCAAACCCACTAGAATAGTTATAATCAAAAGGACAGGCATTAAGAAGTATTGGCAATGATGTGGGTGAATTAGAATCCTCGTCCATTGCTGGAAGGAATGTAAACTGATGCAAGCACTTTAGAAAATACTTTGGTAGTTCCCAAAAAAGTTAAACATGGAGTTACCTTATAACCCAGCAATTCCATTCTTAGGTATATACCCAAGAGAAATAAAAACATACTTTCACAAAAACTTGTACAGTATCATTCATAATAGTCAAAAGGTAGAAACGACTCAAATATCTGCTAACTGATGTATGGCTAAACAAATGTTGTATCTCCTTGTAATTGTGTATTACTCATCTAGAAAGCACTGATACATACTACCAGGATAAACCTTAAATACGTTATGCTGAATCAAAGAAGCCAGACACAAAAGGTCATACACTGTACAATAGTGTTTATGTGAAATGTTCAAAATAGGCAAATACATGTTGAATTAAAGTATATTAATGGACTCCAGGGGCTGGAGGGAGTAGTGAATAGGGAGTAACTGCTAATTCGTATGAGGTTTATTTTTGCAATGATGAAAATATTCTAGAATTAGACAGTGGTGATGGTTTCACAACCTTATAAATGAACTAAAAACTACTGAATAGTCCATTTAAAAAAAATGAATTTTGTGGTAAGTGAACTTTATCTCAATTCTTTAAAAAGAATGCATAACCCCAATCTAATCAGAAGGAAACATTAGATTAATGCAAAATGAGAAACGTTTTATTTTTTAGAAGAAAGGGAAAGCATCCTTCAAAAATGTCAGTGTCATAAAATTATATGGAAATATTCCAGATTAAAGGATGATAAAGAGGCATAACAAGTAAATGCAATACCTGAGCCTAGACCAGAGCTTGTACTCAGGAGGAAAATGCTTTAAAGGACATTATTAAATCAACTTCTAAGTTAAAGTATAAAATGATATATTAGATTTCAAATTAAATAATTATATCAATGTAATTTTTATAAGTTCATAACAGTGTTGTAGTTTTATAGGAGAATATGCTTATTCTTAGAAAATAGACACTGACGTATTCAAGAGGAAACAAAGACAGAAATAGACTTCTTTATCTATCTATATAGTGACAGCATGCAAATGATAAAGTACATGGTGTAAAAAGTTAACAATAGGTGAATCTGAGTAAAGAGTATACAGATGTTCCATTCCTATAGTATATAGTATGCAAGTGTCCTATTACACAGGTGTAGTACTTTTTTCCTAGCAATCTTTTTTTTAAGGAACAATAAAAAGAGATCCAAATCTATACTTCCACGAAAAGGAAGTTACCATCTTATTCTCTAGTTAGACAGTACTTTCTAGACTGCAGAAACATAGCAGTCTCACCTGATCAAACCTGGAAAATTCTTGGAAGAACTTAACATGTATCCCCTAAAGTGTGGGTTGCAACGAGATAGTTTGTGGACTCTGACCTGGACAAGTCTGAATCAGCCACAAGGGTTGAACAAGGAGAGAAGAAAACAGGGGGTCAGCTATGTCTCCACCAGTGACAGGAAAGAATGCAAAATTCCCAAGAGGCATGTGAATGCTCTGGGAAGTGCAAATAAAATAAAATCTCAAGTCACTTTTAAAGGATCCTGAACAAGGTGGTGTCCTGCCAAGATGCAAGATCCCAGAATTGTTTCGCCTCATAGGGATGGAAAAGAGTCACAAAGGAATGAGTTACAATAGATGTCCTCATATGGGAGTCTCCAAAGAACCCACAAAATTATGTTTCGGAAAAAATGTTCTGCACTCAGGTTGTAGAATGCCACCTAAGTAAAACCAAGCCGACTTGTTTTTGTTTGAATTAATGACCACTAGCCTCAAGGGGCCACTAGGACTGCTGCAATTCTGCAACCACAATTCCCTAGTTCTTTCCCTCCCCTCCTCTCCTTCACATCTTCTCCCTGCTCTTTCAACCTCCAGCCTCTGGTTTACCTTCAGAAGATAGTCTGTATGGCCATGCCAAGCTCTGTGCAGATCTCCTGTTCCTAGATTACTGCAATAATCCCTCAACTGGCCTCTCCACTTCTGACCTTGACATCTCCATCACTTCACCCCATCTTGTCCTCACTACTTCTCTGCCTCAATGTTCACACCTTGTGTCCTTTGAATACAAGGTCTACTCTGCTTGGGTTTTCTTCCCCATATTTCTCTATGACCCACTCACTTATTTCCCTTAGATCTTTTCCAGAATGTCACTTAACCAGAATGTCCTTCATTGACCACTAAATGGCAAACCTCCTTCTCAGAAATCCCTGTTCCCCTTTTCTGCTTTACTTGCCCCCACACCTCCTATTGTCTTAAGATTCAATATATTTTTATTAATACATTTTGCCTCACTCTGCTTGAAAAAAGTTCCATGAAGCAGGACGTTATCATCTGGGTTTATATCCAGAACTCTGAGCAGTACCTGACATAAATTTAAAATACAATGAATATTTGTTGAATGAGGGAATGGCTCCCTCCTCCAAGCTGGAATCCAGCAGAATGCAGAGGGAGTCAGACTACTGTGGAGGAGGTAGGACAATGCTTGTGCAGAGTGAAGGAGCAGAACAGCCCAACCCCAGCTCTGATTCATGAGCAGAGCTAGGCCTGAGCAGGTGAGGAGGAGAGGCTTTCCTCTGTGTCTGGGAAGGAAGCTTTAATTTAAATATATCTCAACTTGTTAATACCTGAAGACATGACTATTCTAGTATCTAAAACAGACCAGAAATGCTGTGAGATCATCCCTAGATTCAGTCCTGTGGTGGGGAAGGAAGAGCAAACAGAATGGAATTGAATGCAGCGAGAGAGAATAATAAAGCCATTTCCTGGTCTCCCTGCCTAATTAAGTCTGTTTAATAAACCCTTAAATGAGATACCCTTCATCACTGGTGGCACAAACGGCTGTGCGGAGGAAAGTGGTATAGCCAAATAGGGCTATGAGCACGTCCTCTCTAGAGTGAGAAGATCCCTTTTCTTCACAGGGTCGACAGCATCTTGCTCTGTGTGAAATAAAGGGGTGTGTGTGAACTGAGCCCATGGGGACAGGTGCCTGCCCTCATCCTGCCATCCAAGGCAAAGCTGGGATTTGCCAACAAAGCCCTGGGTCTGCCTTGAGCCTCCAAGAGGTACGGGCAGTTTCCTGGGTTGTGATTAAAGTATAATGGCCTTTAAGGTGCCCCAGAGAGGAATGGCTTTATTCAGCTAATGACACAAAAGAAGCATTCCCCAAACATCCGGGAAGAAAGAATAGCACAAGGAAAGGGTATGTAGCATGCACAGAAACACCCAAGTGGTGTAGCCTAACACTGAAAGGAGAGCAGTGTTAGGAGCTGTGGTGAGACAAGTAAGAAGAGTTTAAGCTGAACCACACCTTTTGGGATCCGAATTGTTTTAAATAAACATGTACTGCATATATTCCCCCATAGCTCCAACGAGCACACCCTTTATAACTTCACCCAAGTCCCTGAAGAGCCTGTGCAGCAGGATAGCTGCTGTCAGAGACTGCACAAAGCCCCTGGAAAGCTTTCTCCAAGTTGATCTTAATTAGTTATTATAGACCATGTGGAGTGAACAATCTACATGATTCCCTTGCAACTTTAAGTTGCAGTATTTTTGTTGAGTATTGTACTTTTGAAATCTCCTCAGTGACAGGACCAAACTTTACATCTGCACACATGCATCAGGCACCTCTATAAACTCTATACTCACAACATAGTTCAAAGCAAGCAATCTACAATTATGTAATACAGGATTCATATACTTAATAGCACTGACAACATGCCAGGCAGTATTCTAAGAGCATTATAGATATTAAATAATTTAATTTTTATAATAACTCTAAGAACAGAGTAGTTAACTAACTTGCCCAAGGCTAAACAGCTAGTAAGTGGAAGAATGGGTTTGAATTCTCAGCATTCTGGCTTCTGAGGGTATATCCTCTAAGAATAATTAAGCCCAAGATACAGAAGCAAAACTCTGATTGTATATCTCTTTCTTTTTCCTTCTGAATTACCTTTCTCTGAAGGTGATGCATGTCCAACTCACTTCCAAGCTCGCACCAACATTGGGCTTTCTTTAATCCTCTTTCACAAACCAGGCCTTGTTTGCTTACCTTCATTCATTCCTCCTCTGCAAGACATCTGACACTCCCTTCTACTCAAAGTCAATACAATGCCTTCTCTTCACACTATATCCTTATTCAAGGCTCTTGGATACTTAATACTATATGTAATGACTTATTGAAGTTCTGAACAAAAAAGCTAGAGTTAGACCGGGTAAAGATGCAGCCTGGATCTTATAACTAGATTCCTGGGATCCTTGGAGGGCCAAGCACTGAATAACAATTGCTAATCTTTTTAGGTTTTGAGTATACACAAGACAGTCCATCATGCTAACTGAGATTCTAAGGACATTTGTTTGTCTCAGCATTAACGGTATCACCCATTTGATAAGGCAGACACCTGTGGTCAGTGTCCAGGCTGTTATGACTCCATCATCAGACGATGTGCTGGCCTCCACAGAGGCATGGCTCTGGCATTGCCATTTCAAAAACCAGGACTGCTGACTCACTAGACTCAGCAGTCACTTCTGAATAACATCCCACTAAAGCCAAAAAAGGAGAGCTTATATGTTCATTCTCTCTACAGCAAGAACCCTGTGAAAATTAATGAAGACTGAAATGGTCCACAAGAGTATAAGCAAAGCATATTAAAAACAATGGAAATCAATGCCCTAAACTCTAACATGTCAAGCAAAGGGGTACTTGGTAGCTTTCAATCCGTCTCTTAGACACTTGTATTCAGCACTTGGCAACTGAGTAAATCATTCTCACTTGAGAGTTCAATTAGCGACCTTCAGAGGGGATCCCTGAGAGCCAAGCCACTCTATGTTTGCCCTGTTGTCGACACAAATAAAATGTACAGTAAGACTCATGAAAGAGTGATATATTTATGGCATAGATTGTGGTGATGATTTCACTGGTATATACTTATCTTCAAATTTTATTTTGTCATCAAGTTGTGTTTACATATGTACAGCTTTTTGTATGTAAGTTATTCCTCAACAAAATGTTTTTTTAAATAAGAGATTATTTGACAAAAGAAAAAAGGTCTGGGATAGGCTCCAATGTAAGCATCAAGGTGATTCCAACACAATGCATCTGTCTGACATGCCAGTGCAGCCAGTCTAAAAGGGGATGAGCCACTTTTCCCCTAGCAGAAATACCAATATTGACATGCCTGAATGGGAGAAGAAATCTCCCCAACTCTTAACATAGGGAAAGAAAAGAAAAAGATAGAAGGAGAAGGAGAGAGGAAATAAAGGAAGATGAGAGTAAAGACAAGGAAGAGGCAAGAGGAAGAGAAAATAGATTTTTATTATTGATTAGGTCAAAATATAATTCTAAACCATCAAAATATGAGAATTCTCCTTCCTTATTTCTCTTTACTCATCCCATTGATCATCTTTCTTCTCTCTTTTTAACAAGGATGTTTTTGGTATTAATTTATCTCCTTTACTTTCTTTTGGGCTAAGGGTACCATGACCTGAATAATTTCCCATTGAAAGACCGTTAGACTCTTATTTCCAGTCCAACATGCAAGAGCTTGGAAACCGTCACTCCCCTCTTTGCAAGAAGAAAAACAGAAAAACCAACAAATCTTTGATCAGTTGAGGGAACAGGGCAAATTGCTTTCCCCAAATCTGGATACAGGTGAATACAGAAAATTGGAGCTTATTAGGGGCAGAAACCACATGTGGAGCCTGTGGGTAGGAGCACTTAAAAGGTAATTGACTAATTTCTTGAGGCTCAGTATGGAGTAACTTGAGAGATAAAATCCTATCAAATTATCAATGTCTTTTTATACAGAATTAGAAAATAATAATCCTAAAGTTGATATGGAACCAATAAAGAGCCCAAATAGCCAAAGCACTTAAAGGCACAAAGAACAAATCTGGAGGCATCACATTGCCTGACTTCAAATTATAATACAAAACTATAGTAACTAAAACAGCAAGTTACTGGTATAAAAATATACATATAGATCAATGGAACAGAATAAAGACCCCAGTTATAAAGCTGTATACTTACAATCAATTGATCTTCTATTAACATGAACAAAAATAAACAATGGGGAAAGGATACTACACTCAATAAATTGATGTGGGATAACTGACTGGCTGTATGTGGAAAAATGAAACTGGACCCCTATCTCTCATCATACATGAGAATTAACTCCGGATGGATTAAAGACCTAAGTGTAAGACCTGCAACTATAAAAATTCTAGAACA
The DNA here is from genome assembly GCF_007565055.1 of Rhinopithecus roxellana. Taxonomy (NCBI): domain Eukaryota; kingdom Metazoa; phylum Chordata; class Mammalia; order Primates; family Cercopithecidae; genus Rhinopithecus; species Rhinopithecus roxellana. Next base: position 7,187,913 of record NC_044559.1, read on the forward strand.
AAACCTAGGAAAAACTCTTCCAGATACCAATCTAGGCAAAGAATTTAAGATGAAGACCCCAAAAACAAATACAACAAAACCAAAAACAGGTAAATGAGACTAATTAAACTAAAAAGCTTCCGCACAGCAAAAGAAATAAACAACGGAATAAACAACCTACAGAATGGGAGAAAATATTTACAAAGTATCCCTCTGGCAAAGGAGTAACATCCAGAATCTACAAGAACTCAAACAACTCAACAAGAAAAAGCAAACGACCACATGAAAAACCAGGCAAGTGATACGAATAGACATTTCTCGAAACAAGAAATACAAAAGACTAACAAACATGTGAAAAAATACTCAACATCACTGATAATCAGAGAAATAAAATTTAAAACCACACTGAGATATCATACCAATCAGAATGGCTTTTATTAAACGGTCAAAAAACATCAGATGTTGATATGGATGCAGTGAAAAAGATACATTCATACACTGTTGGTGGGTATGTAAATTAGTTCAATCTCTATAGAAAATAGTATGGTGATATCTCAAAGAACTAAAAATAGGGCTGCCATTTGACCCAGCAATCCCACTACTGGTATCTACTCAAAAGAAAAGAAATCATTATATTAAAAAACACCTGCACTCATGTGTTTATTGCAGCTCTGTTTACAATAGCAAAGTCATGGAACCAACCTAAGTGCCCCCCCAACTGTTGATTGGATAAAGAAAATGTCTAAAATTCAGGGTCTCACATCAATAATTGGATCCTGTTGGCACGGGACAAGGTAATGTTGGGGAATAAGGAAACATTATAGAAGGACACTGGCCCAGTCCCACTCACTGCACCTGAAGCTATCCCCCAAGCATCTCAGATCACATACAGTCCAACCCCAAGCTCACTGGTAGAGAATAAATGTCCGCAGATTTAGTCACCTTCACACTTTCTGCACCCAAACTTCCTAAATTAAATAGAAGCAATCAGAAGGTGTCTTGAATAGATGCCAACATCTCTATGCCCTACCAGAATCAGGCCTAAGTACTTAGTCTTCCCTGATGATACCATGAACTGCTCTAACTGCTAGCTAGCAGCAACCCCTTTACTTATGCACCAGATCACTGCCCTTCTCACCTGTTCACTAATGGAGCTCAGCAATTCTCCTCCTCTTCTGTGTCATCACTTTCTCCCTCTCTAGCGGATCACTCACAAACCTGATATCATTTCTTAAATATTAAAAAATAAATAACAAATAAAATAGTTCTCTTCACACTGCTTCCCCCTCTGACCACTACTCTATTTCTCTGCTCACCCTTTAATATACATTTAACAAAAATAATTTTATTTGCTTGCTGTTTCAAATTTCTCTCCTTTGATTTTGTTTTGGACCCTCTCCAATCAGTTCTGCCATCCCCATCACTCTTGTCAAACTCACTGTTGACCTCTAGGTTGCTAAAACCAATGGCCAATTCTCAGCATTTTACTTGACCTTTAAAAAAAAATCTACACACATTCCTTCAATGTTCTCATTCCATGTCATGGATTTAGATACTATTATTATGCTGATAGCACTCATATTTAGAGCTCCAGCCTCTATCTCTTCATTGACTTCAAGACTCTTATATTTGATTGCCACAAGACCTCTCTACTTGGATGCCCAAGAGGCAGCTCAAACTCAGCAGGTAGAAAGCTGAAGTCCTGATCTTCCCTACCACCCACAACTTTCCAGTCTTCTGTAGGTCAAGAAATGGCAGTTCCACCCTTACAGTTGTTCAGACCCAAAAGTTTAGCCTCATCTTTAATTTCTCTGCCTCTCTCACTTCTCAACCTAATCTGTCGGCAAATGCTCATAGATCTCCTCAAAAATATACCCAGAATATTATCTCTTTGCCCATCTCCATTGTTACCACCCTAGTCCAAAGCAACTATCACTTCTCACCTGGAACTTTCCATAGCCCCTTAATTGATCTTCTTACTTGTACTCCTCATGGCTTACAATCTAATTGCAATATTTTATCCAGAATAAACCTGTTAAAAGAAAAGTCAGCTTAAGCTACTCCGAGTTAGAGAAGCCATGAGTGTTTTACAATGACTTGCAAGGCACAAGGCTCAGTGCATGCTGCTCCCATACTTCCCCTTCTGTCCTCAACTCTTACTACTCCCACCTCACTCCACCCAATCACAGTGTCCCCTTGCTGGTCTTCAGATGCACATAGCATGCTGCAAGGTCACAGCTTTTGCCACCTCTGCTCTCTCTGCCTAGACCATCCTAGACCACCATTCTTAAATATCACTTACTTCCTTGCATTGTGAAATCCTTGCTCAACTGCTATTTCCTAGAATAGCTTTTCCTTGCCACCCTATTGCAAACTAACTCCTTGCACACACCATTTAGCTCCACGTTTCCAGCTTCATTTTTCTCCCTAGCTCTTATCTACCCAATCTGTGTTGTTCTTCTTTATATATTTTTTTACAATCTGTCTCTATGCACTACAATGTAAGCTCCATGAGGGTAGAGATTTATGTTTTTATCACTGCTTTGCCCTCAACTCCTGGAATAATGCATGACACATGGATAAGAATAAGAGGAAATTCATTTGAAAATGATAAGTATTGGATGAGTTAATGCCTGAATCCTTTGCTACTTACTTCTGCATTCCTAGCCTTTTATTCCAACATTTTTACTAAAAATCTCAACATTTTCCTGGAGATTTCTGGCATCTTTTGAAATGCAAAATCATTAGAAGTTGATAATTGCTTAGAATCAATTTATTGATCCCTGCTCTTTGCAGGAAACTGATCACTGGTGTCAGTTACCACTTTAAATGGAAATTATTTTTCTTCCATGAAGATGGTGCTGTTGATGTGGCACCCAAGGGGATGCAGAACAGCCTGCTTACCTCTGCAGTTCTAGAAGCATTCCTGCATTCCAGTGCCTTCAGGCACTCCCTGAAATTATTTACATTTGTTCTCAGTCACCTTTGGCACAACTCTGAAATCTTTCCAAATATAGCAAACACACATATACACACAGAGAGGAAATTACAGAATCAAAATGACATCGTACTTCTCAACAAATTCCATCAGAATCTGGTAGGAGGTGTTTCCAATAGAGCCTGCGGCTTTGTATCCACAGTTTTAAGTTCTATTATTCCTTCACTTACAGCCCACGAAAGAGTATATAAAATTTCACAGCAATTGCCCACAAAAACTTTCCCCACCCAAATTAAAATCAAGGAAGGTGATCGCCCCACTTAAGAATATAATTATAAAATTAAAATTTTATTAATATGGCCTAATTTCCATTCCCCAGTTGTTCCATATCATTTTATTATATGGCATTATTCTTCTTTCTTTTCCTTTTTGTTGGTAAAGGAAATGTCAAGTTAAAATACACCCATTTATGAGAACACAAAACCCAGCTCTCACCTCCCATGGTACCCTCAACTGTAACCTGTTGCTGAGCATCCCTCCCCTTGTGGCATCTTATGCTGCTGCATTTACCAGAGACTTGCTCTGCCCGTGGAAGAAAAAAACAGCCTCCGGGGGCAAACCCTAAACCATGCCCCTCACTTCAGTGCAAAGGCACTTTTAGAATGTGTTCTGCTGTGTACAGACAGAATTTCCTCCAGAGAAGTCCATCGTGCCACCTTTCTCCATTTGGCCAGGTGTCACTGTCACCATCTAGTCTGACTTCACCCAAACCAAAGCTAGGAAATCTGCTGCAGGTTGGAAATCCTTCAACCCCCTTCCAGAAATGCAGTGGGAATACAATTATCCTGAATGTGAGACATAAACACATTTTAATTAAATGTGAACACTTAAAAAGTTCCTTCATAAGTTTTAAACAAAGTTCCAGTCATCCCAATTTAAATTTCAGAACAGATGTAATTTGGTCACTGTATTTGCTATAATAAAAGGAAATGGAAATTATGAGAGATGAAATAGTCCAGGCACAGAAAGACAAACATCACATCATCTCACTTACATGCGAAATCTAAAAAAGCCAACCTCATAGAAGCAGAGAGTAGAACAGTGGTCACCAGGGACTGGGGTGGGAGGAGGAACGGAGTAAAGGCAGATGTTGCTTAAGGGGCACAAAGTTTCAATTAGTCTGGAGGAATAAGTTTTAGTGAGCTATTGGTCTGCACAGTGACTACAGTTAATAATAATGTACTATATATTTCAAAATTGCTAAAAGAAAAGATTTTCGACATTCTCACCACCAACAATAAGTTGGTGGGGAGTGGATATGTTAATTAGTTTAATTAAATCTTTCTACAGTGGATACATAGACCAAAACATTACACTATATCCTACAAATATACATAATTATTTGTCACTTAAAATCAATAATCAATCAAGTCTATTAAAAGTGCATTGAAAAACAAAAAGGTATTGAACAAAATCTATCTTGACACACCACAGAAGGGAGGGTTGACCAGAAGCCAACTGCCTTGTTCTCCTGACTGCTATGTTGCCCACCTATCTGCCCCCTATATGGAGGAAAGAGGCCACTACCAGAAGGTGCTCAACCACCAGCTACTCTCAATGGCCACAGCTCCTCCAGCTTAGGGAACAACCTCTGTGACCACAGAAACTCATCCTCCCATCATCACCAAATTCTCAGACTTTGGCCTTTGACTGAACTTTCCTTTCCTTTATTCAGTGGAATATCTCATTTGTCTATTGTGCACACTTGCAGCTCTCTCAGTAGTGGCCACCTTTCTCTTCACAGCTTTGTATGCTCTGCTTGGAGGTGGGGTCAGGATCCTTCATTCTCCCCCATTGAAACACCATCTTTCCTCTCTCATAAACCTCCATTCTTTGGAAGTTCAAGTCATCAGACTTTACCCTCATTGCCTTTTATGGTTATGGTCATCTGCTGACCTCATGGTCACTCTTCCACAGGACCTGGATCACTGTCTTCCTTTTCTTCACCAATTACATTATCATTATTGTAATACACATAGCTAATCCAACCAACATCCCTTCCAAAGCATTTCGATCACACATCCTCCAGACCTTATTGCCCCCAGTAACTACACCACCTTCCAACAATCTCTCTTTCATGCACCCCTCTCTATCTCACCTCCCTCTCCTGTCTTTTCAGCTCACTGATTTGGTATTGCCGTTACTGACATTCTATAATCTTGTTGAAACTTGGAATCCTTGTCCATCATTGTCCTTATGTAGTTCATTTTCCTCATTGCCCTACTTGAAGCCTATAGTAAAACACATTTATCGAAATCTTTTGTAAGCCCTCTGAATCTCCTGGTGATATGGAAGTGCTAGGAAGGGAAGAGTGTGGTCCTTTTAAATGACAGGGAAGGCAGAAAGGAAGTGCTGGGTAAAGAAAGGTGGATTCCTGGCTAGAGTTCCACCTCCACGAACGTAGGTGAGGACAGGCACTTCTGTCTTTGTGCCCAAATGTTGCATTTTCCAAGACCACCCTGGCCCACCACGCCTCCATCCTGGGCCTATGAAAACCTGAGACCCTAGCAAGGCAGCGACAGAAGCAGTGGGACGTCGTGGGGAACACATCAGCGGAAGACGACACAAGTGGCTGGTCATGGAGAGCACACTGGCGGAAGAGCACACTGGCGGAAGAGCACACTGGCGGAAGAGGACACCTACAGGCACCGGTAGGCCGGCAGGCCACCTACTGGTGGAATGATGCAGAGTTTGACCCTAACCGCAGTTTGACCAGAGTCATCAGACAAGAGCGGGGATACTGAGCGGCCTGACTCCAGAGGAAAACCATCTCCCTTCTGGCTCCCCCATTTGCTGAGAGCTACTTCTACTCAATAAAACATTGCAATCATCCTCCAAGCGCATATGTGATTCGATTCTTCCGGTACACCAAGGCAAGAAATCCCGGGATACAGAAATCCCTCTGTCCTTGGGACAAGGAAGAGAGTCTAATTGAGCTGGTTAACAAGCCGCCAACAGACGCTAAACCCAAAAAAGCACCCTGTAACTTACGCCCAATGGGGCTTCAGCTGTAAACATTCAGCCCTATACACTGCCATGGGGTAGAAGCCCCACAGCCTGCCCCCTCTGTATGCTCCCCTAGAGGTTTGAGCAGCGGGGCACTGAAGAAACCAGCCACATCCCCATCGCACACCCTGTAAGGAGGACAAGGGCGTCTTCCCATTTTGCTGGCACCTCTCTCAATCCACATCTCACTTAGAGAAAAGACTGTTGCTATCCACATATCTTCTGCCTTCACATGCACACCCACGCAATTAAACGAGGAGTCAGCAAACTATAACCTTTGACCAAATGTGGAACACTGCCTGCTTTTTATAAATAAGTTTTTATTGGAATACAGCCACATTTATTAACTTCTGTGTTATCTATGGCTACTTTCATGCTACAATGGCAGAGTTGAGTAGTGAGACAAAAACTATATGGTTCACAAAGCCTAAAATACTTCACTATCACTTTACAGAAGAAATTTGCCAAATCCTGAGCTAAATCAAAAAAAAAAAAAAAAGTCTGTAACCATGCTACTGGCCTCACTTTTGATTTATGTCCTCAAGACTCAAGTTAACACCCAACTTCAACAGTCATAGCTATTTCATTTCCTAGTAAGATATGTTTCCACTCTCACCTAATGACCTAGCCTCGAAATAGAGAAAGAAAAAGAAAATATATATAATCAAACAAAAATAATTTCATCTTTGCATCATCTTATCCACCTTCTCACCTACATGCTTACATCCTTTCACTCTGTCTCTCCCTCTTTCTTTTTCTGTCTTCTCCCGCTTTGCAGATCACGCATTAATATCGCCCATCTTTTTAAAAAAACTCAATTTGACCATGCATCCTTTTCCAGCTGTTTCCCATTTCTCTGTTTATCTTCCTAGGAAATTTCCACACTCACTGTATCCACTTTCCATCTTCTATTATCTCTCCACCACTCCACTGAGATGGTTTCTATCAAGGTCACCTAAACCATTTATACCGCTAAACCCAAGAGTGTATGCTGAGTTCTCATTTTATAAGGCTTCTCAAGCAACACTGGATGAAGCTGACAATAAAGTCTTTCAAACACTTTCTTCTCCTGAATCCTAGGACTCCACACTCACCTGGATTTCCTCCTACCTCAATTACAGCTCCATCTCAGTCTTTCTGCAGCCCCATCTACTGCTAGATCTCTACATGTTAACAGTCCCCAGAGGTTTGTCCTTGGCCTTTTCAGTTTCCCTTTTCTCCTTCTGTCTTCTCTCCCTTAGGTGATCTCATCCAGTCTCGTTGGTCTAAGTCCCATCTCTAGACTGCTGACTCCCAAGTCTATAACTCCAGCCTCAATTTCCACCTTCAGCCAGATATCCAAGTGTCAAATCAACACCTTCATTTAGACGTGTAATGATCTCTCTGAACTAGCCTACTCAAACATTAACTTCCACACCCATCCTCCTCATTCCAGTCTTTCCAGAGAATGTTATGACCATAAACTCAGTTCTATGAGCCAAAAAGCTAATAGGTATCCTTGATCTTTCTTTACCTCACAGTTTATATCCAAACCATGTGGGAAATCCTACTGGTTTAATTTTACAGCATAGCAGAAGTCATATCACTATTCACCATCTCCATTGCTACATCCTAGAATCAGCCACCAGCATCTTTTATCTGGACTAAGGCAGCAACCTCCTGATTCCAAACTTGTTTCTCTACAGTCCATTCTTCACACACAGCCAGAATGACATTTCTAAATTCTAAGATAGCACCACCCTCATACTGAAACCCTCCACTAGCTCCTAACTGTTATTAGAGTGAAACCAATCTCTTTACATAACCTAAAGTTACTGTGGTACTGCAATCCTGTCTACCTCTCCAAAATCATCCCCCTCCCTTCACTCCCTTGTTCATTGTCCACAGCCAGTGGCCTTGTTTCTATCCTTCCAAGCTGTCACATTCATCTCATCAATATCTTCTCCATGGAATCCTTCTCAATCAGGTCTTCCAATGGCTATTTCTTTCTCAGATGCCACTCTTCAGAGAGGTGCTCCTGATGGCCTGAGTTCGCTTCTATTATACCACTAATTTTTGTTTTCTTCACAGCACTTAGTAGTTTCTTAAATTATTTAATTTATATGCATACAAATTTTGCATTCATTTACATGTTTATTTTCTCACCAAATTAGTCTATAGCTTCTTAAGGGCAGAGACTTGGTTATTCTTCCACTATTTGTCCCACATCTAAACTAGCATCTGAAACAGAGAAAGCTCTCAATAAACACTTGCTGTCTGACTGCCTGACAGGTATAATTAAATAAAAGGTAAAGTTTGTAATTTAGCACCTGATCCTAAGGAAGCTACTACTTATACTACTTTATGTTGAAATGATGCTTGAATTTTCTAATTTTTTTGGCCCACGCATAGAGATTTTGCAGCTTTGAAAAAGCACAGAATCATACTCTCTCAGGTTGTTAAGACCCAAGAGGAAAATCACATATTTAAAGTGAAATTTACTCAGCATACTCACACATTCATCTCAACTAGGGGCGGGCCCTCACATGTACAGATACACTTAACATCCCTGAAAGCTGATTTTTCCCACTGAGCCACAGTAACTGTTTAAAAAGCACCAGTTTCTTAAACAAATAGACCATATAATTACTGATTTGCCGGGCGTTTATCATTCCCACGGCTGTGAACTTCCCTAACCCAATATTCTTCTCCATATTACTTTTTCTCCTGCACTTAAAACCAAAACCAAAGTTATGTTTATGAAAATAGCAGTTAACAATTTTAAAAGGTCTTAACTTCGCCTCATCTCCATGTTACTAGCGCCACAGCTTCCCATGAGACAAGGGAAACAGCTGTTACCTGAAGCGTCTTCCTACCCACAATAAAACTCATCAGGCTCAAAGGCATAGATAAACTGCTATACAGCTCTGTCTATAACATCGTTCTTGTTCTGTGGGCTCTAGGGCCTGAACTTTTCTGTCCCAGAGTCTGGGCAATGCCCAAATCTTCCCACATTGTTGAATTGGTCCCAAAAGCTTATAGTCTGCAGCAATTCCTGGCCTTTATACACTCCAATTGGTCTGTGGTATCACTTTCTGGAATGCATGGGTGCAGACACACACACACACACACACACACACACACACACTCTCATGATAGTCTACATAAACTCTTTAAAAAAAAAAATAGAGTCAGAGTCTCCCTCTGCCGCCCTGGCTGGAGTGCAGTGATGTAATCACTGCACCCTTGAACTCCTGGGCTCAAATGAACCTCCCACCTCAGCTTCTCGAGTAGCTGGGACTACAGGCATGCGACACCATGCCACCCTATGCGCCACCATTCCCAGCTAATCTACGCAAATTCTTTGGGCCTTCTTCTGCCATTTCTCCAATTGGAAGAGACCTCCAATTTACTCGCAACAGACCAGAATGAAGACAAATTCCACTAATTGTACCAAAGCTGTAATGGAGCGGCAACAAGCCATTAATTGGGCTACCTCTCCCTCCAAAAGTTTCACTATTCTTTTTTTTTTTTCTTTCTTTTTTTTCTTTTTTTAAGATGGAGTCTCGCTCTGTTGCCTAGGCTGGAGTGCAGTGGTCACTGCAAGCTCTGCCTCCCGGGTTCATGCCATTCTCCTGCCTCAGCCTCCCGAGTAGCTGGGACTACAGGTGCCCACCATCACGCCTGGCTAATTTTTTTGTATTTTTAGTAGAGACGAGGTTTCACCGTACTAGCCAGGATGGTCTCTGTCTCCTGACCTCGTGATCCGACAGCCTCGGCCTCCCAAAGTGCTGGAATTACAGCACTTTGAGCCACCGGGCCCAGCCAAGTTTCACTATTCTTAGAACAAACCACGCCACCTTTTCTGTGAGCTTTCCCAACATCAGTTAATCAGCTGTTGGGAACAACAATCCATTCAAGACAGAACAGAGTTCCTGAAGTCAAAGCCTAGGCATTTTGCAGCCTCTTCTCTCCTTTGGACTCTCCCTGTTAGCTCTGGTGGCAGATTGTATTTTCGAAATATGGCCTCAACAATGTTCTCCATTCCACCTACTCCTCTTACAATGTGATTTTGACACCACTCTCATCAAGAACGGAGGTCTATGTCCCCTCTCTTTGAATGGGTTTGGACCCCTGTGACTTACTCCACAAGTCAAATGTGGCAAAAGTGAAATTGCAGGGGCAAATTCACCCAAGGTGAAGAAGCTCTGCCTGGTTCTCTGGGACATCAACTCTTGTAACTCAAACACCATGCTGTGAGGAAACCAAAGCAACCTGTGGAGGGGCCCATGAAAAGAGGCCTACAGAGAAAGGATCCACGGTCCCGGCCCTCAGCCCCACTGAGCTTCCAGCCGACAGCTAGCAGCAGCTCACCAGCCACATGAGGGAGCCCCCCCGGAGGTGGAAAATCCAGCTGTGGTCCAACCCCAGTGGGTGGTGATTCAGCAAACACAAGCCTCCCCCACCTACGTCCACACAAGCCGCAGGTTCTTGAGCTACATAAATTATTGTTATTTCCAGCCACTGTACTTGGGGCTGACTTGCTACACAGAGACAGCCAAAACAGTTGCTGTCTCCCGCACTGCAGGCTCATTCTCTTCCTCACACAACTGAGCTGGTGCCTTCTTTATCCCCTGTCTCGGCCCACATGGGGATATTTCAGCTGACTCACCTTACTCAGTCAATACGTCACTTGTCCTTTCACTGATGAAGCTTGGCTCTGCTGCCTACTCATTTCCACTCCTGCCCTGCATCTCTAGATCCACGGCCACTCTACTCCCTTCTCAGGAACCCACCCTTGTCTATTTACACATTCAAGGTACTTGACATGTTTATGTAAAAACTTACAACTGATGCCATCCTCGCCAGAGGCTGGAAGACAGAGCAGTCTTCAAAACTGGAAGGGTTCTTGAGAGTTACAAATTCAGAAGCCAAAAAAAAAAAGTGGGACGGGAGAAGCAGTGTTAGTCATGAGTAATGCATCAGGAGCTTGGAACATAACATAGACTCAAACTGATTCCAAGCAATCAAATCTAACCAGGGTCACCAGCAGGAGTCCAGGGTCAAATAAGTGAGGAAATGCTTACACAGGGTAGGGGGATCTGAGTAATGTTCTCCTGGTAATCTGCTCATGAGAAGCGATCTACAGTCACAATTGCTATTTCTGGTAACAATTATTAGGGTCACTCCTCACAACTTGTTATATCTAGTAACCTTACCAACAACAAAAAAACAAAGTTAATCAAAAAAGGCTTGTTCTCAATAAACCCATCCAGGTCCTAGTAATCATACTTCTCTACAGATGCTCACAAGTCATTATTTGCTGTGTGTGTGTGTGTGTGTGTGTGTGTGTGTGTGTGTGTGTGTGTAAAACAAAGCATATCCTATACTGAAGGTCACCATTCAGTTAACATTAAATAGACAAGACACACTGATCTGCCCCTCCAAATCACAGGCCATGATGTCAGACCCAGGTTCTACCACTTACCAGCTCTGTGATCTTGAGCTACTTACTGAGTCTTCCTGAGCTTCTGTAACTTAATTTATGAAATGTGAATAATAATAACAGTTCTCATTCTCAAAGTGTTTTTAAGAGTAAATAAAATAACATAATTCAAGTACCAAGCCCCTCTAGGAGGTGATTCATACATTTTAAATTCCCTCCTTCTTTCCACGGGTAAGATGTGATGAGCCTGCCCAGGGCTGTGGAACTAAGCCATTGTCCTTAGACATTATTTAGAGTTTAACCCAGGCATGTCCTGACTTATGGGTTTGATCCAATTAGTCACTTATAGGCTGTAGCTTTAGGGATCCTGACACCATGCTAAAAACTCTCATCAGAAATTCCTCTCCTTTCCTATTTTCCCTGATGGCTGCAATCTTATTTTATCACCAAACAAAACTGCATTCTCCTTCTTGGCCATGTCTAAAGTAATGGATTCGCTATAAAGCCTCTTGGAATACATCCCTGCAAAGCAATCCCACCCCAGAGTCAGGGCCTGATTCAACTCGATGACTGGGACGTTCTTAATGAAAGTCAGGCCGCAACGCCTTCAGAGAGTCTTTTTCAGTGGCAGCACAGCAGGAAAGAGATTGGGTTAATCCTCTATATGGCTCCTGGTTTTCTGAGCTTTAAAGCATAGCAAAGTTAAAAATAGCCCATTTCCTCATATTCTCACATAGACATCCCCTTTTAAACCAGCTCCTTTCCATAAATGTTGCATCTCTAGGGACATATATGGAAGTTAAGCCAGGAATACCCTGGGATAATCTTGACCTTCTCTACCTCCTGAGACCTATAGCCACATTCTGCAGATATTGGGACAGGACCATCCTACACAGACAGGTTCTCCTCTAGAAAGAGTGTAATTATGTCTTAAAGAAAACATCATACAAAACGGAGAATAGAAATGTGCTTTGTCCCTGGCAGTGCACAGGACTCAAGCCTGCACCTTAATAAGGAATCTCTTTAACCCCTGCCTTACATGAGAATGAAATCCAAAAGTCAGCCCAGATGGTGCTTTGCATTGAGGAAAACCCTCCACAATGGGAGACTGATTTTCTGAAGAAAGTGACAGCTTGTGTTCCATGGAACAATGATGAAACTCTCCAACAGGAAAACTGCACAAGGTTGTGAAAACAGCTGCCCTTTGGTGTAAATTTCTCCTGGACTGAAACTCTAGCTTCTCCAGTGACTAGCTAGGTCATTGGAGGAAACTCATTGACATCAGTAGAATGGAGAGGACTTGGGTAGGACCCTGAGATCTAGAGGCAGAAATGAGACTCCAAATCATTAGGAAGGCATGCTTAGGAGACTCCCTCCAGAAACAGAGCCAGAGCATTAAGAAACTAAAAAACAAGGACCTATGGGTTGGTAAGGTCTACAATAAGAAGGCAGGTGGTCTAGAAGACTGAGTGAAGGTTTGAACCAGGAAAGAAGAACATGGGAACTATATTAATGAATATACTGTGGATTTCTGGAGCAAAACTTAAGATAATAAAACTGTAAGCTCTTAGCTAGGGTTATACTTAAGTTCCAAGCCAACTGGTCTCACCAAGGGGACATTAAGCTGAAAAAGAAGGAAAAGGCTTCAGTGATCAGAGAATCTTATCTTTGCTAATATACCTGTGTGCATGTGTGCGCGCGCACACACACACACACACCCCTACATGCACACCATGAAATAGGTCAGTTGTTTTTCTCCCATAAACACAGCTGTGCTACCCTCTCCTTGCCTGTTGCTTAATTCAGATAATAGACATGATAGCCTTATGCCATGTTTGAGAACATTTTTAAAGCCCATAAACCTTAAATCCCAATGTTTATGTATCTTTTTCATGTTTCTCTATGTCAATGTGAAAAAAAAAAAAAAAAAAGCCTGCAATGAAGGATAAACTTGTGATGACCATTTGGACTGCCCTCTAGTGTCCAGCATCTTGCAAAACCTACCCCAACCTTGGAGAAGGAAGCAGGGAATCATCCATGTAAAGCCTTGATTCTGAGCTGGTATTATTTACTATTCTGTCTATCTTTGAATTGTTTTAGTTATAGGTAATTGGAATTGTTGTTTTCGGTCATCCCAAAGGCAGGACATTCAATCTAAAAATCCAAGGACACTATGGGGAGATACATCTTTTAGACGGTTATTGGTCTAAGACCAAAAGAGAAATATCTAAATAAACTCATGAAATAAGCCCCTACAGAAGAAAGCAGCTAGGACTTTTAAATGACAAGAGTGGCCATGATTTACTCAAAGAAATCCACTGATTCACATAATAAACAACATTGCTCTCAACATCTATGAAACAAAACACACATTAGGAGAAATTAAAATAGTATGGGAAATATGTTTACATGGAATCCCAAAGTTTTTTTTTTTTATTATTATACTTTAAGTTTTAGGGTACATGTGCATAACGTGCAGGTTTGTTACATATGTACATTTGTGCCATGTTGGTGTGCTGCACCCATCAACTCGTCAGCACCCATCAATTCATCATTTATATCATGTATAACTCCCCAATGCAATCCCTCCCCCCTCCCCATGATAGGCCCCAGTGTGTGATGTTCCCCTTCCCGAGTCCAAGTGATCTCATTGTTCAGTTCCCACCTATGAGTGAGAACATGCGGTGTTTGGTTTTCTCTTCTTGTGACAGTTTGCTAAGAATGATGGTTTCCAGCTGCATCCATGTCCCTACAAAGGACGGAAACTCATCCTTTTTTATGGCTGCATAGTATTCCATGGTGTATATGTGCCACATTTTCTTAATCCAGTCTGTCACAGATGGACATTTGGGTTGATTCCAAGTCTTTGCTATTGTGAATAGTGCTGCAATAAACATACGTGTGCATGTGTCTTTGTAGTAGAATAATTTAGAATCCTTTGGGTATATACCCAGTAGTGGGATGGCTGGGTCATATGGTACATCTAGTTCTAGATCCTTGAGGAATTGCCATACTGTTTTCCATAATGGTTGAACTAGTTTACAATCCCACCAACAGTGTAAAAGTGTTCCTATTTCTCCACATCCTCTCCAACAACTGTTGTTTCCTGATTTTTTAATGATTGCCATTCTAACTGGTGTGAGATGGTATCTCATTGTGGTTTTGATTTGCATTTCTCTGATGGCGAGTGATGATGCGCATTTTTTCATGTGTCTGTTGGCTGTATGAATGTCTTCTTTTGAGAAATGTCTGTTCATATCCTTTGCCCACTTTTTGATGGGGTTGTTTGTTTGTTTCTTGTATATTTGTTTGAGTTCTTTGTAGATTCTGGATATTAGCCCTTTGTCAGATGAGTAGATTGCAAAAGTTTTATCCCATTCTGTAGGTGGCCTGTTCACTCTGATGGTAGTTTCTTTTGCTGTGCAGAAGCTCTTTAGTTTAATTAGATCCCATTTGTCAATTTTGGCTTTTGCTGCTGTTGCTTTTGGTGTTTTAGACATGAAGTCCTTGCCCATGCCTATCCTAAGTCAAAAGGACAAAGCTGGAGGCGTCAAACTATACTACAAGGCTACAGTAACCAAAACAGCATGGTACTGGTACCAAAACAGAGCTATAGACCAATGGAACAGAACAGAGTCCTCAGAAATAATACCACACATCTACAGCCATCTGATCTTTGACAAACCTGAGAGAAACAAGAAATGGGGAAAGGATTCCCTATTTAATAAATGGTGCTGGGAAAATTGGCTAGCCATAAGTAGAAAGCTGAAACTGGATCCTTTCCTTACTCCTTATACGAAGATTAATTCAAGATGGATTAGAGACTTAAATGTTAGACCTAATACCATAAAAACCCTAGAAGAAAATCTAGGTAGTACCATTCAGGAATCCCAAAGTTTAACAGGAAGAAACGCCATTTGGGAACATTGATGCAGAACAGTGTGATTTACACAAAAGATACTGAATTGGAGAGAGGAGTGGCAGATGGTGAAGGAAGTGATCAAAACTCTCACCTTAGACTTTCTTCTGACCACCAAGAAGAAACGGTTAGTGAAGTGGAAAGTTCAAAAACTTGAAAGAATATTGTCATATTACCTCATGGTAGCGAAAAGAGAAACAGGCAAAATTGAATGTATATGCTATATTTTTGAAGGCATATTTCAGAAATTTAAGAGAAATAGTAGGCAGGATTATAAACCATGATAATTTGGGAAGGAAGATAATTTTCAAAAATGCAATTCTGTGTTGCATTTATAAATGACCCTGGTGAGAAAGAGGGGCTGGGTGCTCAACATAAAATGCGTAAGACAGAATAGCATAGTGTCTAAGGGCCTGGTCCTGGACTCTAGCCAGTGTCATTTAATCCCAGCCCCACCACTTCATGGTTGGGATCTTGGGCCTGTTTACTAGCCTCTCCGCATTAGAGATGTTTAATCTATAAAAATGGAGAGGTAACAACATTTATTCCATAGGATTACTGTGATGATTCAATAAGACAATATACTTAAAGTGCCTGGCACCTAGTGAAAGCTCAGTAAACTGGTGCCTATCATTATCCTTAGGTACCAGGTTGCATTCTAGGTTAAAAGGATATATGGATGAGGCCTGGTACCTGCCCTCAAGCAACTGTCTGCTATTTTAAATAACGAACATGCAATGGGTCATGATTAGTACAGCATAGGTATAGCTGCTTCAAACTCTCCCCAGAATCAGATGTGGAATAAGTAAATCATTTCACCAGTTAACTAACAAAATTGTTATCTAAAGGAAACATTGGACCTGCCCACTGAACAGTGATCATTTCAAATTGTAAAAAAGAAACACTCAAAAATGGAAAGGAGGCACATGGTGGACAGAGACATGAAAGACAGGAACCAGGGTGAGCTGTGGTTTATGAAAACACTAAAACTCCCAGTAAAGGATTTCTCAGTTACTCCAAGAGCTGGAGAAGTCCAAGAGATAAACTTGGGATAAACTGTGAAATATTTGATGGAGAAAGGAAAGTGAATTACCTTACATTCCATTGGCTTCTTCAAGAACCTGGTATTTGGACTGAAAAGAATAGGACTGAACCATTGAGAGAGAATTAGAGTCTTAAATTTATTAGGAGGTGTTAAAAACATCCATTTTCTCTTAGTGTTTTCAATTCTCTTGGCTGGGACATCATGAGCTAAGGTGCAAAGAAAATTTGCAAATAAAATCAACAAGCTTGTGTCGATGGTCTTTGAGAAGCTAATGCAAAATGGAAAGTTTTTGATAGACTGAAAATGCACAAATGCTATTCCAATTTTCAAGGAGCAGAATTCTTCAAACCAGACAGGGGCTTGGCAAAGGCAGTGTGCTACTGTAAAAAGTAATAAAGAAAGGAAGCCGGAAAGAAGAAAAATATTCCTAAGGACAAGGGATAAATCGGTGTCCAGTGCAAGAATATAATAGACTATGGCTCAAAATCATTTGAGTGTGTGCCATATGACAGGTACAATTCTGGGTACTTTTATATGTATGATCTCATTTAATTTCCACATAGCCAGCAGTATCATTATGTCCACTTTTTAGAGATAAGGAAACTGGCATGCAGGAAGAAGAATGAAGTATCTCTGGACTATTTTAAGGCTAAAAACCACATATTCAAGATTCTGTCCTTGGAACATGAGAACAAGGCATTCTGGAAAAATAGAAACAGTTCAAATTCTAAGAAGGAGTGGGGTGAATAAACTAGAGAGAAAATTACACTTGCCATGTCCAAAATAGCTTGGTAGTCAGTGAAGTTCTAAAAAGGATATATTGTGGCAGAAAACCTTTTTTGTAATTTCTTTCCAGCCTACATACTTCTATTTCTGAGAACTACCACCCTACTCAAAGAGATGCACCTTTGAACTTCTATTTGATAGAACTGATTGGACCCAATCTAGGCCAATGGACTTTTCCTCCCAGAAGCTGGGAATTGAGAATATTAGTCAATTTCTACTGTCAATTTGAACCAGAGAGTGATGAGAAACTCAGCTGGAAATGGCCACTTTGGGGCCTTATTCGTATGCACAAAAGAGAGGGAAATGCCTGGATAACAGCCAAGTACAGAGGTGAGGCTATACAGCCCCGAAAAAGAAGAGAGAAGAACCCTGGCTCCAGATGTTCTCTCAGGTCTTGATTCTAGTCTCTTGTGGGGATATACATATATTTCTTACTCCTGAATGCCCCTGAGATATTATTATAGATCCTCTTACAACTTTACCTTTAGTGCTTAAAGTAACCTGGCCAAGTTTGGGGAAATAGTAACCAAAATGCCTGGTTTAGATGATCATATATTGCTATGACAGACACACTTTCCTCTTGAAACATGAGTCTGGTACATGATGGAAAGTCTTATGTTATGTCTTCCACACATGGATCATGAATTTCTCCCACATCACCTGGGAGCAAGTAAAATCAAAATGAAATGAACTGCCCATATAGAAATTTTAGAGAGCTGAGGAAAAACTGAAGAACATAGCAATGGTTGTTATATTTTAATTATTTTCTACCTAAAGATCATAACTTTATAAAAGAAAGGGGTATGGAATGTCAGGAAAGGAGAAGCTAACATAAAACTCATTCTCCTTACTCTCAGTGACTTTACATAGAGAATAGCTGAACTATGGCAAAAGACAAAGGGAATTTTATAAGGATAGGAAAGAATGTGAGACAGTAGATTCACACTCAAAAACAAAATCAAAAATGATAATGGGGAGTATTTCCAAAAGATGAAAACATCATCAAAAAAGTATGAAACTGAAAACTAAAAAGCCATCAGATATGACCCAGAAAGAATTCTCAGATGAAAATAACAGGCACGAAGTTAAGATAGAAATATATTATCATTCCAGAAAGATGGCACTGAGAGGGAATTCATATAAGGCCTCTTCTCCCTATTTTCTCTTAAAATATCCTTGACATTTTCTGTCAAAGGGTAGGAAAAAATCCACATTAACACCCAAAATGTTTGACAAGATTTTGAGCATATTTCATATTCTGCAGCAAATGTATAATCTCTCTGACAAGATTGGAGAGAATTAAAAGTTGGCACCAGCAGCCAACCCAAGCCTAGAACCCTGCACAGAAGGGACAACGGATCAAGAGAAAAACCTGGCAGGGCCAGAGACCTCCTGGTCATATATCCTACATACAGAGGCACGACCAGGCCAAGGCTGACTGGACCCTCACAAGGGTGAGCTCCGACTCAGGCCCTGATCCAGCAGGGACCTGTTTCTTCTCAGCTGAGAGGCTGGAGGGGCAAATGTGCCGACGGGCTTGAGCCCCAATCCCAGCCCTAATACAGGGGTAGGAAGGACTCTGACAATTTGATTACAAAAAGACAAATGCTTTTTTTGACCCTCACTCCAAATAGAAAGGAGCTCTTTCTCATGTGCTCTATTCCATGTTTGGAAATATTTGATACTCTGAAAAGCGGGAAGATAGAAATAATAAACTTCGCCGGGCGCGGTGGCTCAAGCCTGTAATCCCAGCTCTTTGGGAGGCTGAGACGGGCGGATCACGAGGTCAGGAGATCGAGACCATCCTGGCTAATCTGGTGAAACCCCGTCTCTACTAAAAAAGACAAAAAACTAGCCGGGCATGGTGGCGGGCGCCTGTAGTCCCAGCTACTCGGGAGGCTGAGGCAGGAGAATGGCGTAAACCCGGGAGGCGGAGTTTGCAGTGAGCTGAGATCCGGCCACTGCACTCCAGCCTGGGTGACAGAGCGAGACTCCGTCTCAAAAAAAAAAAAAAAAAAAAAAAAAAAAATAATAATAATAATAATAATAAACTTCTTCCATTTAGCACAGACATCAAACCTCAAATTTAGAAGCAATATTGATGATCATTTCTTTCTGATTATGGAGAAAACTGAAACCAAGCACTTTAGCCGCCCAGAGAAGCTGTCACTCAACCTCAATTGTACATGAAAGTTAAGAATGTTCCTTCACACCAACCTTAGCTTTGTTCACTCTCTCTGCCCTTCTCTTTTATGTTCTGTTTCTGATGGTTTGTTCTGTTGGTTTTTCTCATTTTAAAAATTGGACATTTATCTCATTCATGTTTGAAGTTTTTTCTATAGTAAGTATCTGAATTTATTTGAATTATCTCCTTTGCTTCACCCCATGAATCGGTGTATGCGTACATACAAACATGTATATATACATATTTTTATGACTTTTCCATTATTATCTTTACATCATGATTTATTTGACCTGTTCATTATTTTAAAGTGTTTTTAAATGCACAGACGTAAGAGTTTTCGAAATGTATTTCTTTTTCAAAAAAAATTTGTATCGTTAGTATCACTGTTAATAAGACAATTTTATATTTTGTGAATCCTGATAAAATGTGCCGAAGACACAACATTAATTATATGATATTCCTGCCAAAAATACATAACATGAACATAGTGGAGAAAAATATCAGAAAAAGCTAAACTGAGGAATATCCTACAAAATTACCAGCCTATACTTGTCAAAAATTTCAGGTTAAGGGAGACGAAAGAGATGTGACAAGTACATGTGGCATATGTTTCTAGATTGGATCCTGATCAATTTAAACTTTTGCTCTATCGGACATTTTCAAGACAATCGGTAAAATTTGAGTAAGGTCTTTAAATTATTAATAGCATATATCAGTGTGACTTCCTGATTTTGATAATAATGTCATGCTTACTTGAGGAAAAAGTCCTTGTTTTTTAGGAAATACACACTGGAACATTTAGGGTTAACAGAATATTGTATATGCCTGAAACTCAAAAGGTTCTGGACAAATTATAGAGAGAGAAAATGGTAGAGTAAATGCAGTAAGATGTTAACCTTTGGAAAATCTAAGTGAAGGTATAGGAACACTTTGTACTGTTTTACAAATTTACTGTAAATCTGGAATTATTTCAGAATAGAAAATTTAAAGGTTCTAAGTAATTACATGTGGTCAAAGAACATGTGAGTATGATAAAGCTTGGGCAAATTATTATAACCTTTCTCTGCCTCAGCTTTGCCATCTGAAAAATGGAAATAATAGCACCTATGTCATAGTAACTTAAGACATTTAAGAGGGTAACTTAAGACATTTAAAATGCTGAGAACTCATCCAGGCACAAAGTATATAAAAATATGTTGTAGTAAGCTGAATAATGGCTCCCAAGACATCCAGTCCTAATCCACAAACCCTATATTACCTTACATGGAAATGAGGTCTTTGCCAATGTGATTAAATTGGGGATCTTGAGACAGGGAGATTTTCTTGAATTATCTAGATAGGGCCTAAATGCAATCACAGGTGTGTTTAATCAGAAGCAGGGAGATTGCAGACAGAAGAGGAGAAGGCAATGTGACCATAAAGCCAGAGATTGGAGTGAAGCAGCCACAAACTAAGGAATACCAGTAGCAACAAAAAAAATGGGAAGCATCAAGTAACAGATTCTCTCCTAGAAAATCTGGAGGATGAAGCATTCACCAATCATTTGATTTTGGTGTAGTAATACTCATTTTGGACCTCTGGCCTCCAGGTAATTATGAGAATAAATTTCTGTTGTTTTAAACCTATATATATATATATATATATGTGTGTGTGTGTGTGTGTATATATATACATATATATACGTATATATATCTATATACATATATATATACGTATATATACGTATATATATACGTATATATATGTATATATACGTATATATATATATATTCCTTCAGGAATGACCCAATCACAAATCCTGGACTTGGACAATTTTAACTCTTACCATAGATAAACAATGAAAACAGAACCACAAAACAGCCTGCCAGGAAACCTGATCTCTCAGAAAATTTCAACAAAAATGAAACATCTTAAAACTATGTGGAATTATTTATTTGGCACCTTTGAAAGAGGAACAGAATAAACTTGAATGTCACTATGGAACCATTTAAATTAGTATGGGAAGTAGTTAAAAATAGAACTGATGTTGCAGAAAAATCAATTAGTAAGATAGAAAATAGATTTGAGAAACATACAGAATGTCAAAGAAATTAACACAGCAGAAAATAATATGGATAAGTGTTTTTGTATCCACATGCTGCCTGGCTGTTCTGGCTGCTGACAATATAAACATGAAGAAACCATTTCCACCTGCCCTTAAGGTGGTCACAGCTCAGTAAGGAAGATAGAGAAATAAATAGACAGCAATCTAGATGTCATTAATTGATACCAACTCACTATCCCAGAATCATGAAAACATAATTTTTGTTATAGTAGCCACAGATGGTATAAAAAAGGAAAGACAAAAAACAAGACACATTAAGAATACTCTATTGCTTTTTTTTTTTTTTTTTTTTTTTTTTTTTTTTTTTTTGAGGCGGAGTCTCGCTCTGTCGCCCGGACTGGAGTGCAGTGGCCGGATCTCGGCTCACTGCAAGCTCCGCCTCCCGGGTTCCCGCCATTCTCCTGCCTCAGCCTCCCGAGTAGCTGGGACTACAGACGCCCGCCATCTCGCCCGGCTAGTTTTTGTATTTTTAGTAGAGACGGGGTTTCACCAGATTAGCCAGGATGGTCTCGATCTCCTGACCTCGTGATCCGCCCGTCTCGGCCTCCCAAAGTGCTGGGATTACAGGCTTGAGCCACCACGCCCGGCCTCTATTGCTTTTAAAAGAAATAATGTATAGGCTTGATTCTCAGGATACTCACTAGTACATCCAAAAATCTGGAAATAGTAGCATTAGTCTCCTAAATAAAAGGGTAAAAATTCAAATTGTTAACAATCCATTTTGACAAGAAAGATGAAATGTATAAAACTACATACCACTCTATGTGAGATAAAGCACAGCTATACACAGAGAGAAACATAGGTGCCTTCAGTGTTTTTGCCATTTCAAATGCTATGGTCCCATTAGGATATGGGGTAGTAAATAAAGTACTGGAAAACAGAAAATACAGGAAATACTACAATGTAAATAAAAAACACAATAGCAAATATAGTCAGGATAAAAAGAAAAATTATTTTCAAAATTATAAAAGACTTATTTCATATCTTTACCTGGTTGAAAGGTAATATAGTTTATATTAATATTATAAACTATTAAAGAAAATAAAAAGGTCTTAGAACAAATGAACATCTTGAAAATAAACAAGATGTTGAATTGTTGTACTAAAAATTTAATAGAGGAATTACAGTTTGGGGCACGACAGACTAAGTGTAGTCCCCCTGTCTCTCCCACTGAATGCAACTATAAAACCTGAACAAAGACTAAAAAAAAAAAAAATCTGAACTCTAGAATTGGGCACCAGTATGTAAAAGTAACTCCAGGAAAAGCCCTCTAGTTCTGGTTCAATAAACAGAAAAGGGATTTCTTAACGCCTAGAGAAAGTATGGAAATCTTCTTGTGCTAATTTTTGTCTTCCACATTCTTAGGTCCCAGACCCCATACAATCTCTTTGTAATGGCAGCACAGATGGAACTGAGAGCCCACAGGAATCCAAGCTTTGAGGGAGGAAAACAGCCTTTTGCAATCCATGGAGACCCAGTCTCAAGAAGGTGGGTCAACTCCCTCTTGATTTTATTTCTCCCTCTGTCTTCTTGCTGTTTGTCTCTAGATGAAGAAGCATATATGCAGAAGCAACTAAATCTCCAGTTTTCTGGCATAATAATTAAAAATCAGAGGCCTAGGAAACTATATAGAAAATAATAGGCAGGAAATCATAGACAGGGAATAGCTTGAGAAAGAGACACCATAAAGTTTTTGTTAATGAATTTCTGTTCTCACCCAAAGTTGGCCATGGGTAGATCTGATTTAATCAATACAGCAAAGAATTTAAGGATGGAACTCACAGATTATTGCCCAGGTCTCAGAGTGTCCTGGGTGGCACACAGGACAACTACAAATAGCATTGCAAAGACTTTGAAAACTGAATTAACTTTGGGATGGCAGTCCACAGAAGGTGGGCTGCACTATGTGTCCTAAACCTAAACAGGTTGATTGCTTGCTGAAACAAAAATAACATTTAACATAAAATATTTAAAGACTCAGTACCTCATGACATAATATTCATGCCCAGGAACAAATCCAAAAGTACTCAGTATATGAAGAACTAGAAAAATATCACTTCACACAGGGCAAAACAAATCAACAGATGCTAATGTGAAAATAAAATATATTAAAAACATCCCGGGGCGGAGCAAGATGGCTGAATAGGAACAGCTCCAGTCTCCAACTCCCAGCGCAAGCGACACAGAAGACCGGTGATTTCTGCATTTTCAACTGAGGTACTGGGGTCATCTTACTAGGGAGTGCCGGACAATCGGTGCTGGTCAGCTGCTGCAGCCTGACCAGCGAGAGCTGAAGCAGGGCGAGGCATCGCCTCACCTGGGAAGCGCAAGGGGGAAGGGAATCCGTTTTCCTAGCCAAGGGAACTGAGACACACAACACCTGGAAAATCGGGTAACTCCCACCCCAATACTGTGCTTTAAGTAAACAGGCACACCAGGAGAATATATCCCACACCTGGCCGGGAGGGTCCCACGCCCAGGGAGCCTCCCTCACTGCTAACACAGCAGTCTGCGGCGATCTATCCGCAAGGCAGCAGCGAGGCTGGGGGAGGGGCGCCTGCCATTGCTGAGGCTTAAGTAGGTAAACAAAGCCGCTGGGAAGCTCAAACTGGGTGGAGCTCACAGCAGTTCAAGGAAGCCTGCCTGTCTCTGTAGTCTCCACCTCTGGGGACAGCGCACAGCTGAAGACCAACAGGGGAAGCAGCGGGGGCCGGTGCAGACGCGAACGACTCTGTCTGACAGCTTTGGGGAGAGCCGTGGATCTCCCAACGCGGAGGTTGAGATCTGAGAATGGACAGACTGCCTGATCAGGTGGGTCCCTGACCCCTGAGTAGCCTAGCTGGGAGACATCCCCCACTAGGGGCAGTCTGACACCCCACACCTCACAGGGTGGAGTACACCCCTGAGAGGAAACTTCCAAAGGAAGAATCAGACAGGTACACTCGATGTTCAGCAATATTCTATCTTCTACAACCTCTTAAGGTTGCAGATACCCAGGCAAACAGGGTCTGGAGTGGACCTCAAGCAATCTCCAACAGACCAACAGACAGTCCTTCTGACTGTCAGAAGGAAAACTATCAAACAGGAAGGACACCTATACCAAAACCCCAACAGTACGTCACCATCATCAAAGACCAGAGACAGATAAAACCACAAAGATAGGGAAGAAGCAGGGCAGAAAAGCTGGAAATTCAAAAAATAAGAGCGCATCTCCCCTTGCAAAGGAGCGCAGCCCATCGCCAGCAACGGATCAAAGCTGGTCAGAGAGCGACTTTGACGAGATGAGAGAAGAAGGCTTCAGTCCATCAAACTTCTCAGAGCTAAAGGAGGAATTACGTACCCAGCGCAAAGAAACTAAAAATCTTGAAAAAAGAGTGGAAGAATTGACAGCTAGACTAATTAATGCAGAGAAGATCATAAACGAAATGACAGAGACGAAAACCATGACACGAGAAATACGTGACAAATGCACAAGCTTCAGTAACCGACTCGATCAACTGGAAGAAAGAGTATCAGCGATTGAGGATCAAATGAATGAAATGAAGCGAGAAGAGAAACCAAAAGAAAAAAGAAGAAAAAGAAAGAAGTATGGGATTATGTAAAAAGACCAAATCTACGTCTGATTGGGGTGCCTGAAAGTGAGGGGGAAAATGGAACCAAGTTGGAAAACACTCTTCAGGATATCATCCAGGAGAACTTCCCCAACCTAGTAGGGCAGGCCAACATTCAAATTCAGGAAATACAGAGAACGCCACAAAGATACTCCTCCAGAAGAGCAACTCCAAGACACATCATTGCCAGATTCACCAAAGTTGAAATGAAGGAAAAAATCTTAAGGGCAGCCAGAGAGAAAGGTCGGGTTACCCACAAAGGGAAGCCCATCAGATTAACAGCAGATCTCTCGGCAGAAACTCTACAAGCCAGAAGAGAGTGGGGGCCAATATTCAACGTTCTTAAAGAAAAGAATTTTTAACCCAGAATTTCATATCCAGCCAAACTAAGTTTCATCAGTGAAGGAGAAATAAAATCCTTTACAGATAAGCAAATGCTTAGAGATTTTGTCACCACCAGGCCTGCCTTACAAGAGACCCTGAAGGAAGCCCTAAACATGGAAAAGAACAACCAGTACCAGCCATTGCAAAAACATGCCAAAATGTAAAGACCATCGAGGCTACGAAGAAACTGCATCAACTAACGAGCAAAATAACCAGTTAATATCATAATGACAGGATCAAGTTCACACATAACAATATTAACCTTAAATGTAAATGGACTAAATGCTCCAATTAAAAGACACAGACTGGCAAACTGGATAAAGAGTCAAGACCCATCAGTCTGCTGTATTCAGGAGACCCATCTCACATGCAGAGACATACATAGGCTCAAAATAAAGGGATGGAGGAAGATCTACCAAGCAAATGGAGAACAAAAAAAAGCAGGGGTTGCAATCCTAGTCTCTGATAAAACAGACTTTAAACCATCAAAGATCAAAAGAGACAAAGAAGGCCATTACATAATGGTAAAGGGATCAATTCAACAGGAAGAGCTAACTCTCCTAAATATATATGCACCCAATACAGGAGCACCCAGATTCATAAAGCAAGTCCTTCGAGACTTACAAATAGACTTAGACTCCCATACAGTAATAATGGGAGACTTCAACACTCCACTGTCAACATTAGACAGATCAACGAGACAGAAAGTTAACAAGGATATCCAGGAATTGAACTCATCTCTGCACCAAGCGGACCTAATAGACATCTACAGAACTCTCCACCCCAAATCAACAGAATATACTTTCTTCTCAGCACCACATCGCACTTATTCCAAAATTGACCACATAATTGGAAGTAAAGCACTCCTCAGCAAATGTAAAAGAACAGAAATTATAACAAACTGTCTCTCAGACCACAGTGCAATCAAACTAGAACTCAGGACTAAGAAACTCAATCAAAACCGCTCAACTACATGGAAACTGACCAACCTGCTCCTGAATGACTACTGGGTACATAATGAAATGAAAGCGGAAATAAAGATGTTCTTTGAAACCAATGAGAACAAAGATACAACATACCAGAATCTCTGGGACACATTTAAAGCAGTGTGTAGAGGAAAATTTATAGCACTAAATGCCCACAAGAGAAAGCAGGAAAGATCTAAAATTGACACTCTAACATCACAATTAAAAGAACTAGAGAGGCAAGAGCAAACACATTCAAAAGCTAGCAGAAGGCAAGAAATAACTAAGATCAGAGCAGAAATGAAGGAGATACAGACACAAAAAAACCCTCCAAAAAATCAATGAATCCAGGAGTTGGTTTTTTGAAAAGATCAACAAAATTGACAGACCGCTAGCAAGGCTAATAAAGAAGAAAAGAGAGAGGAATCAAATAGATGCAATAAAAAATGATAAAGGGGATATCACCACTGACCCCACAGAAATACAAACTACCATCAGAGAATACTATAAACGCCTCTATGCAAATCAACTAGAAAATCTAGAAGAAATGGATAATTTCCTGGACACTTACACTCTCCCAAGGCTAAACCAGGAAGAAGTTGAATCCCTAAATAGACCAATAGCAGGCTCTGAAATTGAGGCAACAATTAATAGCCTACCCACCAAAAAAAGTCCAGGACCAGATGGATTCACAGCTGAATTCTACCAGAGGTACAAGGAGGAGCTGGTACCATTCCTTCTGAAACTATTCCAATCAATAGAAAAAGAGGAAATCCTCCCTAACTCATTTTATGAGGCCAACATCATCCTGATACCAAAGCCTGGCAGAGACACAACAAAAAAAGAGAATTTTAGACCAATATCCCTGATGAACATCGATGCAAAAATTCTCAATAAAATACTGGCAAACCGGATTCAGCAGCACATCAAAAAGCTTATCCACCATGATCAAGTGGGCTTCATCCCTGGGATGCAAGGCTGGTTCAACATTTGCAAATCAATAAACGTAATCCAGCATATAAACAGAACCAAAGACAAGAGCCACATGATTGTCTCAATAGATGCAGAAAAGGCTTTTGACAAAATTCAACAGCCCTTCATGCTAAAAACGCTCAATAAATTCGGTATTGATGGAACGTACCTCAAAATAATAAGAGCTATTTATGACAAAACCACAGCTAATATCATACTGAATGGGCAAAAACTGGAAAAATTCCCTTTGAAAACTGGCACAAGACAGGGATGCCCTCTCTCACCACTCCTATTCAACATAGTGTTGGAAGTTCTGGCTAGGGCAATCAGGCAAGAGAAAGAAATCAAGGGTATCCAGTTAGGAAAACAAGAAGTCAAATTGTCCCTGTTTGCAGATGACATGATTGTATATTTAGAAAACCCCATTGTCGCAGCCCAAAATCTCCTTAAGCTGATAAGCAACTACAGCAAAGTCTCAAGATACAAAATTAATGTGCAAAAATCACAAGCATTCTTATACACCAGTAACAGACAAGCAGAGAGCCAAATCAGGAATGAACTTCCATTCACAATTGCTTCAAAGAGAATCAAATACCTAGGAATCCAGCTTACAAGGGATGTAAAGGACCTCTTCAAGGAGAACTACAAACCACTGCTCAGTGAAATCAAAGAGGACACAAACAAATGGAAGAACATACCATGCTCATGGATAGGAAGAATCAATATCGTGAAAATGGCCATACTGCCTAAGGTTGTTTATAGATTCAATGCCATCCCCATCAAGCTACCAATGAGTTTCTTCACAGAATTGGAAAAAACTGCTTTAAAGTTCATATGGAACCAAAAAAGAGCCCGCATTGCCAAGACAATCCTAAGTCAAAAGGACAAAGCTGGAGGCGTCACGCTACCTGACTTCGAACTATCCTACAAGGCTACAGTAACCAAAACAGCATGGTACTGGTACCAAAACAGAGATATAGACCAATGGAACAGAACAGAGTCCTCAGAAATAATACCGCACATCTACAGCCATCTGATCTTTGACAAACCTGAGAGAAACAAGAAATGGGGAAAGGATTCCCTATTTAATAAATGGTGCTGGGAAAATTGGCTAGCCATAAGTAGAAAGCTGAAACTGGATCCTTTCCTTACCCCTTATACGAAGATTAATTCAAGATGGATTAGAGACTTAAATGTTAGACCTAATACCATAAAAACCCTAGAAGAAAATCTAGGTAGTACCATTCAGGACATAGGCATGGGCAAGGACTTCATGTCTAAAACACCAAAAGCAACGGCAGCAAAAGCCAAAATTGACAAATGGGATCTAATTAAACTAAAGAGCTTTTGCACAGCAAAAGAAACTACCATCAGAGTGAACAGGCAACCTACAGAATGGGAGAAAATTTTTGCAACCTACTCATCTGACAAAGGGCTAATATCCAGAATCTACAAAGAACTCAAACAAATATACGAGAAAAAAACAAACAACCCCATCAAAAAGTGGGGAAAGGATATGAACAGACATTTCTCAAAAGAAGACATTCATACAGCCAACAGACACATGAAAAAATGCACATCATCACTCGCCATCAGAGAAATGCAAATCAAAACCACAATGAGATACCATCTCACACCAGTTAGAATGGCAATCATTAAGAAGTCAGGAAACAACAGGTGTTGGAGAGGATGTGGAGAAATAGGAACACTTTTACACTGTTGGTGGGATTGTAAACTAGTTCAACCATTATGGAAAACAGTATGGCAATTCCTCAAGGATCTAGAGCTAGATGTACCATATGACCCAGCCATCCCACTACTGGGTATATACCCAAAGGATTATAAATTATTCTACTACAAAGACACATGCACACGTATGTTTATTGCGGCACTATTCACAATAGCAAAGACTTGGAATCAACCCAAAT
This sequence comes from Rhinopithecus roxellana, assembly GCF_007565055.1. Taxonomy (NCBI): domain Eukaryota; kingdom Metazoa; phylum Chordata; class Mammalia; order Primates; family Cercopithecidae; genus Rhinopithecus; species Rhinopithecus roxellana. The sequence goes on from NC_044559.1 coordinate 7,217,220, forward strand.
GTCCATCTGTGACAGACTGGATTAAGAAAATGTGGCACATATACACCATGGAATACTATGCAGCCATAAAAAAGGATGAGTTTCCGTCCTTTGTAGGGACATGGATGCAGCTGGAAACCATCATTCTTAGCAAACTATCACAAGAACAGAAAACCAAACACCGCATCTTCTCACTCATAGGTGGGAACTGAACAATGAGATCACTTGGACTCGGGAAGGGGAACATCACACACTGGGGCCTATCATGGGGTGGGGGAGGAGGGAGGGATTGCACTGGGGAGTTATAAGTGATATAAATGATGAATTGACGGGTGCTGACGAGTTGATGGGTGCAGCACACCAACATGGCATAAGTATACATATGTAACAAACCTGCACGTTATGCACATGTACCCTAGAACTTAAAGTATAATAAAAAAAATAAAATAAAAATAAAAATAAAAATATCCCACAAAAAACTTAAAGCAATTGGCCAGACATAGTGGCTTACACCTGTAATCCCAACACTTTGGGAGGCCAACATGTGAGGATTGCTTGAGGCCAGAAATTTGTAACCAGCCTGGACAACATAGAGAGAACGCATCTCAATAAAATAATAAAAAATAAAAATCAACTGGATATGGTGTTGCATACCTATAGTCCTAGCTACTAGGAAGGCTGGGGCAAGAGGATCCAAGTTCGAGGTTACTGTGATCTATGAACATACCACTGCACTCTAGTTCAAGTTACAGAGGGAGACTCTGCCTCAAAAAATAAAAAAGAACGTAAAGTAGCTATCATAAAAATGTTCCAACAAGGAATTTCTAACATTCGTGAAACAAATAAAAAATAGACAGTTACAGCAAGAAACAGAATTGGACAGAAATAGTACAACTGAACAATACAATAACTACAATTGGAAAAAGTCTCACTAAAAGGTCTCAATATTGGAATGGATATGATGAGGAAGGGGTCAGTGAACTCAAAGATAGTTTAATAAAAACTATCCAGTCAGAGTAACAGAGAAAAAATTGATTGAGAAAAATTAACAGAGCCTTCAGAACATGTGGGATAATGAAAAAGGTCTAATGTTGTACCATTAGAGTTCCAAAAGGAGATAAGAATGTAGACCTGAAAAAAAAGTTTGAGGAATTAATAGCTGAAAATTTCCTGTTTAGCAGAAGACATAAACTTAAAGATTCAAAATATTCAACAAATTCCCAAGAGGACAAACCCAAAGAAATCCATGTTCTGTGACATATATGCAACCTGCTGAGAATAGAAGGCAATTAAAAACCTTTACACAGAGACAAGCAATGCATTATTTGTAGGAAAACAATAATTCAAATGACAATGAATTTTTTATCAGAAATCATGGAGTTCAGAAGAAAGTAGCACACATTTTTAGGTACTGAAAGGAAAGAACCATCAGCCCAGATTTGTTTTTTCAGTGAAAATATTCTTCAAAAAATGAAAGAGAAATAAGATATTCTCAAATAAAGAAACCCTAAGAGAATTCTTTGCCAGCAGACTTTCTTTAGAAAAATATTGTTAATGCAAATTTTTCAGATAGAAGCAAACTAATACCAGAAAGAAAAATGGAACATAAGCAATGAAAGAAGAAAACAAAATGGTAAATATCTGGGTAAAATGATAGACTATTTTGTCTTGAGATCCTTAAGTTTCATGGTTGAAAATTAAAATTATAACATTGTCTTGCAGGATTTTCAATGCACCTAATAGTAAACTGTGACACTTGAAACATCAAGGAGAAAAGTAAAGGGATATATATGGTGGTAAGATATATCAACATCCATTTTATGTTGATAAAATATTTAGTCTAATTAGACCAAGTATAAAGTTAAGTAATTCTTGAGAGCAATTACTAAAAAAAATTTCAAGGAGATATAGTCAAAGACTCAATGGGTAAGTAAAATAGAATACTAAAAAATGTTCCAAAAATGCAAATGAATGCAGAAAATAGAGAATGGAGATACAAAAATGAAGAGAACAAATAAAACTAAATAATAAAATGGCAAAGTGGGATACAAATATATCAATAACTGTATTAAATGTAAATGGTCTGAGCACACCAATTAAAAGACAGAGATCATTAGAATGGATAGCAAAACATAATACAACTATATGTTGTCCATGTAAAACTCACTTCAAATCTAATGCTTCAGATAGGTTAAAAGGAAAAGGATAAAAAAAGATATACCATGCAAACTCCTACAAAAGAAGTTGGAGTTGCTATATTCATATCAGACAAAGTAGATTTCAGCACAAAGAAAATTAGCAGAAATAAAGAGAAATTTTACATAATGATTCAACAGTCAATTTGCCATGAAGATATAATAACCCTAAATGTGTATGCACCTAACAAAAGAGCTCCAAAATACAGGGCACAAAAACTGAGAAAACTGAAGGAGAAATTGACAAATTTTCTGTTACAAATAGAAATTACAATGCTCATAGATTGAATATCAGAAAAAATATAGAACTCAATAATACCGTAAATCAATAGGATCTAACTAACATTTTTTGAACACTCCATCCAACAATAGCAGAAGTCACATCCTTTTCAAATTCACAAGAAACATTCACCAAAATATACCATATCCTGGATTGTAAACAAATCTTAACAATTTTTTGTAAGAGATTGTGGTCTAGCTATGTTGCCTACACTGGTCGTGATCTCCTGGGCCCAAGCAAGCCTCCCGCTTCAGCATCCCAAACTGCTGGGGTTACCGGAATGAGTCACCGCACCTGGTCAAACCTTAACGAATTTAAAAGAATTAGAATCATACAAAGTATATTTTCTGATTATAATGTATTTAAAATAGAAGCCAAAACAGGGAAAATTCTCCAAACACTTGAAAATTAAAAAGTACACTTGTAAAACCAGTCAAGCAACAAAAGAGTAAAAAGCAATAATAATTTACTAGAGAGGTATGGTAGAGGGCACAGAGAGAGCCCCTCTGTGCCCAGATGCATAGGAAAGACCTAAAACTAAAGGCAAAGCTGGAACAATGATAATATTTTTCTAGTACCCCAGTTTCCACTCTACGCACAAGATACTATCAAAGTAACTTCAAGACAGTGGTACATTGAAGGTCACCAGAACAAGTCAAACATGCCCCAATTCCTAAATGTAACTGAACTGTTTTCGCTTCCATGAAAATATTAATCAAAAGAAGGATGGATAAGCTATATTCCTAACAGGTAACATAGACTTAAGAACAAGGAATATTACCAGGATAAAGAGGGACATTTCATTATAAGAAAGGGATCAATCACAAAGAGAACAGAACAATCCTAAATGTCTATGCAACTAAAGACAGCGTATCAAAATTAGGAAAGTAAGAATTGATGGGACTAAAGGCTAAATTTTAAAATCCACAATTTTAGTGGCCAACATCAAAATCTTCTCTTAGTAATCAATAGAACAAAATCAGAATATACGTTAGACTTAAAAACATTATGAATTAATTTGACCTAACTGACATTTAGAGAAATCATTCATGAGCAACTATAGCATACATGTTTTTTTCAAGTGCACATGGAATATTCACTATGATAGATCATATTCCAGGTAATAAAACATATTCAACACATCTAAAATGATTAATATCATATAAAGCATATTCTCTTATAAAAACAAAATTAAACTTGAAATCAATAACAGAAGAATAGCTAGAGATATCCAAATATTGAGAAATTTCAAAACACACTTTTGCATAACCCATAGGTCAAAGACCAAATCGTAAGAGAAATTAGAAAATATTATAACTTGAATGAAAATGAAAACACAGCATACATAAATTTGTGAGATGCAGTACTTGGAAATAATTTTAGCATTAAATGCTAATATGACAAAAGTGGTGTGCCATTTATTAATTTATGCATCCCATTTCTATATTTATTTTCAATGCATATTCTGTGACAATAGAATTAATTTAAGCATCTTTCCTTTAAATTCAGCACAATGTTGTGCTTTCTCAGTAGAGGGCACTGGAGGGACATTGCAGAAGGAAGTCCTTCTCCTTGGAGGAAGACACTATCCAGCTGCTGCATGGGAGAAAGCAGGGGAGCGGATCAAGTGTGTAGCCCAAGTGTACAGTATTTACAAAGTCTAGTGAATTACAGCAAAAAGCAATAATAATAAAAATAGAGACTGAAGGGAAAAAGAGTCTCAATTTGCTGAAGACATGATTGTCTACACAGAAAATCCAAAAGAATCTACAACGTAGCTCCTAGGAATAAAAAGTGACTTTAGCAAGATCATGGGGAAGAACAATGCAAAAAAATTAATTGTACTTCAATATACTAGTAATGAACAAATGGAAGTTGAAATAACATTTAAAATAACACAAAAATATGAAATATTAGGTATAAATCTAAATAAAGACAAAATATGTAGGCTGAACACTGTAAGACAATAATGAGAAAATTTGAGAAGATCTAAGTAAATAAGTGAATAAGAGAATATATGGGCCAGGCCTGGTGGCTCACGTCTGTAATCTCAACACTTTGGGAGGCCAAGGTGGGTGGATCGTAAGGTCAGATCGAAACAGTGAAACCCCGTCTCTACTAAAAATACAAAAAATTAGCTAGGTGTGGTAGCACACTCCTGTAATCCCAGCTACTCGGGAGGCTGAGGCAGGAGAATCACTTGAACCGGGGAGGTGGAGGTTGCAGTGAGCCGAAGTCATGCCACTGCACTCTAGCCTGGGCAACAGGGCACAAGACTCCATCAAAATAAAAAAAAAATAGAAGAAGAAAAGAAAAGAATATACTATGTGCAGGATTGGAAGACTCAATATTGTTAAAACATTATTTTTCTTCACATATATGGATTGAAAGCAACCACAAGAAATTCCAGCAGGATTTTTTTTTCAGAAGTCAGTGACCTAATTATTATATGGAAAAACAAAGACACTGTAATAGTCAAGCTGATTATGAAAAAGAACAAAGTTGGTGAAATTACACTATCTGACATCAAGACTTACAATGACCTTACCGTAACCAAGACAGCTTCTATTAGTGAAAGAACAAATACACATGTCAGTGAATCATAATAATGAGTCCAGAAATAAAACTCAGGTCAAAATACATAAGGCAACAATTGCTAGAACCACAAAAAGAGATAGAGAAATGTATTACTATATTTGTTGGCTTCAACACACCTCTATGATTAATTGAAAAATCAGCAGGTAGAAAAATCAGTAAGGAAATACAATCATGAGCAGCCTCATAATGATGTTTTGGTCAATGACAGACCACATATACAACGGAGGTCCAATAAGATTATAATGAATCTAGCCAGGCGCGGTGGCTCAAGCCTGTAATCCCAGCACTTTGGGAGGCCGAGACGGGCAGATCACGAGGTCAGGAGATCGAGACCATCCTGGCTAATACAGTGAAACCCTGTCTCTACTAAAAAATACAAAAAAAAAAACTAGCCAGGCGAGGTGGCGGGCGCCTGTAGTCCCAGCTACTCGGGAGGCTGAGGCAGGAGAATGGCGTAAACCCGGGAGGCGGAGCTTGCAGTGAGCTGAGATCCGGCCACTGCACTCCAGCCTGGGCAACAGAGCAAGACTCTGTCTCAAAAAAAAAAAAAAAGATTATAATGAATCTAAAAATTCCTACTATCTAGTCATAGCCATAATGTCATTAACGTCATAGTGCAGCATATTACTCTTGTGTTTGTAGTGATGCTGGTGTAAACAAAGTTACTACACTACTAGTCATACATGAACTTTTAAAAAATATAATTCTGTTTTTTTTTTAAAAAAAAAGTCTCTGCCTCTCTTTCCTTGTCCTTTTCTAATGTTATGTATGTGAGCTTTATTATTTTTATTGCATAGTTTATATTTTATTTTTATATTTTTTATTTATATTTTATTTCTCCCTTTAAATTTGTTACTTCTGCCATTTTCTGTTTTATAAATGTGGTTATCACTGGATATCCACAGGGGATTAGTTCCAGGAGCTCCTGTGATACCAAACTCTGCAGATGTTCAAATGGCATAGCATTTGTGTATAACCTACACACATCCTCACATATACAGTACTTTAAATTATCTCTAGATTACTTATAACACCAAATTAAATGTAAATGCTACGTAAATAGTTGTTATACTATAATGTATTTTTATTACTTTTATTGTATTATTTTTCCAATTTTTAGAATATTTTAGCTCCGCAGTTGGTTGAATCCACTGATGTGGAACCCACAGATATGAAGAGCCAACTGTAGCTACAATTATTAGCCACAAACACCCTTTTGGTCAATGTTAGATTGCATATGTTATGGTGATCTCATACAACTATGATAGAGCTAAAAAATTCCTATCACCTGGTAACTCACATGTTTGTCACATAAAAGTATGGCATATATAATTACGTACAGAACATATTACTTGATAATGGTATCAAAAGACTATGTCACTGGTTTATGTGTTTATTATACCATACTTTTTATCCGTCAAAGCTAATGTGTGTGTTTATGTCTTAGTTTTTGACAAAAAAAGTTTAAAAAGTAAAGTAAATGGAAAAGGCATACAGAATAAGGACATCAGAAAGAAAATATTTTTGTACAGCTGTACAATGCGCTTCTGCTTTAGCCAAGTATTATTACAAAAGAGTCAAAAAGTAAAACAAATTAAAAGTTCATAAAGTTAAAAAAAAAATAGCAAGCTAAGGTCAATTTATTATTGAATAAAGAAAAACATTTTTATAAATGTATTGTAGCCTGAGTACAGTGTTTATAAAACCTACAGTAGCATACAGCAATGTCCTAGACATTCATATTCACTCACTTCTCATTCACTGACTCACCCAAAGTAACTTCCAGTCCTGCAAGCTTCATTCATGGTAAGTGCCCTATACAACTATACAATTTTTTGTCTATTATACTGTACATTACTATATCTTTTCAATGTTTAGATACAACAAATCCTTACCATTATGTTACAATTTCCTACAGTATTCAGTACAATAACATGATATACAGGTTTGTAGCCTAGGAGTAACAGGCTATACTATATAGCCTAGGTGTGTAGTAAGCCACATCATCCAGCTTTATGTAAGTACACTCTATAATATTTGCACAATGAAGTCACCTAACAATGCATTTCTCAGAATGCATCTCCTTCATTAAGGAACACGTAACTTTGGTTGAACCGAAAAGCACCATCAATCAACTGGATCTAATTGACATTTATAGAATGTTTCCTCTGATGACAGTAGAGTACATACTCTTCTCAAGCTCACAATGTCCATTCAACCAGATTGACCACATTCTTGTCCATAAAACATACAACAACAAATATAAAAGAAGAGAAATCACGTGATGTATGCACTCAGACCACAATGGAATTAAACTAGAAATCAATAACAGAAAGATAGCTGGAAATTCCCAAATGCTTGGAGGTTAAACAACAAATAAAACACACTTACAGAAGAAATTTCAAAATAAATGTAAAAATATTTTGAACTAAATAAAAATGAAAATACAACTTATCAAAACAGATAAGCAGAGAAAGCTATGCTTAGAGGAAAATTTATACTATTGAATGCATATATTAGAAAAGAATAAAGAACTAAAACCAATAAGCTATGATTTCACCTTAGAAAACTAGAGAAAAAAAAAACTAAGCTTTAAACCAGGAGAAATAATAAAAATTAGAAGCAGAAATCAATGAAATTGAAAACAGTAAAACTATAGAGAAATTAACAAAACTAAAACCTGATTCTTTGAAAATATCAACAAAATTTATAAACTTGTAGCCAGGCTAACCAAGAAAAAAAAAAAGATGTAAATTACTAATATCATAAATGAAAGAGGTGCCATCATTATTGATCCCCTGGACAACAGAATGATAATAAAGAAATATCACCAACAATTCTATGCCTACAAATTTGATAACATAAATGAAATGGACCAATTCCTTAAAAAGCATAATCTAGCAAAATTCACGCAAGAAGAAATAGATAATCTGAATAGTTCTATGACTGTTAAATAAATTTATTTAATAATTAATAACTTTCCAGAATACAAAGTGCTAAGCCAAAGTGGTTTCACTGGTGACTTCTCCCAAATATTTGAAGACAAAATGATACCAATTCTGTATAATACCTTTCTGGAAATAAAAGCAGAAAGAATACTCATTCAGTGAAGCCAGCATTACCCTAATACTAAAACCATATAACAATACTAAAAGAAAGGAAAACTGCAGAACAGTGTCTTTCATGAACATACATTCAAAAATTCTTAGCAAAATCTTAGTAAATAAATCTAACTATGTGTAAAGAGAATAATACACCACAACCAAGTAGAATTTATTTCAGTTATTCAAGGCTAGATCAAGATTTCAATTATCAGTTAATATAATTTATCAACAAGCTACGGAAGAAAAATTATATGATTACATAAATAGATACAGAAAACTAATTTACCAAAATGTAACATCCATTCACAATAAAAATTCTCGGCAAACTAGGAATAGAGGGGAACTTCCCCAATTTAATAAAGAACAAAAACTTACAGCTAACATCATACTTAATAGTAACAAACCAGATAATTTCTCACTAAAATCTGGAAAAAGGTAAGGATGTTCTTTCTCACCACCTCTACTGAATATCATACTGGAAGTCCTAGCTAATGCAATATGACCAGAAAAAGAAATAAAATTTGTACAGATTAGGGAGGGAGAAATAAAATTGTCTTTTTCACAGGTAGTGTAATTGTTTATGTAGAAAAATCTCAAACAATTAAAAAAAGAAACTCCTGGAATTAATATGTAATTAAAGGAAAGTTGCAGGACACCAGGTTAATTTATAAAAGTCAATTACTTTTCTATATAAAAGCAATAAACAATTTTTAAATTAAAAGCATAATATCATTTATATTAGCACCACACAAAATGAAGTACCTTGGAATATATCTACCAAAATATATATAAAATCTATACAAGCAAAATTACAAAACTCTGAAGAAAGAAATCAAATAGATATAAATAAATGATGAATATTTTATGTTCCTACATAGGATGGATCTATTTTGTTAAGATGTTGGTTCCTTGCAACTTGACCTATAGATTCAAAGCAATCTCAACTATAATATCAGCAAATCATTTTGTGGATATTAACAAAGTGATTCTAAAATGTATATGGACAAGAGATCCAGAATAGCCCATACCTTACTGAGAAAGAACAAAGGCCAAGGACGGACACTACCCAACTTCAAAACTTACTATAAATTATATTAATTATGAAAGTGTGATATTGGTGAAATAATAGACAAATAGATCAATGGAACAGAAGAGAGATCCCTCCCCACCTCTTCCCCGCCCCCCCCCACACAAACATGCAAATAGAGTCAAATGATCTTTGACAAAGAAGGTAACTGAATGAAAAACTGATAAGGATCTGCCCCGTATTCAGTCCACAGAAGCCAGATTTAAGGTGGGTTCTAGGTTCTGTGGATGTCCATGGACAGGCAGTGGCACAACAACCCAGCTGACCTGACAGCAAACAGATGCTGGGTCTGCCATGGTTTTCTCAAACAGGTACATACATCAGAATCATCTGGAGTAACAGATTCAGCAGGTCTGGGGCAGAACCCAAGAATTCAGATTTCTAACAAATTCCCTGGAGATACTGATGGTACCAGGACAAATGGTGCTGAAATAACTGGATATTCACATGCAAAAAAACAAATCTAGACACTAAACTTATTTCATTCAAAAAAATTAGTTCCAAATGAATCATAGACCTCAGTATAAAACATAAAACCTTAAACTTCCAGAATATAACATAGGAAAAACTCTAGGTGACTTGGGTTTGGTGGTGAGTTTTTAAATAAAACATCAAAAGAATAATCCATGAAAGAAAAAAATAGATAACATGGACTTTGTTAAAATCAAAAACTTTCTGACTTGAAGGAGAGACCATTAGAAGGAAAAGGCAAGCCACCGACTGGGATATAATATTTGCAAAACACATCTGAAAATATTTGTTAAACATTTTGTATCCAAAATATACAATGAAAAACTATACAGAGAGACAGAGAGAGAGAGAGAGAGGAGAGAGAGAGAGAGAGAGAGAGAGAGAGAGAGAGAGAGAGAGAGAGAGAGAGAGAGAGAGAGAGAGAGAGAGCGCTGTTAAAACTCAATGATAAGAAAACAACCTTTTTTTTTTTTTTGAGAGGGAGTCTCACTCTGTTACCCACTCAGCTCACTGCCACCTATGCCTCCTGGGTTCAAGTGATTCTCCTGCCTATTTTTTTTTTTTTTTTTTTTTTTTTTTTGGTAATACTTTAAGCTCTAGGGTACATGTGCACCACGTGCAGGTTTGTTACATACTTATACATGTACCATGTTGGTTTGCCTCACCCATTAACTCATCATTTACATTAGGTATTTCTCCTAATGCTATCCCTCCCCCTGCCCTCCACCCCATGACAGGGCCTGGTGTGTGATGTTCCCTGCCCTGTGTCCAAGTGTTCTCATTGTTCAATTCCCACCTGTGAGTGAGAACATGCGGTGTTTGGTTTTCTGTCCTTGTGATAGTTTGCTCAGAATGATAGTTTTGAGCTTCATCCATGTCCCTGCAAAGGACATGAACTCATCCTTTTTTATGGCTGCATAGTATTCCATGGTGTATATGTGTCACATTTTCTTAATCTAATCTACAATTGATGGACATTTGGGTTGGTTCCAAGTTTTTGCTATTGTGAATAGTGCCACAATAAACATATGTGTGTATGTATCTTTGTAGTAGCATGATTTATAATCCTTTGGGTATATATCCTGTAATAGGACCACTGGGTCAAATGGTATTTCTAGTTCTAGATCCTTGAGGAATCGCCACACTGTCTTCCACATGGTTGAACTACTTTACATCCCACCAACACTGTAAAAACATTCCTATTTCTCCACAGCCTCACCAGTGTCTGTTGCTTCCTGACTTTTTAATGATCACAATTCTAACTGGTGTGAGATGGTATCTCATTGGGGTTTTGATTTGCATTTCTCTGATGACCAATGATGATGAGCATTTTTTCATGTGTCTGTTGGCTGCATAAATGTCTTCTTTTGAGAAGTGTCTGTTCATGTCCCTTGCCCACTTTTCATTGGGGTTGTTTTTTTTCTTGGAAATTTGTTTAAGTTCTTTGTAGATTCTGGATATTAGCCCTTTGTCAGATGGGTAGATTGCAAAAATTTTCTTCCCATTCTGTAGGTTGCCTGTTCACTCTGATGGTAGTTTCTTTTGCTGTTCAGGAGCTCTTTAGTTTAATTAGATCCCGTTTGTCTATTTTGACTTTTTTTTGCCATTGCTTTTGGTGTTTTAGTCATGAAGTTCTTGCCCATGCCTATATCCTGAATGGTATTGCCTAGGTTTATTTCTAGGGTTTTATGGTTTTAGGTCTAAAATTTAAGTCTTTAATCCATCTTGAATTAATTTTTGTATAAGGTATAAGGAAGGGATCCAGTTTCAACTTTCTACATATGGCTAGCCAGTTTTCCTAGCACCATTTATTAAATAGGGAATCCTTTCCCCATTTCTTGTTTTTGTCAGGTTTGTCAAAGATCGTATGGTTGTAGGTGTGTGGTGTTATTTCTGAGGCCTCTGTTCTGTTCCATTGGTCTATATTTCTGTTTTGGTACCAGTGCCATGCTGTTTTGATTACTGTAGACTTGTAGTATTATTTGAAGTCAGGTAGCATGACGCCTCCAGTTCTTTTGTTTAGAATCGGCTTGGCAATGCAGGCTCTTTTTTGGTTCCATATGAACTTTAAAGTAGTTTTTTCCAATTCTGTGAAGAAAGTCATTGGTACCTTGATGGGGATGGCATTGAATCTATAAATTACCTTGGGCAGTATGGTCATTTTAATGATATTGATTCTTCCTATCCATGAGCATGGAACGTTCTTCCATTTGTTTGTGTCTTCTTTTATTTCATTGAGCAGTGGTTTGTAGTTCTCCTTGAAGAGGTCCTTCACATCCCTTGTAAGTCGGATTCCTAGGTAATTTATTCTCTTTGTAGCAATTGTGAATGGGAGTTCACTCATAATTTGGCTCTCTGTTTGTTTGTTACTGGTGTATAGGAATGCTTGTGATTTTTACACATCGATTTTGTATCCTGAGATTTTGCTGAAGTTACTTACCAGATAATGAGATTTTGGGCTGATATGATGGGGTTTTCTAAATATACAATCATGTCATCTGCAAACAGGGACAATTTGACTTCTTCTTTTCCTAACTGAATATCCTTTATTTCTTTCTCTTGCCTGATTGCCCTGGCCAGAACTTCCAACACTATGTTGAATAGGAGCCATGCAAGAGGGCATCCCTGTCTTGTGCCAGTTTTCAAAGGGAATGCTTCCAGTTTTTGCCCATTCAGCATGATATTGGCTGTGGGTTTGTCATATATAACTCTTATTATTTTGAGATATGTTCCATCAATACCTAGTTTATTGAGAGTTTTTAGCATGAAGAGTTGTTCAATTTTGTCGAAGGCGTTTTCTGCATCTATTGAGATAATTCTGTGGTTTTTGTCATTGGTTCTGTTTATGTGATGAATTACGTTTATTGATTTGCATATGTTGAACCAGCCTTGCATCCCAGGGATGAAGCTGACTTGATTGTGCTAGATAAGCTTTTTGATGTGCTACTAGATTCGTTTTGCCAGTATTTTACTGAGGATTTTCACATTGATGTTCATCAGGAATATTGGCCTAAAATTCTCTTTTTTTGTTATGTCTCTGCCAGGTTTTGGTATCAGGATGATGCTGGCCTCATAAAATGAGTTAGGGAGGATTCCCTCTTTTTCTATCGACTGGAATAATTTCAGATGGAATGGTACCAGCTCCTCTTTGTATGTCTGGTAGAATTCAGCTGTGAATCCATCTGGTCCTGGACTTTTGTTGGTTGGTAGGCTATTAATTATTGCCTCAATTTCAGAGCCTGTTATTGGTCTATTCAGGGATTCAACTTCTTCCTGGTTTAGTCTTGGGAGGGTGTATGTGTCCAGGAATTTATCCATTTCTTCTAGATTTTCTAGTTGATTTGCGTGGAGGTGTTTATAATATTCTCTGATGGTAGTTTGTATTTCTGTGGGATTGGTGGTGATATCCCCTTTATCATTTTTATTGCATCTATTTGATTCTTCTCTCTTTTCTTCTTCATTAGTCTTGCTAGCGATCTATCAATTTTGTTGATCTTTTCAAAAAACCAACTCCTGGATTCATTGATTTTTTGAAGGGATTTTGTGTCTCTATCTCCTGCAGTTCTGCTCTGATCTTAGTTATTTCTTGCCTTCTGCTAGCTTTTGAATTTGTTTGCTCTTGCTTCTCTAGTTCTTTTAGTTGTGATGTTAGGGTGTTGAGTTTAGATCTTTCCTTCTTTCTCTTGTGGGCATTTAGTACTATAAATTTCCCTCTACACACTGCTTTAAATGTGTATACCATTTAAAGAGATTCTGGTACATTGTGTCTTTGTTCTTACTTGTTTCAAATAACATCTTTATCTCTGCCTTCATTTTGTTATTTACCCAGTAGCCATTCAGGAGCAGGTTGTTCAGTTTCCATGTAGTTGTGCAGTTTTGAGTGAGTTTCTTAATCCTGAGTTCTAATTTTACCACGCTGTGGTCTGAGAGGCAGCTTGTTGTGATTTCTGTTCTTTTGCATTTGCTTAGGAGTGCTTTACTTGCAACTATGTGGTCAATTTTGGAATAAGTGCAATGTGGAATAGGTGCTAAGAAGAATGTATATTCTGTTGACTTGGGGTGGAGAGTTCTGTAGATGTCTATTAGGTCTGCTTGGTGCAGAGCTGAGTTTAAGTCCTGGATATCCTTTTTAAACTTCTGTCTCGTTGATCTGTCTAATATTGACAGTGGGGTGTTAAAGTCTCCCATTATTATTGTATGGGAGTCTACGTCTCTTTGTAGGTCTCTAAGGACTTGTTTTATGAATCTGGGTGCTCCTGTATTGGGTGCATATATATTTAGGAGAGTTAGCTCTTCTAGTTGAATTGATCCCTTTACCATTATGTAATGGCCTTCTTTGTCTCTTTTGATCTTTGTTGGTTTAAAGTCTATGTTATCAGAAACTAGGATTGCAACCTCTGCTGGTTTTTTTGTTTTGTTTTGTTTCGTTTTTCTTTCCATTTCCTTTTGTTTTGAGCCTATGTGTGTCTCTGCAGGTGAGATGGGTCTCCTGAATACAGCACACAGATGGGTCTTGACTCCTTATCCAATTTGCCAGTCTGTGTCTTTTAATTGGGGCATTTAGCCCATTTACATTTAAGGTTAATATTGTTATGTGTGAATTTGATCTTGTCATTATGATGTTAGCTGGTTATTTTGCTCGTTAGTTGATGCAGTTTCCTCCTAGCATCAGTGGTCTTTACAATTTGGCATGTTTTTGCAGTGGCTGGTACCGGTTGTTCCTTTCCATGTTTAGTGCTTCCTTCAGGAGCTCTTGTAGGGCAGTCCTGATGGTGACAAAATCTCTCAGCATTTGCTCGTCTGTAAAGGATTTTATTTCTCCTTCACTTATGAAACTTAGTTTGGCTGGATATGAAATTCTGGGTTTAAAATTCTTTTCTTTAAGAATGTTGAATATTGGCCCCCATTCTCTTCTGGCTTGTAGAGTTTCTGCTGAGAGATCCACTGTTTGTCTGATGTGCTTCTCTTTGTGGGTAACCTGACCTTTCTCTCTGGCTGCCCTTAACATTTTTTCCTTCATTTCAACCTTGACGAATCTGACAATTTTGTGTCTTGGAGTTGCTCTTCTCGAGGAGTATCTTTGTAGCATTCTCTGTATTTCCTGAATTTGAATGTTGGCCTGCCTTGCTAGGTTGGGGATAATATCCTGAAGAGTGTTTTCCAACTTGGTTCCATTCTCCCCATCACTTTCAGGTATACCAATCAAATATAGATTTTTTCTTTTCACATAGTCCCATATTTCTTGGAGGATTTGTTCATTTCATTTTACTCTTTTTTCTGTAAACTTCTCTTCTCACTTTATTTCATTAATTTGATCTTCAATCACCCTTCAATTCACTCTTACACTTGATCTAATCAGCTATTGAAGCTTGTGCATGTGTCACGTAGTTCTGGTGCCATGGTTTTCAGCTCCATCAGGTCATTTAAGGTCTTCTCTACACTGTTTATTCTAGTTAGCCATTCATCTAATCTTTTTTCAAGGTTTTTAGCTTCCTTGTGATAGTTTGAACATCCTCCTTTAGCTCAGAGAAGTTTGTTATTACCAACCTTCTGAAGCCTACTTTTGTCAACTCATCAAAGTCATTCTTCATCCAGCTTTGTTCCGTTGCTGGTGAGGAGCTGTGATCCTTTGGAGAAAAAGAGGCGCTCTGGTTTTTAGAATTTTCAGCTTTTCTGTTCTGGTTTCTCCCATCTTTGTGGTTTTTATCTACCTTTGGTCTTTGATGCTGGTGACCTACAGATGAGGTTTTGGTATAGATGTTCTTTTTGTTGATATTGATGCTATTCCTTTCTGTTGGTTAGTTTTCCTTCTAACAATCAGGTCCCTCAGCTGCAGGTCTGTTGGAGTTTGCTGGAGGTCCACTCCAGACCCTAATTGCCTGGGTATCACTAGCAGAGGCTGCAGAACAGCAAATATTGCAGAACAGCAAATATTGCTGCCTGATCCTGGCTCTGGAAGCTTTGTCCCAGAGGGTCACCCATGTGTATGTCAGTCAGCCCCTACTGGGAGGTATCTCCCAGTTAGGATACACGTGGTTCAGGTACCCACTTGAGGAGACAGTCTGTCCATTCTCAGAGCTCAAACACCATACTGGGAGAACCACTGCTCTCTTCAGAGCTGTCAGACAGGGATGTTTAAGTCTGCAGAAGTTTCTGCTGCCTTTTGTTCAGCTATGCCCTGCCCCCAGAGGTGGAGTCTACAGAGGGCCCTACTGAGCTGCAGTGGACTCCGCCCAGTTTGAGCTTCCTTGGCCACTTTGTTTACTTAATCAAGCCTCAGCAATGGTGGATGCCCCTCCCGCTCCCAGGCTGCTGCCTCGCAGGTTGATCTCAGACTGCTGCGCTAGCAGTGAGCAAGGCTCCATGGGCATGAGACCTGCCGAGTCAGGTGCAGAATATCATCTCCTGGTGTGCCATTTGTTAAGACTGTTGGATAAGCACAGTATTGGGGCAGAAGTGTCCCAATTTTCCAGGTACAGTCTGTCATGGCTCTCCTTGACTAGGAAAGGAAAATCCCCTGACCCCTAGTGCTTCCCAGGTGAGGTAATGCCCTGCCCTCCTTTGGCTCGCCCTCCGTGGGCTGCACCCACTGTCCAACCAGTCCCAGTAAGATGAATCAGGTACCTTAGCTGGAAATGCAGAAATCACCATCTTCTGCGTCAATCATGCTGGGAGCAGCAGACCAGAGTTGTTCCTATTCAGCCTTCTTGGAAGGGACTTTTTTCTCTCCTGCTTAATTTTAAAAAATCAACAAATGATCTGAATAGGCATTTCAACAAAGACAATATGCAGATGGCAAATAAGTACATATAAGTATATAAAAAAGTACAACATCCTATATGATTAGGTAATTGCAATGAGATACTACTACACACCTATTAAGATGGCTAAAGCTTAAAAAAAAAGCCAACATGATACCAAATGATAGTACTGATGTGGATCAATAGGAACAGAAACTTCTCATTCATTTGATGGGAATGCAAAATGGTATAATCGCACTGGAAGACAGTTTGGCAGTATCTTACAAAGCTAAATGTCTTACCATACAATTTCGTCTTTGCACTCCAAGGTATTTCCCCTAATGAGTTGAAAACTTGGTCCACACAAAAACCAGATGAACATTTATAGTAGCTTTATTCATAATTTTGGAAATCTATAAGCAATCAAACGGTTCTTAAAAAGATGAATGGAATATATACTTGTATTATATATACATGATAATTAAAAATTAATATTTTTCAAAGATGAATGGATAAACAAACTATTGTACATTCATACAATGGAATCTGATTCAATGATTTAAAAAATGAACAATGAACTATCAAATCACAAAACGACATGGAGGAAACTAAAATGCATATTGCTTAGTGAAAGAATCAGTCTGAAAATACTATATACTATATATACTATATGTTTCCAACTATATGGCATTCTGGAAAAGGCAAAACCGATAGGCACTGAGAAGATCAGTAAATACCACGAATTGGGGGAAATAGGGAGAGTGATGAATAGGTAGAGCATAGGGGATTTTTAGGGCACTGAAACTATCCCATATGACACTGTCATGGTGGATGCATGGCATCATGTATTTGTCAAAACCTATAGAATGTACAACACAGAGTGAACCCTAATACAATCCATAGGCTTTATTTAAGAATAATGTATCAATATTGGCTAATCAGTTGTAACAGATGTATCACTCTAATGTAAGATGTTAATACCAGGGGAAACCATGAGGTGGGATGGGAGTGTATGGAACCTCTCTGTATTACTTGCTCAATTTTCTATATACTTAAAAACTTCTCTGAAAAAAAAATTCTATTAATTAAAAAAGAAAAGCACAGACAGTGAGAAAATATTTGCAAATTAGAGATTTGGTAAAGGAACTGAATCTAGAAAACATAAAGAACTCTCAAAACTCAATAGCAAGAAAATAAATAGCACAATAAGAAGGGAGGGGGTATTTAAACAGATTGGTCACTAAAATAGATATTCAAATGGCAAATGAAAACACGAAAGGATGCTTGACATTATTCATCATTAGAAAAATTTGAATTAAAACAACAAGATCCCACTACAAACCCATTAGGATGGCTAATATTTACCAGAAAGAAAATGACAATACCGAATTCTGGGAAGCATATACAGCAGCTAGAACACATATGCACCATTAGTGGAAATGCAAAATGACATAGCCACTTTAGAAAATGGTTTGGCCATTTCTTTTAAAATGAAACACATTTGGCAAACAGCCTTGCAATTTCATCCCTAGATGTTTACCCAAGAGAAATGAAAACATATATTCATAGAAAAACTGGTAACAAGGGTTTATAGTGGCTTTATTCATAATCACCAAAACCAGGAAATGCCCAAGGGTCTTTAAACAGGAAAATGCATAAACAAACTGTGGTTCATTATAAAATGGAATGCATCAATTTAATGGAATACAATGCCTAATAAAAAAGATTCATCTATGTCTGATAAACACAACATAGATGAATCTCAAATGTATTATGCTACATGATAAAAAAAAAACAGGCTCAAAAGGTTATATACCGAGTGATTCCATTTATTACACTTTTTAAAGTCAAAAATACCTACAGAAAACAGGTCACTGATTGTCAGGATATGGAGGTATGGGGAGAAATTGACTATGTATGGGCACAGGATAACTTCTTGAGGTGACAGAAATGTTCCTTATCTTGGTTTTATTGGTGGCCACACAACTACATGCATTTTTCAAAAGTCTTAGAAGTTAAGAATAAAGAATTTGATTTTAATGTAAACACTATCCCTTAGTAAACCTGATTTTAAAATATATGCTTAGACAAATCCTGAAGGAGACCACATCTGCTCACCTACATGGGAAGTCCTCTCTTTACAGGCACTCTGAGCAGCACACCTCCACGTCTATCATTATCCGCCTTTTGTGCATTGCACTTTCACTTTTCCATACATGTCCAGAGAGCAGCTCCTTCAGGGCTCTAGTGAGCCTCTCTTCCTTATAAGAAACTTACGAGAGGAAAGAGAGTGAGATGAACCACTGGCTTCATTGCCTCCTGTTGGGGTGATAATCTTGCAGATCAGAATCAATTACAAGACAAGGATTCCCTTCTTGCCTGCTGATTTCTGGACACAGTTAACCCAGAAAGTTCACACAGCATCCATAAATTTTAGTTCAATTGTACCCTTGCTGATGAATATGTATCTTTCTGGGGGACAGAGGCCTCTAACTCTGCAAAGCTCAGAGCTGCACATAGAAATCACAAATTCCTCCACTGAGTCATTAGCAATGGTGTCATGTAGTGCCTCTCCTGCTTCCACCCCTTGTTTCTCTGACTCATCTGTTGTTCCTATTGAGGTCACAGCATTGCATAAAATTCTCTGTTTCAATACATGTACCACTTTCTGAAGAATGGTACTCCATCTCTGCAGAGTATTTTTCTTAAACAGTGATTCATCTGTACCTTCAGCAGGCTATTCCAACAGTCTATCAGGATGAAAGCTTCTGAATAATGATGTATCCAATACAACCAGTAGATTCCAAGATCAGCTGTCTACTCCAACACCTCCTTGACTAGAAATTTGGTTCTCTGGTCAAATGCTATGTTATATGAAATTCTATGGATAATTATCTGACTAAAGTTTGCGGGTTAGAAAGACGATCCTTAGATATCCACTCTTGAGAGGATAAACTTCTAGCTCTTCCAGAATAGAGAGGAACAATGTAGTCAACTTACTACCAAGTAAAAGACTAATCTCTTCAAAGAATACCACCATCCCAGGAGCAGAGCATAGGTTCTCTTGCTGGTAGGTAGGACATCCAGAGGAGACAGTTGCTTGACTGGTCATTTTAAATCTTAGTCCATGATGCCTTATATAGCCTCCATGTCTCTGTCATTGTGGCCACCTCATTTGTGTTTCCATTATGCCAGCACTGTGGTCAGCTGCAAATAAAACTAACATCAGCTGGTTGAGTAATTTTGTCTAATTAGTGGCCTAGTGCCTCTTCTAAGGTGGCATCTCCTGTTCTAAAGGGGAGCTATGTTGAGATTTTGGGTATATCAGTGGCAACTCAGACCCTTTTTCCAAAATTCCCCAAAATGCCTGGGTCCTTCCTTTTTCCCAGTGTGCAGTCATTGACCACTCTATAGACATCGGCCCTTTGGAAAGGATACAAGATGGATTTCAGTGCCTACTTGTTAGTGTTTTACTGTCCTTCTCCTAGTGTCCTGACTACCTCTTCAGGAAAGAGGTTTAAAACTGAAAAAGCCAACTCAGATCCAGAAACTGAGAAAAGATTGGTGTTGTTTATTGCAGCAACCTCAGGTTCTTGCTTCTCCATTTTTGTCTTCTGGCAAAGTGGTCAAGTAGTGCCCTTCTCAGCTGCCCAACTACAATGGCTTTAAAGATGCAATAAATAAATATATTCTGTTAACCACATCCACAACTTTCTGCAGGTCAAGTTTTCTTAGCTGCCACTCCTGTCTTCTAATTGTTATGTCAATTACAGCTCCACCCACCCCACCCCTACTTCTGAAGTTTAACACCAGGACCACCATCTGTCCTCTATTGCTTTGTGAGGAGGGGAGGGCAATCATCTCCATGGTCGTTAGTGACCTGAATCCTGTGACAGCCTCTCCAACTATTATCCCAGCCTGCAGAGGAAGCCATACATGAACTTCTTAGTAATTCCATTGTTCCTCTCATCAGTGCATTCCTGGTAGTCTGAGTGAATTGTATGTCCCCAAGGCCTTTTCATAGAACAGAATTCTCTAGTGACCTTCGAGCCCCAGATAAATAATCTACTCCAGCATGCTCACTTCCCTTATCCATTCAGTCCCTTCCTGTACCATCTGCTACAGAAGTCCAGGTATTTCAATATCATGCATTGTGGACCATTGCTTTTTCCAGACTTCTAGGAGTTATGGTAATAGGAGTTTGCATCAATTCCTAGTTTCTTTCCAGACATTAAACTCTGTATCCCTTATCAAACCTTATGCTATACCAGCCCATTGGATCAAGCATATTGAGAACTCAGTCTCACAGATACTCCCCTGGCTCCTGACCAGGCTACGCAACTCCCTAGGTATAACTGTTTTCTTCCTTTCTGAGGTGCAGCACATCCCTACTGATTATGGTGCAACCCAGTGCTGGTTATAGGCCTGGCAGCCAGGAGAGAAAGTGGGTCAGCTCCTGAGGGAGGAAATGTTTCATTGAAGGAGAAAGAGCACTGTATTCCCATCACACATTTGGCAAGGACGGGGAGTAGCTTTTAATGGGTAACACTGGGACACTTCTGCCAGCTCAGAAGATTTATAGAAATCTGGAAATCAATCATCTGAGGCATCCATCCAGATTGTCCCCATCTTGTGTGTCAGAGTCCTAGGCTCCCCCAATCAGGGTTCTGACTTTGGCATAAGAAACCTGCTTTAGTTGAACATTCAATCAACTTTGAAATATAACCACTCTATTAGATCTTGAGTTTGGTCTTCAGCTTTTTCTTTGCTCCTTACATGAGATAAAAGCTTTTTTGTAAACTAGCAAGGAGACTCTCTGGCTCTAACATTTAACGTTCAATTGCTTCTTAGTTGTTCTCAGTCTTTCATTATCTATCTGTTGGGTGTCCATAAAACTTAGTAACAATAACCCATTTCCATTACCCTAATAGTTATCATTCCTGAATCATCACACTGATATCAGTGCATGCTCATACACTGGGGCAATTCTCCCAAGTTGCCACACTGAAGTTTTAACAATGGGTCTGTCATTTTTCCACCTACCACCTGGAATGGAGTATCATGGTCAGCTGGGCAGTGGTTCAGTCACAAAACTCCATCTACTGCTTGATTTCTAGGAGGCAACAAGGTCACTTAGGAAGCAGATACTGAGATGGAGATAGAAGTGAAAACAATGTATTGGACAATTACACTTATGGAAAAATAAAAGACAGGAAGTGAGATCGGGCCTGGGGATTAGGCAAGTAGCAATGCTGAGGTGAAGTCTCTACCAGTCCATTAAGAAGTTGCAGAACTAAGATGCATTAGAGGAGACCTAGGCTAGGCAGAAATTTCTAGGTTCTTGTACAACTGCCTTGCTTAGTCATTGGCTGAAGGTTACCCCAAGAACAGCATGACCTCAGCTACCACTGCCTTTTTCATTTATTGGCTGGGACTCTCTTAAGAGTGTGATCTCAGTTCAAAAGCTGAGGTGGGCCCCAAAAGAGCTAATAGCTGGTGGTTGCCTACTCGTCACACTCCTCCCAGCTAAGCAATGAATCCTTTCTTTACAGAAGATCTGAGTATCACATTTCCATGTCTATCATAGCCAAAAATTTAGAAAATGTAAAGAACAAGAATAAAGCTGTAAGACTTAGAACACTTAATTTGCCTATTATTGTTAATAGATGTATTATCAATACCTATAATAAATCTGCGAAATAAGAGAGGGTAATATAGAAACAATAATAGTCAAATAGACAAATGAAACAAAATAAGTCCACTTAATACCCCCAATTAATTTCTTTAAATGCACTAATGTATAGCAGATGAGAAAGGAAACTTTTCTTCATCACATGGTAATGGGACAGTGGATATCCACTTAGAAAAAAATAAGTCTAATCTCTACCTCAAAACTTACACAAAAGTTATTTTCAAATAGATGAAAAACCCGAACTTAAAATCTGAAGCCATAATGCTTCTAGAAGAAAATATAAGAGAATGTCTTTACAACTTGAGATAAAGCAAAGATTTCTTAGGCAGGATCCAGAAAGCAATAAACTATTAAATGAAATCTTCATAAATTACACTACATTAAAATTTAAAACTTCTGCTCATCAGAAACACTGTAAAGAAGAATAGAAAACTGACACGCTGGGTTAAAATGTTGCAACATATATGCCTGATAAATCGCTCATACCCAGAGAATACAGATATGTAGATATACCAATAAAAAGAAAAAATAATTAAAAATGGACAAAAGTCTTAGACACTTCATGATGGAATATATGTAAATGACCAATAAGCACAATAAAAAGTTATCAACATCATTAGTCATTAGGGAAAATGCAAATTAAAATCACAATGAGATACTATTACACCCCCATTAAAATGGCTAAAATGAAAAAGACTGATGACATTGAATTTTGGCAAGAACGTGGAGCAATCAGAATTCTCATACATTACTGGAAGGAGTATAAAATGGTACCACTTTATAAAACAATTTGGCAGTTTCTTTCGATGTTAAATATACACCTACTCTGAGATCAAGACTCACTGAAGCAACTAGGTTCCCCTGCCTCTTACAGAACCAATTGCTACAGTCAGGAAGAAAGAAGGCCTTAATTGGCTAGGCCCCTATCACGTGCTAACCCATGGCATCTCACCCAAACCGCATGAGCTGAGAGTGGAGGAGGGGTAATTTTCCAAAGTAAAACAGAGATGCTGTTACCAAACACATAAGAAATGGGACATCAAAGACTAAATTCTACTATTACCCAAGAGCACGTATAGGTCTGATGACCTTCCAGAGACTAGGTAGAGCCTGTCGTGCTTTATTTGGTTTTATAAAAATTATTTATGTATTTATTTATCTGCTTATTTTTAATTGACAAATAAAAATTGTGTATATGTATGCTATAACATGGTATTTTGAAATATGTATACACTGTGGAATAGCTAAATCAGACCAATAAATATGCATTACCTCACGTGCTTATCATTTTTTCTTTTGGTGCAAACACTTAAAATCTACTGTCTTAGCAATTTTTATGTACAGAACACATTGCTGTTAACTATAATCATTGTGTTGTACAATAGAATTTATTCTGCCTGTCAAACTGGAATTTTGTATCCTTAGACCAACTTCTCCCTAACTCACTCCCCAACTCCAGCCCCTAGTAACAACCATTCTACTCTCTATATCTATGAGTTCAACTTTTTTAGGTTCTACATGTGCGTAAGTGATGCAGTATTTGTTTTTATGTACCTAGTTTATTTCATTTACCATAATGTCCTCTAGGTTTATCTACATTGTCACAAATGACAGTTTCCTTTTTAAATGCTGTATGGTGTTACACTGTGTGAAAATACACCACATCATCTGCATCCATTTATTTATTTGTGGATACTTAGGTTGATTCCATATCTTGGTTATTGTGAACCAGGAATGTAGATACCTCTTTCACATACTAATTATCTTTCCTTTGGATATATACCCAGCAATGGGATTGCTGGATCATATGGTAGTTTTATTTTCAATTGTTGAGAAATCGCCACACTGTTTGTCATAATAGCTGTACTAATTTACATTCCCTCCAGCAATGTACAAGGGATTCAATTTCTCCACGTCTTTGCCAACACTTATCCTTCTTCATTTTGATAATAGCCATTCCAGCAGGTGATATTTCATTGTGGTTTTAGTTTACATTTCTCTGGTGATTAGTGAGGTTGAGTATTTTAATATACCTCCTGGCCATTTGTATGTCTTCTTTTGAAAATTTTCTCTTGCTTCTTTGCCCATTTTTAATTGAGTTGTTTTCTTACTATTGAGTGTCAGTTCCTCATATATTTCGGATATTAACCCCCTATCAGATATATAGCCTGCAAATATTTTCCCCAATTTCATAAGTTGTCTCTTCACTATCTTGATTATTTCTTTGGCTTTGCATAAGGTTTTTAGTTTGATGTAATCCCATTTATCTATTTTGCTTTTGTTGCCTGCGTTTTTTTGGTGTTTGTTTGTTTGTTCATTTGTTTGTTTGTTTTTTGAGATGGAGTCTCTCTTTGTTGCCCAGGTTGGAGCGCAATGGCGCCACCTCTC
This sequence comes from Rhinopithecus roxellana, assembly GCF_007565055.1. NCBI lineage: Eukaryota > Metazoa > Chordata > Mammalia > Primates > Cercopithecidae > Rhinopithecus > Rhinopithecus roxellana. The sequence continues at coordinate 7,241,754 of NC_044559.1, forward strand.
CTCATTGCAATCTCCACCTCCTGGGTTCAAGTAACTCTCCTGCCTCAGCTTCCGTAATAGCTGGGACTACAGGCGAATGCCACCATGCCTGGCAAATTTTTGTACTTTTTTGTAGGGATGGGATTTCATCATGTTGGCTAGGCTAGTCTCGAACTCTTGACCTCAGGTGATCCTCCTGCCTTGGCCTCTCAAAGTGCTGGTATTACAGGCATGAGCCACCATGCCCAGCTGCCTGTATTTTTTGGTTCATATTCAAACGTCATTGCCCAGACCAAAGTCATGGTACGTTTTCCTATGTTTTCTTCTAGTAGTTTTACAGTTTCAGGTCTTACATTTAAATCTTCAATCCATTTTGAGTTGATTTTTGTATCTGGGGTGAGATAAGTGTCTAATTTCATTCTGCATGTGGATATCCAGTTTTACCAACACCATTTGTTGAAGAGGCTGTCCTTTCCTTATTATGGGTTACTGGCAACATTGACAAAAATCGATTGACCATAATTTTGTGTATTTATTTCTGGGCTCTCTATTCTGTCCCACTGTGTCTATTGCTATGCCAGTACCATTCTATTATAGAATTTTGTTCATTTCTAAATCAGATAATGTGATGTATTTTTCTTTCTACTCAAGATTGCTTTGGTTATTTAGGGTCTTTTATGGTTCCACACATACTTTAGAATTTTTTTTCAATTTCTGTGAAAAATGTCATTGGAATTTTGATAAGCATTGCATGGAATCTGTAATTTGGGGTAGTATGAACATTTTAACAATATTCATTCTTCTAATCCATAACACGGGACATCTTTCCATTAATTTGTGTCTTCTTCAATTTTTTTCATCGATGTTTTATAATTGTCATTGTACAGGTCTTTCACCACAAAGATTAAATGTATTCCTAAGCATTATATTTTTATATTTTGTAGCTATTGTAAATGGGATCACTTTTCTTGATTTCCTTTTCAGAGAGTTCATTGTTAGTGTACGGAAGTGCTACTGGTTTTTGTTGTTGATTCTATCTCCTGCAACTTTATTGAATTTGTTTATTAGCTCTAACAGTTTTTTGGTGGGTTTTTTTTTTGGGGGGGTGGGATCATCATTGTTTTATATATATATATATATATGGTTATTTGATCATATATATAGTTATTTGATCATATATATATATAAAATCAATTTGTCTTCAAACAGGGATAATTCAACTTCTTTCTTTCCAATTTAAATGGCTGTTATTTCTTTCTCTTTCCTGATTGCTCTGGCTAGTACTTCCAGTACTATGTTGAATAGGAGTGGTGAGAGTGGACATTCTTATCTTGTTCCTGATCTTAGAGGAAAAGCTCTCAACTTTTCACCATTGAGTATATGGGTTTCTCATATATGCCATATATTATGTTGTGGTACAGTCCTTCTATAACTAGTTTGTTGAGAATTTTTATCATAAAAGCCTGCTGAATTTTGTCAAGTGCTTTTCCTGCATCTATTGAGATAATACTGTTTTTGTCCTTCATTCTGTTAACGTGTATCACATAGATTTGCATATGTTGAACCATTCTTGCATCCTTGGGATAAATACTAGTTGATTATGACAAATGATCCTTCTAATGTGTATTGAATTCAGTTTGCTGCTATTCTGTTGAGGATTTTTGCATCTATATTCATCAGGGATATTGCCCTGTAATTTTCTTTCATTGAAGTATCCTTGTTTGGCTTTGGTATTACGATAAGTGCTGGCCTTATAAAATAAATATGGAAATATTCCCTCTTCCTCAATGTTTTAGAAGAGTTTAAAAAGAATTGGTATTAGTTCTACTTTAATGTTTGGTAGAATTCAGCAATGAGAAGTCATCAGGTCCCAGGTTTTCCTTTCATAGAAGAACTTTTATTACTGATTCAAATTTTATATTCATTATATGTTCAGATTTTCTTTTTTAATGATTTAGTCTTAGTAGGTTGTATGTGTTTAGGAATTTATCCATTCTTCTAGGTTATCCGATTTTTTGGTATATAATTGTTCATAGTAGCCTCTTATGGTCCTTTGCATTTCTGTGGTATCAGTTGTAATATATTTTCTTTCATTTCTGATTTTATTTATTTCATTCTCCTCTCTTCTTTTCTTAGTTAGTTTAGCTAAGGGTCTGTTGACTTTGTTTATTTTCCAAAAAAAAAATATTCTAGTTTCATTGATCTTTTCTCTTGTTTTATAGTCTTTGTTTCATTTATTTCTGCTCTGATATTTTCCATTTCCAGCCTTCTACTAACTTTGACTTATTTTTTTCTTATTTTTCTAGTTTCTTGAGGTATGACATTTGGTTTTGTAATTGAGATATTTGTTTTTTTTTGATGTAGGTGTTTATTGCTATAAACTTCCCTGTGGAACTGCTTTTGTTGCATTCCATAAATTTGGTATATTATGCTTCCATTTTCATTTGTCTCCAGATTTTTTTTAATTTTCCTTTTAATTTTTCATTGACCTTTTGGTTGTTCAGGAGCATGTTGCTTAATTTTCATGTATTTGTTAATTTTCCAGAATTCCTCCTGTTATTGATTTCTAGTTTCATACTACTGTGGCTAGAAAAGGTACTTAATATAATTTCAGTCTTTGCAATTTTCTCAAGACTTGTTTTGTGCCACGACAAATGATTTATCCTGGAGAATGTGCACTTGAGAAGAATGTACATTCTGCAGCTATAGGATGGAATGTTCTGTATATGCCTGTTAGGTTCATTTCATCTAAATGTGCAGTTTAGGTCCAATATTTTCGTTACTGATTTTCTGTCTGGATGATCTGTCCATTGCTGAAAGTGGAGCGTTGAAATCCCCTACTATCATTGTATTATAGTCTATTTCTTCATTCAGATCTATTAATATTTGCCTGACACATTTAGGTTCCTATTGTTGGGTGCATAAACATTTAAAATTTTATATCCTCTTGATGAATCAACTCCTTGATGGTTATATAATGACCATCTTTGTCCCATTTCACAGTTTTTGACTTAAAGTCTAATTTAGCTGATAAGCATAGCTAGTCTTGCTCTCTTTTGGTTTCCTTTTGCATGAAATATCTTTTTCCACCCTTCCACCCTCAGTTTATGTGTGTTTGTACAGGTGTGGTGAATCTCTTGTAGGTAGCATATAGTTGAGTCTTTTTTATTATTATTCATTCAGCTATTTTATCTTTTGATTGGAGAGTTTAATCCATTTACTTTCAAGGATATGTATGAGTAGAAAATCAAACTCAGTTTCTCCCACTACATTCTCACAACACAACACTGACACCAGATGTGTGTGAGCTTTTTCCCATATATTATGGAAGCAATTAATTCTGCAGCAGAACACCAGCTGGATGCTCTCCAATTCATTTCCAATACTATCTACCTGGAGATAGCATCAGATCTCTTAGAGGTTGAGAAATCAGTCCCTAAACTGCCTCCTACTTCCAACACCAATTACAAGCCCACCCCAGGTTGTTTTACCTGTGCTTCTGACCAACTGGCTATAAATCAAGATTCCCATGACTCTCTTAGGGTTTGAATAATTTGCAAGCTCAGCACACAGAACTCAGGGAGGCACTTAACGCTTACTTGTCTATCATAAAGTGTATTTTAAAGGATAAAAATGAACAGCCAGTTGAAGAGATACATAAGTCGAGGTCTGGAAGGGTCTCAAGAAAACGACCTTTCATCCCCATGGAGTTGACATGTGAACACTCTCCTGGTGCATGAAGATGTTCTTGTTCACCTTCCTAGAAGCTCCTAGAATTCAGTCCTTTAAAGTTGTTATAGAGGCTTCATTATGCAGGTATGATTAATTAAACCATCATCCACTGGTAGTCAATTCAGTCTTCAGCCCCTTTTCTCCTCCCCTGAGGTGAGGATGGTGCTATGAGTTCCAATCCTTTTAGCAGATTGTGGGTGCTACAAACCACAAACCTATGGTTATCTAGGAAATTTGCAAAACTCACCTCATTAACATAAACTCAGATATGGTTGAAAGAGGTCCGTTACAAACAGTAAAAGACTATATCTCACCTATATTGTTCTGGAGCTGTTCTGGAGCTGTCTCAAACTGTCTCAAGAACCAAGGAAAAAAGGCAAAATATTTTAACAAAAGATACTCTTTTTTTTTTTTTTTTTTTTTTTTTTAGATGAAGTTTCACTCTTCTTGCTCAGGCTGGAGCACAATGGTGCAATCTCAGCTCACTGCAACCTCTGCCTCCCCAGTTCAAGCAATTCTCCTCCCTCAGCCTCCCAAGTAGCTGGGATTACAGGGATGTACCACTATGCCCAACTAATTTTGTATTTTTAGTAGAGACAGGGTTTCAACATGTTGGCCAGGCCGATCTCGGACTCCTGACCTCAGGTGATCCACCTGCCTTGGCCTCCCAAAGTGCTGGGATTACAGGCATGAGACACCATGCCTGGCAGCAAAAGATACTCTTATTGCTCTTATCACCTAGGAAATTATGAGGGTTATAGGAGCTGTGAGCCAGAAACCATTGATGAAAATCAAAAAATTTATATCTTGATATCACAAAGGTAATTATTAATAATAATTAATAATTACTACTGCCATTTTGTAGTAATTACTACAAAAAGTAGTAATTACTACTGCCATTTTGTTCATTGTTTCCTGGTTGTTTTGTAGATCCTTTTTTTCATTTTTTCTCTTGTTGTCTTTCTTTATGATTAGGTGATTTTCTCTAGGGGTATGCTTTGAATCCTGGCATTTTATCTTTTGTGTATCCACCGTAGGTCTTTGCTTTGTGGCTACCATGAGGCTTTCAAAAAACATCTGATAGAACAGGCTATGTTAGTCTGATAACAACTTAACATTGATGGCATAAAAACAACTCTGCACTTTTACACCACCACTTCCCGAACTTTAAATGTTTGTTGGTACAATTTATATTTTATATTGTGTATTTCTTAACAAATTATTGTAGCTATTGTTATTTTTAATTGTTTTGTCTTTTAACCTTCAAACTAACAGAGTAGATGTGACCTGATGACTTTTTAAGAGGCTGGGTACAGTTTGTCTTGCTTTTACTCCATTTTGAAGTGGCTCTTTTTTCCCCAAAAAACACATTCTCACCTGCTTCTCAGGATGGTTGGATACCTTTTCTTCAATGATATGACAGAACAAACATGTTAGACTCTTTATCTATTATAATGTTTCTTATTATTTCTTATCTAAATCATAATTCTATAGTAAATTTTTTGAGTCTTTTCTCAAAGAGAAGCCCCTAAGGGTTTCTCTCTGTTCTTCTACTTAACAGTGGAAATTCACGGAGTTATTCAGGATTTGCTGTTTAAGCTATAAGGATCCAAAATCAGAACAGTGCCAGAATTAAGTTATGTAATAGCTTTCATCACCCTGGTTTTCCTTATCTATTAGTGACCCAGTAATTACCTGGGTTTCAGAAAATTATCTTAAAATAACCAGAAATACTTTATCTCAGAATTATTTTGTATTTCCCCTTTTAGATGTATAGTAATGATATAATTTGAAGTGTTTTTCACTCCATTGATCTCAGATATAGAGGAGGAAAAAAGTGCTAAGATATTGATTTGACCATCATAATATGTGGAGGACCCATAACCCCCCTCTTCAGTTCCACTTGCAGTAGGGCTCAGCTCCCTTTGCCCTCCCTCAGTCACTTTGCCTTCCTTGGGAATGTGCATGTTTCACAAGACCTGGCCCATCCTTAGGACTTTAAACCAAGGCAAGGTCAGGATTAGTGCCGGGGCCACTAATGAAGGCATGACCCCCGACCCAGGAAGGTGTGGAGTTAGCCAGGGTTGGAAGTGACTCAGTGCCTCAGTCTGTTTGGGCTACTACAGCACAAATACCATAAACTGGATCACTTATAAAACAACAGAAATTTTTTTCTCACAGTTCTAGAATCTGTGAAGTTCAGGATCAAAGTGCCAGCAGATTCAGCATCTAGTAAGAGCCCAATTCCTGGTTTATTAACAGCATCTCATTGTGTTCTCAAATGGCAGAAGGGGCAAAGCAGCTCGCTGAGATCTCTTTTCTAGGGGCACTGATATTCTCTAGTGCTCTTTTATAAGGGCACTAATCCTATTGATGACGGCTTTGCCCTCATGGTTAATTACTTCCCACATTGGAGATTAGGTTTCAACACATTAATTTTGGGGTGATACAAACATTCAGATCATAGCACTCAGAAATCCAGCCTATCCCTTCTCTAGAGAACACTAGTCCTAAAATTTCAGAACAGTGACTTTAGAAAGATTAATGCTGTTTCCACTGGCTCCCAATATTTAACCTTGGATTCTCAAGAGTTTCTATAGGAATGCTTTGGCATTGATTGTCCCTCACCCAATTGACTGTACATTGCAGAGGAACCACCTCCTTTCTTTCTGGGGCATTCCCAGCCTAAGAGTCTCATTCAGGAATAGGAGGAAACAGTCCAGTATACTCCACACTTCTGGCCATATTTTTTCAAAAATATTGTTTTTTTTTATTGTCTCCTCTGTGGGCATCAGGATCAGACATTAACATCCCCCATTGAGGCCCCAGTTAAGGCAGAATGGAGCATGAATGAAAGCTTGGGTGTGCTAAACACTCTGCTGAGTGCATCACTAACATTTTCACACTCCTCACAATGACTCTATGAGGCAGATTATCCCTAATTTATAAATAAACAAAGGCTTAGCATAATGATTGTAAATTCATGCATGAGTCACAGAGCAGCAATCCGAGCTTGGGTACACCTAACCCTAAAGCCATGCCTCTGCATTCATCAGCCAATAAGTATTTATATTTCTTTCTAAGGGCCAAACATTGTTAGAATAATAATAAACCAGATGAACCTAATGCCTGCACTGGCCTCAGGAAGTCAGCTGGAGAAGGTAGAAAAAAGAGGAAAGCCTTAATTTAGATATGAGGACAGGTGGAGCTCAAGGAAGTTGGCTTTCAAGTTGGATTTTAAAACAAACTTTCATTGAGGTATTATTCACATACCATAAGATGCACATGTTCAAAATATGATTTGGTAAGTTTTGACAAGTGTTTACTCCCATGAAACCATCAACACATCAAAATTATGAACATATTCAACATCTCAACATCCTCCAAAGTTTCTTCTTGCTCCTTTATAATTTCTTCCTCCATCCCTTTCCTGGTCCCTGCCATGTCCAGCCTTCTGTCATAGTAGCTTAGTCTGCATTTTCTATAACTTTATGTAATAAGAATCACCGACTATGTACTCACTTTTTGTCGGCTTCCTTCACTCAACATAATTACTTTGCAATTCATCCATGCTGTCCCGTGGATCAGTAGTTTATTCATTATTATTGCTACGTAGTATTCCATTGTATGGGTGTACCCCATTTTGTTTACACACTCGTCTATTGATGAATATTTGGATTGTTTCCAGTTTGGGGTTATTACAAATAAAGGTACTATTGGACATTTATATATACTAAAGTGAGATGAACCCAGGAAGCTAGAGGTGAATTCTCTATTCTCAAGAACTGTGATCAGGAGGAGGCCTGCTATTGTTTAATCACTTCCCCCAGGTCTCATCCTATACTATTTTCAGTTAACTCATATCTGCCCCTGAGCCAGAGCACCCAACATGCGTTGTTGTGAAGGCTCTGCCAGTTATCACAGCCACCAATTCCCATGGTGTGGTGGTTCATTTTGTGTGTCATCTTGGCTGGGCTAAGGAATTCCGAATAGCTGGTAAAACATTATTCCTGGGTGTGTCTATGAGAGTGTTTTTGGAAGAGATTAGCATTTTCATTGGTAGGCTGAGAAGATCCACCCTCATTAACATCAGTGAGCATCATCCATTCTGTTGAGAGTCTGAATAGAACAGAAAAGTAAAGGAAGGTCAGCTTCAGTCTCTCTGCTTGAGCTGAGACATCCATCTTCTCTTGCCTGAAGACATGGGAACTTCTTGTCCTCAGGCTTCAGATTTGGACTGAATTACACCAGCAGCTTTTCTGGGTCTCTGGTTTACAGACAGCAGATCATGGGACTTCTGAGTCTCCATAACCACATGAGACAATTCCTGTAATAAACCTCCCCATATGTATATCTGTATATATCCTATTGGTTCTGTTTTCTGGGGACTCCTGATGAATACATCTGGTGGTGAGCATTTATGCATCATAGTTTCCTTTCTACCATCCCACGGAGATACTCATATGGATACCTCCCATCAAAAGCACAAATCCAAGTCAAAGCAGAGTCAACATTCAGTCACTTCTGTGGGAAGGATCAGGGCAGTCAGAGGTCAAAGCCAAGCAAAATATCAGTCCCAAGATGAGAGAGCTGGCTGTCAGTGTCAGGGGCCTCAGCACTAAGTCTAATGGTTTTGATCAAGAGCGGAGTGTACACCCAGAATCTGCTCCCGCCTGCCACATACATGTCCTGGGAATTCAGTGAGCAGGCACTGCAATAATCTTCAACAACAGAGACTTGCCAGAAAGCACAGAGGAAGTCACCCGGTCAGCTACAACCACAGCCCCACTTCCCACCTAGTTCTTCCGTAACTGTCATCTGTCAAACTAGCTTCCTTGGAAGCCAGAACAAATCTTCACATCCTCAAAGATAAGAATCTTAACTCAAAAAAAAAAAAAAAAAAAAAAAAAAAAAAACTTCTTTCTCATAGTTCACCTAGCATTCATTGTCCCCAAGAGAGCAGATTTGATCAGATCTGATGCCTACTACTCCACCAGAACCATCAAAATTTCAGCTCACCCATCATTTTAGAGTTGGTAGGCCTGCCTTCTGCTCATCCCATACATGGCTTCTTTCATGTTCATTTTACATATGGTCAGTCCCTGGTTTGACCAGCTGATACAGTACAATGCCATTGATTTTAATAATAAATCATGCAGAGAGCATATGAGAAAAGAACTTGTTGAGAACAATTCTGCAAAAGTTGGCTCTGTACTAGTCATGGAGGCATTTGAGTTTCAAGGACTCTACTCTCTTTCTACACAACCCTCTCTGAATATGGTTGCTCCAAAGGTCTAAGGTTGAGCTACAAGGAGTGGATAAGTTAGTCCAGCTACCAGAATGGAGAAATATGGGCCTGCAAAAATCTATGACATACCTTGCACTCAGCAAGAAGACAGCTTACTTCATTTCTATCACTAAGAGCTGCTCTAAGTTGTTAAATCATTGGCAGGACTTCCACCCAGTTACCTGGGCCAAGAGCCCTTGGTTTTGTCAACCCTTTAGTTCTTCAAGTGAACATCTAGGCACAAGAGCATCCCAGCCCCAAGCACCTGCACCCCAATGTGGTCACTGAATAGAGACATAGCTTCTCTCATGTTCTAGTGTAACAACTTGAAAGGGAGCTGGTTTCACACTTAAATTTCAGCATGTATCTACACTTGATAGCAGTGTCATACACTCCTTCACAAGCAGAAGAAACTGACTCAGTGCCACAGGGACTTCATTTGCAGACATGCCAGGTAGCAGGCATGTCTCAGTGAGAGGTAGAAAGAATTGCACAGGCCTTAGTGTTGTCTTTCTGGGATTTTATTGCTGGCTACCCTTCATGCTATCCATATAACTTTGGGCAAGATATATATTGTCTCTGATTCTTCAGAAAGATAAAGACAACAGCATTTACTCAAAGACTCTGAAGATTACATGAGATAGAATGCAAAGTACCTACCAAGGGGGCTGGCATCAGCAGGTGCTGGCTGGCTGTGAACTTTCCTCCCCTGCTACCCTTCCGTCTCTTCTCAGTTCTCATACATCTAAGCTGGAATCAGCCTAATGATATATTCCTGTTGTCTTGACTATGAAAAGAAAACTGTTAAAAAACAAAATAGGACATGCTGGGCATACTTGATGCTCTGCACCACACAGCTTGTTTACACACCCACAAGCCCAGCTGGGGTTGGGAAGAGCTGCTCGGGTCCCTCTCCCATTGGGCCTGGCACCATAGATTGCGCCAAGATGCATTACACCAACAAGCAGCCTGCTTAGAGAGGCATAGTCATGAGATCAATGCTAGCAATGGGCAATAATAATAGGATTTAATCAACTCCTGATGACGCAGGGCTGAGAAGGACTCTGGAAATGCTGTACATCTATGTACAAGGGCAAGGAGGGCAAAGGTGACTCTGAACAGCTGACTTACCTTGATCATGCCAAAAAAATTATAGGCAAAGTGAGAGGTTATTTTCCATGCTTGCTATGTTGACCAAATCAAGGAATTCAGGAGGCACACGAAGAAAGGTGAGAGACACTTAGCAGTGAGAGGAGACCACCCTCAGTTTCCTTGCATTTTTCCCTCATTTCATTTCTGCTGTCTTTCCCCAACCAGCCACCAACCTCCCTCTCTTTCCATTCAGTTATGTTTCTCTTAGCAGGGGTCAGCAAACTATGGCCCATGGGCCAAATTCACTCCACCACCTTATTTTGCAAATAAAGCTATGCCCATTCATGTCTGCATTATCTATGCCTACTTCTGGCTATAATGCTGGAGTTGAGTAGTGGTGACAGAGACCTTATGGCCTGCAAAGCCTAAAATATTTACTGTATGACCCATTATATGGAAATGTTTGCTGATCCCTACCCTTGGAAATAGACTACACAAGCTAAACTCAATCTATGTCCCATAGATTGCAGAACGCTATAATCCTTGGAGTTGAATTATTGTAATATTTAAAAACAAACAAACAAAAAGAGACTCAAAGTTTCTTTGAGTCAAAAGAGAGAAATAAGCTTAAGGCTCTCTGGTTATGCAGAGGCTTTTTCTGTAAAAATTCTTAGAAACTATATTATGCTTACATACACTGTGAATCTCTAAAGGAAGGGGTGTTATGGCCTGCATGTATAAGCTTCATTTTCAAAAGAAATGAGCCTGAGGCAGAAGCCTTCTGCACTATTTAGGAAGACTTATGTGCCTTGTTAGGAAGTACAATCCCAAGGAGCATGACAGGGACAAGAGGGGAAAGCAGGGGAAGCAGAAAGCGAAAATGAGGCTGCACTGCCAAGTTGGCTGCCACCAGCGGGCAGATGCTGGCTCCTATGTACACCACATTGCAGGATTGTGTGTAATGCAGGAGTCAGGGGGAAATGTATCCAACAACCTGTGGGAACCAGAGAAGAGACCCATGGTGACAGCAGGCAGCATCAGATACAGGTGCATGCTTGAGGTGAGGTGCTATTGGGTTGCACCTGCCTGCAGTCAAAACCCTTGCAGAGCTTTTGGCCAGCGATGCAGCTCCAATAAGTGAGGGTAGGCCAGAAAATATCTAATGTTGTGCACGTGCATTCTGATACCAAGAAACACAGAATGCTGGGCTTCCTAGACCTGTCTGACTATAGAGTCATCTTTCCCATGAGTAGACAACATGTCAGAGGGCACCTACATTTCTCACAATTGTCTAAGATTTACCGGGCTGCACCTCCCCACTTCCCTATATAACCCACATCCTGAAACCTGCCCTTCTTTTTCTCATACTACCATTGACACATCCCTAACCAGCCACTAACCTCCCTCTCTCTTTACAGTCACAGTTATGTTTCTCCTAGCAGGGGTCAGAAACTATAGTCCATGGGCCTAAGTCAGACCAGCACCCTTCTTCTCATAACATCATTGACCCATCCCAAAACCCTTCCAACCCTGTGACCTCTTCTTAACATCAACCTCCTGCCAGGAGAACAACTGAGCACAGTGGAAACCACACACACCTTGGGATCAGAAACCCATGTTTGAACACTGGCTCTCCACTAACCAGCTGGGGAAGCTCCATCACATTACTCAGTTTCTACCAACTTTAATTTCTGGAACTCAGAACGGGGCTGACAGCACAGCATGAATGAGGAATTATGAAGTAGCTCATGTAAAGCGTTACCCACAATAGTTACACACGACATTATAGCTATTCTTTTTATTATTACTATCATTGCATCTTTTTGTGTCAGAATTGGTGGGTTCTTGATCTCACTGACTTCAATAATGAAGCCACGGACCCTCGTAGTGAGTATTACAGTTCTTAAAGATGGTGTGTCCGGAGTTTATTCCTTCTGGTGGGTTCCTGGTCTCGCTGACTTCAGGAGTAAAGTTGCAGACCTTCCTGCCCGGTGAGTGTCACAGCTCATAAAGGTAGTGCTGACCCAAAGAGTGAGCAGCAGCAAGATTTATTGCAAAGAGCAAAAGAACAAACCTTTTACAGCGTGGAAGGTGACCCAAGCGCGTTGCCCTCAGGTGGCCAGCTTTTATTCCCTTATTTGGCCCCACCCACATCCTACTGATTGGTCCATTTTACAGAGAGCTGATTGGTCCATTTTACAGAGTGCTGATTGGTCCATTTTCACAGAGTGCTTATTGGTGCATTTACAAACCTTTAGCTAGACACAGAGCACTGATTGGTGCATTTACAATCCTTTGGCTAGACAGAAAAGTTCTCCAAGTCCCCTATCTGATTAGCTAGACATGGAGCACTGACTGGTGCGTTTACAAACCCTTAGCTAGACACAGAGCACTGATTGGTGCATTTGCAATCCTTTAGCCAGGCAGCGCTGATTGGTGCATTTACAATTCTTTAACTAGACAGAAAAGTTCTCCAAGTCCCCACCTGCCCCAGAAGCCCAGCCAGCTTTATCTCTCATTTTGACATTGTTGGCCTTGCATTTTCAAGAACTTCTCTCATCCCCCAGTTTCCCTGCTGTCCCTCAAATTTTCCCTTACCTCTTCTTTTTATTCTTCTAAATCACATTCTGCTAGGAGCTGAATTGGGTCCCCTCTCCCCTAATATGAGTTAGGGGAGAGGGTACACAATTCAAGTTCCAACCTCCAATGTGATTGTGTTTGAAGATAGGAACTTCTTCAAGGTAGTCAAGGTTAAATGAGGTAATAAGGGTGGGGCCCCAAGCAGATGTGGTTAGTGTTCCTATGAGAAGAGACACCAGAGAGCTCTTTCTCTCCCACTTTCTCTTTCTTCCTGCTTCTCCCTCCATCTCCTTGTTTGCACACCACAAAAACAGGCCACATGAGGATGCAGTGAGAAGATGGCCATCTGCAAGCCAAGAAAAAAGTCCTCAACAGAACCTGACCCTGTGGACCTTGATTTTTGGACTTTCAGCCTCCAGAGCCGTGAGACAAGACACTCTTGTTGTTTATGCTACCCAGTTTTTGGTATTTTGTTATGGCAGCCCAAGCAGAATAATACACCTTCCTTCTCTCCTCTTCCTCTTTCTGCTTTGAAATGGAGAAGTTCCTCAAGATATTAATTAATGCCCTAGACTTCATTCTCAATCTCTCCTCCAATTCTAATCTCATTCCTTCCATTGACTTCACCTGTCACTCACAAATCCACGTCTCCAACTCTGACCTCTCCTCTGAACACCTGGAACCAAATTTTCAAAATCTCTGTTTGACATCACCACTTGAGTATCCCACAGGCACAGCAAACTCATAACACCTAAAATTGAACTCATTGTACTCTCCCTGAGAGCCCTTCAATACCTTTTTCTTTCTGCCAAATCCTTTGTACAACAAGAGAAGACATAAAGAGAGGTGGATCATTGAATAGAAGGATGAAAAGATAAACAGGCGTATAAAATTTAAAGCCAACATTTGAACACTTATCCTATGTGTCATATACTGTGCAAAAGTATTTACATGCATCAGTTTGCTTTATTTGTATAATCTCTCCTGCTTTACAGATAAGGAAACTGAAGAAAGGGTATCTTAGTCCATTCTTGCACTGCTATAAAGAAATTCCTGAAACTGGGTAATTGGTAAAGAAAATAGTTTTAATTGGCTCATGGTTCCATAGGCTGTATGGGAAGCATGGCTGAGGATGCCTTAGGAAACTTACAATCATGGCAGAATGGGAAGGGGAATGTCTTACACATGGCTGGAGCTGGAGGAAGAGAGCAAAGCGAGAGGCACTACAAACTTTTAAACTACCAGATTTCCTGAGAGTTCACTCACTATCACGAGAACAGCAAGGGAGAATCTGCCCCCATGATCCAATCACCTCCCACCAGGCCCCTCCTTCAACACTGGGGATTACAACTGGACATGAGATATAAGCATGGACACAGAGTGAAACCATATCAAAGGGTAAAGCAACTTTCCAAGAGTCACAGGGTCTGTAAGTGAAAAAACTAAGTTTGCAAACCAGGCAATCAAACTCCAGAATAAGGCTTCAACCAGGTAACTAGCTTTTGCTCAGCCAACCTTCTCTCTTCTCTCAGGATAACCCCTTTGCCACCATGCCTATCTATGCTCCTGACATGCAGAAAGTAGCAACACATGTTCACTGTGCTTCACTGCCTGCTCTCCCTCTTCTCCCACTCTCCCACATCATCCCCTCTTTGCCAACACTATTTCCATAGCCTAGAACATTCATACTTTCCCATGAGAACTGATGCATGTGTCACAGTGTGTATGAAGCTTTCCCTCATCCCTACAGGCAAAATTCATCACTCCTTCCCTGTGCTCCTTCCAGCACATTTTATTTTCACTGCTATCAAAGAATCTATTTCTTAGTATGATACTGAGCTATGTGTTTGTCTTCCCTGCTGGATCACTAGCATCTGGACAGCAGGACTTGACTAGTTCATCTCTGTGTGCTGCATGTGTTAAAAGAGCACCTGCCACTGAGTAGAAGGTCAGTTAGTGGCTGTAACTGAGGTTGAATTCAGCACAAAACCTGCCAAGACATTAGTTTTTCTGGCCAGTGGAATGAGAAGGAGCCTGACTGCTGGCAAGGACGTATGCCTGTGCCCAGGAAACAAAGGGACCACACATGGGAAACCTCCACCAGAGGGAAAAATTGCAAACATGGGGTGCACTATATACTAAGTAACCTCACAGACTCATAAAATCAAGCATGCCAGGGGCAGAAGGATGCCAGATGCATGGGCCAGCTTCTTCCTTAAGGAAAAGAGGATATTGCCAATAAGGAAGCTAAAGCCATGGAGGTTAATATTCTTCACAAGATCAGGTAGCTCATTAATGTGTATGTGGGGGGTGAGTGGTTGAGGAGTCATTTTCTGCTTAAGAAACATGAACACTTCCCCAAAATATTCACATTACAAAGACACACATGTGAATTCCTCAGAGACATAAGAATATGTATCAGAGCATATGAAATAGAATAAGTTGTATCCACAAATTTAGGAGTGCAAGAAACATTCATTTCTCCATAACCTGTGATTCAAATTAAATCTGTCTTCACACCAGGGTGGTGGAAACTTCCATCCCAAGATTTTAAGGCAAAGATGGCAGATTGGGCACATGCATCTAAAGCACCCTCTCTCGTAATCCCACTGAAACTACAGCAAAGAGATTTTGTTTAAAAAGAATAAACTCAAAAGGCAGGGAGATGAAGAGAGAAGACAACATCCCCCTGATATTGGAGGCTGGAAAGCAGATGGGTGAATGGTAACTGACTTGGCAGTTCTAAGCCAACAGTAGGGAGAGCCAAGGAACAATCCAAAGAAGAATGCAGAATCCTCAAAAGGCTTCAGAGTTGGCAGCACCAGGTGTCACCTCTGGAAGTGGGGTAGAATGGAGGAGTTAGCTAAGAAAAGGAGGATCATTTGAAAGCTGTGTAACTGTCAGATCTGGAGCTGACTGCGTGGTATTGTCAAGAAGACACATTAAGGAGCCCAATTCCAGCTGGCCATTTACTGGCTGAGAAGTGTTGGGCAAGTTACTTTACCATTCTGTGCTTTAGTTCTTATATCTGAGAAACGGGATATTAACACTTCTCTCTTTGTAAGTCAAGATTTGTAAAGAATGTATACTCATGCCTGGCACCTAATAAGTTCTTTAAAAAAAAATAGATCCCCACTCCCAATCACAAACCATTGGGAAATTGCTTCTTCCCTATCTCAGCTGGTCTGAAGACTTATTACCTGGAGAGAATAAGAAAGATTATCTGTGAATAGGAAACACCATGCACACTTAAGGGCACAGTAGCACAAGGGGAAAAGATGCATTAAGGAAACTTGCATATTAAACATTGACCACCCTCTTTCTTCCTGGATTCCAGAACACCAGTAACCAGCCACACCTTCCCTGCAGAAGTTTAGAAAAGCCTTTTCTGGAGAACCCAACCAGCCCAAAGGAAGACACTGATGACACCAATCCCAGAGGTTCCCAGGTAAATATTTCAAGTGGATCCTTTTACAATGAAGCTCACAGTCCAGAAGTATTCAGAGCAAGTGATTGTCTCTTAAGTCCCTGGACTCTTAAGCCTGAGCAAACAACCAAGGACTACCAGACATATGAAGACAGCCTCTAACATGGAATGCAGAGAACTAAGTGACAAGCAAACAGAAAGGAGCAACTGGCAGAAAAGGAAAAGACATTGCATCCATCTTTGAAAAAAATAAGACAGGAGAAGAAGGAGGAAGAAGAAAGAAGAAGGAGGAAGAAGAAGGAATAAGAAAGAAGAAGAGAGAAGAAGAAGAAGAAGAAGAAGAAGAAGAAGAAGAAGAAGAAGAAGAAGAAGAAGAAGAAGAAGAAGAAGAAGAGGAGGAGGAGGAGGAGGAGGAGGAGGAGGAGGAGGAGGAGGAGGAGGAGGAGGAGGAGGGAAGAAGGTGGTGGTGGAGGAGGGGGGAGGAGGGGGAGGTGGAGGAGGAGGAGAGGAGGAGGGAGGAGGGAGAAGGAGGAAAGAGGAGGAGGAAGAAAGAGGAGGAGGAGGAAGGAGGAGGAGAAAAGAGGAGGAGGAGGAGTGGAAAGAGTAAGAAGAGGAGGAAGAAGGAGGAGAAAAGAGAAGGAGGAGGAGGAGTGGGAAGATGAAGAGGAATAAGGAGGAGGAGGAGGAGATTAGAAAACAAAAGAGAGCTTTTAGAAATGGGAAACATAATAGCAGAAACAAAGAAACTTAACTCATTTCCCATTTAGAAAAAAAAAAGTGCAGCTTGCTGCCAGTGCAGCTTTCTTGGGGCAAATGGGAAATGAGGTAATAGAAAGTTTAGAAGATAACTTTTTTAAATCACAGAAATTAAAGAGAAAAGATATGAAAAATATCATTTTAATATAAAAAGATAAAATTACTATGTCATGAGGTCTAACATCCAAACAATTTGATTTCCAGAAAAACAAATGACAGACAAATTATTAGCAAAATAATTCAAGCAAATTTTTAAGAACTAAAGGACATGAATTTCAGATAGAAAGCATTTACCAAATGCCCAGGGAAATGGATAATGATAGAAACACCCTTATATTCAGCATAATAAAATTGTAGAGAAGTGAGAACAAATAGACAATTCTAAATCATTTCAGGAAGAAATAGGTCACACAGAAAGGGTTAGGAAGAGGATGAGTTTGGAATTTTTACAAGCAGTACCAGAAGCTAGAAGCAATAGGATGATACTTTCAGATCCTGAGAGAAATTTTTTCCCAATTTCTACTAGAGCTTATACTCAGAAAAACTATCAACCAAATATAAGGGTAGGATAAAACTTGTTTTAGGATATGTAAGTTCTCAAATACCTTCCCTTCTTAGTAAACTACTGGAGGATGCATCCCCACCAGGGTAAGAAGGTCAAGCTTGTAATTCACAAGACATTAGTAGAGTACACAGAAGAATTTTACCTCAGTGGTGGGAACAATTAGACCTAGAATAAATTCCAATCTGTCTGGTCCTGCCTAACAAAGATTAAAAGCAAGAACCAAAAGAATCAAGCTGCTTCCAAGTAATTTAACTGCACCCCTGAAAAAGCTTAAGACATTCATAGGGACACAAAAATACCTGGTTTCAACGGATAAAATCTATAACTCCTGACATCTAATCAAAAATTAGCAAGCATCTAAAGAAGTAGAAAAACATAACCCAAAATGAGCAGAAAAGTCAACTAAACAATAACTGAAAAATGACAAAGGTGATAGAATTAGCAGTCAATGACATTAAAATAGGTACTGTGATTGTATTTTAAATGTTCAGTAAGACAGTGGAAAGATTTGGTGTATTAAGTAGAAATACAGAAGTACAAAAAGCCAAATAAAACTTCTACAGATAAACACTATAATGACTGAGTCGAAATATCTGTTAAATGGGTTTAACAGTAGATTAAGCTCTAGGGGAAGAGGTGCGAAACGCAAAGCGTTAGTGATTTGAAAATGCATCAATAGACAATGTCCAAAATGAAACCCAAAGGGAAAAAATACTGAGAAAATGAATAGCACATTAATGAGCTCTGTGACAATTTCACATAGAATACTACTCATGTAATTCGAGTCCCCAAAGAAAAGGAGAAAGAACAGTAGATAAAAATATATATTTGAAGAACTAGTCATCAAAAAATTTCCAAATAGATAAAACTACCAATCTACAGATCCAAGAAGCTCAAAGAACTCCAAGGAGGCACAAGAAAACCACACCATAGCACACTACTATTAAAAACCAAAAATAAAGACAAGAGCTTAAGAGAAATAAAGATGTACACATAAAGAGAAACAAGGATAAGGTGGCAGTGGATTTTTAAGTCAGAAACAATGGAACCCAGAAAACAATGGAGCAACAGCTTTATTCCATTTTATTATTATTATCATTATTATTTGAGACAGAGTTTCACTCTTGTTGCCCAGGCTGGAGCGCAGTGGCACGATCTTGGCTCACTGAAACCTCCACCTTTCAGGTTCAAGCAATTCTCCTGCCTCAGCCTCCCGAGTAGCTGGGATTACACGTGCACACCACCATACCCAGCTAATTTTTTGTATTTTTAGTAGAGACTGTGTTTTGCCATGTTGGCCAGGCTAGTCTCGAACTCCTGACCTCAGGTGATCCACACACCTCAGCCTCCCAAAGTGCTGGGATTACAGGCGTGAGGCACCGCGCCCAGCCAGCAACAGCTTTATACTACTGAAAGGTAAACAAAAACAAAAACAAGTCAACCTAGAATTCCATAACCAGTGAAAATGTCACTCAAAAATGAAGGCAAAATAAAAACATGCTAAACATACAAATGCTGAAAGAATCCATTATCAGCAGACCTGCATTATAATAAAGGTGAAAGAATATTTGTCACATAGAAGAAAAATTATTTCAGATAGAAACCTGGATGTACACAAAGAACAAAAGAGCCCTGAAAATAGCAACCTTGTGGAAAAACATTTAAAAAAAAAAATCTTATGATTTAAATCTATATGAAAGATTACTGATTAAAGTAAAAAATGGGCCAGGCACAGTGTCTCACACCTGTGATCACAGCACTTTGGGAGGTCAAGGCAGGTGGATTATCTGAGGTCAAGAGTTCGAGACCAGCCTGGCCAACATGGTAAAACCCTCTCCCTACTAAAAATAGAAAAAATTGGCCCCTGTAATCCCAGCTACTCAGGAGGCTGAGGCAGGAGAACTGCCTGAACCCGGGAGGTGGAGGTTGCAGTGAGTCAAGGTCACGAGACTGCACTCCAGTCTGGAGGACAAGAGCGAGACTCTGTCTCAAAAAATAATAATAATGATAGTAACAATGTAGTAGGTAGTTTTAACATATGTAGAAGTAAAATGTTTGACAACAAAAGTGCAAAGGCTAAGAGGGAAAAAATGAAAGTATTATAGTGTTGCAAGGTTCTTATACTACCCACGAAGTGGTTTATATATTCTACTTGAAGGTAGAATATGATAGGTTATAGATGTATACTATAAATTAATTCTAAAGTAACTACCAAAATACTACAACAAACAGTTAAAGCGAATAAGATAAGAAAGGAAGTAAAAATGGAATCATAAAATATACTCAACCCAAAAGAAGGCAGAAAAATAAGATGAACAAAGAACAGATGAGAAAAATACAAAATCCTGGAACTACCAAACCCTTGTCATAGAGACTGCAGAGGGGATGGAGTGACCACCTGGTAACCAGTGATGAGGAAGTGTATAGCATAGAGAACCCCCACCAACATTCCTGCTCCCACTGGGTACCGCAGACCAGCGGCAGCTGTGATTGGAACATGCATGATGTACATGGACCCACATACACAAGTCAAATGCAAGAATCAGCAGTGGGCTGTCAGTAGCCTAGATCCCTGAATTCATCCTGTATCTAACATGAGTAAGAGTCACCCCAAATCATCATTTTCATACCACTCTGGTGCCCCAGTGCCCATAAAACAAGCACCATGGTGGCCAACTGGAGCGGTCCACTTTCCAGACCTCTCTCCTGGAACCTGGGTCTGGCTGCTGGGTTCAGCACGAACCCATAGGCGCAAGGCTGAGATGAGATGGTCCTCAGGGCATCTGGTTGACCCCATAAACTTGATAGATGGTCAGCAAGTACTCTCACAAAAGGAAACAGGGACTAGGACCAACATTCATCTCAGAGGTGTCCTCAGAGTATACCACCAAGATAGCTCTGCCAGCTCTGGCCCCACCCATCCCAGGTACTGCATGGGGATGTAGAAAATTTCAAGGTATGCATTTCCAATACCTGGAACCCATGTGGCAGCAGATCCAAACTCAGGGAACCCTGCCAGTCCTTGCTGGTCACAGCCACCAGAGTGGGACACAGACAATTTCAAGGAAGGCACTCCAAAGCTTGGGGCTCTGAAGTGTTGAAAGCAGGACAGTGGCCTACTTCCCAGGAAAGCATAAAGAAGGAACCTTCCTGCCTGCCTGAGTGAGGTTGACACGAAGCGGAGTCTCCAGTCCACGTGCAATGAGGATGTCACGTGAGAGAGAAAGAAATGTTATTGTTTTAAGCCACTAAGATATGATGTTACTGTTACCACAGTAACTTAGCCCATCCTGACTGATGCTCAGGGCAGTCTCCGTGCCCCGCGTAAAGCTGTCAGCACACAGAAGCACGGGGATTCAAAAGGAAGACACGTGGAGGGCTGGCAACACCAGCGTGTCTTCTGTTGCTGTCAATTCTTAAATGTTTTAAACTGATAATGTTTGGCTGAGCCTAGCCCAGATTCTTATTCTTATTTTATGCAACAGAATCATGAGATGATGGAGTTCTCTCATTAGGACTTTAATGTCACCCCCACTGAAGCGTTCTGCTTTGTCCTTACCCTGAAAGCCCGTCACTGGTGATGGTGAATTTAAAAGCAGAAAATTGAGAGCAGTCCAATCCTCCTGACCACATTTCTGAGAACACGCAGCACTTTGTCCACACTGCACCCTTGCTACGTGCCCCTGAAGGCCCTGGAGCCTCCCATGTGGCCTTTCCCACTGACTTCCCCAGAAGGTTCTGTTATAAAACCTTGAAGACATAGAAGCCAAAAGATGAACCAGAAATCCCACTCAACTGATCTCCTCCTGAAGGCCTTCATCTTTTGAGGATCCAAATACCTTTCCTCACCCAGCTTGCTATTCCATATTTTTATTAATTGGCCTTCGCATCAATTTAAATATAGTTTTGAAAAAGTAAGAAAATAGTTGTCAAAAAAAATTTAGTCCCATTTGTTACTGAAGCCTCCTTCCCTCCCAAGTTTATAATAAATCGACACATAAATGATGTTTCTAAAACAGCAGGGAAACCTCCAACTCCCATTATGGTTGCTACTGACATCTTCATGGTTTCAGGCCAAAAAGTAGGCCCGTGGGATCCAGCAACACTTCCTTCCATGGTGCATGACAGGTAAGGGAATTTCTGCTAAGGCTGGGAATTGTATGCGACTTTTCCACACAAAGCAATGATTTCCCCTGAGGTCTTGCTCCTTCTACAGAGCTACCACCAGGCTGGGAGCACTCCTACTCTAACTAACCCTGTCATTCCTGTCCTGAGCGACTGATCTCTAATTTCATTTCTCCGACTACAGAAAACCCTTCTTCCCTCCGCTTGTTATCCCGAAAGGCCTTTAACATTTCTTCAGGGCTTCAGGCTACAGAAAATTCAAAGCCAGATAAGGCAATGTCTTCAAAGCCTCTTCTGCTTTGGGCCCTGGAACGAACTCTCTCTCTCACCCACCGCATCCACCAATCAGTCAGGGGACAGAATCGCCTGTCTACCTTCATACATTGGTGTGCAAGGGTAGAGAAACGTGGAAAACTCAGAAATGAATATTCCACTCAGAAGCAAAAAAATAAATAATAATAATAATGTAAAAGTGCCTTGGATGAGTATACATAAAATATACACAACTTGGAGACTCACATAAATAAGCATGAGAGAGGAAAGAACAAATCATTTGTACCCGTAATTTCCAAGTGCAATCAAAATCAGGCAGAATTCCTTGGACTATCTCCTATGAATTTGCATAAATAATCTAAGCACTCAGCACATGTTCTGGGGAATGCAGAGCATTTAACAGGTAACTATTTTAAGTGGTTCTAGAAACCACCGTCCTTTTGTCTAATGCAGTTACTTCCCTGGATCGAATCCCATTTTGGGGCTGTGAAGTGCAGAGTCAACAATGTAAAGTGTGCCTACAAAGTGATGTGAAATAAGGTTTATTCAGGGTCATCTGAGCCCAATTGTCTGTAATGAAACTCTCACTCCTACCTCTCCCTGGCCTCAGTTCCGACTCCAGAACATCACTGCACAGCCTGTGCGCTCTCTCTGCACTTAGGCTATCATTAGTTGCAGCCGTTTTTGCCGCAAGTTCTGTACTTCTGGGCTTCCCGCATTTCCCAGTGAATGGCTCAAAGAAAGAACATTTTGCAAATTACTACTCTGTAGGTCAAAATTGTCAATTCCTCCTTAAAAACAACTGCAGCACCCCATTTTGAAAATGACTATTGTTATATAGCACTGTAAGGAAAAGACCAACATTATTGAATAGAGCCATCAAGAGCAATTTAGACCCATTTCATACCTGCCATATTTATCCTTGCTCCTTGGCAGAGCTGTGGCATGTGAGTATTTAACACCCTTCACAGAGCGGAAGATCAGGCTGGCTATGCATTCTTAACGAGTCTGCCTCTAGAGTCCCAGGAATGAATGGAGAACCTCATTTCAAGTGAAAGCACTGTCCTTGATACACACAGGAATGAGCTGCCACAAAGCTAGGCAGAGCCTGATGTGTGTCTATGTAAAAGTGTATGCAAATAAACACAACTGACTCTGTGTATGGAAGCAGGAATGACTGGGCAGGTGTGACTCCTGCATGCAAGGGAGCCTGAAGTTCAGGAAAATCAGAGGTTGTATGGGACTGCTGTCCGGATAGCACACCGGAAGTGTAGCGTATTGCCTGGTCCACATAACAAATTACTGTATAGAGTCAACCTACCTTTTGCTGTGTGCAGACAAACAAGTCATGGCGGAGAGGCCCCACAAAAGCCATTGCAGATTAACTTTATCCCCCATCTTTAGGAGATGAGAAGGTGAGAAAGCATGTCCAACAGCCAGGTCCCTGGGGAAGCCTATGATGGAAAGCCTGGTACTTCTCAAATTTTAGAGAAGAAAGCTCCATGCCTCTGTGGTCATGGAAAGTCAGCTGGTGGCTGATTTGTATCTGATGCCTCATTCACGTGTCTGGCACTTGTGGCTGGGCTGTGGGGCATCTCAGTTCTCCTGCATGTGATCTCTCTGCATGGCTGCCTTGGCCTCATCCCACGCTAGGCCCCGGGAGGGCTGCCATGATACACATTTATCAACTGAGCCTCTGCTTACGTCACATTTTGGCCAAAGCAAAGTCATACCCCTGGGAGGGTTCTACACAAGAACATGAATACAGGAAGGTAGGACTCACCAGAGACTGTGAATCCTGGAAGAATTAATCCCTCAAGATGGATTCTGAATGGCTAACGGGACCTAAATTCAAAATAAAGCCAAGAAGTCATTGCTTCCTAGAAGTCACACATGTAGTCTGCATTCAGCGTAAAACCCCAGGTTTGCTTAACTTTGGGACATTCATAGCTATCTGTTCCTGTTTATGCCACCTGAATCAACCAAGATGGTGACCTGCCTTGACCAATCAGAAATCTGCAAGCCTCAACCAATCAGAATTCACCAAGTTGACATGCCTTATTTGC
Source organism: Rhinopithecus roxellana (assembly GCF_007565055.1). Taxonomy (NCBI): domain Eukaryota; kingdom Metazoa; phylum Chordata; class Mammalia; order Primates; family Cercopithecidae; genus Rhinopithecus; species Rhinopithecus roxellana. The sequence goes on from NC_044559.1 coordinate 7,265,636, forward strand.
ATAATCAGACCAGAGTGGGAACCTGGGTGAGAACCCTCTCTAAAAGACAAAAGCTGTCTTTGTTCACTTGGAATGTGCATTTGTTTAATACTGAAGTCTCCATCTTTCTAGTTTGCAAAACAGTTCACTGGAATAGTCTTTTTCCTTTTTTAAAGAAAATTATTTTCAGTGCATTTGTTGACGAGGCCACTCTTGTAACAACCCACACTGTATGGTGCTGTCTCCCATTGCCTGGGAAGCCCCTTTGGAACAGGCCTGGGCCTATCTCCTCCTTACCACTCAACATTTGGCTTGTTGTCCAGCTGTCTGGGGACCAGCAGAAGCTGCTGCAAAAAGCTAGAGTTTTTCCAAGGGGCTGTACAGAAGAGACTCTCTGTAACGATGCTTTCCTGAGTCTTCTGTCACAGCATTTGGGTAATTATTAGCAAGGAGAGATATTTCCATGGCATTTGCCCAGGGTTGCCTCCAGCAGAAGCAAAAGTAGCCTGGAACAACAACTTGCTACAAAGGCTGTAGCTTCCTGTGCATCTCAGTAATAAGAGCTTTCAGCCATTGCGCTTTCATGATAAACATTTCAGGTACCATGTTCAATGTTTTTATTTCACAAAAAACCCTGGAAAGTACCAGTCATTAAGCCCATTTTATAGATGGGTAAACTGAGGTTCAGAGTATAACAACTTGCCCAGAACCACAAGGCTGCTGATTTCAAAGCATGTTTGTCTCACTCCAAAGCCTGCATTCTAGACTGCACCCTTCTTTGCTTTTGAAAGGCTGCTCTGGATCAGAGTTTTTGTCTAATCTCCAGGAATGCTTGATGTTCTCCTTTCCCATGGCCCAAACTGCGTTTGCGCAGGATTTGCGTGCAGGGAAATGGAGCAGACAAAAGTTCTGGTTTGGGAGTAAGACTGCCAGCGTTTGAATCCTGCCTCTACCAGATCTCAGCTGGATGACCATGGGTAGTGTTCTCATCTGTAAAATGAGGATCATCAGAGCCAGAAGGCTGCAATAAGTTAGATGACAAAAGTATTTAGAAAAGACCTCAGGACACTCAGGAGAATTCAATAAATATATATCATTACAATCATTATATTCAGAGTTCCATCCTGTCACTGAGGGCAGGTGAATGGCATCATATTCCAAGACACAGTCAAGTTCAGCAAGGTCAGCAGCAAAAGAATTGGTGCAGAGCAAGTGTTTATGAAGATGATGTTGAAGATAGTTTCTGCCTGCAGCATGGGCAGTGCCCATTCTGAATGGACCTCAGTGCCGACAATCAGCATGTCAGGCTCCTGCTGACCGCTAGACGTGAACACTCAAACTACAGACCTGACCTGGAGGAGGGGCTGGAGGGCAGGGCTGGCCAGACGGTTTGGGAAAGGGACTTCTCAAAGGCTTCTGGAGTTTAGAGCCAGCCCCAATAAAGGAGAAAGAGTTTGGGACCAGAGCCCCAGGCCTGAGGGGCAGGTGTCCTGGGCAGGGACCTTTTTCAAAGGAAGGATGGGGTGGTCTCAGAAAAAGATAAGATCCACTCACCTGAACTGAGTCCTGGATGAGTCTCGGACTGAGAACAAGCTGGAACCACACCAAACGGGATCCAGAAATGAGCCCCGAGGAATGGTGGTTCCTTTGTCCTACCTGGCTCTGGATTGCCTCCAGACAGAGGCAGAGCTTGGTGGCAGAGACATGGAGAAGAGTGGGCTTCAGGGCTGGAAATGCTCTGAGTAAACAGGCCCATGACATGCAGATCTCTCCTCTGAGAAGCCACCTTGGGGCAGCAGACCCTGTGCAGGTGGGGACCTCAGGGGCCCAGCTTAGCCAGGACAAGGTCTACCATATCCTTTCCTTCCTCCTTCATGTAAATAAGTCCCAGTCTCCCAGAGCAGAAGCCTTCCGTGAATCGTAAAAATAACAGGAGCTTCAACAGGACAGCTTCAGAATTTCTCCTGACCACGCCCCTTTGCCCACTCTGGCCTTTCCTTCTCCCTCCCTCTGCACTGTAACTCCCACCCATCATCTGGTCTTACTTAACTGATGACCTTTCTCAGAGTCGTCAGTCTTTCCCATGAGGGCAGGCCTCTGGAGGGTGCCTTGTCCCCCAGCCCTGCCAGTCTCTCCATTAAGCTCATAGGCCTGGAGACATTCTGACGCCTCAGTGGGCTCTTCCTTCCCAGGTCAACAGAGCTGCTCAGCTTCTTGCCAGTAAGGGTATCCCACCGTCCATTTGCAATGAGGTTGAGTGGAAGCCTCCTACTCCAGCCAAATTGCCTCGGCAGTGCCTTGGTCCTTGCTGACTGTCTTCTGCATCCTTCCCACCTAGTCTTCAGACTGACAGCTCTTGGTATTCAGGGTAAGGAATAGAGTTTGTCAAAAAGAAGAAGACCCGGGAATGGACCTTTACATTTTCCTCTAGATGCATTTAGGAAAACCTGCCTTGGCTGAGCTCCTCCTGCTGCTGCAGATGCTGATGATAAACAACTGGCAGGGGACTGGAGCCCTTGAAGATCATTCAGCCACCATCTCCAGGAGAAAATGCAGGACAGCCTCGCCAGCAGGCTAGCCCTCAGCACATGCAAAGGGGCCCACTTCACATCCTCTATTCGTGGGGCAGGACTTGGAGTCATATGCATCTGGGCTCCAGGCCCAAGCAGTATGACCTTTAGCGTGTTACTTTGCTCTGAACCTTTCCTTTGTTAGCAAAATAGAGATAAAAATGCCACCCTCCAAGGATCTGAGGAGGATTAAAGAAGATAACCTAGATGAAGTGTCTGTCCTGCAGTTGGTACCCAATATAGTTTCACTCCCTCCCCTCTGTTCTCCCTTCCCACCCCTATGGCAGTGGCAACAAATCCTTCCCTTTCTCTCCTGGAAAGTGCCATGGAGCCAGAATGTCAAACAGCGTCTCGGGCTTATGCTGGCCGGTATTCCACTGCCCACACTATTCATCTGGCTCAGCAGAGGCTCCTCCACCCTTCCCCCTCCCATTATTTAGCATAGTTTTCATCTCCCATCCAGGCCATTTGTATAGTGCCCTGTGAATGCATTTTACCTCCCTAACCCCTCCTAAGCCACAAACCAAAAAGAACTGTCTCTTTTTTCACTCTCCTTGACCACCTCTGAATGTAAAAGTCACTTAGCACCAGGAGAAATAATGATTTTTCTCCTATTCTGCTGAGGTTACCCATATGGGCCATTAAAAAGATACTCATTTCTAAAATATACTTGACAGCCTGGAAGATATATTTGAGATATCAGAAAACTGAGCCCATTATGTGACATTTAGAATATATAGTGAGGCGATATATTTCTAAAATGTGCAATATACCTTATGAATTTATATTGCATACATGGCACTTAGATATTTGTATTATTTTCCCTCTGTGGATTCAAAGTTTCTAGATGATTCCCTGTCTTAGCTTCTTATTATTGAGCACCTTGCCAACATAGCAGAAAAATATTAAAAAGACATGAATACAGAGTTCAAGGTCAGTTAGTTCTTTGTTTCACACCAAACAGCACCACAGGAACCCAGAGGCACAGAGAATAAGGGGAGGTACTTCGGTTTCCCAGGCAAGCTCACATGCACACCACCACCACTGACCATACATGTTAGGTGGATGCTAATTTCCCCATTTTAAAGATGAGATCACTGAGGCTGGAGCAGTGAAGTCCTTGCTTATGGTCATGAAACTAATGAGGGGCAGGGGCAGGATGACAACCCAGGTCAGCCAGGTTCCCAACCTGCGCATCTGCCCACTGCACTTCCCTGCCTTTGTGGAAGAACCCAGGGTCTGAAGGCCATCACCTTATAGAAAAGATGGTGATAGTGGAATAGAACTCAAGTCTGAGACACAAGGGCACATGATAACCGCTCATCAGGACTTATGGAGCAGGAAACTGCCTCCCAACAGAGGAGCTGGAAGGAAATCGATGGAGTGGCTAAACATGAGATGCAAACTCCTTCAGGCAGCAGGCAAAATTTTTCCCCATTTGGCCCCAACTTTCCTGTCTGCCTCCTCTCTCTTTTGCATCCATTATACCCAGATGGGTCTTTCAGTCTCTCAGAAATGCTTTGTCGAGTGCTGTGGCTGAGCCTTGCTTGGTGTCATTTCTACCTCTGAAAGGCCTCTTCTACCCTCTCCCTATGTGGGTCCTGCTCATCATTCTCACTCCTGCTCTAAGTCTTTGCTAACCCTCCATCCACGGTTGCGATGTTTGTCCCACTAAGGTGGCACCTATACTCCATTCCTGCTGTCAGTACTTAACTTTCACACATCAGTGGGTCATAACCCTGAGATGCCATTCACCCATCCAAGGACCACGGTTAAAACGTGTTCTTGATAAACACATATCAGCTAAAATGAATAAACTTCTGGAAACTGACAAGCTTGTCTTCACATTCTTTGGTTTCTCTATTCTCTCTCAGTTTTCCAGAATGGTTCTCCAGGGCTACCCAGAGCAATGTAGATATTTTAGCAAGACCTTTCCTTCTCTGGGTGGTGTATTCCACTCCAGCTTCTTCCTTGGTTGCAGCAAAGACACGCTCTTACTATCCCACAGGGACTAGAATTCAAAGCTAGTGGAAATGGAGAGATGGAAGGTATAGAGTGTGGCGGGAAAACCATCCTGACTGCCCCCGCATGGTTCTTCTGTCCCACAGCCATTCCCCAGCTCAGTGGAAGTTGCCTTGTCCTGCAGAAAAGGAACTCAGCCACTAGTTCCCATACTCCCCCGGCAGTTCACTCCATCTCTGTTTGCTATGTATGAACCCTACTTCATTGGTCCAACCTCTTCTTCCCTAAATTGGCCTGTGTTGCTGAAGGCTCAGGATGCTTTTAGGGTCCCTTGGCTACCAGAATTGTGACAAATGAGCTGCTTCATGATGCAGTGAACTCTCCATCATTGTGGATCTGGAGAATATGTCATGGGATGTAGACAGCATAGGGAAGTAGAGTTGTATTGAATTCACCTTCAAGCTCCCTGAGACTCTTGGCTGGAACAGAGATTGGACTCAGACATTTCTGGCGAGTAGAATCAGGTTTGATATCCCAAATTCTCCATGAGAATAGAAGCTCCACAAGGGCAGGGTCTTTCATCTTAGCCTGCTTAGAACACCAAGCAGCGTTAGACAAGAAGAAATCACCTCCCTCCTGCCTCTTCTGCATCCTACACAACATTTGGGCTTTTGCTATTGTGTCTTTGTCTCTCTCTGAGCCTCACCATGTGACTGAGTCAACATACACACATCTTCATCCTCATTCCTCTATTGGTGATCTTCATGATATTTGGCTACACCATGCTCTCTGCTCCTAGAAGCAACACTGCTGAATTCACAACAGGGCCTTGGTCCAAGGCATCTTCCGGATTCCCTTACTTTCCCCAGCTTCAGACATTCCCTGCCCTTTTCTCCTAGAGCAGTGAGCCATCAGTAGCTCAAGACCATGTTCTCCCAGACTCAGTTCTCTCCAAAGGCAGGCACAAGCCCATGCCTTCTAAATTCAAATATTAGATAAGCTAACTTGCTCAAAATTTCAGTCTGTTCCTTTCTCTATCTCTCTCTGTCTCTCTGTCTCTCTCTCTCACCCAGGATTTTTCTTCTCAGCCCCACTTTTCACTAGAACAGCTTTTTTTTTTTTTTTTTTTTTTTTTTTTTTTTTTTTTTTAGACAGAGCCTCACTCTGTTGCCCAGACTGGAGTACAGTGGCGTGATCTCAGCTCACTGCAACCTCCGCCTCCCAGGTTCAAGTCATTCTCCTGCCTCAGTCTCCCAAGTAGCTGGGATGACAGGCACCTGCCACCATACCCAGCTAATTTTTGTATTTTTAGTAGTGACGTGGTTTCATCATTGTTGGTCAGGCTGGTCTCGAACTCCTGACCTCGTGATCCCCCCGCCTTGCCCTCCCAACGTGCTGGGATTACAGGCATGAGCCACTGTGCCCAGCAGAGAGCAGCCTGTTCCTAAAGCCTAGCTCATTAGCCCCATCTCTCTGTCTCTGAGGTCTATGCCTGTCATGGCCAAAGCCACAGCAGAGGAAGGCTTGAGCCACTGCTATTCCGAGAAGGGCCCTGCTCACCCCAGGGTTCATCTCTCTAAGAATGTTACCGGGCTTCAGTCTGGTTCCGCCAGACCCTGACCTGGCCTACTTTCTACTTGGTTTTCTGTAATCATAGAGATAGCAGCAGTTTAGACATTGGGCACTAGAGTGAACCTCAGATTCTCAATTGAAATGGACCAAGATAGCATGTAGACACTCAACTCTCAGTCACAAGCTGATACAACTGTCATTTCTGGTGGTTTTGAAAAATTCCAAATTTCCCAAATATAACATTGAGCCCAAATCCAAAGCTGGACACTTCCTAAAGCTCTCAACCCCAACAGCAAGATCAATCAATCTTAACACTATAAAGTGTATAGGAACTGAGGATTAGATTGCAAGAGACTTGCCACAGGTGACAAACCACTTACTGACTGTGTGCCAGGCAGTGTTTTAGATACTGGGGATACAGCCATGAACAAGATATATACAACATAAAAAAGCCCATAATGTAAAACATTATGTAATGTTAATGTAAAACAAAAACATACACACATACAAAAGTCCATAATGTAGAAACATTATATGTATAGAAACATTATATGTATAGAAACATTATTTCTATGTTTCCAAATGTAATATGTATATATTATGTTATACATATAATGCTTCTATTAATAACACACTATCCAAAACAGATATTGAAAAAACAATCCCATTTGCAATAGCTATCTTTACAGAGCTCCCATTCCAGGAAAGTATCCAAAAGAGGCTCCCATTCCAGGGAAGTACCCAAGCTGAACCCAGAGAAAAAAAAGGAGGATAAAATTCTACTCGGCCCCCAGAAGGGTACCAGTCAAGAGAGAAAAGGGCATGTACATCTGAGGCCATAGGTAGCTGCAGACAAGGCAGGAGGTAGAGCAGCACTGAGCCCCTCAGCTATGAGAGCAGTAGGGTGGACAATGACTCTTAACTCACATAGAGGGCTTTGCCTGGCACCCATCTCAACACTTGAAAAGGCCTCAAGTCTCAAAGGATTTCTTGCTGCTTTGTCCTTAAAGTACACTCTGCTACTGTTGCTGTTTACAAAAGATGGAAAGTAAAGCTAAATGCCCAGAACTGGTACTCAAAAACCTTTTAGGCCTTCTCCACTACACAATTGGCAGAGCTTCGGGAAAATGCAAGCTTAGTTTTCAGCAAAGCCACTCATCTGAAGCTTTGGGAAGAAGCACTGTGCTGACCTGGGTAGTCTCATTATACAAAGAGGAGAGGAAGGACACACGGACAAGGTGGGCTTTGAGGCAGCTCTCAGACTCCAGGAAGATGGGTAGATTGGTCCTAATGGGACTCTCCTGCAGAGTTCACACTCTCAGATCTGAGCCCTGGCGATGGCAGAGGGGAAGAGGCCCCATCCTCCTTCCATTCTATGGCATTGTTCTAGCCCCAAACTCCAAATGCAACATCCCAAGGCATTATTTCCTTCCCTTGACATAGAATTGGAGTCACAGTTCAGCCCAGGAACGGGGGTATTTGTGGGGAGGACCCTGTACCAGCTCCAGAGAAAGAAGCCGTGGCTGGTGTCAGCAGGGTCTTATAAATAGCCAGAAAGGTGTCAGCCAGGAGAAGTATGAGACACAACTGCAAGAACAGAAGGAAGACAATGCACAAAAGTGATATGTGGAACAATAATCCATGAAGCACAAAGCTGTGAAGCCATCAGGAGCTGCTGAAGAATCTGTCAGCAAAAGGGAAAGACTCAGAGCTCTCCTCCCAGGGGCTCACAGCTGATGAGCACATTACTGTCCATGACATCATGTTCTTTCTGCAGAAGTAGGGTGAGCAGAACTCCTGTTCCTGGGATTCATAAATGGTTTCCAGGAAGGATTTCAACAGAGCATTGGGAATATCTAATTACTGTGCCAACGTTGCATGTTACTGATTTTAAGAACCTAAGCACACATTTTTACATTGTCTTCTCTTAAGCATCATTTTTAAAAATTATGCTCAAGACCTCCAATCATATCTAACCATGACTCTTACCCATATGTGTGTAAAACCATTCTGCTGGATTTTTGTTGGCTGTTTACAGGGAATAGTCTGGAAAATCTCTACTAGAGGCAGCATTCAATTTGCAAAGAGTCAGTATCACCTGCCCCTTCTAGTCTTGTCATTTCTATGGATACAGAAAAGGAACCTGAGATGTTTCTTGAGTGATTCAAAGTCCTGATTAAGTCCCAGAGGCCATGAGCAGTGTTGATAAGTTGTATCTCTGCCCTTCATCCACAGTCAGCCCTAAAAGAGAAATAAGACTGGGGAGCCTCAATGGCCAGCTTTGGTTTTCTAGAGACCTAAACTAAAATGCTGAAATGAGGAACACCTAATGCTTTGGGGGAGAATATTTCTCAGAAACTCATCAAGCAGATCAAGGGGCACTAAGCTAAAATTTGAGGAGGGTGAAGAAAAATACAATCTAGTAAAACTAAATCTAATACTCTGGGAGGACAAAAACTTTGCCAGAGAAAGAAAAGTCCACTTGTATCTTCAACCAAATTAATAATGTTGAATTGCTTAAGCTGGGTGGATACCTACACAGTCATTCATTGGATAATTTCATATTTTGTGAATACCCAAAATATTTCAAAGTAAAACTTCAAAAGAAAAAGAAAACACTTTAAAAGGAAGAAAAATCGAAGAAAAGAAAGCAAGAAAGAAGGAGGAAAAATTACTCAAGGTTTTGAGGAAAATGTCACTGGTTAGAAGTTTTGAACCTCCCATAGCAATATACTCACAACCCAAAATGGGGATCAAACCTCACAGATGAGGCAAGAATTCACATTAAACCTAAACCATGCACCTCTTCTGTTTATCCTAATCACTAGCTAATTCAAATACCACAAAATTTACCTATTTAAAGTGTAGAATTTAGTAAAGTTGTAGGATATAAAATCATGCAATATCAGTAGCATTTCTACGCACTAACAACAAACTATCTGAAAAAGACATCAAGAAAATAATCCAATTTACAATAACTACAAAAAAATTCTTAGGAATAAATTTAACCAAGGAGGTAAAAAAAACCTTTACATTAAAAACTGTAAAACATTAATGAAAGAAATTGAAAAAGACATAAATAAATGAAAACATATCCTGTGTTCATGGGTTAGAAGAATTAGTATTGTTAAACGTCCTCATTACCCAAAGGGATTTGCAGATTCGATGCATCCCTATCAAAATTTCAATGACATTGTTCAATTAAATAGAAAAAAACCATAAAATTTGTATGGAAGCACAAAAGACCACAAAAAAAGTCACCTAGAATTTTTATATCATGTTGAATCTATAGTTTATTTGAGAGGTTTGTCATCTTAATTAATATTAAGCCTTCTGATCCATGGATATGAAATGTTATTTCTTTATTGGCTTTCTTTAATTTCTTCCAACAATGTTTTGTAGTTCTCAGTGTATAAGTCTTGTAGTTCTTTTTGTTAAATTTATTCCTAAGAATTCTGTGTATATAGAATATGCTGTTATATTATTTTTCTTACTATAAATAGAATTGTATTTATTCAACTTTCAGATTGTGTATTGCTCTTGTATAAATGTATTGGATTTTGTATACTGATCATAAATCTACAACCTAGCTAAATTTGTCTTTGGCTTGTGATCATTTATGATACGTCTAGGTTTTTAATTTTTTTATCTTTAATCTGGGGTTCGTTGAGCTTCTTGGATGTGTAGATTAATGCTTTTCATCACATTTGGGGAGTTTGGGGCCATTATCCAAATGTGCTTTCTCCACCCTTTCTCTCTCCTCTCCTTCTGAGACTCCTGTTATGTATTGTTGTGCTTCGTGTTGTCATATGAGTCACTAAGGATCTATTCATTTTCATTATTTTATCTTTCTTTTTCTCAAACTCTATAATCTCAATTGGCCTATTTTCACATTTGCTGATTTTTTTCTTTTGCTAGCTCATATTTGATGAGCTCCTCTAGTAAATGTTTTATTTCATTATTGAACTTTCCACCTCCAGAATTTCTATTTGCTTCTTTTCAATTTTTGTCTCTTTATTGATATTCTCTATTTGGTGAGACACAGTGCTTGTAATTCTCTTTAATTTTTTAGACATGGTTTTCTTTACTTCTTTGAACATACTCATGATAGCTGATATAAAGTGCTTGCCTAGGAAGCCCCAACATCTGGTTACTCTCAGAGACAGTTTCTATTGATAGCTGTTTTTCTTATGTATGGACCATAATTATTCAAACTTACTCATAACTTACTCAGATTCTCTCTGTCTCAATTTTCTTACATGCAAAATGGTTTAAAATGTAGTGGTGCTTTGCTCATAGTGTCATATGTGGATTCAGGAAGCTAATTCATCTAAAACGATTAGGAAATACAGAGGATATAGCTCTAATATATAGGACTCACTCATTAAATAGAGTGAATGGTATAAAAAAGACTCAATCACCAAGTCTTGGTAGAGTGGTCCCCGAGAGAGGAGAGCAGCAAAAGTGATTAGAAATATTTTAATATTGTGTGTATAAAATCCATTAAAAAATAAACATAAGGGATCTATATGAAGACAACTATAAAATTTAATGAGGAACATAGAATAAAGGAAAACATGAATAAATGGAAAGACATGCCATATTGTATGATTCAATGTTGTGTAGATATCAATTAAGAGAGAATATGTACATATATATGAAACTACATGAATTGGGTGGCGAGTGACCACAATAAATGTAGATCACTTGTATAGGGGATGATCACAGAAGTCTTCAAAAAAGCAGTAACCTTTGAAAAGTGCTAGGAATTTCGATAGACAGAAATGGGACAGAACAGCACCTTGGAATAAGAGAGCGGGTACAGAAATACGGCAGCAACCAGATTTTTTAACTGGAAGGATCTTTAAATGTTATAAATGTAGCCAGCATGTTTTTAGCTTTGAGGAATAGAAAACCAAATACAAATGCTTTAAAAACAAAGGATATTAGGCCGGGTGCGGTGGCTCACACCTGTAATCCCAGCACTTTGGGAGGCCGAGGTGGGCAGATCACAAGGTCAGGAGCACAAGACCATCCTGACCAACATGGTGAAACCCCATCTCTACTAAAAATATAAAAAAAGAAAACCCACAAAGGATATTTAAACTCTCACTTAACAAGAAATTCCAAAGAAGGTCCCAGCGCCTGAACACTGTTAGGGCTGTGAAAGGCTTTCCTACTGCTCCCTCACATCAGGCCACATTGGTTTGAGCAAAGGATGGGAAATGGGAAAATGCAGGAAGGTGAGATAAAAGGATGGGCTATTTGATCTGTGCCATCAGATCCTCAAATGGTGTGGACATTTAAGAATTGCAGCTTGGTGGAATGCAGGGTCCTTTGTCTCTGTCACAGCCATAACCAGTGTCCATTTTACATTTAAATAAATAAATAAACTACATTTTAAATAAATCAGTCTAGATTTTATTCACCAGCCATCAACACTGCACTTAAAATGTGGCCTTGAAAAGGCCATCAGTCTCCCTCTAATCCTCTCAGTGCAAGGAACTGTCAGGTTTTGTAGTGGCGTCCAGAGCAGGCAGGGGAGACACACCAGACACAACTTCAGTCCTTTGCATTTTCCTCCTAACCAATTCCTCGGGCATTTGAAGACGTGAGAGTAAGAGTAGTGTCTTCCTTGGGTGGCCTGCAGCCCACTCTTACTGCACATCCCAATCAGAATTCATTATCCTCATCATGGACACCTGCCCAGGCTCCTGTACCTATAATTTAAGCACCATCCCTTCTACCTGGCAGCCCAGCCAGAAATTCTGGAGTGGTTTTTACATTCTCCCTCTCTCCTTACCTGCCGATATTTAATCTGTCACTAAATCCTGTCCAGACTGCATCAGCAACACTGAGTGAGTAATCCCCACACTCACTGGTGGTCCAAGGTGTCATCATCTCCCTGCAGGGCTCTTGCTGAGACTTCATGCCCGGGCTGCCTCCTCCAGCGCCTGCCCTTTCATGCAACTGCCAGCAGAACCCAATGCCATCACTTCTCCCACAGACTGTTGCCTATCCTGGTGCCTTTGAGATGAAGTCTCAACTCTTTGGCTCTATACATATGACCCTTGACATATGGTCTGGTCACAACCCTCTTCACCACCTCATCTACCAATACTTCCACCCTGGGCCTTCATACCATTTGTCAGATAAACTTGGTTTCCAATGCTTGCTTTTACATACAGCTGCCTATTATCTCTGTCTGAAAATATGTCTTTTTTTTTTTTTTTTTGACAGAGTTTCACTCTTTGTTGCCCAGCCTAAAGTACTATATGAGATCTCAGCTCACTGCAACCTCCACCTCCCAGGCTCAAGAGATTCTACTGCCTCAGCCTCCTGAGTAGCTGGGATTACAAGGCACCCACCACCATGCCCGGCTAATTTTTTGTATTTTTAGTAGAGATGGGGTTTCACCATGTTGGCCCGGCTAATTTTTTGTATTTTTAGTAGAGATGGGGTTTCACCATGTTGGTCAGGCTCGTCTCAAACTCCTGACCTCAGGTGATCCACCTGCCTCGACTTCCTGAAGTGCTGGGATTACAGGCATGAGTCATTATGCCTGACTGAAAATATGTCTTAATTCTGTTTTACCTTGCACATGCCTGCATGGTTGCAGATCTAAATTAAATGTCATCACTTTTTGTTTTACTATTGTTATTATAATTATATTCAGAAGGGTTTTTTGTTTTTGTTTTTGTTTTTTTTTTTTGAGATGGGTTCTTTTTATGTTGCACAGGCTGGTCTTGACCTCCTGGGCTCAAACAATCCTCCCACTTCTGCCTCCCAAGTAGCTGGAACTACAGACACGTACCACTGCACCTGGCTGTATTCAGAATTACTGAGCACTTACTGTGAGCCTATGTGCCAAGTGCTGTATGTCATCTCATTTAAGATCCCAGCAATCTTGTGGGTTATGCACATGAAGAGCTGAGCTGAGACTTGGAGGGGTGAACTTGCTCATTTCACACAGATGGGATTTGAAAGACAGTTCCTAGAGCTCGTGCTCATAACCCCTGTGAGCCCAGAGATAGATTCAGGGAGCCCCTCCTAGGTTCTGTGCCATAAAACTCCACTCCATGCCCTCTGTTCACACTTCTGCTACAGCTCCATGCATTAAGATGTACCTGTTTAATTTTGTTTGAATCCCAATCTTTAAAAACAAACTGTTCAAAAACACACGTATTTGTAGGACAACCAAGAAAAATCTGAACTCTCAGTAGATGTTTGATGATACTGAGGAATTATTATTTGTATTGTGATTATTTTTTGAAGTTTTGATCATATAGAGTATTTAGAGATGAAATTAAATGAAGTCAAGAGATTCTTGAAGGAACAATATGAGGAGATGGACAGGAAATAACTTTTGGCATTATGTTGATATTTATTTTAAATGAGTGGCACATTCATGGAGGTTCATTCTCTCTCTCTTTTTTTAAACAATGGGATCTCACTCTGTTGCCCAAGCCGGAGTGCAGTGGTACAATCACGGCTCACTGCAGCCTGGACCTCCCAGGATCAAATGATCCCCCACCTCAGCCTCCAGGATAGCTGTGTCTGTAGGTGTGCACCACCATGCCCAGCTTCTTTTTTTTTTGGAGAGACAGGGTTTCAGTATGTTGCTGACTGTGGTCTTGAACTCAAGCAATCTGCCCACCTCAGCCTCTAAAAAGTGCTGAGATTACAGGCATAAGCCACCATGTCCAGGCTCATTTCATTATTTAGCCTACTTCTGTATTTGTTAGAAATTCTCTGTAATGGAAATTTTCTATGGACCCCCTCAAACAAAGGGATTTGAGTGTTTATCCTCCTGCTTTTTGGTTGTTGGAGAGCAGAGTACATTTGCATATCAGTCAGCTGTGAATCTGTACCACAAGCACAGTAACTGGCATGAAGTAGAAAGTCAGTGTTTCTTGAATGATGAGGTAGTTACCATGAAGGTCCCTTCCAAAGGTGGGGAACGATGCTTCCTTTTCTCCTGACTGTCCTACTGCAGCCACTGGCACAATGGATGGGCCCTCAGAGAAAGCTGAGGCCAGCCACTGAAGGTGGACAGGCTGTTCCATCCCAGCTTCCTTGCTTCTAAGCTACTTCTTTCTGGCTTACCTTGGGTTCCTGTGTCAGAGCTCTCTTCCTTGGGACACTGAGCCAGCTGCTTCTTGACTCAGTGGCTTGGATTTCTCTACGTGCTCTTTTTGCTTTTGTGAGGTAGCCCTCAGGTCCCAGTCAGGCTCAGCTAACACCACAGTTTAACAAGGAAGGGATTAGGCCTTACCCTTTAAAATGTGACTGCTGGCCTCATGCCTGTGGCTTGGTGTGACAGCTGGACCTATTCTGGATGAGAGTAATTTGAAGCTGGGTGTAGTCTTTACAGTGACCCAAATTTGTGAGCAAAAGGCAGAGACTGAGTTTCAGAGAAGAATATGTTCATTCAGCACATCCGGCCTCCACTTTCACCTTGGGTCCTTTGTCAGAGGGCCAGAGCCCCCTTCTCTGGTGCATGGGAACTCCCAAGGCTCACAGCTGAGGCTGCCTGAGGAATTGAAGGCACCCTTGGTGTTGCTCCAGCAGTGAGAGGGATCAGGCTTTTGCTGCACTCAATTCTCCATGCTCCCTGGTCACCCACAATCACCCTGCGGAGCAAGACAGGGCCCTCCACGTTCAGGGGGAAGTGGTGGAGAGCAGTGACGGACTGGCTGGCTGGGGTCAGAAATCACAGCACTCCTCCAACCCATCAGACTCTAAGGGGTATTCACAACAGTCTCCAAAGATTCACAACAGTCTCCAAAGCAGGAGGAGACAGCCTCAATGGGGAGGAGAAAGTGGCAAGCTGAAAAACACCCAAATCAGGAAAGAAACCCAAGCAAGTGAGGCATTCTCAGGGGCTCCTGTTGGGGTGATCAGACCCAACACCAGGTCATGGGGGTGACAAAGTCCAGCGGAGTCAAAGGATTGAGAAAAAGACAGTTTGAGAGGTAAAGTGGGACCGGGGGCCATCGCGATTGTGGAGGCTGCAAAGGCCCCAAGCTCTGGGAGCCCACGCTATTTATTGGTAATCCAACAGAGAAACAGATGGTGAGAATGTGGAGGTCAAAAGGGCAGGCACATGATCTACAGCTGTGATGGTTTAGCATTCATAAGGAACATGTTCTGCTACTTGAGATAATGGGAATACAATTGATCTAGGAGCCTAGGAGGGCTAGAAGCAAGAAGCCAGCAAGTCTAGACACATTCCAGAGGACCATTATGTCAGACACGCAAGCCCTGACTCAGCTTTCTTCTCAACACTCAGCTTTTTCCCAACAGGCTCCCACAGTTTGAGGATTCATCCTCCTTGATGCTGAGCAAAGAACATGTGCTCTAGTTATATCATGTCCGAATCTCCCTCTGAGAGAGACAGCAGCAGCTCAGAAGTAGCAAAAGTGATGGCATGAGCAGGGGAGGGTGTTCTAGAGAGAACCAGCTACACAGTAGTATAGACATGGTAGAGGCTGTGAGGCACCACGAAAAACCCTCCAGAATGAAGGACTTACTCCTCTAACTGATGGGAATGCTGCAGCCCAATGTCTTCAGCTGACAGCCTTTTCAGGGAGTGACTTCACTGAAGAAAGACTCCTTGCTCAGGACATGCCCCCTTTGCAGAGTAGCCCACATCCCATAACTGATACACATGATGTTATAGGAGCTTCACTCAGCTGGACAACTCAACCCAACTGGGCACAACCCTGCAGACTCATCCCACCTTCAGAGCTCCCTGTAGGGTCAGCTGAGGTTTTCATCAGGAGACTGAATCACAGATTGACTTCTTCTGCCCAATCCTGCTTTCTTCCGTTCCCTTCCCTGTCCTTCCTTTCAGTTTCCTTTTTAATAAGAATGCACATGCTGGATATGGGGTGGCAAAGTTGGTGTGGCCACAGAAGGAAATGAGAAAAAGGCTTGGAAAGAAGAAGTTGATTACACTTACAGGTCCCAGAGAAAAGCCCGGGCATGAAGTCTCAGCAAGAGCCCTGCAGGGAGATGATGACACCTTGGACCACCAGTGAGTGTGGGGATTACTCACTCAGCGCTGCTGATGCAGTCTGGACAGGATTTAGGGACAGTTTAAATGTTGGCAGGTAAGGAGAGAGGGAGAATGTGAAAACCACTCCAGAATTTCTGGCTGGGCTGCCAGGTAGAAGGGATGGTGATTAGATTCTAGGTACAGGGGCCTGGGGAGGTGTCCATGATGAGAATAATGAATTTTGCTTGGGATGTACAGTAAGAGCAGCCAGCAGGCCACCCAGGAAATCTGTGAGTGTAATAAATGCCATGTAGGGCCACAGGGAAAGCATTAGGCTTTGGTCAAGTAGGAGAAGGCAGGAATGAGACAAAATCCAGGCCATGGCCTTCACTGGGGTTTCCATGGGGAAAGCAAGGCAGGGCAGGATGAACAGTTTAGGACTGGCTAATCTGAATCATTCTAGTGGCCTTTCAGTTATAGGAATGGTTTCTAGTTGCTTGATACCTGGCCCTGGGATGATTTGGGGCAGAGAAAATGTGGGCTTGTGGGTGCATTAGCTAAGAAGGTGGCAGGGGATATAAACTTGGGATGGATCGATTTACATAAGAAAAGAGTGTTCATAGGTAAATTGTGATTGTTCTTAGGAATTAGCTAGCCCTGGGAGAAGCAGCCTCTCCTCAGGTCTGTAAGGTCCCCAAATACCAAACCATCGAGAACACAGAAAATAAGAACGCATAGTTAATACAATTGGCCCTACAATGAGTGGATGCCAAATAGACAAAATACAGAATCTAAGACAACACAATTAAAACACCCTTCTCCTTCCCCCCCAATAGCTGTTGATGCCCAAAGCACTGCCTAACAAACCTTCTGAGCTCAACATTCCCATCCTGCATGTCTCCTATGTGCCAAAGACGGCAAACAGTTCAGGTAGTAGAGAGTGAGCAAGAAGCTCACCTTCAAGATGCTTACCAGAGAAACACATGTATGTGCTCAATTGTTTGATACAGTACACGGCATGTTATTAAGAGCAAAGCTTTCAGGTGAGATAGACCTAGTTTCAAATACCACCACTGCTATTTACTAGCTGTGTAATTTGGGGAAAGTCACTTAACCTTTCTATGCTTCAATTTCCTCACCTGTAAAATGTCAATAATTACACCAACTGAACTGGTTGTCCTAGAGATTAAATGAGATGTGTATATGAAAAGAGTTTATTACAGTGTTTAGTCTAATAAATGATGCTACACAACAAAAAAAAAAAAGCAAAGTATTCATAAGAAAAAAATAGTACAAATGGAGGTTTAATTCTATCTGAGGATAGGAAAGGAAGGCTTCTCAGAGGCAGTAAAGCCTGATCTTGGAAATGAAGGACAAGTACGGATTTGTTTATGTAGACACACAGGAGGAGAATGTGATGGGAATTTTGGCCTAAAATGTCATTAGGTTGTCCATGATACAGCTTCTCTCAATCCAGCATTAAAATCCCATAACAGTGGAGAAAAGCACAAAAATATATAGCAAGGGATTCCAGGGTACCACGGAGTCTGAGAAGAATCCTCTCTTAATAATAGTGACATGGAACCACCACTATCAATGAGGCTCAGGCTGGAAAGAGACCCTCATGCAGATCAAATGGGACTACAGTAAAGGAGCTGCATCCGTTAGGAGGTGCTCAGCTGCAAATGACAGAAGGCCCCACAACCACTCCAAGGCTGAGGAAATGCATTTTCACAAGACAACAGCCCAAGGGCTAGGCATTCCACCCCTGTGGAATTCCTCAAAGCCCTGACTTGGACTCCTACACACCTTGGCTCTGTCCTCAGGAAGTCTTCCCTAACCACAAGGGAGCTTCAGCAACTCTGTGCATTGTGTCTGATGCAGCAAAGTCTGGAGACAGAGAAGGAGAGCTGTTTCTTCCTTGTGTCTCTTTTTCAAGAACAAAGAAATCTTTCCTGTAAGTTTTCCACACCCCACTGATCAAAATTATGCCTCCTGCCTCTGTCAATAACTACTGGTAGTAATTTAGCATGTGTGTATGTCATCTCTTTCCCTTAACTAGCCATGTCTTCCTTTATTAAGTCAGCCCATTCTTGTTAACAGCTGCACAGGGCTCCATTAGTGGAATGAAAGTAAAATTACCAGTATAGACAAATCAAACTCCACCTTCCAGGGGCAGGGGATTGAGTCCATCTTACTTAAACCGGAGATCTCGTGCAGAGTGGGGTGGACAGCTACACAAAACCAGAAATGTGCATATCAGGAAGACACTGTTTTAAAAAATGAGCCAGCCCAATATATAAAAACAGAAAGTTAGGAGGAAATGTAACATAAGACACATGCTAAGTTACCTTTTATGTAAAACAAACAAAACTCCATCTCTCTCTATATATATGTGTGTATGTATATAAGAACATCCATGTATGTATGTGTAAGTATATATGTACATGTGTGTGCATGCATGTGTCTAAGTATATATGTAAATGTTGTGTATGTGTCTAAGTATATATGTAGATGTTGTGTATGTGTCTAAGTATATATGTGTATGTATATGTTGTGTGTGTGTGTGTGTATATTTCCATAGTAAAGAATGAAATGAAGTCTTGAATGTAGGGCAAAAGGGTTTAGATTGAAAACTGATAAAATAAGGAAATCACTAGAGCACAGCTGCGCTTTTCAAATAGTTGGTATGGAAAATTATCCAAGTTGAGGTTTGAATCAGGGAGACTGAGGATTATGAGGCACCTGTAGGGTTGTACTGAGTGTTGATGAGACATGATGGATTTGGATGACATATATTTAGAGGAGAGACTAAGAGTGATCCGGTGACTGTATATAAAGTCTCAGAAAAAAAAAACAACAATGACCAACATTAACCAAAAGTGGTTATATAGTGCCTGATGATATTGGAAGACAGTAGATAGAGGATAGATAGATAGATAGATAGATAGATAGATAGATAGATAGATGATGGATAGATAATAGATAGATAGATGATTGATAGAGATACAGATAGATGATAGATAGATAGATAGATAGATAGATAGATAGATAGATAGATAGATAGATAGATAGATAGATAGATATTCATTTAAACCTTACTCATATTCCTAGACAGAAGATACTGGTTTTGACCCATCTCACAAATGAGGAAGCTGAGGCACAGATAGATTTAGCAACTTATTCAACATCACAGCTAAGGAATGAAATTAGAAGGTTGTACCCAAACAGCCTCCGGCTTGATCCAAGCATTTTCTCGTTAGGGAGTTGGTCTTTGAAGGTTGGAGAAAAGATAGGGACACAGCTCTCACAGGATACCTCTGGAAAATGTCCTATCTCTTTGATTTTTGTTTACTCACTTATTCATTCAGGTATTTCTTCTTTACAGCCTAAACATTCGCAAAAACAATTCCCCGCTGACTGCCACTGTCCTTCTAGAGTGTAAGCAGTGCTGACTTCAGAGTGAATTGTCAAGTGTGATTCTTTTTAAGGTGCAGACCGCCTGATCAAGCACCAACAATGTCACAGGCACCTCAAAGTCTTTTGTGAGGCCCAAACCAGTTTCTCCCTTGGCCTTCAGCCACTCTTTCCCTGAACAGGTATTCTGTGTTTCGGGCCTCGAGGCCTCTTTTGCTCCCTGTGGATGGTGGATGCTTTCCCCTGGGCTCTGACACATCTCTCAAGGAAGCTGAGTTGTTTCTCTCCCAAGGCCACTGAAGGATTTCTTACCAGTATCAGGGTGACTCGAAGCCCTCACCCCTAACTTGGGCTGGTTGGTCTAACCCAAACTGCCTTAGAGCTATAATAGAAACTGCACCCACCTCCCAGTCCCATTCCCCACCCCCCATTCTCTACTCCAGCTAAAATTGCTGAACTGAGACCAGTCAACTTGCATTCATGAGCAAAATAAATGATGGCTATTGTTTCCAGCCACTGGGGAAGTTCATTTTATAGCAATAGATGTAATTAGAACATGTCATCATCAAACATAGTCAATCAATTAATATAATTATATGTGATAATATTCATATGTGACCCCCCTAACAGGCATTTGATAGAACTAAACATTTATTCCTCATTAAGGACTCTTTGTAAGTGATGAACAAGAGTCCCTCATTATGATCATGAACCTCTGTCCAAAACTATGAATTAATATTAATATCCTACACACTGTGGACCACTGTAGACATTCATTCCCATTGAAATCTGAAGAAAAGAGACATCAGAATTACATTATAGCATCCTGGAAGTCTGAGCCAATACATTAAAATATGAAAAATAAATTAGAGTTATTATATCATCAATGTGATCAAATTAACAATATTCACAGATTATATGGTTGTCTACTTCAAAAACTTAAAATTGAAATCCCATGGGAAAAGGACTAAAGTGTCACAAGTGGCAAAATTTTAAAAAAATTTTAAGGTGTACCTTTGGGCTTACAAAAATTAGCATATGGTCTATCATTAAGTCACATGCATCTAAGGACCATTCCCTTAAGCACCAAATAAACTAGACAAAGATTCGGAATTACTACTTAAAAGAATGAGCTCAGTCTACTTGGTAGTGTAGCAGAATACCTAACTGCTTAGGCTCTGAAGCTAGACAACCTGGATTCAGATTCCAGCTCCCCCACTCACTGCCCCTAATGGCCTTAGGCATGTTATTTAAACTCTTATGCCTCAGCTTTCTCTACAGAAACATGAAAATGTTAACAATGATACCTAGTGCATGTGGCTGTGATAACAATTAAATAATTTTTATAGAGAAAGTGCTCAGAACATTGAGTAGAACATAATAAACATTATTATTTGTCAGGGTTTTTCAGAGAAGCAGAACCAATAGGCGATAAGATAGTGTTAAATAAACTTTGTGGGAGGCCGTCGATTTGGACTAGACTCCTGCACTGGGCCCAGGACATCTCCAAGGCAGTCAACTGATTCAAATAAGACAAAACACCATGCTGTAACCAATTTGGTTGTACTCTTCACCCCACTTCCATTTTCTGTCCATAAATGCTGCCTGACCATGTAGCAGGCAGGAGTTTTTAGAGCCTAAATTCTCATTCTGAAGGCTGCTCGATTCATGAATCGTTGTTGGAGGTTTTTTTGGTTTTTTCTCAAAAGACTGATAAATTTAAACTTGCTTAAAGTTTTCCCTTTTTAACAATAGATAGAGAGATATATAGATAACAAGGAATTGGCTGGCACAACTTTGGAGGCTGAGAAATTCCATGTTCTGCCATCAGCAACTGGAGACCCAGAAAAGGCAGTGATGTAATGCAGACTGAGTCCAAAGGCCCTGCACTCCAGGGGAGCCAATGGTGTAAATACTAGTCCAAGAGCAGAAGATGAGATGCTCTGGCAGTAGCAGTGAGGCAGGAAAAAGAGGGGTGAATTCCTTCTCTCTCTGCCTTTTGTTCTAATCAGGCCCTCAACAAATTGCATGAGCCTCCACATTGTTGAGGGCAATGGATACTTTCCTGAGTCCCCTGATTCAAATGCTAATCTCATCCAAAACATCCTCACAGGCACACCCAGAAATAATGTTTAATCTGGGCACCCCACAGACCAGTTAAATTGACACATAAAACCAGCCATTGCAGCCATTACTATTAGGATAAATTCTTAGGCTACAGTCCCCATGTGACTCAAGGAAGAATAGTTGTTTTCTTCTAATAAAAAGCACTAGTGACTTTACAATTAAACTAAAAATAACTGTGCATATATCCGTTAAAATGTAATATACATAAAATCTATGCTTAAGCCCTTCTAATTCTAGGAATTCGTCTTACACATAGGCACTTATGTCTGCAAAATTAGTAGACCCAAAGTTACTCATCACAGCATGGATTCTAATAATCAAAAACAACCAAAAATGACCATCAATAGTGAACTGATTAAATAAATCATAGCAAATAGCTAATATATGGAAAGTTCTCTAATTTACATTGATAAAAAGATTATAGAATGGTATGCATAGTATTCTACCCCTTGGTAAAAATTATAAATGTATGTGGGTTTATATTCACATATATTCATACATATACATTTTACCTTACATAAACGTACAGCATCTCTGGAGTACACACTAAAAATAGGCAAATGCTTGCCTCCTGGGAGATAAACTGATTGATTGAAGCAGAGGGGTGAAAAGCCAGCCTTATTTCTCACTGTCTGTCATTTTGTTCATTTTGAGTTTTGTACCTTGAGTTTATATCACCTATACCATAATAAGTATTTTTAAGGCATGTGCAGAATCTAAATAAAAAACTCACATAGTAAAACCAAAGAAATGCAAAACTATACAACAATAAAATAATATTTGCCTATAAAAATGGCGGTCTTTTTGTTTGATTTGGTTTGAAGATAAACAGTTTGACCTCAGTGTTCATAAAGTAGCAGAAAACAGGAACTTTCATATGCTGCTGGTGGTAACTAATCACTCCAAACATTTGGTACAGCAATTAATTTACGGTTTTAGATGAGTTAGCGGCTTCTAAACACCTATCCTAAGGCATTAACTAAAGTTGGGGGCCAAGATTTATGCGCAAATGTTAAATCCACATGATTAAATAATATAGAGCCTTTAAAATAATGTTTTTGAAATATATATATAGCAAAATGAATATTATACATTGGATTTTTTAAGAGCAGTAATACTTTTTCAAGTTTATTAGGCTTATTTTTCATGATAAAAGTAACACTTGAATATTTTAAATAATGGCTACTAGAAGGAACATTATGAGATAACATCAAATAAATAAATCAATAGCGCATGAAGCTATCTATGCAGTACCATCCTAATTTTTATATATTTTTATGCAATGGTAGGTTGGCTTGTCTTACCGGCACCAGGAAACTTCATCCATCCCACACATCCCATAGCTTTAGCTTCTATAGTGTCTTCACAATGTACAAGACATGATAATCAGATAAAGAAGCTTCAGGATATTTTATCAATATAGCATCACTGGAGTAGGCTATCCCCCTTGTCAAATCTAAGGCTAACAAAAGACACTTTAATAATTGCCCCTGGAGGGCGGAGCAAGATGGCCGAATAGGAACAGCTCCAGTCTCCAACTCCCAGCGCGAGCGACACAGAAGACCGGTGATTTCTGCATTTTCAACTGAGGTACTGGGGTCATCTCACTAGGGAGTGCCGGACAATCAGTGCTGGTCAGCTGCTGCAGCCCGACCAGTGAGAGCTGAAGCAGGGCGAGGCATCGCCTCACCTGGGAAGCGCAAGAGGGAAGGGAATCCCTTTTCCTAGCCAGGGGAACTGAGACACACAACACCTGGAAAAGCGGGTAACTCCCACCCCAATACTGCGCTTTAAGCAAACGGGCACACCAGGAGATTATATCCCACACCTGGCCGTGAAGGTCCCACGGCCACGGAGCCTCCCTCCTTCCTAGCACAGCAGTCTGCGATCTAACTGCAAGGCAGCAGCGAGGCTGGGGGAGGGGCGCCCGCCATTGCTGAGGCTTAAGTAGGTAAACAAAGCTGCTGGGAAGCTCGAACTGGGTGGAGCTCACAGCAGCTCAAGGAAACCTGCCTGTCTCTGTAGACTCCACCTCTGGGGACAGGGCACCAGCTAAAAAACAACAACAAAAAAAGCAGCAGAAACCTCTGCAGAGGCAAATGACTCTGTCTGACAGCTTTGAAGAGAGCAGTGGATCTCCCCACACGGAGGTTGAGATCTGAGAAGGGACAGACTGCCTGCTCAAGTGGGTCCCTGACCCCTGAGTAGCCTAACTGGGAGACTTCCCCCACTAGGGGCAGTCTGACACCCCACACCTCACAGGGTGGAGTACACCCCTGAGAGGAAGCTTCCAAAGTAAGAATCAGACAGGTACACTCGCTGTTCAGCAATATTCTATCTTCTGCAACCTCTGCTGCTGGTACCCAGGCAAACAGGGTCTGGAGTGGACCTCAAGCAATCTCCAACAGACCTGAAGCTGAGGGTCCTGACTGTTAGAAGGAAAACTATCAAACAGGAAGGACACCTATACCAAAACCCCATCAGTACGTCACCATCATCAAAGACCAGAGGCAGATAAAACCACAAAGATGGGGAAGAAGCAGGGCAGAAAAGCTGGAAATTCAAAAAATAAGAGCGCATCTCCCCCTGCAAAGGAGCGCAGCCCATCGCCAGCAATGGATCCAAGCTGGTCAGAGAATGACTTTGACGAGATGAGAGAAGAAGGCTTCAGTCCATCAAACTTCTCAGAGCTAAAGGAGGAATTACGCAACCAGCGCAAAGAAACTAAAAATCTTGAAAAAAGAGTGGAAGAATTGACAGCTAGAATAATTAATGCAGAGAAGGTCATAAACGAAATGACAGAGATGAAAACCATGACACGAGAAATACGTGACAGATGCACAAGCTTCAGTAACCGACTCGATCAACTGGAAGAAAGAGTATCAGTGATTGAGGATCAAATGAATGAAATGAAGTGAGAAGAGAAACCAAAAGAAAAAAGAAGAAAAAGAAATGAACAAAGCCTGCAAGAAGCATGGGATTATGTAAAAAGACCAAATCTACGTCTGATTGGGGTGCCTGAAAGTGAGGGGGAAAATGGAACCAACTTGGAAAACACTCTTGAGGATATCATCCAGGAGAACTTCCCCAACCTAGGAGGGCAGGCCAACATTCAAATTCAGGAAATACAGAGAATGCCACAATGATACTCCTCCAGAAGAGCAACTCCAAGACACATAATTGCCAGATTCACCAAAGTTGAAATGAAGGAAAAAGTCTTGAGGGCAGCCAGAGAGAAAGGTCGGGTTACCCACAAAGGGAAGCCCATCAGACTAACAGCAGACCTCTCAGCAGAAACTCTACAAGCCAGAAGAGAGTGGGGGCCAACATTCAACATTCTTAAAGAAAAGAATTTTCAACCCAGAATTTCATATCCAGCCAAACTAAGTTTCATAAGTGAAGGAGAAATAAAATCCTTTACAGATAAGCAAATTCGTAGAGATTTTGTCACCACGAGAGACCCTGAAGGAAGCCCTGAACATGGAAAGGAACAACCGGTACCAGCCATTGCAAAAACATGCCAAAATGTAAAGACCATCGAGGCTAGGAAGAAACTGCATCAACTAACGAGCAAAATAACCAGTTAATATCATAATGGCAGGATCAAGTTCACACATAACAATATTAACCTTAAATGTTAATGGATTAAATGCGCCAATTAAAAGACACAGACTGGCAAACTGGATAAAGAGTCAAGACCCATCAGTCTGCTGTATTCAGGAGACCCATCTCACATGCAGAGACATACATAGGCTCAAAATAAAGGGATGGAGGAAGATCTACCAAGCAAATGGAGAACATAAAAAAGCAGGGGTTGCAATCCTAGTCTCTGATAAAACAGACTTTAAACCATCAAAGATCAAAAGAGACAAAGAAGGCCATTACATAATGGTAAAGGGATCAATTCAACAGGAAGAGCTAACTCTCCTAAATATATATGCACCCAACACAGGAGCACCCAGATTCATAAAACAAGTCCTTAGAGACTTACAAAGAGACTTAGACTCCCATACAATAATAATGGGAGACTTCAACACTCCACTGTCAACATTAGACAGATCAATGAGACAGGAAAGTTAACAAGGATATCCAGGAATTGAACTCATCTCTGCACCAAGCGGACCTAATAGACATCTATAGAACTCCACCCCAAATCAACAGAATATGCATTCTTCTCAGTACCACATTGCACTTATTCCAAAATTGACCACATAATTGGAAGTAAAGCATGCCTCAGCAAATGTAAAAGAACAGAAATTATAACAAACTGTCTCTCAGACCACAGTGCAATCAAACTAGAACTGAGGACTAAGAAACTCAATCAAAACCGCTCAACTACATGGAAACTGAACAACCTGCTCCTGAATGACTACTGGGTACATAACGAAATGAAGGCAGAAATAAAGATGTTCTTTGAAACCAATGAGAACAAAGATACCACATACCAGAATCTCTGGGACACATTTAAAGCAGTGTGTAGAGGGAAATTTATAGCACTAAATGCCCACAAGAGAAAGCAGGAAAGATCTAAAATTGACACTCTAACATCACAATTAAAAGAACTAGAGAGGCAAGAGCAAACACATTCAAAAGCTAGCAAAAGGCAAGAAATAACTAAGATCAGAGCAGAAATGAAGGAGATAGAGACACAAAAAACCCTCCAAAAAATCAATGAATCCAGGAGTTGGTTTTTTGAAAAGATCAACAAAATTGACAGACTGCTAGCAAGACTAATAAAGAAGAAAAGAGAGAAGAATCAAATAGACGCAATAAAAAATGATAAAGGGGATATCACCACCGACCCCACAGAAATACAAACTACCGTCAGAGAATACTATAAACACCTCCACGCAAATCAACTAGAAAATCTAGAAGAAATGGATAATTTCTTGAGCACTTACACTCTTCCAAGACTAAACCAGGAAGAAGTTGAATCCCTGAATAGACCAATAGCAGGCTATGAAATTGAGGCAACAATTAATAGCCTACCCACCAAAAAAAGTCCAGGACCAGATGGATTCACAGCTGAATTCTACCAGAGGTACAAGGAGGAGCTGGTACCATTCCATCTGAAATTATTCCAATCAATAGAAAAAGAGGGAATCCTCCCTAACTCATTTTATGAGGCCAACATCATCCTGATACCAAAGCCTGCCAGAGACACAACAAAAAAAGAGAATTTTAGACCAATATCCTTGATGAACATCGATGCAAAAATCCTCAATAAAATACTGGCAAACCAGATCCAGCAGCACATCAAAAAGCTTATCCACCATGATCAAGTGGCCTTCATCCCTGGGATGCAAGGCTGGTTCAACATTCGCAAATCAATAAACGTAATCCAGCATATAAACAGAACCAAAGACAAGAACCACATGATTATCTCAATAGATCCAGAAAAGGCTTTTGACAAAATTCAACAGCCCTTCATGCTAAAAACACTCAATAAATTCAGTATTGATGGAACGTACCTCAAAATAATAAGAGCTATTTATGACAAACCCACAGCCGATATCATACTGAATCGGCAAAAACTGGAAAAATTCCCTTTGAAAACTGGCACAAAACAGGGATGCCCTCTCTCACCACTCCTATTCAACATAGTGTTGGAAGTTCTGGCTAGGGCAATCAGGCAAGAGAAAGAAATCAAGGGTATCCAGTTAGGAAAAGAAGAAGTCAAACTGTCCCTGTTTGCAGATGACATGATTGTATATTTAGAAAACCCCATTGTCTCAGCCCAAAATCTCCTTAAGCTGATAAGCAACTTCAGCAAAGTCTCAGGATACAAAATTAATGTGCAAAAATCACAAGCATTCTTATACACCAGTAGCAGACAAACAGAGAGCCAAATCATGAATGAACCTCCATTCACAATTGCTTCAAAGAGGATAAAATACCTAGGAATCCAACTTACAAGGGATGTAAAGGACCTCTTCAAGGAGAACTACAAACCACTGCTCAGTGAAATCAAAGAGGACACAAACAAATGGAAGAACATACCATGCTCATGGATAGGAAGAATCAATATCGTGAAAATGGCCATACTGCCCAAGGTTATTTATAGATTCAATGCCATCCCCATCAAGCTACCAAAGAGTTTCTTCACAGAATTGGAAAAAACTGCTTTAAAGTTCATATGGAACCAAAAAAGAGCCCACATTGCCAAGACAATCCTAAGTCAAAAGAACAAAGCAGGAGGCATCACGCTACCTGACTTCAAACTATACTACAAGGCTACAGTAACCAAAACAGCATGGTACTGGTACCAAAACAGAGATATAGACCAATGGAACAGAACAGAGTTCTCAGAAATAATACCACACATCTACAGCCATCTGATCTTTGACAAACCTTAGAGAAACAAGAAATGGGGAAAGGATTCCCTATTTAATAAATGGTGCTGTGAAAATTGGCTAGCCATAAGTAGAAAGCTGAAACTGGATCCTTTCCTTACTTCTTATATGAAAATTAATTCAAGATGGATTAGAGACTTAAATGTTAGACCTAATACCATAAAAACCCTAGAAGAAAACCTAGGTAGTACCATTCAGGACATAAGCATGGGCAAGGACTTCATGTCTAAAACACCAAAAGCAACGGCAGCAAAAGCCAAAATTGACAAATGGGATCTAATTAAACTAAAGAGCTTCTGCACAGCAAAAGAAACTACCATCAGAGTGAACAGGCAACCTACAGAATGGGAGAAAATTTTTGCAACCTACTCATCTGACAAAGGGCTGATAACGAGAACCTACAAAGAACTCAAACAAATTTACAAGAAAAAAACAAACAACCCCATCAAAAAGTGGGCAAAGGATATGAACAGACATTTCTCAAAAGAAGACATTCATACAGCCAACAGACACATGAAAAAATGCTCATCGTCACTCGCCATCAGAGAAATGCAAATCAAAACCACAATGAGATACCATCTCACACCAGTTAGAATGGCAATCATTAAAAAGTCAGGAAACAACAGGTGCTGGAGAGGATGTGGAGAAATAGGAACACTTTTACACTGTTGGTGGGATTGTAAACTAGTTCAACCATTATGGAAAACAGTATGGCGATTCCTCAAGGATCTAGAACTAGATGTACCATATGACCCAGCCATCCCATTACTGGGTATATACCCAAAGGATTATAAATCATGCTGCTATAAAGACACATGCACACGTATGTTTATTGTGGCACTATTCAGAATAGCAAAGACTTGGAATCAACCCAAATGTCCATCTGTGACAGACTGGATTAAGAAAATGTGGCACATATACACCATGGAATACTATGCAGCCATAAAAAAGGATGAGTTTGCATCCTTTGTAGGGACATGGATGCAGCTGGAAACCATCATTCTTAGCAAACTATCACAAGAACAGAAAACCAAACACTGCATGTTCTCACTCATAGGTGGGAACTGAACAATGAGATCACTTGGACTCAGGAAGGGAAACATCACACACCGGGGCCTATCATGGGGAGGGGGGAGGGGGGAGGGATTGCATTGGGAGTTATACCTGATATAAATGACGAATTGATGGGTGCTGACGAGTTGATGGGTGCAGCACACCAACATAGCACAAGTATACATATGTAACAAACCTGCACGTTATGCACATGTACCCTAGAACTTAAAGTATAATAATAAAGTAAAAAATAAAAATTAAAAAATTAAAAAAATAATAATAATTGCCCCTTTGCCATATCACAATATCTTTTCGACCGTCTCAGTCATATCCCTGTTCTCAGCACCTTCTGGGGCTGCAGGGCTGAAAGCCTAGAATCTACATTTCCAAGACTCTCTTGCCAACAGGATTTTAGTTAGATTTGGCCACTGAAGGGCATTCATGTGAGATCCCGGAAGCACAAGAGGAGGCGGAGCCATTGTCTCCACCTCATCCCGCAGCAGCTAGAGATAGGCTTTCCGGTGTCAGCAGATGGCAAATAATGTTGAGAGCCAGTAGCTTCCAGGTTTCTTTCTAAAAAATGACTCAAATTGCTTCTACAAGTTATTGAGATTATCAGTAGCAAACCCTATGGGATTCCTGCAACCTTCTGATCTAGAAAGCTTTTCCATGACTCCAGCTTTCTAGATTTCCTGAAAGCCAGTAGTCCTCCCTGACCTTCACTCTCCTGTCCAGCTCTTTTAAGGGTTCTGAAAGCTCCTAGTTCCCTGTATTAACTCCCTTTCTAATTGAAATATCTAAAGTGGTTGCTCTGCCCTTGACGAACTCCTGACTGATAAGACTCACATTCAGGCCTCTCATGTCTTCATAACAATGCACATCTCATTGAAAAAGGAACAATAGGAACACAAGCTATTGATAAAATTTGTGTTTTCAGAAATTTCATTAAAATGCTTATCTTCGTGACATTTCATATTTCAAACGTGACCAATTGAAAGTCCAGAGACTCTGGCACTTCTAACTTCTAGGTGTGCGTGACAGTGGTTCTCTCCAGGGGCAACTTCACCCCCTCTCATCCAGTGAACATTTGGCAATTTCTAGAGACATTTTTGATTGTTATAACTCAGGCAAAGAGATTTTGCCACTGGTATCTAGGGCGTAGAAGCCTGAGATGCTGATCAATATCCTACAACGCACAGGGAAGCCCACAACAAAATCCTCTGATCTGAAATGACCTTAGTGCCAAGATTGAGCAGTGCTGCCTTAAATCTTACTCACTAATTCTCGGGGATCACTACATCAAAAACACAAGTTACACAAATTTTATCTTCCATATGATAAGGTGAGAGAAATCTTTGCAGTTAATTCCAAAAATGTGCCCTAGTCAAGACCTGTGATACCAATGAGTGTATCTACAACCGAGTTGTAGAAGAGAGCACCTTCTTTCAAAACTGCTTTTAACCTGGGTAACCAACAAACTAGAGGAAGGCTAATAAGAGAACAAAGTGAAGAGAAAGAGACTCTTAAGCATAGAAATTAGGTCTTCTCTCTCCTGCAAAATAATGAGATCAATTATGGATGCCTTTTCTTTTCCTCTTTACATTTGCTATATTTCCCAAATTTTATATAATGGGCATACATTACTTCTATAACTATACAAGAAAATCAATAAGCATTATATTTTAAAATAGACAGAATGAGAATAAGCAACCACTTTGAGGAAATATTCTAGTCACGTTGCTGCAAGTACTTTGCATCCTCTCTAAAATCCTCCTGGGAAATAGAGACAAATAGAAAAATTATTCAACTCCCACCAGCCTTATTTTTCTGCTTTATAACTACTTACCCTCCCACCAAATCTTATTAACAAGGTTTCTTAAAGATGCTCAAGATGGCCAGGAGTGAGTTGTACATTTTCCCTCACAGCAACAATGGTTTGCATGAGCAAGGATCTCACCCTGTTTAGATCAAAAGATTGCTGTTCTAAGGACGCGGAACCATCAGGAGACAAGAAAAGGCAGCCTCCTCCCCAGCATTCCACATGAGGCAGTCCAGCTGGATTGTGAAGGCCCCTGAGTGTGAAATTCTGTCAGCTCTGAATTATGGGTGCCGGCTAGTAGCAACATTTCACTGTGCAATCGTATTTGTGACTAAAGTCTAGTTTTTAATCTGTGGGTTTCAAGAGTACAGCTCATTCCTGAAATTTAAACACTCATAAAATATTTATTTTGTTATTTTAAATATATGAATTATTTAAATACCATTTGGTCTGTACCTAGAACTAGGCCAACTGCCTCTCTCTCTTCTCTCCCAGCAATTTCATCTCAGCTCTGACAGGGAAAGATTAGCCATAGCAAGAGTTCCTAGCCATGAAACATTTCATAAGATCCTTTACAAGCACTGCTGATACCAGCTTCAGGCCCTCTTGAAAACTCATGAGGAGTGTTACAGTTTAAATGTTGGTTTCCCCAAACCTCAAGTTGAAATCTGACCCTCAGTATGGAGGGCGGAGCCTAATGGAAAGTGTTTGGATCATGGGGGTGGTTCCCTCATGAATAGATTAATGCCCTCCCTGGGGGTGGAGGAGAGCAAATGAATTCTTATTCTGTTAGTTCCCATGAGTGCTGGTTGTTAAAAAGTGTCCGGAGTCTCTCTTCACTCACTTTCTCTCTCACCACATGTTTTCCACACATGCCAGCTCCTCTTCCCCTTCCACCATGAGTGGAAGCAGCCTGGGGCTCTCACTAGAAGCAGATGCTGGTGCCATGCTTCTTTACAGCCTGCAAAACTGTGAGCCAAACTCTTTTCTTTAGAAATTGCCCAGCCTCCAGATATACCCTGGAATATCTTTACAGCAATGCAAAGGGACAAAGACAAATAGTGTTCAGCCTGTATCAGAAAGGTGGCTGCACAGGGGACTTCATGTTCTTGTACCCATTGTACCATATTGAGCTTAGAGAGGTCTGAGATCCACAATGACCAATAATTCCAGTAAGGTGTCTTGCCCCCAGTGCATATCTATGCCAGAGTAGGACAAGTACTATGGCAGAGAAGCATAATTTGTTATTTATAATTTCTCTACTGCCTTTCAAGAAAAACAAACTCTAAAAAACATTTTTGGCAGGACACAGTGGCTCATGCCTACAATCCCAGCATTTTGGGAGGCTGAGGGAGGTGGATCACTTGAGGTCAGGAGTTGGAGACTGGTCTGGTCAACATGGTGAAACCCCACCTCCATTAAAAATACAAAAATTAGCTGGGCCCAGCCAGGCATGGTGGCTTACGTCTGTAATCCCAGCACTTTGGGAGACCGAGGCCATCGGATCACCATAGGTTAGCAGTTCGAGACCAGCCTGGCTAACATGGTGAAACCCCATATCTACTAAAAATACAAAACTTGGCCAAGTGTGGTGGTACATGTCTGTAATCCCAGCTACGTGGTAAGCTGAGGTAGGAGAATTGCTTGAACCTGGGAGGCAGAGGTTGCAGTGAGCCAAGATTGTGCCACTGCACTCCAACTTGGGTGACAGGAGCCGAGGCAGGTGGACCGCAAGGTCAAGAGATCGAGACCATCCTGGCCAAAATGGTGAAACCCCATCTCTACTAAAAATACAAAAATTAGCTGGGCATAGTGGTGGGCGCCTGTAGTCCCAGCTACTCGGGAGGCTAAGGCAGGAAAATCACTTGAACCCGGGAGGCGGAGGTTACAGTGAGCCGAGAATGCACCACCACACTCCAGCCTGGGCGACAGAGCAAGACTCCATCTCAAAAAAAAAAAAAAAAATAGCCGAATGTGGTGGTGGGCACCTGTAATCCCAGCCACTCAGGAAGCTGAGTCAGGAGAATCACTTGCATGTAGGAGGCAGAGGTTCCAGTAAGCTGAGATTGCACCATTGCACTCCAGCCTGGGTGACAGAGTGAAACTCTGTCTCAAAAAATTAAATTAAATCAAATTAAATTAAACAATAAAAAAATGTTTACTGAGACGGGTAATGGGTACGAGGATGCAAGACTTATGGAACTTTAATAATGATAGATAAATTGCTCATTTAAGACAAGAAGGAATATAAGGAGATAGTAATTGATGGAAGGGGAGAAAGGTGAGGCTAGATCACAAGGGAGACAAGGGAGGAGAAGGTTTTAAGAACTTTTAATTTTAAGAGTAATTTTGTAAGGGGTAAAATAGCGAATGAGGCTACCGCTAAATGAAATGTTGTATAATGAGTGATATAGTCCTATCTTCCATTTCCCCTGGAAATCCTAATTAAAATACAGACTTCTTGCTAATGAGCAGAGCTTTGTACATCATAAGTATTCAATAAACATTTGTGAACTAATGAATGAATAAACAGAAGAAGGGTTGTTTAATGAAATTGTATTTTCTCTTTGAGGGTGCACAGAAAGTACTGAGTCTTTTTTCTTTGAGGCTGTTAGACTGTCTTCATAATCACGGTTAAGACTGCATAAATTTCAGCTCATTGGCATGCTATAATTTATGTATTCATTGTAATTTGATTATTTCTTCTGCTTTTTTAATCTGAGGCCATACTGCAATGAACATCTTGGGAAAACAGCTTATTTCAGCATACATACTGACAAATTGCTTCTTAAAGGTGTGAGTCCCAGACTAAGTTGACATAGCCATGAAGTGGTTGGGGAACCACAGTTTAAATCAGATAGGAAACTCAGAGTAGGCAGATTTGGTTTGAGCCCCCGTTTCCACCAATAATCTTCATAGAAGCTGGGTAGACCCAGGCATTGGTCATTGCATAAATCTTTCTGAGGCCCACCCCAGTGTTGTGCCCTGAGAATACAGAATGCCTTCAAGAATTTATGGTATAATGGGAAGGCAAACATGTAAACAAGTTATTAAAATGTAGTAATATAGGTGCCATTATGGAGATGCCGGTAATGCTTTTGAAAATTCAAGATACCAGCATCTAATCCAACCAAGAATTAAGATAAGTGAGAATATCAGGGATGATTCTTGGAGGAGGTGATGTCTACACTCTTTCTTGGAGGAGAAATAGAAGGATTGAATTGAAGAATGGGAAAGGTAGAGATTTCACATGTGTGAAAGCACAGATGTGAAAGAGAAAGCATTATGGTGCAAAGTACATAAAATGTCATGTATGTAAGGAGATCGGGGAAAGAGATGGGGATGGCTGAAAAGATAGATAAGCAAAAGATAGGATATAAAGGTTTCTGAAAACACCAATGGGAGTTTGGCCATCACATTACGGGCAAAAGATGTTTCAAACTGGGGGTTAACTGCCATGATTAGATTTGCCTCGTATAAAGATCACTGGAGGGCAAGGAGAAGCTGGAGGCAGGGAGGCAAACAGGAGTAATCCCAGAGACGAATGTTGAAGGATGGCCTCTGTAATAAAAGTGTCATGGAAGGCAGTGACCTCCTAACAGTTCCTAAGAAGGCACGCCCCGGATTAAACAGAACTGCAAAGCTCAGCCACACCCACAGAAAGTAGTTTTCTCAGCCCCCATAAGGCGAGTATTTTTCTCTCACCTTTCTGTTTCAGTCCTAGCATAATCCCTCATATTTCCAGTTTTTTGGATTTCTGGCTTAATTCCTACATTCCATCTTCTGCTGATGGCCTCTTGATGCCACTTTTTTCCTCGGATCACACTCCACAATCAGCTACTAATTTCTCCCTGGATCCTGACTCAGAGTAGCTCAAAATGCTGCCTGTGTTGCACCTTGACGTAAGAATATGGAACCTACTGAATGGTATCTTCATAATATGTTTGGTCATCAATGTTGTATTTCCATATGCTCAGCCTATGAAAAACTGTATTAGTCTGGATTCTCCAGAGAAACAAACAAACAGGACACACGTGCACTACAAGGAATTGGCTCATGTATTTGCAGAGACTGAGAAGTCCCAAGATCTGCAATCTGCAAGCTGATGACCAGGGAAAATCAATGGAGAAGTTTCTATCTGAATCTAAAGACCTGAGAGCCAGGACAGCTAATGGTATCAGTTCCAGTCTGAGTCCAAGTCTGAAACAGGAGAAAACTCATGTCTTCTTAAAGACAGTCAGTCAGACAGAAGTAATTATTTCTTAGTTAGACATATTGTGTTCAGGCCTTTAACAGACTGAATGCTGTCCACCCACAATAGGGAGGCCAATCCGCTTTGCTCGGTTCATCAATTCAGATGCTGATTGCATCCAGAAACACCCTCACAGACACATCCAGAAATGATATTTGACCAAATATCTGGGAGCCCCTTAACCCAATGAAGTTGACAATAAAATTAACTATCACAGGAGCCAACTGTACCCCAGCTAGGATTTGGAGGTCTTGTAGATGCCAGCATCTATAGCTGTGTTCAACAGGGTGGACACATGCTTGAAATATGTCTAGTCTGGATTGAGAAGTGCTGTAATAGCAAAATATCAGATTTCAAATACTCAGTACCAAACAAAAAAAGGTAAAATCTTCTCATTGTGATAGTTTTTGGGTGTCAACTTGACTGAATCAATGGATACCAAGATAGCCGGTAAAGCATTATTTGTTCTCAGTCATTGCATTAATTATTTTCAGTGCTTCAGTAAGCACTGAGCCCATTCCTCTTCTGCTGAAAGAGAAACCCAGCTTGTCTGGCATTTGATTAGAATGATTGGATTGCCCAGGTATGCCTATGAGGGTGTTTCTGTGGGAGAGTGTCATGTAAGTTCGTGGACTAAGTGTGAAAATCTGCCCTCAGTATGGCTGGGCACCATCCATTTGGCTGGGGACCCAGATAGAACAAAGGACAGAAGAAGGATAAATTCTTTTTCTTTCGCATCCAGAGCCTGGGTGCCCTTCTTCTTCTGTTCATGGATGTCAAAATTCCATGTTCTCTGGCTCTTGGACCCTGAAGCTCATAAAGCATCCCTCCAGGCCTTTGGCCTCAAATTGAGAGTTCGACCATTGGATTCCTTGGTTCTGAGGTCTCCAGACTAGGACTGAGGCAGGCTCCTGGCTTCCATGGTTCTCCAGCTTGCAGACGGCCAACCATGGGTGGGACTTCTCAGCCTCCATGATCAAGTAAGTCAATTTTCCTTTTTAAAAAAATCCCTTTTCATGTACGTATCCTATGGGTTCTCTCTCTAGAGATCCATGACAGAAACACTTATTAATAATTTTATATTGATTACATCTTGAATGACAATATTGTAATATATTGGGTTAAATAAAATATATCACTAAATTAATTTCACCTGTTTCCTCTTACTTCTTTAATGTGACTGATAGAAAATTTCAATTTCCTGATATGGCTGTCATTTTCATTTCCATTAGATATTGGTGCTCTGGAAGGCTGGATAGAGGTATCAGTTAACAAGGGTTAGCAATAGCATCAGGGGCCCAGAAAAAAAGTGTTTAAAATCCAGGACACAGTTTTAGTCTTTTTTTTTCTTTAGTAGTTGAACGTTTTCATTGATTAGCTGCTTGCGTTCTTTTTTATTTTTTAACTTCTATTTTAAGTTCAGGGATACATGTAAAGGTTTGTTACAGAAGTAAACTCATGTCACCGGGGTTTGTTGTTCAGATTATTTCATCACCCAGGTATTAAGCCCAGTACCCAATAGTTATCCTTTCTGCTCCTCTCTCTCCTCCCACCCTCCACCCTCAAGTAGTCCCCAGTGTCTGTTGTTCCCTTCTTTGTGTTCATGAGTTCTCATCATTTAGCTCACACTTATAAGTGAGAACATGCAGTATTTTGTTTTCTGTTTCTGCTTTAGTTTGCTAAGGATGATAGCCTCCAGCTCCATCCATGTTCCCATAAAACACGTGATCTCATTCTTTCTTGTGACCACGTAGTATTCCATGGTGTACATGTACCACATTTTCTTTACCCAATCTGTCATTGATGGGCATTTAGGCAAATTCCATGTCTTTGCTATTGTGAATAGTGCTGCAATGAACATTCACGTGCATGTGTCTTTATGGTAGAACAATTTATATTTCTCTGGGTATATACCTAGTAATGGAATTGCCAGGCCAAATGGTATTTCTGTCTTTAGGTCTTTGAGGAATCGCCACACTGCTTTCCACAACGGTTGAACTAATTTAAACTCCTACCAACAGTCTATAAGCGTTCCCTTTTGTCTGCAACCTCGCTAATATCTGCTATTTTTTTTTTACTTTTCAAGTAATAGCCATTCCGACTGGTGTGTGAGATGGTATCTCATTTTGATTTTGATTTGCATATCTCTAATGATCAGTGATATTGAGCTATTTTTCATACTTGTTGGCTGCATGTATGTCTTCTTTTGTAAAGTGTCTGTTTGTGTTCTTTGCCTGCTTTATAATGGGGTTGTTTTGTTTGTTTTTCTCTTGTAAATTTAAGTCCTTTATGAATGCTGGATATTAGACCTTTGTCAGATGCATAGTTTGCAAATAGTTTCTCCCATTCTGTAGAATGCCTGTTTACTCTGTTGATAGTTTCTTTTGCTGTGCAGAAGCTCTTAAACTTAATTAGATTGTTTTAGTCTTAATGAATCCCATCTGCACGAATGGATAAACTGAGGCATTAGCCAATGACATAGGTTACGCTCACATTGCATTGTGGGGGTAAGGGGTCACTGTGACTCCCTGGCATTGGACTCCCTGAGTGCAAGTTATGTAGGCTTCCACCTGACAACAAAGATCAGATCCTAGTCCAGATGGAACGGAAACTGGCCTGGCTCAGGAACAGCACTGGCTACACTTCCAGGAGGAGTCTCCATGACAGCATGAGTGCCCAGCCATGGAAGAAGGGTGCTGGCACTCCTGCTGTCTACTTCCTTGCTTCTTTGAGTCAGGTAAATTCTACTCAGGAGAAATAATCCTCTCTAAGTCAATTCTCATTCCCTCTGATCAAATGGATTCTAAAGTTTTTATTTCCAACTGGATAAAATCCTCAGGCTGTCTGATTTGGGCCAGAGGCCCTATTGCCCATATCATTGGACAAATATAAGCCTTCTTTCTCTTTTGTTTGCTTTCCTAGGCACTGAGAGGCAACAGAAGTAATTCCTTTTACAGAGAACATTTCAAATCCATTTGTACATACTGGTTTGGTAGTTAAATGGTCCTTGAGAGGTGATATATAATTACAGGCTGTTTAGATTTCACTTAAGCAAGAAGTTTCCAAGGCAGGCAAGAGTGATGCTGCTGGAAGTGCATGTTTACAGATCTTATTAAGGTCTTTGAGGTACCTACAAGTGCCCACCAGGCAAACACGCAAAGCATGAAGCAGGAGGATCCAGAAGGAAGGCAAGCTAGGGGTGGAGGAGCTCCCCCAAAGAGTAAGAAGAAAGGAAGAAATGAACAAATACCAGGTGAGACTGAAAAACATTACCAGAAAGCCCTGTTCCAGCTCACCCCTGCCATTTTGGAGAGGCCTGAGCCACGGTGGTCTGGACAGTCTGAGTCTGGCTATGATGGGACTCAGAGAGGTCTCGGTGAAGGAAGTCCCCAAGAGGCCCTGACTGTCTTCCTTATCAAGCAGTCATCACCACAAAAGAGATCTCCTTGGCCTCTTCACTGACTCCCTGGCCCTGCTGGCTCCTCCCTGACAAGCCTCTGTCCCTTTTCTTGCCACTTCACTGAGACTTCTTTGATTGTAACTATTAACCTGTTGGCATTTCCAACTTCAGCC
Source organism: Rhinopithecus roxellana (assembly GCF_007565055.1). Classification (NCBI taxonomy): domain Eukaryota; kingdom Metazoa; phylum Chordata; class Mammalia; order Primates; family Cercopithecidae; genus Rhinopithecus; species Rhinopithecus roxellana. Next base: position 7,304,313 of record NC_044559.1, read on the forward strand.
CTTGGCAAGTTTGCTAGAGATTCGGTCTCTATGTGTCCTACTCAGACGCCTCCAATAAATACCCTGCTTTGCCAGGCCAATCCTCCAGCTACTGTGATAGAAAATCAGAGGGCAGTGGAGGAAGTCAACAAGATGCATGTGGAATAAGCACTGGAGGAGGAGATGAGAGCTGAGGGAGCCAACTGAGAGGGATCTGATGCTGAGAAGTTGAGCTGGGGACTGTGCCCACAGCTGGACTTTAAATTAAGAATATTCAACTATGAGCGGCCTGAAAGCCTGTGTTCTCCATCAGAGCACAAAAGCTGCATTCAAGGGGTAAAGACCTGAAGCAAAGGTGGCCCAGCATTGGCCATGAGGACTCCTAGAATATTCCCAGAGTCACAAGGACACTCTTGATTTTACTTTAGGTGGAAATAAAATTAGGGGGTGACTGAAATGTCCAGGCTGACACATTCCACTCAAAGCACCAAATCTACATGTTTTAACAGACACTGCAGTTTGCCCATCCAGTGTTCATTACCCCCTTCTCTCTTATTACTAAATCTTTTTTATGGAGGGGGCAATGTACCAGCTAGACTGCTACATTCCAATCTCCTTTGCAGCTAAGAGTGGCCAGATGCCACAGCTCTGCCCAATGAGACACGAAAGAAAGTCTGTTGGGAATACCTGGGAAAGTGTCCTTTCCCCATTTCCCATTCATTGCACTGCCCCATCCCATATGTGTCCTTCCTCTTCCTGCCTGGGATATGAACAGGAGACTGGAGAAGGAGCGGCCACTATTTTGCCACCTGATAGTAATATGAGAATGAAAGTTGTAAACTGAGATCAGCAGAGCAGAAAGAGAAGGAGTTCAGGGTACAAATGCCAGTTTGTGGGGCCACCCCCATCTAGACTCCTGTCCCAGATGTCTAGTCCCATGAAAAATAAATATACTCCTACCCTACTTGAAGTCATTTCTTTTTAGATTTCTATAGGTGCATCTGACAAATAGACATGACATTGTGTGAGTTCACTAAGCAGAGGACGTCTAAAATAATTGATATTTAAGTTGCCAGCTCCACAGACACCCGAGTTCTGTAAAACTCAAAGTTCTTTTGGGCTACTGGGAGTTAGTCTACACCAAACAAATTCTGACCCCCAAATCCATGACCTGGGAATATCCGCCAGGTCTGGATTCCCTGGAGGCTTGGCTGTGGCCATAAAACTCTCTATAGAAGCCTTGGCATAAAGTTTAAGAAATCAATGGGAAGTAGAACACCAGGGTCTATAGAAGATTTAAAGTCATGTTTAGAATGTAGGGATGAAGTGACATGGAGACAGCAATATGCCACCCCACAGCACTGCTGATGTGTCCTAGCACTCAAGGATGTCCACGAACATGAAGCCATAAAGACTGCAAGTTCTGTGCATGGACAGCTCCTGCGGCTCATCAGTCAAACTATTATCTGCATGAGGATCCCATCAAGACCAAACCCATATCAGTCATATGAACAGAGATAATTTAGTATAAAAAAATTGCTAACTAGGTGTAAAGTCATTAACTAGGTAACAGAAAGGGTAAAAAGAGAACTCTAAGGTATTACAGAGATAGTCACTATAGGAACAGCGATTTTCACTAGGCCCAGAGGAACAAAGGGAGAGAGGTTGGAATTATTAAAACAGAAATGTAGAGAAGTTCTCTGAGATGAAACTCAGACTTCAGAGGGGACCAGCCACTGCTGGGTCTCCATGGCAATGGAGTGGTGTGGGGGTGTGGGGTGCAATGACTCCAGCTCCTCTAGGGTTGGAAAAACTGCAGACTGAGTTCTGCTGCTGTGGGGCAGGGGAGCCTTGCAGGTTGCGGTGGGGAGGAGCACGCTCCCCTCTCCCGCCTCTCCTCCTGCCCTACAGGCACCTTCCAGCGCCCTCTACTGGCAAAGCCCAGCACAGCAAAGTAGGGGGCAAAGCAGGAATGTGGTGGGACTTGCAGAGTCCCAGATCCAACGTCAGCTGAGAGGCATTGGAGCTGAGAGACAAGTATTTAGTCACTCGCGCAAGATCACTGTAGCAGATACTCAGTGAACAGTGTTTGCCTATATATTCAGAAAGTTACTAATAAGCAGAAGCCGGAAAATAGATCTTAGATGTTCAGAAGCATCTAAACACATTGAGGGGATGGGAGAGGGAGCTGCGGGGGGAGTTGGTAACCAGGCAGAAATTAATAAAGAGTATTGAACTTGATTCCCAGAAGCCAGCCCATTCTGGCCCATATTGACAGATCAGAGCAGGGCTGAGAAAACAGGACAGGGGATGGACCTGCCGCAGGAAATAGCCTGTCATAGGGCGCGTGTGAATTTCTTCTGGGGGTGTGGCAACCGGAGGCTTCAAGTGGTTGCTCCTTCTCGGGGTCCTTTTTTCCCCTCACATTAAAGACTTTGATCTCAGAGGGGAAAGGGATCACAAATGCTTCATCTCAGGAATATGAGGTTGCTTGTTCCCCGGTCCTGAGATTTGTAACAAGAGTCCAAGTCAACTCAGCCAGGTTCCTGGGGACTCCCAAGATGCTAACAGGCTCTCAGAGTTAAAGGAGGCCAAGCAGGGTGGAGCGGCATGGCAGGTGAGCAGAAGGAATCTGGAGGGGCTCACTGAGACATTGGACTTCTCCATGTGGTGCCCCTCACATTGCTTAGGCAGAAGGTGATAGACTAAAATGTTAATATAACTACATCTCCAGCTTTGCCCTAACTCCCCACCCATCCCCACTAAACAGCACCCTAGCCTGCCCTTATGCCGTTTCCTCCCTTCCTCCAAGGTCGCCACCCTTGTTTTTGTGTTGCAGAATGGAGAGGAAGGGTATAGAGAGGGAAATACCAAGGGGTGAGAGCCCATAGCCATGTACAGGGGTCTTTAAGGACTAAGTCTTGGGTGCAGCTGTGGTGAGGAAGGCAATGTGAGAGAGAATAAAAGGGCTATTTAAAAAGCATTGGCAGGGACCATGTTTTTTCTTCATGGGCCTATAGAAGTACCAGCAAAGAATGTAAATTGGTTTCAAAAGATTTTGGGTTGTATACATTGTGTTCTTTTAACCACAACTCTGCTTTGAGAATAAGCCCATGGTGGCTCTGTGAAAGTCATAAAAATAATCTTGAAATTCCCCTCAGAGATGTAGGGACTGTCAGAGGATCCCTGAAGCTTTTTCTACTTCGATTTCCAGGCCCTTTCTTTGCCAGGCCTGCTCTGGCCTTGGCCTTCCTGCAATAGCTCTCATAGACTCGGCTCCCTCCCCCTCCTCCCAGAACTTCCAGTCTGTTCTCTGTCACTTGGGGTCCCTTCCCCAGCCCATTGTAGAGGGAAACACAGTTTCCCCGGCCTCCCATGCTGTCTTCTCTCATAAAGCAACCCAGGGCCTTTCTCTATTTAGGGAATTGACGGCTGATCCCTACAGGCAGGGACAGTGTTCATCTCTTAGGGTAGTTGCCATAAGCAAATCACACACATTTGTGCACACACACACACACACAAATACACACACGCTTTCCTGGGCATGGGTCTGCCAAGCCCACCCACACATAATAGTAAGGGGGACGTGGCAATGACTCAGGTACCACCTTTGTCCCCCGTGGGTCTGTGGCTTCTCTGAGTTCCCATCCCCACTGTGATACCATCACTTTCTTAGAAGAAGCTGGTAAAATGGGGCCTCATATGGACTTCCATCCTGTCTCCTCGAAGAAAGACAGGCACCTTTGGAAAAACCGGGCCTGGAGGAATGGATGGCTTCTGGGATTCAGGAATAGCGGAGAGGTTGGCAATATTGAAAAACAAAGCCTAGTCCATAATTCAAGTATCAAGCATAGTTAACCTCATCTCCTGCTGTGCCAGTTATTCATTCATTGCCTTTCAGCTCCATTATCTTGAGATATTTCAGTATCCTCACTCCACCCTACACACTACCATTACATTTCTATATCTCTTCAACTTCAGCAATCAGTATTCTGAACTCCTCAAGCAATCATTCTTCCAGCCCTCACCCATGACCATGGGAGTTTTTGTCCTCAGGAAAAAAAAATTCCTAAGTCTTTGGAGACTTAATTTTCTTCCAGTCCAGCAGCATCTGCTAGCCTAGTTTGCTTCAAAAGGCAGCTTAGTCTCATCATTGACTCTCTGAATCATTTTCTCCCTTTGGAACCAGAGAGACTGCCTGGTTTTGAATCCTGTCTCTAGCACATGCTACATAGGTGACTTTTGGCAAATTTGACTTAGACCTGAGACTCAGTTTTGCCACCTGCTAAATAGATTTATTACTAATTTCAACCTCCTAGAGTTGTGACAAAAATCAAACAAACAATAGACGTAGAGAGCTTAGACATTTCTGTGTGGAACATAGAGTGTACTCAATAACTGTTAGGGCTTACTATTGCTGTCATTTCCCACCTTGGTCCATCAAAACCCCAATCCTGGGTCAGTGTCACAGCAGTCCCTGTACCTAGGAAACTGAACGCAGCTGAAGAAAACCTTGCAACTCTGCGATTTCATAACTCCCAATGAAACATGACTTCTCAGTTGATTCTTGGCTCTTCTGGCCATGCCATGTCTGTGGTTAGCTCCCACATTCATATTCCCTAATTTCCAACCCATAGCTTTCTAATATTTCTCAAGCCTTCTTACACAAGTCCTGAACATGACCAGCATAAAGCTTTGTCTCCTGTTTCATTAAGAGAGGGAAGCATCATTTCCCTTGACTTCTAGCTCCTGTCACCTATAAACTGATGTAGGTCCACACCCGGAACTGGCCCCTTCCCTCCATTCCCCCTTATATCCAAAGCTAAAGATTCTCTCTGTCCACCCTCTGCATCTTCTAAGTCCCCTCACCATCAATTGCTCTTCCTCTACCCCCAGCTGCCCACTCCACCAAGCCTCTGTACTGATTCTATAAAAGGACATGTTCTTTTCCTCCTCCCCCACCCCAAGAATAAAACCCTGACATTGTGTTCCCTATAGTAAGATTCCTCTTCTCTTTTCACTAGAACTTCTACAAAGTATGGCCTAACTCAGTCTGCACAGTATCTCATTCAACTCCCAACCTCCTACAACCAGACTTCCATTCCCACTCCAGCGAGCCCAGTCCTTCCCTGTTTTTAACTCCCCTCTGTACTTGACACTAACAACCATTTCTTTTGATTCCAGCACCTCCATTCCCCGTTCTGGCCCTTGCTACAACAGTCCACCCTCCAGTCCTTCATGGTTCCCCTCTTACTAGCCCTGCTCTGTCATGTGTATGGAACCCTCTTACTCTTACTGTTCCTTCAAGTTTGGGGAGTTTTGCTTCTGATCCACTGTTCTTCTTACATGCTAGATCCTCTCTGGGAGCCTTTATCTTCCTACATGGCTATATATTTTGAAATCTCTAGCTCCAGTTTTGATTTCTCTCCTAAACATCAGATCTTACTGGTTGTTTGAAATCTTCTTCTTGATGTCCCCATAATCCTTAAATGTGTGTTAAGCCTTCATCATCTCCACAGGCCTCCACTTCTCAAACCAAATAGTCCTTACCCCAGTCAGTGACAACACCTTCCACATTGCCCATAAGTCATGAAAGTAAGCTGTTCCTTCTCTCCTAACAACCATCCTATCATGCCACCTTCTAACTTTTACCTCTTAAATATTTTCCAGTCCATCTCTTCCTCCCCTGCCTGATGATTGCTGCCATCTCCTCATCGGCGTCCACTTCTGATTTTGTTCTTTTGAACACCCCCTATACATGGTTCCAGAAGGAGCTACCAAACACAAATCTGATTCATTTATCACCCTGCTTAAAACTTGTGAGTAGATTTCCATTTTTAAGCACTTTATGACAGCCTCAAAGGACCCATGTCATCTGAATTTCAGGAAACTCTCAGATCTTCCACTTCCCACTCCCTACCTTGCACATTATGTCCCATCTAGACCAAAGGTATGCAGTTCCCCATGCACTGTGCATTGTACTGACATCCATTCATCCTCTGAGCCCTAGCAGATGGAGTATGTCTCCTCTTCTGTTCCCTTAGCAACCCTCGAATACTGACATCTGAGCTTTCACCACACATTGCATTTGGGCAATTCTTTGATTTCTGGCTCTCCCACAAGCATGTGAGCTCCTCGATAGCAGAGCCATGTCTTAGCCCTCTCTGTATGCCTGGCACCTGCCCAGCTCCTGGCCTATGCTGGGTCTTGAGTAAATGATGGCTGAACTGAACTGAACTGACTGTCTAAGTTGGTCACTCTGCCACTCATTCTCAGAACTCTCCATATCTGGCCTACATCAAACCTTCCTACAACTGCCTCTTCAAAGGCAGGATCATTCCTTCCAGATGAAAGTCCTCGATTCCACTGTCGCAAGCTCTTTTCCTAACTCTCGTTACATGAGTTTCCACTTCACTCATATGGTCCCAGAAGTGGAAGTTATTTTCTGATTTTAAATAAAATAAAAGTAATCTGACACCCCCAAAGTCATTCAAAATGACCTTTGTGTAGTGGAAAGGACACGCAATGGGGCATCAGGAGGTGTGAGTTGCAGCTGCTACTCTGCGGCTGCTCTTCATTCTGCTGGAGAAGCAATGCAGTGTCTGGTTCCAGCTTCCTTCTCCTCCTTTACAAAATACCCAGGTGGAGAAAGCTGAGGCTGGAGTCCTGTTGTCTTATCCATCAAAGATTTTCTTCAGGATTTACCTGGCATCTTTACAAACTTGATAGTGAGATGGTTTGGTTGTTGGAGTGGCCAGAAAGAGACCCAGGAGCTGGTAAGTGGAGGGGTAGGGTCATGAAGAGGAAGAAAAATCCGGCTCTGAGCATCTCATCCAAGGATGAACCCAGGACAAGGGGGCCCTGAAGGAAAATATTGGCCTGAGATTCAGGCTCTGACCTGCTTACTTTGGTGCTCTTAACTCTTGGGTTCTTCACAGCCCAGACTTATCTTACTGGAACTTGCTCACACCTCACTTCCTCTCAGCCAGTTTTTTTCAAATAAACAGTTTCCTATAAAGCTTTCACTTTAGTCTGCTCCGTTACAGATGGCCCTAAAGCCAGAAGAGCCACAGCAATGAAAAGTTCTGTCCTACCCTAAATCCTACACAGCGCCTCATCTCTCTTCCAGGAGCCTGGGCACTTTCAACCCTCCCCACACGGGCTGCCCTGTGCTCTCCCTGACTCAGTAAATCTCAGAAAAAGATGAGGGCCTGCCTGGTGCTGCACTCCCTACCTCGTCAGATGAGCCTCAGAAAGAAGTGGAGTTTGCTTGTGTTAAAAACAGCCAGCAACCAGTCGATGCTTCATAGCAGGAGAGGAGAGGAGCTGACTTTCAGTAACTCAGCAACCACTCTCTTGCCAAGAGCAGAGCGCATGGTCTACTCTATGGGGAGTGTGAAATGATTTCTTTCACACTGTTCCTTATTGGAACATTCCCTGTCAACAGCAATCACTCACCCTCCCAGAAAGCCAGGCTCAGAGAAACAACAAAGGATGGAGAATATGCAGGATTATGCACAGATGCACCAATACACACATATACACACACCAAAACTCACACACGAACACCCAGGTGAGCACACACAAATCCTCAGCACCCATTCGCAGAGACGTGTGGATAGGCACAGATACAAAGCTGGCTTTCATCCATTTGGTCCTGCACAGCCTCAGACATGCGGATGTTCAGTTCCAGACTCAGACACCCATGGACCCATCACACTCAGGCACATGGGAGCCCAGAGAAACGTGCAGACTCTCGGAGAATTCCTTTTTTAAGTGTAGAGACCTGCATAGCCACCTCAACCTGGATGGGCAGTCAGGTGCCAAGGCAGCAGAAAGGCTTTTAGAAAGGGAGTGGCCTGCAGCTGAAGGATTAACTCTGTGGACTATAGGAGGGTGGGCTGAAGGGGAGAAATCAGCTCTGGAGTTGCTTAGTCAGTAGGGCTGCTAGTGCACTAGAAATAAAGAAAATTTGAGCTGGGGCTGCAAAGAGATGAATTTCAGAATATTTTTAGGTCAAACTGAATGAACTTAGTGACTAATTCCACCTATAGAGAAAAGGGGAAGAAGAGGAATGCCTCTTGGGATAAGCCCATGACTTGGGCTTACTCACGTGATGGGTAATACCAGGAAGAGGGCGGATTGCCAGAATGATACGCTTTGGTTCTGTGAGTTATGAACTGAAAGTATCCTGAGTATCAGTTCCTACAGCCTGAGCCCCAGTGGGCTTCCAGAACCCCATCCCAGGCATTTTTGTCTGTCAGGGGAAGATGAATACACAGAAGCCAGATGATTGGGAGAGCAAGGAGCCTGCCTGGAGACCAGAAGAGAGACAAAACCTCACAGAGGCAGGACCTAGGGCCTTCCTGCCTGCAATGCTTCTGATTAGTCAGTGTCCTCCAGATCTTCCAACCACTTGGGCTTCCATTAATTGTTATAATCTGATAACTTAATCCGAAACTTCCCTTAGACCCAGTCCTCTCTGGAATCAAAAAGGCACTTTTGCAGGCAAATGTCACCCTGTTCCTTGGCTCTTTGTCCAGGTTTCTCTGCTTTGGGTAAGAATTGAGTGTGCACCACAGGGTCTTGTTTCTACAGCCTTTTTTGTCTTAAAAATGTGATAGTTTTTGTAATAAAGAGGCACCTGAGGAAGGCCTTATAAGTACCTCTGTGCCACCTGGCAGTATTGACGGTCCAAGCAAACACTGGCGAGCACTCTCTGGAGAAAGTATTCCACCTCCAGGCTGAGCTGTGATAGTCAAGGTCAAAGAACAGTCTTGCAAAGGCAGCAGCTAAGCCAGCTGCATCTCCTTCATTAAATCTTTCCTGGGAAGAATGAGAGAAATTCTCTCAAAGGCACAATTCATGGGAACTGGTATGACTTCAACAGAAACCAGATCCCAACAGAGGAAACGCTGGAGAGATTCTGAACGATTCAGATGCCCACAGCTTTCCCTAGGAGAATCGGTTTCTGTTCTGCATCTTCACTCTCGCCTCCCCACTTCCAGATGCCCTTAGCTGAGAGTGCACACAGGGATTACAGAGACTAGGGTCTCTGAGATGTCCATCCTACAGAGGACAGCCACTTTCCTGCTCTGCCTCCAGTCCCCAACGTACCAAGCAAGTTCACCCAGACAGCCAAAGGGAAGGAAAGAAGGAGAGGCAGGTCCAAGAATAAAGCTCTGGGGATTACAGGATCCTCTTTTCTCTCCTTCCTTCTTCATTCAACAGACTTTTACTAAATGACAACAGTGCAAAGCATGAGAGAGAGACCTGGAGAAGTTCACCATCTACTGGTTCAGACAGACTCATAAACTGATACTTTATAAGGCAATGTGATAGTGCTGATAGCACTGTATACAAGGAGCTTTGGAATTGCTATAGAAATAGTCACCACTTCTGTATTTGTGTGTGATGGGGAAGAAGAGAGTTACTTAGAAGACTCATGAATGCAGAAGGGAGTCTAGGCAGGAGGAGAGACGTGTTGAAAAGCACAGGTTGGGTGGTGAATTCTGAGGGGTCCAAGCATCCAGAGCTTTGGGCGGCTTACAGCCAACTGCAGGACTCACCCCATTTCTGGGAACTGCATTTCCCCAGCTCCATCCTGGGGGTTTGCAGAGAAGCTGCCATGGTCTTTCTCGATTCTTCCTGCCTAGACCAAGTGAGGCCAATGAATCACTTTCCTGAGAGTTTGGGTCTTGAGATGGACAGAATCCTTTCACCTTCAATGGCTGAAGCTAAAAAAAAACAATAGCTCAGGAGCTATTGGTGTCCATTTTCCTCCATATGGGAAAGAACGATCTGTAGAAGAGAGAAGCCCAGAGTTAAACTCAAGAGAAGAGCAGGAATGAGAGGTAGAGGGGCCCTAACCTGACCCACTGAGGCTCTGTCATTTTAGGAGATGCCACAGGATCCTTCCAATAAAGTCCCATCTTGAATAAAGCAAGGTCCAGGTGGGTTTCTGCACTTGCAACCAAGAGGACTTGAGTAGGGAGGTGCATGGGGTTGGGGAGGCTGATAGGAGGCTGAGGACCAGAGCGTGAGGGCTCTTAGATGCCACCTGGAGTATTGGCATGAACCTCCACAGGAGTCAGTGAGTGTTTCTGACCTTATCGAACCTTGACTGAAGCTGGTGAGACCAGAAAAGGGGACTATGTAGGAGGCATAACTTCAGGCAATTCCCTTGGGGTAAAGAGAAGAGGGAAGATTCTAATGATGTTTCCAAGGCAGAAATCAAAGTATCAGACAAAGGGTGAAGGATTAATGAGGAAGGATATTCTGAAACAATGTCATAAAAACCAAGAAATGTGATAAGTTTAAGGGAAAAAAATCATACTTGACAATTACTCCCACAAAAGGGGCCAACAGATAGAATAAGGTAATAATTGGAAACTGGTGATTAGGTGTGGCAACTCAGAAGCTCGTGACCAGAGGCCAATGGGTTATACAGGAAACGTGAGGAAAGAAATTAGGAAAGTGATGACTTACTTAAGCCCACCAGAAATAACCACCAGCAGTATTTCCGTCATATAACGCTGGTGTCCAATATTGTTATGCTAATTCAACTTGATGGAAGTAAAACTATTCCATTTTTTGACAACAGTTTTATGACCCCTACTTTTTAAAATAAGTTAAATATTTTATTTCATCAAAGAAACATGTGCCTTTTTTCTCCTCAGCCACAATAACCCTACAATAACTTTTTCTTCAATGTATATATTTATTACGTTTTTATTTTTTGAATAGTCAATGCATGCACGTGACTTTTTAAGAAAAATTCACAGAGTACAGAAGCCTATGAAGTAAAAAGTGAACCTCTTTCTCTCTCCCATTCTCCCATTAAAAACACTACCAGTTGATTGCCCATATTTCCAAGGATAGTCCACACAAACACAATCATAGGGTATATACATTCCCTTTGCTCACAAAGGTTCATGTCTATACACCCCATTCCATTCCTTGCTTTTTCCATTTAATATGGTTCTGTGAGTGTTCCATCTGCCTCTCCTTTTGAAATGACTGTATGGTATTTCTGTGAATTTATTCACCATATTTTATTTCATTAGGCCCCTGAAGATGAGCTTTTAGGTTTCCATTATTTTGCTAATATAATCAGAGTTGTAGTAAATTATCTTACACTGTTCTTTGGATACATCTGTAAAACAAATTCCTATAATCAAAACTGCTAAAGTAAAGAGAATATGCATTTTAAATTGTACCAGGAATGCTCAAACTACCCTTCCAAGTTCCCATCAACAATGGACAAAGTGACAGTTCCACTACACCTTCACCTAGCACAGTGTGTTATGATGCCTGTGCTCTTTGCTAATCAATATTGCAGTCTTCAAGGTAAGGGCTAACCTCAGAGCTGGGTTAACCCAGGAATGCCTGGGACAATGACCTCAGAGTCCTATTTCCTCCGAAAGTACAAAGATAAATAAAATTGGAACACTGTATCTGCCTCATCTACAGTGCTCCTGGCCTGGGGGAATTGTGAGATGGCATACAAGTCTTGGACCACCATAAACTCGAAGGTATAAAAGAATGTCAGTGTGACATATACACCTTGGTGCTTGTCCACGGCATCCACGCATGCCACATGTGAGTGAAAGGGCCAAAGAAGTTACCTACTTCGGAAGTTGCTTAGTCTCCCAAGGAGATGAAGGTGCTGTGCAGTTTTACTTTCAAGAAATTCTTTCAAGAAACTAAGTAACTCTAATATTAGTTTAAGGCCTTTTGTATCTCATGAGTCTGGGTCTGTGCAGCTGCACAATTCATTGGTTTACATTTACATTTATTTTATTATAAGTGAAGTTGAGCATTTTCCTTAGAAATTAAAAGACCTTTTTTGTTTCCATTTTTATGAATTATGTTTTCTGCCTACTGGAAAGGTGGTATTTATTTTCTTATTGATTTTTAAATACTCTTTCTATATTATAGGATGTGTTCTTTATCATATATGTTGCAAATATTTTTCTAGGTTTTTAATTGTCTTCTAATTATGTGTATAATATTTTTTCCATAAAGAACAATTTTATTTTTATAGAGTCATATTTATCCATTTTTTTCCTCTTAAGAATTCTGGAGTTTGTGAAGTGCTTTCAAACTTCTTTTCAATTTTGAGGTTTAAAAAGTTTCCTTTTCACCGTCTGAGAAGTGAGGAGCACCTCTGTCCAGCTGCCGCCCTGTCTGGGAAGTGAGGAGCGCCTCTCCCGGCCGCTGTGCAACCTTCCAAGTGTGAAGTAACAGCCTTGTGTGTGATCTTTTCTGTCTTCTCCAAGTTTGCATTTTCAACATTAAACTTTACATTTTAATTTTTAAAATTAAATAAATAAATAAAGTTTCCTTTCATGTTTCCTACTTGTTCTTTTTTTTTTTTTTTTTTTCATTTTTTAAGTTTTAGTATTCAATATATCTGGAATTTTTATTTTGGTGTAAAGAGTGAGGTAGAGATCCAACTTTATTTTTTCTAGATTATTACCTAAGTCAGTGCCTTGGTAATAAAGGCTTTCATACACTATTACAAGGCATTGCTATAAGCTGTTTTTCAGAGTTAGCAATATTAGGCTCTCAAAATGCTTAAAATTTCCCTCAGCAATATAGAACAGATTATGCCAATGGAAAGTCTAGATATCTAATGCTCTATTCCACCACTTTATTAACTATTCCTAAAAATACACAGTATAAAAGGCTTTGCAAAATTTCAATAAAAATTGAAACTGTAATTTAGGTAAACATCTACCTGATGTGCAAAAGATAATCAACTAGCCAAAGAAAATAAACAAAGTTTTTTGTCCATCCATTTCCAATGAATACTCCTCCCTTAAAAAATAAAATAAAAGAGGTGTTTGCTCACAGGTAGAAAAGCCATAACCAGATGAGAAGGAAGCTACTCACGAGGGCTGCAGGAAATGAATGAACAGGCTTCCTCTCCAGGTGTGCAGTTTTTTTTTTTTTTCCAGAGAGTTCTGTACCACTGAGTTCAACAACATTAATACCCAGCTACAGAAACCAAAGCTATCAGTGGGTTCAGCATTAAAATCTCTACCTGTGATAAAGAGGTCAGCAGTAGGCACAGGCTAGGCTTTGAAGAACACAGTGGGTAGTACACAGATGGGCATGGAGCTGGGGACATAGAGGGGAAAAGGTGAGCATGAAATCTTCATTCCTGTTTTTAGACACAAAGCTACCATCTCACTCATATTATCCATGGGGAAAAAAATTACTCTTTTCAGCAAATAACAAAGAAGTAGAACCCAAAAGATTCTTTTTAATTCAACAGTTTTGCACTAAGAAAACTTTATAAACCCCGGAGAATGTGGCTGAGGCTGTGTATGTCAATCATCCCATAGCTTAAGATCTGAGATGATAGTTCTAACAGCAGCAAAATAAATGTTAAATAGTCAAGCAAATTGATTCACCAGCTAACAAGGAAACACCAGACCTCCAGAGACCTTTCACCTTCTAAATAAACCAGGAAAACATCAGAATTTTCACAAAAACAGATGGTATTGGTCAGGGATCTTGGTTCCATTGAATGTACAACAATTATGGATTATATTAAGCAAAACTTAGACTTAAGAGGTGGCTAGGGGATAAGGGTCAAAAAGTCACAAACACCAGCCAATTTAAGATCTAAAGAGTAGGATGCAGAACTCATCAGGCAGGCTCTTAACTAAATGCTAGACGAACTACACCTGGCTGATTTAAGCGAAAATGAATTTACCAACAGCATCTTTGGGAACTCCAGAATTGACAGAAAAGACTGGAGAATCAGGCTCAGAAAATGATCAGGATCAAGAAGAAGAGGTACTGCTAGAAACACATGAACTTGGCCCAGTGCATTGGCCCATGCCTGTAATCCCACCACTTTGGGAGGCCGAGGTCGACAGATTGCTTGAGCTCAGGAATTTGAGACAAGCCTGGGCAACATGGCGAAACCTTGTCTCTACAAAATGTTAGCTGGGTGTTGTGGTGCACACCTCTGGTCCCAGCTACTCAGCAGGCTGAGGTGAGAGGATCACTTGAGCCCAGGAAGCAGAGGTTGCAGTGGGCCAAGATCATGCCACTGCACCACTCTAGCCTGGGAAACAAAACCAGACCCTCTGTCAAAAAAAAAGAAACACGTGAACTCTTCCCACAGGACAAGTCTAGAATGGCACATGTGCTTCAGAGGCTGAACACCGGATGGTGAAGCATTAGCCCAATCCCAGGTGACAACAGTTCAGATGCTGCCCCAGCACCATCACTTCTGCCCCTGGAACGAGGCAATGATTGTTACCACTGCAGACAGCTAGTGTATTCTCTGCTGGCTTATGTCTTTGCATTCCTTTGGATTGAAAATGTCAAGTAAGTCTATCTCCTTGACCAGCTGTTGGTTTGTGCAGGGCCTAAGATTTCATATCTGGCTTTTCAGCTTCCACTGTGGGAATTTAACTCAGTACCCCAAGAAGACCACACAATGAACAGTGAAATTAATCACAAATGACCACCCCAGTGAACAACCTAACATGAATGTTCTGGGCAGGACTTCCTTGCCACCCCTGTTGGACACAAACACTGCCAGCACTGCACACCACTGCTACTGCTGCTGCCTCCAAAAACGAATTGTATACATCCCTTCGAGATCCCAGGAGAGAGCATCCAAGGAATCAAGTCTTGACTGCCAGAGAAAGGGATGGAGGAAGCCCCTGGACATACAGGCTTCCAAAGAAAAAAGCAAGCAGCGATAGATATAGTTACAAAGAAAAAAAAATACAGCACCCAAAGTTCAATAAGAAGATTTTTAAAGTATTTTAAACCCATATCATCAGAGAAATGCATACTAAAACCACGAGATATCATCTTATGCCAGTCAGAATGGCTGTTATTAAAAAATCAAAAAACAACAGATAATGGCAATAATATGGAGAGAAGGGAATGATTATAACCTGTTGGTGGGAATGTAAATTAGTACAACCTCTATGGAAAAGAGTGTAGAGATTTCTCAAAGAACTGAAAATAAAATACCATTCAATCTAGCAACCCCACTACTGGGTATCTACGCAAAGGAAAAGAAATCATTATGTTAAAAATAAACCTGCAAGTTTATTGTCACACTCTTCATAACAGCAAAGTCATGGAATAAACCTAAGTGTTCATCAATGGATGATTGGATAAAGAAAATGTGATATGTGTGTGTGTATATATACACATACATACATACCGTGGAATACTACTCAGCCATAGAAAAGAATAAAATAATGTCTTTTGCAGCAACATCATCATAACTGGGTGGAGGCCATTATCTTAAGTGAACAACGCAGAAACATAAAATCAAATACCACACGTTCTCACTTACAAGTGGGAGCTAAATAATGTGTACACATGGACATAGGAAGTGGAATAATAGACACTGGAGATTCAGAAGAAGCAGAGTGTGGGAAGCAGAGTGTGGGAGGGGAGTGAGGAATGAGAAATTACTTAATAGTTGCAATGAGATTCCCTGGGCAAGATGGCCAAATAGGAACAGCTCCAGTCTGCAGATCCCAGCAAGACCAATGCAGAAGGCAGGTGGTTTCTGCATTTCCAACTGAGATACCCATCTCATCTCACTGAGACTGTTAAGACAGTGGGTGCAAGTGATCGGGGAACTCCCTCCCCTATCCAAGGGAAGCCATGAGTGAGGGACAGTGCTATCCGACCCAGATACTATGCTTTTCCCGCTGTCTTCACAACCCACAGATCAGGGTATTCCCTTGGGTGCCTACACCACTAGGGCCCTGAGTTTCAATGCACAAAACTGAGCGGCCGTTTGGGCAGACACCGAGCTAGCTGCAAGAGTCTTCTTTCGTAGCCCAGTGGCTCCTGGAAAGCAAGCAAGACAGAACCATTCACTCCCTTGGAAATGGGGCTGAAGCCAGGGAACCCAGTGGTCTTGCCCAGTGGATTCCACCCTCAGGGAGCCCAACAATCTAAGATGCACTGGCTTGAAATTCTCGCTGCCAGCACAACAGTTTGATGTCGACCTGGGATGCTCCAGCTTGGTGGGGGGAGGGGCGCCCACCATTACTGAGGCTTGAGTAGACTATTTTCCCTTCACAGTGCAAACAAAGCTGCCAGGAAGTTTGCACTGGGCAGAGCCCACCTCAGTGCCCCAAAGCTGCTGTAGCTAGACTGCCTCTCTAAATTCCTCCTCTCTGGGAAGGGTATCTCTGAAAGAAAGGCAGCAGTCCCAGTCAGGGCTTTATGGACAAAACTCCCATCTCCCTGGGACAGGACACCTGGGGGGAAGGATAGCTGTGGGCACAGCTTCAGCAGACTTAAACGTTCCAGTCTGCCAGCCCTGAAGAGAGCAGTGGATCTCCCACCACAGCACTGGAGCTCTGCTAAGGAACAGACTGCCTCCTCAAATGGGTCCCTGACCACCATGACTCCTGACGGGGAGACACTTCCCAATTAGGGGTCAACAGACACCTCATAAAGGAAAGCTCCAGCTGGCATCTGGCAGGTGCCCTTCTGGGACAAAGCTTCTAGAGGAAGGAGCAGGCAACAATCTTTGCTCTTCTGCAGCCTCTGCTGCTGATACTAAGGCAAACAGGGTCTAGAGCAGACCTCCAGCAAACTCCAGACCTGCAGAAGAGGGGCCTGACTATTAGAAGGAAAACTAACAAACAGAAAGGAATGCATCAACATCAACAAAAAAGATGACCATGGAAAAAAAACCCATCCAAAGGTCACCAACATTAAATACCAAAGGTAGATAAATCCACAAAGATGAGGAAAAAACAGTGCAAAAAAGATGAAAATTCCAAAATCCAGAATGCCTCTTCTCCTCCAAAGGATCACAACTCCTCATCAGCAAGGGAACAAAACTGGACAGAGAATGAGTTTGATGAATTGACAGAAGTAGGCCTCAGAAGGTGGGTAATAACAAATTGCTCTGAACTAAAAAAGCATGTTCTAACCCAAGGAAGGAAAGCTAAGAACCTTGATAAAAGGTTACAGGAACTGCTAACTAGAATTACCAGTGGAGAGAAGAAAATAAATGACCTAATGGAACTGAAAAACACAGCACAAGAACATTGTGAAGCTTACACAAGTATCAATAGCCAAATCAATCAAGCAGAAGAAAGGATATCAGAGATTGAAGATCAACTTAATGAAATAAAGCATGAAGACAATATTAGAGAAAAAAGAATGAAAAGAAATGATAAAGCCACCAAGAAATATGGAACTATGTGGAAAAAACAACCTTCATTTGGTTGGTGTACCTCAAAGTGATGGGGAGAATGGAACCAAATTGGAAAACACACTTCAGGATATTATAAACCAGGAGAAGTTCCCCACCCTAGCAAGACAGGCCAGCATTCAAATTCAGGAATACAGAGAACACCACTAAGATACTACTTGAGAAGAGCAACCCCGAGACACATAATCACCAGATTCACCAAGGTTGAAATGAAGGAAAAAGTGTTAAGGGCAGCCAGGGAGAAAGGTCGAGTTACCCACAAAGGGAAGCCCATCAGACTAACAGTGGATCTCCCTGCAAAAACCATACAAGCCAGAAGAGAATAGGGGCCAATATTTAACATTCTTAAAGAAAAAGAATTTTCAACCCAGAATTTCATATCCAGCCAAATTATGTTTCTTAAGAGAAGGAGAAATAAAATCCTTTACAGGCAAGCAAATGCTGAGAGATTTTGTCACCACCGGGTCATCCTTACAAGAGCTCCTGAAGGAAGCACTAAACATGGATAGGAAAAACCAGTACCAGCCACTGCAAAAACATACCAAATTCTAAAGGCCATCGACACTGAAGAAACTGAGTGAATTAACAGGCAAAATAACCAGCAAGCATGATAATGACAGGATCAAATTCACACATAACAATATTAACCTTAAATGTAAATGGGCTAAATGCCCCAATTAAAAGACACAGACTGGCAAATTAGATAAAGAGTCAAGGCCCATCAATGTGCTGTATTCAGGAGATCCGTCTTATGTGCAAAGACACATATATGCTCAAAATAAAGGGAGGGAGGAATATTTACCAAGCAAATGGAAATAAAAAAAAACAGGGGTTGCAATCCTAGTCTCTGATAAAACAGACTTTAAACCAACAAAGATGAAAAGGGACAAAGAAGGGCATTACATAATCCTAAAGTGTCAATGCAACAAGAAGAGCTAATTATCACAAATATATATGCACCCAACACAGGAGGACCCAGGTTCATAAAGCAAGTTCTTAGAGACCTACAGGAGACTTAGACTCCCCCACAATAATAGTGGGAGATATTAACACCCCATTGTCAATATTAAACAGATCAATGAGACAGAAAATTAACAAGGATATTCACACTTGAACTTAGCTCTGGACCAAGTGGACCTAATAGACATCTACAGAACTCTCCACCCCACATCAACAGAATGTACATTCTTCTCAGCACCACATAGCACTTATTCTAAGATTGACTACAAAATTGGAAGTAAAACACTCCTCAGCAAATGCAAAAGAACAGAAATCACAACAAACAGTCTTTCAGGCCACAGTGCAATCAAATTAGAACTCAGGATTCAGAAACTCACTCAAAACCACACAAATACCTAGAAACTAAAAAACCTGCTCCTGAATAACTACTGGGAAATGATGAAATTAAGGCAAAAACAAATAAGTTCTTTGAAATCAATGAGAACAAATACACAACATAACAGAATCTCTAGGACACAGCTAAAGCAGTGTTAAGAGGGATATTTATAGTACTAAATGACCTCAGAAGAAAGTGAGAAAGATCTAAAATTGACACCCTAATATCACAATTAAAGAACTAGAGAAGCAAGAGCAAACAAATTCAAAAGTTAGCAGAAGACAAGAAATAACTAAGATCAGAGCAGAACTGAAGGAGATAGAGACGTGAAAAACCCTTCAAAAAATCACTTAATCCAGGAGCTGATTTTTTGAAAATATTAACAAAATAGATAGACCACCAGCCAGAATAACAAAGAAGAAAAGAGAGAAGAATCAAATAGACACAGTAAAAAATGATAAAGAGGATATGGGATATCACCATGGATCCCACAGAAAAACAAACTACCAACAAAGAATACTATAAACACCTCTACGAAAATAAATAAGATAATCTAGAAGAAACAGACTAATTCCTGGACACATACACCCTCCCAAGACTAAACCAGGAAGATGTTGAATCCGTGAATAGACCAACAGCAAGTTATGAAACTGAGGTAGTAATTAATAGCCTACCAACCAAAAAATGCTCAGGACCACACGGATTCATAGCCAAATTCTACCAGAGGTAAAAGAGGAGCTGATACCATTCCTTCTGAAACTATTAGAAACAATATAAAAAAGAGAAACTCTTCCCTAACTCATTGTATGAGGCCAGCATTATCCTGATATCAAAACCTGGCAAAGACACAACAAAAAAAAGAAAATTTCACGCCAATATCCCTGATGAATATCAGTGCAAAAATCCTTAATAAAATACTGGCAAACCATATGCAGCTGCACATTAAAAAGCTTATCCAACACAATCAAGTTGGCTTCATCCCTGGGATGCAGGACTGGTTCAACATATCCAAATCAATAAACTTAATCCCTCACATAAACAGAACCAATGACAAAAACCACATGATTAGCTCAATAGATGCAGAAAATGCCTTCGAAAAAATTAAACAACACTTCACACTAAAAACACTCAATAAACTGGGTATTGATGGAACATGTCTCAAAATAATAAGAGCTATATATGACAAACCCACAGCCAATATCATACTGAATGGGCAAAAGCTGAAAGCATTACCTTTGAAAACCAGCAGAAGACAAGGATGCCCTCTCTCACCACTCATATTCAACATAGTATTGGAAGTTCTGGTCAGGGCAATCAGGCCAGAGAAAGAAATAAAGAGTATTCATATAGGAAGAAAGGAAGTCAAATTATCTCTCTTTGCAGATGACATTATTGTATATTTACAAAATCCCATTGTCTCAGCCCAAAAACTCCTTAAGCTGATAAGCAACTTCAGCAAAGTCTCAGGATACAAAATCAATGCATGAAAATCACAGGCATTCCTATACACCAATAGTAGACAAACAGAAAGCCAAATCATGAGTGAACTCGAATTCACAATTGCTACAAAGAGAATACAATACCTAGGAATACAACTTATAAGGGACATTAAGGCCCTCTTCAAGGAGAACAACAAACCACTGCTCAAAGAAATAAGAGAGAACACAAAGGGAAAAACACTAATATCGTGAAAATGGCCATACTGCCCAATGTAATTTATAGATTCAATGCTATTCCATCAAGCTACCATTGCCTTTCTTAACAGAATTAGAAAAAAAAAAAAAACTACTTTAAATTTCATACAGAACCAAAAAAACAGCCCATGTAGCCAAGACAATCTTAAGCAAAAAGAACAAAGCTGGAGACATCATGCTACCTGACTTCAAACTATACTTCAAGGCTACAGTAACCAAAACAGCATGGTACTGATACCAAAACAGATATATAGACCCATGGAACAGAACAGAGGCCTCAGAAATAACACCACACATCTACAACCATCTGATCTTTGGCAAACCCAACCAAAACAAGCAATGCGGAAAGGATTCCCTATTCAATAAATGGTGTTGGGAAAACCGGCTAGCCATATGAAGAAGACTGAAACTGGACCCCTTCCTTATACCTTACACAAAAATTAACTCAAGATGGATTAAAGACTTAAACATAAAATGCAAAACCATAAAAACCCTAGAAGAAAACCTAGGCAATACCATTCGGGATATAGGCATGAGCAAAGCGTTCATGACTAAACTATCAAAAGCAATTGCAACAAAAGCCAAAACTGACAAATGGTATCTAATTAAAGAGCTTTTGCACAGCAAAAGAAACTATCATCAGAGTGAACAGTCGACCTTCAGAATGGGAGAAAATGTTTGCAATCTATCCATCTGACAAAGTGCTGATATCCAGAATCCACAAGGAATGTAAACAAATTTACAAGAAAACAAATGAACAAGCCCATCAGAAAGTGGGTGAAGGAGGCCAGCGTGGTGGCTCAAGTCTGTAATTCCAGCACTTTGGGAGGCCGAGGCGGGCAGATCACAAGGTCAGGAGATTGAGACCATCCTGGCTAACATGGTGAAACCCCGTCTCTACTAAAAATACAAAAAAAATTAGCCAGGCTTGGTGGCGGGTGCCTGTAGTCCCCGCTACTCGGGAGGCTGAGGCAGGAGAATGGTGCGAACCTGGGAGGCAGAGCTTGTAGTGAGCTGAGATCACGCCACTGCACTTCAGCCTGGGCTACAGAGCAAGACTCCATCTCAAAAAAAAGGGTGAAGGATATGAACAGACACTTTTCAAAAGAAGGCATTTATGTGGCCGAAAAACATGAAAAAAATCTCACCCCACTGGTCATTAGAGAAATGCAAATCAAAACCACAATGAGATACCATCTCACACCAGTTAGAATGGTGATTATTAAAAAGTCAGGAAACAACAGATGCTGGTGAGGCTGTGGAGAAATAGGAATGCTTTTACACTATTGGTGGGAGTGTAAATTAGTTCAACCATTGTGGAAGACAGTGTGATGATTCCTTAAGGATCTAGAACTAGAAATACCATTTGACCCAGCAATCCCATTACTGGGTATATACCCAAAGGATTTCAAATCATTATACTCTAAAGACACATGCACATGTATGTTTACTGAAGCACTATTCACAATACCAAAGTCTTGGAATCAACCCAAATGCCCACCATGATAGACTGGATAAAGAAAATGTGGCACATATACAGCATGGAATCCTATGCAGCCATAAAAAAGAATGAGTTCATGTCCTTTGCAGGGACATGGACGAAGCTGGAAGTCATCATTCTCAGCAAACTAACACAGAAACAGAAATCAAAACACCACATGTTCTCACTCATAAGTGGGAGTTGAACAATGAGAACATATGGACACAGGGAGGGGAATATCACACACCAGGGCCTGTCGGGAGATGTGGGGCACGGGGAGGGATAGCATTATGAGCAATACCTAATGTAGATGATGGGTTTATGGGTGCAGCAAATCACCATGGCACGTGTAGACCTATGTAACAAACCTGCACATTTTGCACATGCATCCCAGAACTTAAAGTATAATAATAATAAAATAAGTAAATAAATAAATAAATAAATAAATTTAAATTTTTTTTTTAAATCTCCAGGTCAATGCAAAAAAAAAAAAAGTTGCAATGTACACTCTTCAGGTTATGGCTACACTAAAAGCCCAGATTTTACCACAATGCAATATATCCATGTAACAAAGCTACACTTGTCCTCCAAAATGTATTTTAAATTTTTTTGAAAAAGGAACAATTTTAATGCTTTAGTTTCTCATCTGAATTAAGAAAAACATAAAGTCTGAAAACCAAGAGATATAGAGAATATGAGCAGGTTAATGGAAGAATATGAAAGTGTTAACAAATCATATTTGAATTTAATATTGCTTTGGAGATTGCAGAAGAGAAAGATAGCAAAGATCAGGAAGGGCTCCAAAGCTTTTTCCTGAGTGCAGAGAAAAGAAATAGAGAGTTGAAAATCGTAGATGCTGTGGAATGACAGAAGCAATGCACCTGAAAGGACCTGTAATGCTTTGAAAATAAACAATTATTAGAGATAAAATGAAAGGAAACCTTTCTGAACAGAAGCAATACTTTCTGAGATCTCAGATTAACGTTTTTCTGCTATTACAAAAGATAATTAGTGAAAGGGAATAACCATAACCTGGTGACCTTCAAAATTAAAAGAATGAAAAAATATTCTGTAAACATGGAGGCAGGGAAAAACTGATGGCATGAAAGAAAAGAAATAAAATATCAAGACAGATTCAGACTTTTCCTTTCAAGTACAACTACATGATTGGTGTATCTTTGGCAAAAGACTTGTTTTAAATGCATTGAAGCCTGTCTAAATACAAAAGAAATGAAGAAATTCAAAAGCAGAGAAACTAAGATATAAAAAAATTGGTAGTGAGCAATGAAATTCCATAAGTATAAATGTCTAAATATTTGCTGTAAATGTGGTCTAAAACATGCTGAAATATATTATAAAACAGAAGATTAAAATTAGCAAAAGTAATAATAACCATCTTAATCAATTATTTTTTTAGAAAACATGAAGCTTAAAGGAAAGTAAATGTGTTTTTCCTCATGCCACAGTTGAGAGAAAAACAGAAATATTTAATTTTATGCCAACAATTAAAATACACCATAATGAGGTGTTTTAATTAAAGATATCTATTTGTAGAATTCCAAACAAGTTGTATAATACGTAAATCACTACAGGAGAAATTTTACAATTAAATAAGACTCTACATATAGTGAAGAACTGGGAGTGGAAGTTATTGGTAGGTTTTCAACAAAGAAAAAAACAGGATGAAAAAAGAGATTGAGCACACAACTTCACAATAACTGTAAATCAGTTAAATTACCATCTTTAAACAAAGGCTCTTAAATGAGCACCAGAATGAAAGTGCAGCTACAAGTCATTTTTATGAATCTAAAACAAAGTAATATAGAAAAAGTTAAAATATTGGACAAAGGTAAATCAGACAACAAAAGTAGAGGCACGGTGTCCATTGCAACATAATGCCTCCACTTTTATTCCAACATAAATTCCAAATGTAAATTCCATATCAACAAAAAAAAAATAGTAAACTGAACAAACAGGATTATTTTACATTTGGTAAAGCTATATTCTACCACGACATTCTAACATTAACAGAAAAAGGTTTACATGCCAAGTAATATAGCATTAAATATAATGAAGCAAAATCTGTTGGTAATAAAGGGGACTCTTAAAATCTATTTTACACTGTGTTAAATTCTATGCTACTTACAGTCTTTAAAAGAAAAAATGAAAAATAAATCAATAAGGCTGAAAAGTAGTGGGTTTCAAACTGTCTCAAGAGTGGCCATAAAAGATGCTGAGGCTGCCAGTTTTGGACTGTCTATCCTGTGTACATCAGTGTTCCACACGACCCTGCATTTGAAGAAAATAGCCTTGGGAAAGAAGACAAGGAGTTGAACATGTTTCATCGTTTTTAAAAAAAATCTATCTGGTGGCCGGGCACAGTGGCTCACGCCTGTAATCCCAGCACTTTGGGAGGCCGAGGTGGGCAGATCACGAGGTCAAGAGATTGAGACCATCCTGCCCAACATGGTGAAACCCCATCTCTACTAAAACTACAAAAATAAGCTGGGTGTGGTGGTGCGCACCTGTACTCCCAGCTACTTGAGAGGCTGAGGCAGGAGAATCGCTTGAACCTGCGAGGTGGAGGGTCCAGTGAGCCGAAATCATACCACTGCACTCAAGCCTGGCAATAGAGCGAGATTCTGTCTCAAATATATATATACACACACACACATATATATGGTACTATTCCAAAAGTCAGGTTCTAAATTCCGTATATGTCAATATTTGGATTTAATGGCCTTCATAGTCAAAAAGCTACTTACAAAAGCCTGCAGAACCACATAGAAGAATCACACTGTTGCTGAATCTATTTCTGATCTGTTTCTGAATCTATTATGAAAAATTTTTTGCTGCAATTCTGTTAGTAAATTTCTAACATTCCAGCTATCAAGCAGTTATTCATACCAAATAATTAGAAGGTAATGTGTTTTCATTTTATTTTACTTTAAGCTCTAGGATACATGTGCAGAACATGCAGGTTTGCTGCATAGGTATACATGTACCAGGGTGGTTTGCTGCACCTACCAACCCATCATCCAGATTTTAAGCCCCATGTGCATTAGGTATTTGTCATAATGCTCTTCCTTCCCTTGCCCCCCACCCCCCAAAAGGCCCCAGTGTGTGATGTTCCCCTCCCTGTGTCCATATGTTCTCACTGTTCAACTCCCACTTATGAGTGAGAACATGTGGTGTTTTGATTTCTGTTTCTGTGTTAGTTTGCTGAGAATGATGGCTTCCAGCTGCATCCATGTCCCTGCAAAGGACATGAACTCATTCTTTTTTATGGCTGCATAGGATTCCATGCTGTATATGTGCCACATTTTCTTTATCCAGTCTATCATGGTGGGCATTTGGGTTGATTCCAAGACTTTGGTATTGTGAATAGTGCTTCAGTAAACATACATGTGCATGTGTCTTTAGAGTATAATGATTTGAAATCCTTTGGGTATATACCCAGTAATGGGATTGCTGGGTCAAATGGTATTTCTAGTTCTAGATTCCTTAAGGAATCATCACACTGTCTTCCACAATGGTTGAACTAATTTACACTCCCACCAATAGTGTAAAAGCATTCCTATTTCTCCACAGCCTCACCAGCATCTGTTGTTTCCTGACTTTTTAATAATCACCATTCTAACTGGTGTGAGACGGTATCTCATTGTGGTTTTGATTTGCATTTCTCTAATGACCAGTGGGGTGAGATTTTTTTCATGTTTGTTCACCGCATAAATGTCTTCTTTTGAAAAGTGTCGTATCTTTCACTTTTTGATGGAGTTGTTCATTTGTTTTCTTGTAAATTTGTTTAAGTTCCTTGTAGATTTTGGATATTAGACCTTTGTCAGATGGGTAGATTGCAAATATTTTCTCCCATTCTGAAGGTTGCCTGTTCACTCTGATGATAATTTCTTTTGCTGTGCAGAAGCTCTTCAGTTTAATTAGATCTCATTTGTCAATTTTGACTTTTGTTGCAATTGCTTTTGGTGTTTCAGTCATGAACGCTTTGCCCATGCCTATGCCCTGAATGGTATTGTCTAGGTTTTCTTCTAGGGTTTTTATGGTTTTGCGTTTTATATTTAAGTCTTTAATCCATCTTGAGTTAATTTTTGTATAAGATGTAAGGAAGGGGTCCAGTTTCAGTTTTCTGCATATGGCTAGCCGGTTTTCCCAACACCATTTATTAAATAGGGAATCCTTTCCCCATTGCTTGTTTTAGTCAGATTTGTCAAACATCAAATGGTTGTAGATGTGTGGTGTTATTTCTGAGGTCTCTGTTCTATTCCATTGGTCGATATATCTGTTTTGGCTATGTTGTTTAATTACCATGGCCTTGTAGTATAGTTTGAAGTCAGGTTAGCATGATGCCTCCAGCTTCATTCTTTTTGCTTAAGATTGTCTTGGCTATATGGGTTTTTGTTGTTGTTGTTGTTGTTTTGGTTCCACATGAAATTTAAAGTAGTTTTTCTAATTCTGTGAAGAAAGTCAATAGTAGCTTGATTGGAATAGCATCAAATCTATAAATTACTTTGGGTAGCATGGCCATTTTCATGATATTGATTCTTCCTATCCATGAGCATGGAATGTTTTTCCATTTGTTCATGTCCTCTCTTATTTCCTTGAGTGTGTGTTTGTCATTTTCCTTGAAGAGGGCCTTAGTGTCCCTTGTAAGTTGTATTCCTAGGTATTTTATTCTCTTTGTAGCAATTGTGATTGGGAGTTCACTCATGATTTAACTCTCAGCTTACCTGTTGGTATATAGGAATGCTAGACAGTTTGCACATTGATTTTGTATCCTGAGACATAGCTGAAGTTGCTTATCAGATTAAGAAGTTTTGGGGCTGAGATGATGGGGTTTTCTAGATATAGAATCATGTCATCTGCAAGCAAAGATAATTTGGCTTCTCTTCCTATTTGGATACCCTTTATTTCTTTCTCTGGCCTGATTGTCCTGGCCAGAACTTCCAATACCATGTTGAAAAGGAGTGGTGGAAGAAGGCATCCTTATCTTGTGCTGTTTTGCAAGGGGAATGGTTCCAGCTTTTGCCCACTTAATATGATATTGGCTGTAGGTTTGTCATATATGGCTCTTATTATTATGAGGTATGTTCCTTTAATACGTAGTTTATTGAGTGTTTTAAACATGAAGGGATGTTGAATTTTATTGAGGGTCTTTTCTGCATCTATTGAGATATTCATGTGGTTTTTGTCTTTAGTTCAGTTTATGTGATGAATCGTATTTATTGATTTGTGTATGTTGAAACAGCCTTGCATCCCAGGGATGAAGGTTACTTGATCATTGTCAATGAGCTCTTTGATGTGCTGCTGGATTCAGTTTGCAAGTATTTTATTGAGAATTTTTGCATAGATTTTCATCAGGGATAATGGCATGAAATTTTCTTCATTTTTTGTATCTCCGCCAGGTTTTGGTATCAGGATGATACTGGCCTCATAAAATGAGTTAGGGGGAAGTCCCTCTTTTTCTATGTTTGGAATATTTTCAGAAGGAAAGGTACCAGCTCCTCTTTGTACCTCTGATAGAATTCGACTGTGAATCCACCTGGTCCTGGGCTTTTTTTTTTTTTTTTTTTTTTTTTTTTTGCTTGGTAGGTTATTAATTACTACTTCAATTTCAGAACTTGTTATTAGTCTATTCAGGGATTCAACTTCTTCCTGGTTTAATCTTGGGAGGGTGTACGTGTCCAGGAATTTATCAATTTCTTCTACATTATCTGGTTTATTTGTGTAGATGTGTTTATAGTATTCTGTTGGTGGTTTGCATTTCTGTGGAATCAGTGGTGATGTCTCCTTTGTCATTTTTTAACTGTGTCTATTTGATTTTCTCTCTTTTCTTTATTAGTCTGGCTAGCAGTCTATCTATTTTGCTAATATTAAAAGAAAAAACAGCTCCTGGATTCACTGATTTTTTTTGAAGGTTTTTCATGTCTCTATCTCCTTCAGTTCTGCTCTGATCTTAGTTATTTCTTGTCTTCTGCTTCCTTTTGAATTTGTTTGCTCTTGCTTCTCTAGTTCTTTTAATTGTGATATTAGGGTATCAATTTTAGATCTTTCCCACTTTCTCCTGAGGGAATTTAGTGCTATAAATATCCCTCCTAACACTGCTTTAGCTGTGTCCTAGAGATTCTGTTATGTTGTGTATTTGTTCTCATTGGTTTCAAAGAACTTATTTATTTCTGCCTTAATTTAGCTATTTACCCAGTAGTCATTCAGGAGCAGGTTGTTCAGTTTCCATATAGTTGTGTGATTTTGAATGAGTTTCTTAATCCTGAGTTCTAATTTGATTGCACTGTGGCCTGAGAGACTGTTTGTTATGATTTCCTTTCTTCTGCATTTGCTGAGGAGTGTTTTACTTCCCATTATGTGGTCAATTTTAGAATAAGTGCTTTGTGGTGCTCAGAAAAATATTCTGTTGATTTGGGGTGGAGAATTCTGTAGATGTCTATTATGTCCACTTGGTCCAGAGCTGAGTTCAAGTCCTGAATATCCTTGTTAATTTTCTGTCTCGTTGATCTAATATTAACAGTGTGGTTTTAAAGTCTCCCACTATTATAATATGGGAGTCTAAGTCTCCTTGTAGGTCTCTAAGAACTTGTTTTATGAACCTGGGTGTTCCTGCATTGGGTGCATATCTGTTTAGGATAGTTAGCTCTTCTTGCTGCATTGATCCCTTTAGCATTACGTAATGCCCTTCTTTGTCTTTTTTGATCTTTGTTCGTTTAACATCTGTTTTTATCAGAGACTAGGATTGCAACCCCTGGGTTTTTTTTTTTTTTTTTTTCTTTTTTACTTTCCATTTGCTTGGTAAATATTCCTCCCTCCTTTTATTTTGAGCCTATGTGTGTCTTTGCATGTGAGATGGGGCTCCTGAATACAGCACACCGACAGGTCTTGACTCTTTATCCAATTTGCCAGTCTGTGTCTTTTAACTGGGGCATTTAGCCCATTTACATTTAAGGTTAATATTGTTATGTGTGAGTTTGATCCTGTCATCATTACGCTAGCTGATTATTTTGCACATTATTTAATACAGTTTCTTCATAGTGTCATTGGTCTTTATATTTTGATGTGTTTTTGCAACGGCTGGTACTGGTTTTTCATTTCCATATTTAGTGCTTCCTTCAGGAGTTCTTGTAAGGCCGGCCTGGTGGGGACAAAATCCCTCAGCATTTGCTTGTCTGTAAAGGATTCTATTTCTCCTTTGCTTATGAAGCTTAGTTTGGCTGGTTATAAAACTTGGGGTTGAAAATCCTTTTCTTTAAGAATGTTGAACACTGGCCCCCATTCTCTTCTGGCTTATAGGGTTTCTGCAGCGAGATCCACTGTTAGTCTGATGGGCTTCCCTTTGTAGGTAACCTAACATTTCTCTCTGGCTGCCCTTAACAGTTTTTCCTTTGATTCAGCCTTGGAAAATCTGACAATTATGTGTCTTGGGGTCGCTCGTCTCAAGGAGTATCTTAGTGGTGTTCTCTGTATTTCCTGAATTTGAATGTTGGCCTGTCTTGCTAGGTTGGGAAAGTTCTCCTGGATAATATCCTGAAGTGTGTTTTCCAACTTGGTTCCATTCTCCCCGTCACTTTCAGGTACACCAAGCAATCATAGGTTTGGTCTTTTCACAGTTCCATATTTCTTGGAGGCTTTGTTCATTCCCTTTCATTCTTTTTTCTCCAATTTGTCTTCATACCTTATTTCAGTAAGGTGATCTTCAATCTCTGATATCCTTTCTTCTGCTTAATCAATTCAGCTATTGATACTTGTCTGTATGCTTCATGAAGTTTTTGTGCTATGGTTTTCACTTCCATCAGGTCATTTATGTTCCTCTTTAAGCTGGTTATTCTAGTTAGCAGTTCCTGTAACCTTTTATCAAGGTTCTTAGCTTCTTTGCATTGCATTAGAACATGCTCCTTTAGCTCAGATGAGGATGCTATTACCCACCTTCTGAAGCGTACTTCTGTCAATTTGTCAATGTCATTCTCCATCCAGTTTTGTGCCCTTGCTAGAGAGGAGTTGCAATCATTTGGAGGAGAAGAGGCATTCTGGTTTTTGGAATTTTCAGTGTTTTTGTGCTGGTTTTTCCTCATCCTCATGGATTTATCTACCTTTGATCTTTGAGGCTCATGACCTTTGGATGGAGCTTTTACGTGGGGGTCTTTTATGTTGATGTTATTGCTTTCTGTTTGTTAGTTTCTCTTCTAACAGGCCCCTCTTCTGCAGGTCTGATGCAGTTTGCTGGAGGTCCACTCCAGACACTCTTCACCTGGGAATCACCAGTGGAGGTTGCAGAATAGCAAAGATTGCTGCCTGTTCCTTCCTCTGGAAGCTTCATCCCAGAAGGGCACCGACCTGATGCCAGCTGGGGCTCTCCTGTATGAGGTGTCTATTGATACCTTTTGGGGGGTCTCTCCCAGTCAGGAGGCATGCAGGTCAGGGACCCACTTGAGGAGGCAGTCTGTCCCTTAGCAGAGCTGGTGCACTGTGCTGGGATAATCACCCTTGTGTTTTGATTTTTTTAGCCAAATAAGTTCAAAAAGAAACAAAATTGTTTGAATTTTTTTTAGACAAGTGAGATTCTTTATAATTCTAGGGTTTTGAGTATACATATATGAGAAATATTGTAAGTGACACTGTTTTCAGCAACAAAATTATGTAAGAATGAAACATTCCATCTGTTTTTGATATGTTCTTTTCTTAGCACAAGTTTCTGTATAAATCAATATCTTGCTTGTTTAAACATGACCATTACCTTGAAGGGACAGATTAAATGTTTTTTTGTCTTCAAAATGTCGACTTGGACAAAAAGTCATCCAATTTGGATTGGTTACCTTTTTGTATATAAAAAAATATGTTTTACTTATCTTTATGTTTGAGGAATCTTAGAAACATTTTTCCAGAAGATAACTAAGTGTTCTCTTGAGCACATTATGAAGAATCAACCACTTTTTTTTAAAACAGATCAATGAACTTTTTGCCATTAGTTTTAATGGCAAAAACTGCAATTACTTTTGCACCAACCTAATACAATGGTATCAGTGGATAAATTCCACATGTATAGTTTGTGATTTACCCTAGAACCCATTTTATTCCAGTAAAAGGAGCTGTTCTATCTGTAGCTACACTTAAGCAATGTTTTGCCTCTCTCTCCCATAGAACAGTGGGATTTTAGACATCGTTATTAAATAGCAATATACTGTTGAAAAACTGTCTTCTCTAGTACCTTTAGAAAATGTATTAGTACGGCTTAACACATACACACACAATGTACTTTGTACATCTAATTGCTGCAAGGCCATCTCATAAACACTCAAAATTGAAGCAACTTAGAGGCATCTATACTTTTATCCAACTGTACAGCAGCAAGCCTTCCATATTAAAGAATTTATTCTAGCAGGAACAGAAAACCAAATACCACATGCTCTCCCTAATAAGTAGAAGCCATACATTGAGTACAGATGGACACAAAAATGGCAACAATGCACACTGGGGACTACTAAAATGGGGAGGAAAGGTGGGAGGCAAGAGCTGAAAACCAAAGAAAAGGAATTTAATTTTTACAGTTACAGAGGCTAAGTCCAAGGTTGAGGGGCCACATCTGGTGAGGACCTTCTTGCTGCTGGTGACTCTGCAGAGCCCAAGACAGTGCAGGGCATCACATGGAAAGGAGATTGAGTGTGTTAATGTACAATCTCAGAACTCTTTCTCTTCTTATAAAGCTACTATTTCTCCTCCCATGACAAGCCATTAATTTAGTTAACTCATTAAACTATGAATGGATTAATCCATTCATAAGGACAGAGCCCTCATGATCCAATTACCTCTTAAGGAGCCCCCCTATTCAGCACTGCCACATTGGGGATTAAGTTTCAACATGAGTTTTGGAGGAGACATTACAACTATAACAGCTGTCTTTAAATACTTGTCTCTGACAAAGGAATGCCCTTTTAGTTTGTCATAATTTTCTATGTATAACTTCAGTGACTTTTACCTTGAAAGGAAGAACAAGTGTATCTCCTATAGTGTGTGAACTTTGGGATTTTACTGTACAAAAAGATATATCAAATGGGTTATATATTTTTAATATTTAGATTAAATATCATATATCTTAAACATGGCTCAAAAAATACCAACACCTGTCTTCAGGCTGTGAATTTTTAGTTCTTAAATACTTTGCTGTCATGAGGGCTTCCCGCTACCTGGAGATAGTATTACAAGGTACACTATACACATAGCCACCCTTCTAGTGAAATCTGTTTTCATCATCGTTGTTGTTACCTCTTTGCAGGATTCATGAAGATTTATACCAGGAGTAAGAAAAACACTGCTCTTCCATTTGGGGGATTTGTTTTGTTTTAATTGTTGCTGTTTTTTACTTTTGCTTACATTATTAGAATCATTTTAAACCTAGGATAATTTTGTAAGAGTCTTTATAATTCATCTTTCCATTTTGGGGAAATGAGTTTTATTCAAACTAGAAAATTATCTTTAAATCTACCTAGTAAGTAAGAGTAAACTGTAATGCATCACAAGATGCTAAAAGCTGATAAAAGCAGGATGACAATTCAATCAACCTTCCTGTTTGGAAACTTCCACAAATACTAGAAAACATAGACAACACTTGGCATGCAATATTTTGGTATCAGTTGTCTATAGTCAAATAAAACAGTGTAACAAACAACCACAAACCCTTAATAGCATACAAGATAGACACTTTGCTCAGAAATCTGAGGGGATCAGCTGGCTTATAGCTGAGACCACTCATGCCTCCAAGATGAGCTAGGGGTCAGCTGGGAGGCTCTGCTGACCTTGGCCAACCTTGCTCCCATGTCTAAGGGCTGACTGTTAGCTGGTCTAGGACAGCCTCAGCCGGCATTACCCAGGCAGCTCAGCTCTTCTGCAGCTGTCTCTCGTCTTCCAGCAGGCAAGCCCTGGTATGTTTTCATGGCAATGACAGAGGGTGAGAGCAGGCAAGCCCAATCCTGTAAGAAATTTTCCAGCCTATTTTTTTTTTTTTTTTTTTGACAGATTCTCACTTTGTCGCCCAGGCTACAGTGCAGTGGCACGATATTGGCTTGATGCAACCTTCACCTCCCGCGTTCAAACAATTCTCCTGCCTCAGTCTCCCAAGTAGCTGTGATTACAACTGTGCACCACCACGGTGGGCTAACTTTTTTATATTTTTATTAGAGATGGGGTTTCACCATGTTGGCCAGGCTGGTCTTGAACTCCTGACCTCAGGTGATCTGCCTGCCTTGGCCTCCCAAAGTGCTGGGATTACAGGTGTGAGCCAGTACGCCCGGCCAGAAATTTTCTGCTTTGCATAAGGTTTGCTTCCATCCACTGGCCAAAGCAAGTCACATGGCTGAGCTCAGAGTCAGAGAAATCTAGTAACAAATGTGTGGACACAGTGACGAGTGAAGACTTGGGCTATCATTGCCATTAATCTACTGGAATTAGAGTGAGAGTGGCCTTATCAAGAGAATAGTAAATACTACTAGAGCTTAATTTGTTTTACTAAAATAAAAATATTTAACTGTTTATTTTCTAAAAACTGCATATCCTCTGAAGCATGTACAAATCACTTTTGATATTCTTTGTTCTCAAGAGCCTAAGTAATTTTAATGATTTAGTAGATATATTGGTTTATTTTTGCCCCACTAACAATATATGTTAATTTTTTTTTTTTTTTTTTTTTTTTGAGACGGAGTCTTGCTCTGTCGCCCAGGCTGGAGTGCAGTGGCTGGATCTCAGCTCACTGCAGGCTCCGCCTCCCGGGTTCACGCCATTCTCCTGCCTCAGCCTCCCGAGTAGCTGGGACTACAGGCGCCCACCACCTCGCCCAGCTAGTTTTTTTGTATTTTTTAGTAGAAACGGGGTTTCACCGTGTTCGCCAGGATGGTCTCGATCTCCTGACCTCGTGATCCGCCTGTCTCGGCCTCCCAAAGTGCTGGGATTACAGGCTTGAGCCACCGCGCCCGGTAGATATATGTTATTTTTAAGACCACAAATGCAACTTCAAGAAATGCTGCTAAGCAATCATTTATAGACCAAATGCCCTGGCAACAAGAAGAAACCAAAAAATTAGCAGCATTCTTTTAAAAAAAGTGAAAAGGCTGGACCACTTTAAGAATAATTTTTCAAAATAATTAGATAGTGTCAAAAAGAAAATCAAAATCTCAATTATAAAGTGCTTTTTAAACAACAGCATAATGTAAAATATTACTATACATATAAATACACATCAGATGTGGCTAAATTTCTACTTCAAATTTACTGCTTTAAAATAACTAAATTATTTGACTTAAAGATTTATGAGAAAAGCACATCTAAGAAATGTTTTTAAAATGAAAAAATAAAGGTAACATAAAACACAATATATGTCACTTAATGATGGGAATACGTTCTGAGAAGTGCATCCTTAGGCAATTTTGTCATTGTGCAGACATCATAGAGTGTGCTTACACAAATCTAGATGGGATAGCCTACTGCACACATAGACTATGTTATACATCCTGTTGCTCCATGGGCTACAAGCCTGTATAGCATCAATAGTATTAAATACTGTAGGCTATTATAAAACAGTGGTTATGTTACCAGAAAGGGGTCCCAATCCAGACCCCAAGAGAGGGTTCTTAAATCTTGCTCAATAAAGAATTCAGGGTAAGTCCACAGAGTAAAGTGAATGCAAGTTCATTAAGAAAGTAAAGGAATGAAAGAATAGCTATTCCATAGACAGAGCAGGGCATTCCCGAAAGTAAGAGGAAGAACGCACTCATCTTAGGCACAATGCTTGTTTATATATAAGATAAAAATCATGGGAAAGTTATGCTCTACTACAAGGGTTTGTGACAAATGGTTGCTAATCTTTCTGTAACTACTGTCTTTCGCCAAGAGTCTATATTATTATCTTTGAAGCGAAACTGACTCTTAAACTAAGATCTTGATATGGGGACATAGGACATTTCCTGGGTCTGTCATGTCCTGGGTCTGTTTCTGTTTCCTTAACCATAAACATGTGGTGAATAAGAATACCTGACCTCCTGGGAATATTGCCCAGCAGGTCTAAGCCTCATTCAACTCAGCCCCTATGCAAGATGGAGTCGCTCTGGTTTGAGCACCTCTCACAGTTAGTATTTGTATAGCTAAACATACAAAAGGTACGTAAAAATACAGTTTAATAGATTAAAAATAGTTACCTGTATAGAGAACTTACCATGAACAGAGACTGCAGGACTGGAAGTTGCTCTAGGTTGAGTCAGTGAGCGTATGTGAAGGCCTAGGCCATTACTGTACACTACTATACACATTTTCTGAACACTGTACACTTAGGCTAAGTTCAATCTTTAAAATTCTTTCTTCAATAAGAAATCAACCTTAGCTTACTGTAAGTGTACACTACTATATACATTTTATAAACACTGTACACTTAGGCTAAGCTAAAGTTTTAAAACTCTTTCTTCAGTATTAAATTGGCCTTAGCTTGCTCTAGTTTTTTTACTTTATAAACTTTAAATGTTTTTAACTTTTTGACCCTTTTGTAATAACACTTAGCTTAAAACAAATACATCGCACAGCTGTACAAAAATATTTTATTTCTTTACTCTTTATTATATAATCTTTTTTCTATTTACATTTTTTATTTTTTAAACTTTTTTTATTAAAAACTAAGATGCAAATTCGCACATTAGCCTAAGCCTACACGGAGGCAGGATCACGAATATCATCATTGTCTTGCCCCTCCACATCTTGTCCCACTGGAAGGTTTTCAGGGGCAGTAACACACTTGGAGCTGTCATCTCCTGTGATGATAATACCTACTGGAATTCCTCTTGAAAGACTGGCCAGAGGTTGCTTTAAAGCTAACTGTTTGTTTTTTTTTTTCAATAAATAAAAGGAGTATACTCTAAAATAATGATAAAAAGTATAGTATAGTAAATATATAAAGCATTAACAGTGTCATTTATTATCATTATCAATTGTACCCAGTTGGACATGCCATACTTTTATAGAACTGGCAGTACATAGGTTTTTTTTTCTTTACACCAGCCCTACAACAAACAGGTGAGTAATGCATTGCACTATGACATTACAATGGCTGCAATGTCACTAGGTGATAGGAATTTTTCACCACGTTATAATCTTATGGGACCACTACCATATGTTTGGTCCATTGTTGACAGAAGCCTTCTTAGGTGGTGCACAACTGTAATTACAGTTGGCCCTCCATATGCACAGGTTCCTCATCTGAAAATTCAACCAACTTCAGATCAAAAACATTGAAAAATAAATAAGATAATAAATAAATAAATAATATTATTTAAAAATAAATAAGATAAAAATTAAAAAAAGAATGCAAGCAAAAAGCAACACAGTATAACAACCATTTACATTGCACTAGGTATTATAAGCAAGCTAGGAAGGATTTAAAGTACTGGATATGGAAGGATGTGCATAGGTAATACACAAACACCATGCTATTTTGTATAAGAGACTCAAGCATCCTCAGATTTAGTATGGGCAGGTAGGTAAGTCCTGAAACCAATTTCCCAAAGATGCTATGGGACAACCATATTTGCAAAACAGAAAATAGTAAAATTAACAAATAAATTCAAGAGCTGAATTTGAGGGAGAAGCAAAAATACAAAATATGCAATGAAAAACAGACAGAAAGCTCATGTGCATAATATTAGATTTAGAAAAGGTCAAATAAAGAGGCAGAGAAATTGTTTTTAAATAGAGAATTACATGATTTAAAAATCCATGTATATGGATTTCAAAATCTTTTAAAAATGGGAAAATTTTAAAAGCAAATATAAATTATCAAAATAGACCCAAGACTAAATGAGAAAATCTAAAAAGTTTCATCAGTGGGAAAAACTTGAAAATGTTGTTAAAGGATTAAATCCATAAAAGATCACAGGCAGAAATAATTTTCCAGGTGAGTTCTTTCAAATCGCTTACAAAGAAATACTTCAACTACTTTCCAAGCAGCTGAAAATACAGTATAAAATAAAAGTAAACCATAAATCAATTACGAATACAAATGCAATTACTGGTAGTGTTGAATTCAAAATATAGTCAAATAAATATACAACATGACTATGTAAAGAGTAGTCCATGAATATAAGGGATGTTTAATATTTGTGAATATATTAAAATATTGTGGTATATCAATAAGTTATGAAAATAAAAACCAATTTATTACCTGAACAGAAGCAGGAAAAGCATTTGATTAAATCAACACCCTATTCATGATAGGGGAAAATACCCTCTTAGTAGAAGTAAAAATTAAAGCATATTTCTTTTATGTGACAAAAATTATTTACTTCAAGCCAAGGCCAGACATTATTCTTCATGATTCAGTTTAGAGCCATTTCGATTAAATGCAGAAGCAAAAAAAGAATGCCTGCCAAGATCACCATTATTTTGCCACTGTTTGGGGAATTCTTTTTTTTTTTTTTTAATTTTCTTAATTGACATATCATTATTGTACATATTTTTGAGGTACATGTGATATTTTGATACATGTATACAATGTGTAATGATCAAATAAGGATAATGCCATACCCATCACCTCAAACATTGATCTTTGTGTTGGGCACATTACAATAATTCTCTTCCAGCTACTTTAAAATATATAATAAATTATTGTGAGCTATGATTTTTCTACTATATTACTGAATACTGGAACTTATTCCTTCTAACTGCATTTTTATACTCATTAACCAAAAATGGGAGAATAAAGTATCATACATAAATATATATATATATATTATATGTAAACACATTTCTGTGTAAAATTTCTTATGCTCACAAATGGGCTCAGCAAAATGCAATACACCATTACCCTTTATTTCTTTTTTTTTTTTTTGAGATGGAATTTCACTCTTGTTGCCCAGCCTGGAGTGCAATCTCGGCTCACTGCAACCTCTGCCACCCAGGGTTCAAACGATTCTCCTGTCTCAGCCTCCCAAGTAGCTGGGATTACAGCGTGTACCACCACGCCAGGCTAATTTTGCATTTTTAGTAGAGATGGAGTATCTCCATGTTGGTCAGGCTGGTCTCAAACTCCTGACCTCAGGTGATCCGCCCGCCTCAGCCTCCCAAAGTGCTGGGATTACAGGTGTGAGCTACCGCGCCCGGCCCCATTACCTTTTTATACACAGAAAAAACCAACAATTTAATGTGAGAAAAAATTATTCATAATACCAACAAACAATGGAAAACAATTAATATTCAATTAATCATGAAATATGAAGAAATTACATGAAGAAAATTACTATTTTTTGTAATGATAAAAGAAAGCTTGAATAACAGAAACTTATAAATGTATATGGAAAACTAAGTGCAAAATTATTTTGCATTTTAATAGAATTCTAATCAAAATTGCAATGAAGTCTTTGAGGAGCTCACCAAAATAAAGATATTTCATCATAAGAATCAAGAGGGGAATGTATCTACTTTTTTAAAGGAGAGTACTATATACAAGTACATTTCCAGTCACACAAATATGGCACTAATGAAGAATTAAATGACATTAATGAGAGGAAAAATTGACAAACTCAGAAAGTGACCCAGGTATTTGTGAATACTGCTTATATAATAAGAGATGAATTTGGGGGCCAGGCACAATGGCTTACACGCATAATCCCAGCACTTTGGGAGGCTGAGGCAGGTGGATCACCTGAGGTCAGGAGTTCGAGACCAGCCTGGCCAATATGGTGAAACACCCTCTCTCTCTCTACTAAAAATACAAAAGTTAGCCGGGCATGGTGGCAGGCATCTGTAATCCCAGCTACTTGGGAGGCTGAGGCAGGAGAATCACTTGAACCTGGGAGGCAGAGGTTGCAGTGAGCCGAGATGGCACCAATGCACTCCAGCCTGGGGGACAAGAGTGAGACTTCGTCCCAAGGAAAAAAAGAAGAAGAAGAAGAAGAAGAATTTGGAAGCAGTGTAAAAGTTTTATTTAATAAATAATACTGAAACAATTGTTTACACATTTACGAATAATATATTAGATCCTCATCTTATATCGCACATTAAAACATATTGCAAACAATTGACAAGCTAAATCTGAAAAAATAAACTATCAAAGAAAATAGAAATGAATAGCTATTTGATAGAGTAGGGAAAGGCTTTGTAACCATAAGAACAAATGAAAGAATAATAAAGGAAAAGCCTGATTGATTTTACTAGATAAGATTTTTAAACTTCTGAGCACCTAAAAATGCCATACACAGAATTAAAAGACTACAAAAAAATAGAATATGGGTAACCTATCCACCAGATAAAGGCTTAATATATTTCATTTATGAGAGAGAGAACTGCTACATGCTAGTGAACACTCCAATAAACAAATGAGCAAAGGGCATGAACAAGGCAATTTATAAAATAAAAAAATCAATGGAAAATAAACACTACATAAAATAGTCAAGTTTATGCGAAATCAAAGAACTAAAACATAACACAATAATGAGATGGTACGCTTCACACATCAAACTGGCAGAGCTGCTTTGTTTTTGCTTTGCTTTGTGCTTCTGTGCCCAGGTTTGTGAAGCACAGAAAAAGTCCAGCTGTCTCAGATGAGGGTACATATTGCTGCTGGCTTTCTGGAGGGCCATCTGGAAACAGAAATCCAGTGTGTTTAATCAGGTCATACTCTTTAGGAAATAACTTTAAAGAAATCATTAGAGAAGTGCACAGAGATAGGTGAACAATGATGTTCATCACAGTGATATGTATAATGCCCCTAAAATTAGCAGCCACCCAAACATCCAACAATTGACATATACAACGTAAGAGACAACAATAAGGGACAGGTCAAAAAAAATCTGTAGTATATCTAGGTGGTAAAATAGCTTTTAAGATCATGAACGGGAGATGATTTAATGAGGTAGAAATTCTCCAAAATAGAATGTTAAACAAATGAAACTGACCCACATGTCCAGTCTGATCATCTGTTGGTTTCTGAGAGAGGGGAGCAGAAGACGGAGACAGAGAAGACTTAGAAAGTAAGAAAATATACCATAATTTAATTTTTTG
The DNA here is from genome assembly GCF_007565055.1 of Rhinopithecus roxellana. Classification (NCBI taxonomy): domain Eukaryota; kingdom Metazoa; phylum Chordata; class Mammalia; order Primates; family Cercopithecidae; genus Rhinopithecus; species Rhinopithecus roxellana. The sequence continues at coordinate 7,344,083 of NC_044559.1, forward strand.
ATGATATGTAGTTTTCTGTATTTCCAGTTTTTACAATGAGAATATACTACATGTACAAATCGGAGGGAAAATAATAAGTTTTCAAATTTTATTTATTCGACATTTTTAAAACTACAATGTTCTCCAAGGTTATCATCTTAGCAACTCTCCTAAATATTCCATTGTGTGTTCAGATACATTGAGGTTGTCTGTCCAGAATTCCAGAAGCTGCCAACAGCCATTTTAGACCCAGCTTTCTTTTACTCAGATGTAACAGGCAAAGAACATCATGTAACATAATGGTAGGAAAGACATATACAATGGAAGTTTTGATTTACATTTTGAAAAAGTAACAAAAAAATTCAAGTGGCAAAAAATACCATTTAAAATTTCCTCAATGTCGCACTGCCAACAGGTCTATCATACAGGAGTTAAATTTTCTCTTTAAATCTGTTTAGCAAAACAGATCTACTAGGAAGAGCAGCCATAGACCCAGAGGACTGCATGCCTGGCCTGTGAGACAGTCTCCGGGAGGCGGGGCCACATGTGGGAAGTTGCACCTTTCACCCAGCTTCCAATTTTAGTTCTAACCAGCTTAGGAAAAATTAGTTCTCAGAGCAACAGAGCCCCAGTTATAAGGAAAGCAGTTATCCACAATCAAGGTTTCAACAATTCCTAAGTCTGAAATAGAGAAAGGAAGAGCCTTAGAGGAAGAAATGAGGCCAGAGAGGCAGAAGGCAAAGAAGAAAGTAAGGCAAAGGCTATGACAGATGAAAGGCACTCTGAGTCCCAAGCTATGCTAGTAGCTGATTAGATGGTCGCCACCCAGGTTGAGGGTGGGTCTGCCTCTCCCAGTTCACTCATTCAAATGTTAATCTCCTTTGGAAACACCCTCACAGACACACCCAGGAGCAATACTTTGTATCCTTCAGTCCAATCAAGTTGACATTCAGCATTAACAATCACAGATGCATCACCTCCTTGAACCTTCTCAATAGTTCTTAGCAGTCACCAGATGAGTTGAAGGAATGTACTCAGACTCACAAACGGGGAATTAGTGAGCACGATTTGAATGCAAATCTATTTGGCCACAAAGCCCCAGCTTATTTAACTGCACTCTTGCTGGGCACCAGCCTATGTGGTACCCAGCAGTAAGAAGCAGTTCGAATATGATCCTTTGCAGGGGAATGGAGGAAAACAGTACAGCAGGCTCACCCTCTCTCATATTTTTGGCCTGTCCATTTATTCTCCACTTTACTGTAAGAATCTCATGCTCCTAGTTTGCCTTACCATTCTCCCCTTGTCTGGATTGCTATTCCCGCATCCTTTTCTCTAGATACATTCCTTCTTCAGGCTGTGCATCCTGCTCCCCGCAGCTCAATCTGCAAACTCCCAGAGTCTAGACCCTTTTCTTTGCACTTCTCTGCCATTCTGTGCATACTGCCAACAAAATTCTGAGCTGTACAATGTGTAGAAGCTCTTGTAATGCAGAACATTTTCAGAACATAATGCAGAAAAATGAAAATAAAAAGACCTAAGCCCACTTTATAGAATGAACTACATATACAGTTCACTAAACGAAGGAGACTAATATATAAATATAGCTATAGCCATAGAGACCATCCACTAAAAAGGGAGGTGGGGGGCAACAAGATCCAGTAAATTTAGAAAACGCGATATGGTTTATCTCCTCTTTGTCACACACGACAGCCTATTAAAGGGTTGGACAAGTCTTCCTGTAAAAGGACCACCTTTTTTTTCTTTTTTTTTTCTTTGAGACGCAGTCTTGTTCTGTCGCCCAGGCTGGAGTGCGGTGGCGCGATCTCGGCTCACTGCAAACTCCGCCTCACAGGTTCACACCATTCTCCTGCCTCAGTCTCCCGAGTAGCTGGGACTACAGGCGCCCACCACCACGCCCGGCTAATTTTTTGTATTTTTAGTAGAGATGGAGTTTCACCATGTTAGCCAGGATGGTCTCCATCTCCTGACGTCGTGATCTGTCCGTCTCAGTCTCCCAAAGTGCTGGGATTACAGGTGTGAGCCACCGCACCGGGCCAAAAGGACCATCTTTTAACCTAAATTTCTTTGGGCAAAGAAGTCCTTTGTAGGATATTTCCTAATATTTCATGGAATACTTAGTAATATAGTAACAAACTTAAGAACACGGTGTGAGAAATATTGGTTTTGCTGATGTGCATAATTGCATACATAATAAGTATGCAAAGAGAGAATGAGGAAGGTGTCTGCCCTGTTAATGTTCTCAACAGCCTCTTCTTCAGGTGTCTGGTTGGCCTGCCCCCCGGCCCACCTCCGGGCTGCATCCAACCCCCATCCGTGAATGGGCAAGGTGGTTTGAATTCTTACAAACATAGACTCAATTTATGACAGAAACAAGTTGGCTAAATTCTCTGGGCATCAGATTTCCTGCTGGCCAAATGAGCATAATGATGCCTACGTTTATAACATTCTTGCCATGGCTTAGACCACAAGAATACACCCTCACAGACACACCACCGCCCACACCACCCCATACACACACACACATACCTCACTGATCTGTACTACATTGGACTGTCTCCTCTATCAGGGTTGATATACTCATTGCAGACTCTTTGTACTCTGTGCCTAAAATTGCATCAAGTTTAGCCTTGCAAGCATTAACTTCAGCAAGTGTAAGTCTATTTCTTGAGTGTGAGTCTATTTGCTTGCAAGCATTAACTTCAGCAAGTGTAAGTCTATTTCTTGAGCTATTTCCATTTTCTATTTGTTAGTGACAGATGCTTGCAATTACTGGAACTTCAGGAACACGACTTCCTTCCAAACCATTCTGTAAATATGTGAAACAGCACACCTTCTCTTTTCGGCTGTACATTGGGGTGGAGGATTAGGGTTGTTGACGGACCTACCTTTGATATAAAAGAACAGCTTCGGAGCTGAATTTTTTGAAAATCTCCTCCCTACTTGGGATGTCTGTGCACAGTGATTGTGTCCTGTGTCCCATTCTCAAACCCTTCTTTTCCTCACCAATTTGTTTGAAAGATGCATCTCCAGCTTCACTGGCTTTGTTGTGTCATCCTTCTGAGACCAAGCATTCCTGGTATACCTGCCCCATCTCACAACAACCTAGGCAGTGGTGATTTAGCTTGCAAAGTACAGTAACTCATTTGCAACCCTGATCCAAAGAGTCACCATCTGATCTTGGAGAATATAACATTGGATGTAATTACCCAAAGAGACTAGAACTTGGGAAAACAATCATTTTTCTTGTTACTTGTTAGAACAAATGAGACCTCACCTGGCTTTCCTGTGCTCCCCAAGTGCCAGGATTTTCTTTCCTGCATAAATACAAAATCTCTAAGTTCACCACCACATGCCATTCTTGCTCTGGCATGGAAAAACACCCATCCCAGATATAAGACTAAAGTTTTACAACTCCAAACAGAAGGACAGCAAGAGGCTCGGGGTTACCCAGGCACCTGTTTGAATGAGCCCCCTGGCTTTGTCTTCCAACTTAGGCCTGCAGGGTTGACAGTTTACTGCAAAACCAAATTGAAAGCAGTTCCCTTGAGAACTTAGTCTGAGCCTTTGAGTAGTAGCAGTGGAAGAGAGTGCACTTGGGACACAGAGACTGAGATGAAAATGCCTGCCCCACTATTTATTGTCTGTATGATTCTGGCTCTAAATAGGAGTGTATGTGAAAATAGCTGGCTTCTTTTCTCTGTTTGAAATCATTCATAGTTGATGCAACACCTTCAGCCACCACCACCACCACAGGAGGTGCCTACAAGACCATTACAAGAGGAGTTCTTGTCAAAACGAGATTTAATCTCTGCTTGGTGCAGGAGAGACCTGGAACAGCAGAGTGCATGTCCTCCTACAGGGAGCTGACTCAACCTCCCCAGGTATTTCTTCAAGGGTTCCTTTTTTCCACTTGGAGGGATATGCAGACTGGGGAGGAGAACAAGGAGAATAAGGTCTGGGTGAGAGCTGTTCCTCTCTAGTCAGGCACTCCATATGAAAATGAAGGCTCTGATCACAGAAGCCCTCATTAGAAGCAGCTTCTGAATCATTTTCTTTAAGCTCCAAACAGCATTTCAATCCATTTCTTTGTTCCCATTCTTACTGTCTAATCTGGAGTCTCATCAGTTCTCTCCTGCACTCTAAAGTAGTTCCTTAACTCCAGCCACTCTCCTCTTCTGGGCTCCAGCCTGCAGCTACCAAGGTGGCCTTTCAAAAACAGAAACCTGGTCATGCTAATGCTGTGATACAGACCCCACCATCTCTCACAGTCTTCCCAAAGCCTACCCACCCTGGTCTCCTTGCTGGTTTCTCTTGCTGTGTCCCTTAATCCACACTCCACACAACAGTCAAAATGATCAGTTGAAAACCCGAAATTAGGTCACCCGTCTTTCCAGCTTAAACACCATCACTCTATGAATTCAGATCATGGGGCCCTGTATAATCCCCCTTCCTGCTGCTCCACAGATGCTCAGCCCATTCAGCAAACTGTCCCCCTGTACTCCAACCACCCATGTCATCTTTTTATTCATGTGACCCACTCAGTTAATTCCAACTTTTGCCTTATTTCCTCGTGCTGAGATCTACCACCCCAGATCCTGTGTAGCTGGTTCTTTCTCTCCACTATCACTCCTGCAGAGGCCTTCCTTGACCACCCTAAGATTGGCCACAGCCAAATAATTGATATAATTATTGTATTTCTCTCTCCACTACATGTAAACTGCACAAGAGTAGAAACATGCTTTTCTTGTCTAATTCCCAACACTAGGGCTAGTACTAGGCACACTCAATTAAGATTTGTTGAATAAATGGATGGATGGATGGATGGATGGATGGATAGATGGATGGATGGGTGGATGGATAAATCATATCATTTACCTGATCAAAACCAGTCAGTTACTTGCACCGGCATGAAGTTCACACTCTACCATAGCAGGCAAAGCCCCCCTACATCGGCCCTGCCTACCTCACCAGCCTTATCTCTAAATCCTCTATAATTCCAGGCTTCTGGTGTTTAGAAAACTATATGTCAAGCTTGGGAATAAGCCAAAAGACTTCCAGTGCCTGTCAGTGTCTCCTTAGCACACTGTCTAGCAAACCTACCTAATGATCCCCTGATGTTCTAGGGGAGAGTAATTTTGTTTGGCTTACTATTCACTACTCATAAGACTAGGACTCTGTCAAAGTAAATGTTAACTTTAAAATATTGGTAAGTTGTAAATGGATAGAGATCTATAAGAATTTCTACAATAATTGTTATAGTTTGTATTAGACCATTCTTGCATTGCTGTAAAGAAATACCTGAGACTCGATAACGTATAAAAAAGAGATTTAATTGGCTCACGGTTCTGCAGGCTGCACAGAAAGCAGAGTTCCAGCATCTGCTTCTGGGGAGGCTGCAGGAAGCTTCCAGTCATGGCAGAAGGCAAAGGAGAAGCAGGCATTTCACATGGTGGGAGCGAGAGTAAGGGGAGAGGAGGTGCCACATACTTTTAAACAACCAGATCTCGCAAGTACTCACTCAGTATTACCAGGACAACACCATGGGGATGGTGCTAAGCCATTCAGGAGAAATCTACCCCCACGATCTCATCACCTCCCACCAGCCCCCACCTCCAATACTGGGGATTACAATTCAACATGAGATTTGGGCACGAACGAATATACAAACTCTGTCATTCCAGCCCTGGCCCTTCCCCAAGTCTCATATCCTTCTCACATTTCAAAATACAGTCATCCCTTTTCAATACCCCCCAACCAAAGTCTTAACTCTTTCCAACATTAACTCAAAAGTCCCAAGTCCAGGCCGGGCGCGATGGTTCATGCCTGTAATCCCAGCACTTTGGGAGGCCAAGACAGACGGATCACAAGGTCAGGAAATGGAGACCATCCTGACTAACACGGTGAAACCCCATCTCTACTCAAAATACCAA